>NW_023637579.1:48288-1248288 GCF_015220235.1 Choloepus didactylus
TTTTCACTACAGTCCCTCATATGTAAGACTGATTGGTTTAAAATTAGTCAGGAATGGGGAGGTAGCAGATAATGGCAGGAAAGGAATAAGGCTGGCAGCTTAGTCAAGAGACAGAAAAAGTCTTTGTCAGGATCTTACTGTTTTGCTAGCCAATATATCCCCAATGTCAAGCACAATGCCTGCACTATGGCAGACATTAAATTATTTGTGTCAAATGAATGAATAAATGAATGAATGTAATAGATTATGGAAATCATTGGGGAAACATACCTGTATACATAATAGCAATATTTTGAAACTAGATTGAGAAGAAATAAGGAGATGAGTCACTAGAAGCAATTATGAACTTGATCACTGTGTTGGTTTGAAACTTTTATGTACTCCATAAAAGACTATGTTCTTTTAAACCACTCTTGTGGGGGCAGACCTATTGTTGGTAGGATCCTTTGATTAGGCTGTTTCCACAGAGATGTGACCCACCCAATTGTGGCTGGGAACTTTTGATTATATTATATCTGTGAATATGTGACCCTACCCATTCAAGTTAAGTCTTAGTTTACTGGAGTCCTTAAGAGAGCTCAGAGCCAACACAGACCCAGATTCTTGGGGATGTACACAGAAGGATGTCTCGGGATGCTAAGCTAAGAGATGAGGCCCAGAGTTTGCCCCAGAAAAGCTAAGAGAGGACCTCCAGACACTTAGAGAGAAATACCCTGGGAGAAACAAGCAAGGATGCACAGGAGCTGAGAGAGAGAGGAGCTAAGACAGAAGCCGAGAGACATTTTGGAGAAAGTCAGTGGAATCAGAAGCTGAAAGCAATGCAACCCAGGAGCAAAGTACCAGCAGATGCCAGCCACATGTCTTCCCAGCTGACAGATGTTCTGGACACCATCAGCCTTTCTTCAGTGAAGGTATCCTCTTGTTGATACATTAGTTTGTACACCTTTATGGCCTTATAATTGTAAATTTGATACCTAATAAATCACCTTTGGGAAAGTCGGTCCATTTCTGGTATATCTGCAGCTTTAGCAAACCAAAACAGTCATGGAGGATATTCTGGAAAAGAAACATGGCCTTTTTATTCTCTGAAACATATAATTAAAATCAAAAGTCAAATTGGGAACATTACTGGTATTACAGAAATATAGAGAGCCATAAAATAGTACTATGAAGAACTGTGCACCAACAAATTAGATAATCTAAATTAAACTAATTTCTAGAAACAAATACCCCAAAGTGTCTCAAGAAAAATAGAAACTATCAAATCAATAGAAACTATCAAAACATTTACATGAAATAAAGAGATCAAATCAGTAAACAAAAACAAATGTCCAAGACCATATGGCTTCAATGGTGATTTCTACTAAACTAAATTCAAAAAAGAATTACCAACAAACTTTCTCAAATTCTTCCAAAAATTTTAAGAGAAGAGAGCATTCTCTAACTTATCCCATGAGGCTAGCTTTGCTTTGATAACAAAGTCAGATAAAGACTTTGCTTATGAATATAAATGCAAAAATCTTCAACAAAATACTGGCAAACCAAATTCTACAGCAAATTAAAAGGATAATCCACCATGATAAAAGAGGGCTTATGTCAGGACTGCACTGGTGGAACAACATAAAATAAATGAATGTAATATACTACATTAAGGGAATGATGGGGAAGAAAAACAAGATCAGCTCAACTGACTCAGGAAAGGATTTGGGAAAAATGTAAGACCATTATACGATAAAGATACACAAAAAATGGGATTAGAAGGGAACTTGCTCAAAATGTTTATGGGCAGTTCTGAAAAACCAATAGATACCATCATATTCTATGTAAGACAATGCTTTCCTGCTAATATTGGGTACAAGACAAGAAAGTCTACTACTCAAATTTGTACAGGAAGTTTGAGCTGAAGAAATTAGAAAAAAAGAAAAGGCAAATAAATTTAAAAGAATTAAGTAAAACTATCTCTATTTGTGGATGTCATAATCCTATATATAGAAAATCCCAAAGAATCCAAAGGAAGACTATTTGTTGTAATAAAATCAAAGAGAAGACTAGGGGAACACAGTATAAATATACAAATACCAGTTGAGTTTTATCAGCTTTTATTTGCAAGTGCTTTTCTAAGAAACCAGTCATCATTTCATTGAATTAGCAATAGGACTTCTGTGAGAGAAGAAAATAGGTAGCTTAAAAAATTTATCCTTTGAGGCCAGCCACACAGAATTCAAAGATTCTCTTTTAAAACCAATTTTAAAAACCTAGACTACAGATGCCCACTTGAGGAGAAAAATGTCCAGACACTTGGAGGCCTTTCCTGACTCTGTATGGCATACAGACAGGTGGAGTCCTCTCTAGACAAGGTGATTAACTGATTTAGAACCAAGGTGCCAGTACAGCACTTGTGCCTGCAGCACTTCACTTCTCTGGACCCCAGTATCCTGACTTGAACTTCCTATTCTGGGTAAGGCAATTCTGGACATCTTCCTACCATCTTCAACTAAACAGTCCTGACTAACATCCTCTCCAGTACCTTTTTATCTTTGGACAGTTGTTTGAATTCTTTACTCTCAGAAAAAGCTACTAAACTTTTACATAGCAATTCAATTTTAATAAATAAATGACTTCTAAATAAAGAATGGGGGTGATGTCATCAATATGGCAACCTAAACAGCTACTCATACTCTCTCCCCAGAAAATCAGCAAAATATAAAGGATGATTCTGAATTGTTCAGAACTCTGAAGGAAAAGATACATTGGAGAAGGTCCCTACAATAGAGATCAGTATCAGGTAGGAAAATCACATCCCAGATAGGCCAGTCCTCTCCCCTCCCCTGCACTCAGTCTCTCACAGCAGCTGGGATCCCTCATGCTGAAGACAGAGAATATAAATTCTTTCACAGCAGTGAGACAGACCCCATCATTTGAAGAACCAGAGGAAAGGAGAGGACATTTCAAGGCTCACATCAGTGAGGGACAAGGAATCTGAGAAAACATGGACAGAGATTCCTTTTTCCAACCCTGTGTCCAAAAGTCCTTCCCTCACCCCAGAGGGAAATAGAGGCAGGTGGCCAATTCCTTGCCTGTGGGATGGCTAAAACTGGTACATCAGAGGGAGTCCTCTGCCATAAATAAAAAGAGAGGGACACAGCCCAACATTGAGCCAGATTTTGGCCAACACAGCAAGGGCTCAGGAAACCCACAGTTTAAGTTTGGATGCTGAGGCAAACTGCTCCTGAGGACAATTAAGTTACAGAACATTGCTATCTGCTGGGCAGACTGGAAAGTGCAAGGGAACTGAAGGACTCTTCACACACAATTTCAGTCCCACTGGAGCCCCTGTTTAGACTTGGAAACATGGAAGACTGAACAATTAAAGCAGTGCACTGAAACAAACTCAGGTCTTGCTGGTTGGTGAAAAGCAAGTGCACCACTGAATGAACAGACTTTTACTCACACACAGAAATTCTGCTGTGGTACCTAGTGCTCACCAACAACCCCTGAGGCAGGCAGCTGTGGGAGTCTGGTGTCTGGAAGAGACTGGGGGATAGAGCCAATCTGACAACTGGGTGGCAAGAGAGACAAACAGCTGATAGAGAACAAAGGCAACCAACAGTAAACCCAAGCCAAAAGAGAGAAATCAACTTCCAGAATAAACTATGCAAGACAAACCGATGCCTAGACACCAGCAAAGATCACAACTCACACCAGGAAGAAAGAATATATGGTCCAGCAAGAACAGATAGAGAAAAGAATGGAAAAATATATGCAGGGGCTCAGGGATCTGAATGATAACATGAAGAACACAAATATATATATTATGGGTGTGCCAGTTTGAATATATAGTGTCCCCCAAATGCCATTATCTTTGATGTAATCTTATGTGGGCAGATGTTATCAGTTTTGATTAGATTTCCTTGAGTGTTTCTTTGGAGATGTGCCCCACCCAGCTTGGGTGATGACTCTGATTGGATATTTCCATGGAGGTGTGGCCCCACCCATTTAGGGTGGGCGTTGATCAGTGGAGCCATATAATAAATGAGCTGATGGGCAGAGGGAACTCAGTGCAGCTGTGAGTGATGTTTTGAGAGGAGCTACAGCCAAGAGGGACACTTGAGGAAAGCACAGAACCTGCAGATGAGAGACAGCTGTTGAAAGCAGACTTTTGCTCTGGAGAAGCTGAGAGAGGACAAATACCCCAAGTGCAACTAAGAGTGACATTTTTGAGGAACTGCAGCCTAGAGAGAAACATCCTGGGAGAAAGCCATTTTGAAACCAGAACTTTGGAGCAGATGCCAGCCACGTGCCTTCCCAGCTAACAGAGGTTTTCCAGACATCACTGGCCATCTTCCAGCAAAGGTACCCAATTGCCGATGTGTTGTTACCTTGGACACTTTATGGCCTTAAGACTGTAACTGTGTAACCAAATATAACCCTTTTTATAAAAGCCAATCCATCTCTGGTGTTTTGCATTCCAGCAACATTAGCAAACTAGAACAATGGGTGTCCAGAAGGAGAACAGAAGGGAAAAGGGGCAGAAAGAGTAATAGAAGAAATAGTCAATGAAAATTTCCCAACTCTTATTAAAGACATAAAATTATAGGTCCAAGAAGCACAAAATAACCCAAACAGAATACATCCAAATAGACTTACTTAAAGACAATAATCAGATTGTCAAATGTCAAAGATGGAGAGAATTCTGAAAGCAGCAAGAGAAACATGTTCCATCATATACAAGGGATGCTCATTAAGACAGCACAGATCTCTCAGCAGAAACCATGAAGGGAAGGAGGCAGTGGTATGATGTATTTAAAATACTGGAAGAAAAAATGCCAACTAAGTATTCTATAACTGGCAACACTGTCCTTCAGAAATGAGGGAGAGTTTAAATATTTTCAGACAGACACTGAGGGTGTTCATGAACAAGAGATGTACTCTACAAGAAATAACAAAGAGAATGTTACAGACAGGAAAACACAGGAGACAGAGGTTTGGAGAAAAGTGCTGACATGAAGATTAGAAGTAAGGGTAACTAAGAGGGTAAAAAGAGAAAAAATATGACAGATAAAATTAAAAAAAACAAAATGATTGAAGAAAGTATGGCCTTTACAGTAATCACATTAAATATTAATAGATTGAACTCCTTAATCAACAGATGTAGGTTGGCAGAAGACTCATTGAAAACCCAAGGAAAAAAAATAGGTTGAAACTGAAAGGTTGGAAAAAGATTTCATGTGAACAACAACCAGAAAAGAGCAGGGGTATGTATAATAATATCAGAAAAATTAGACTTCAAATGTAAATGAATTAAAATTGACAAAGAAGGACACTATGAATTAATAAAAGGGACAATCCATCAAGAAGACATAATAAGTATCTAGCACCAACCCAGAGTGTGCTAAATAAATGAGGCAAACAATGACAAAAGTGAATGGAGTAGACATTTCTACAGTAGTTGGTGACTTCAAAACATCATCCTCATCATCAATGGATAGTAAACACAGACAAAGGATCAATGAAGAAATAGAGATTTTGAATAATATGATAAATGAACTAGACTTACCAGATATTTACCGAATGTTGCACTCCCAAACAGGAGGATATACATTTTTCTCAAGTGCTTATGAAGCCTCAGCCATTTTCAATTCATAGTGATCTGACCCAGACAAAGGTGGAGATAGCAGAGTCAGAAAGACAAGGAACCTATTTAAATGTAGATGATAACTCCCTAGGGGGTGTATCTTCCCTAGGAGGAAGGAGATGGTGCCCAGCTCTACTACTGGACTTCCATTCATAACCAGACCCCACAGCCTGGTGGAAAACAGCCAAAACAGAAACTAAGGGGGTCACAGCTCCTAACACCAGTCAGGAGCAACAGGCTGACAGGTGCCAGCTGCTGGTCAGGTTAGGAAAAGCACAGCAGCAAGAGGCCTCACAGGGTGTGTCGATCTTCCAAGACACACCCTCAGGGAAACCTGATACTGAATATTTCCCACTTCTGAGACCTGAGACTATTCTGCTGTGGGAAAAGCTGATTGGGGTAACCAGGGAAACCAGATGCCTAGACAACAGAAAACTACAACTGACACTAAGAAAAATGAAGAAATGGCCCAGCCAAAGGAATAAACTTATATTTCAATTGAGATACAGGAACTGAAACTAATTCTAAACCAATTCAAAAAGTTGAGGGAAGATATGGCAAAAGAAATGAAGGGTATAATGAAAATACTGGGCAAACATAAGGTAGAAATTGAAATTTTGAAAACATAATTGGCAGAATCTATGGAAATGAAAGGCACAACAAAAGAGATGGAAGACATAATGGAGACATACAACAGCAGACATCAAGAGGCAGAAGAAACCACTCCGGAACCATATCACAAGAAACCTGAAATTCTACACACAAAAGAAAATACAGGGAAAAGAATGGAAAAATATGAGCCATTCATTCAGGGAACTGAATGACAAAGTGAAGAGCATGAATGTATGTGTTATGGGTGTCCCAGAAGGAGAAGAGAAGGGAAAGGGGGCAGAAGCAATAATAGAGGAAATAAACAATGAAAATTTCCCATCTCTTAAGAAAGACATAAAATTTCAGATCCAAGAAGCACAGCATACCCCAAACAGAATACATAGGCCACCTACACTTAATAATCAGATTAACAAACATCAAAGACAAAGAGAGAATCCTGAAAGCAGCAAGAGAAAAGCAATCCATCACATACAAAAGAAGCTTGATAAGACTATGTGTGGATTTCTCACTAGAAACCACGGAAGCAAGAAGGAAGTGGTGTGATATATTTAAGAGACTGAAAGAGAAAAACTGCCAACCAAGAATCCTATATCTGATGAAACTGTCCTTCAAATATGAGGGAGGGTCCAAAATATTCTGTGAGAAACAATGAGAGAGGTTGTGAACAAGATACCTGCACTACAGGAAATACTGAAGGGAGCACTACAGACAGGAAAAGACAGGAGTGAGAGGTTTGGAACACAATATTGGGTGATGGTAGCAAAGCAATGTAAGTATACTGAACAAAGATGACTGTGAGTTTGGTTGAAAGAGGAAGGTTAGTAGCATGTGGGACACCAGAAGGAAGGAGGAAAGATAAAACACTGGGACTTTATACTTCAGTGAAACCTAGAGTGCTCAACAATTGTGATAGAATGTACAAATATGTTTTTTCATGAGGAAGAACAAATTGAATGTCAACACTGCGGGGTGTTTAAAGTGGGGTAGTATTGGGGAAAAATACAATCAATGCAAACTGGGAAAAAAAAAGAAACCATTGATCAAATTAAAAAGATTCTGGAGACACACAGCAGCAGATTAGATGAAGATGAAGAATGAGTAAGAAAACTTGAATAAAGTGTTTTGGAGAATGAAAGCACAGAAAAACAGAAAAAAAAATTGAAGATTTTGAAAAAGATCTCAAGGATATGATGGACAACATGAAGTACACAAATACAAGAACCACTGGTGTTGCAGAAGGGGAAGAGAAGGGCAAAGGTCTAGGAAGAGTATCCAAAGACATTGTTGGGGAAAACTTACAAACCCTTCTAAATGACATAAATATGCAAATCATAGATGCCCAAAGAACTCCAAACAGAATAAATCCAAATAAACCCACTTCAAGACATATTCTGATTAGACTGTCAAATCTTGAGAAGAAGCAAGTTCTGAAACAGCAAGAGAGAAGCAATTCACTACATAAAATGGAAACAACATAAGATTAAGTAGTGACTATTCAGTGGCCATGATGGAAGTGGGAAGGCAGTGGTATGACATTTTTAAAATTCTGAAACAGAAAATCTGCCAAAAAGAATTCTTTATCCAGAAAAGCTCTCCTTCAAATTTGATGGAGAGCTTAAAATCTTCACAGACAAACGCTGAGAGAATCTGCTAACAAGCCATCTGCCCTACAAGAAATAATGAAGGTACAGTAAAAACATGTTAGAAGCAAAGTAGTTATTTTAGGTTATCTGTTTTTCTTAATCCTTTGCTTTGTTTGAAATGTGTTTTTTGTTTGTTTCAATTTTTCAATAAATAAAGTTAAAAAATAAATGAAAAGCTAAAGGAATTATGGGGGAAAAAAGAAATAATGAAGGGTGCCTGACTGGCAGAGAAAAAAAAGAAAGGAGAGAGATCTGGAGAAGGGCTCAGGACTAAAGAGGTTTAGTAAGGGTATGTTAAAGGACATAAAGAGAGAAGGGGAAAAATATAACTGACAAATAAAAAATGAAGGATATGTTGGCTTATTCCAGAACTGCCTTCACAGCAATAACATTGAATTTGAATGGATTAAACTCCCCAAATAAAAGAGATACATTGGCAGAATGATTAAAAAATATGAACCATCAATATGTTGTTTACAAGAGACTCATCTTAGACCCAGAGACACGAAGAAATTGAAAGTCAAAGCATGGAAAAAATATTCCATGGAAGCTACAGCCAAAAGAAAGCAGGAGTAGCAATATTACTCTCAGATAAAATAGACTTTAAATACAAGGATGTCATAAGAGACAAGAAGGTCACTATATACAAATAAAAGGGACAACTCAACAAGAGGAAATAATCATAAATGTCTATGCACCCAATCAGGGTGCACCAAAGTACATGAGGCAAACATTGGCAAAACTGAAAGAAGTGATAGATGTTTCCACAATAATTGTGGGAGACTTCAATACATCATTCACTCCTATAGCTAGATCAACCAGAGGACCAATAAAGAAACTGAAAACCTAAACAATGTGATACATGTATTTGACATAACAGACATAGAACATTACACCCCAAATCCCCAGAATACACATTCTTTTCTAGTGCTCATGGAGCTTTCTCCAGAATAGATCACCTTCTGGGCCATAAAGTAAATTTAAAAAGATTGAAATTGTTCAAAGCCCATTCTCTGGTCACAATGGAACACAATTAGAAGTCAATAACCTTAAAAGATTTACAACATTCACAAATATCTGGAGGTTAAACAACACAGTCCTAAACAATCAGTGGGTTAAAGAAGAAATAGCAAGAGAAATTGCTAAATATCTAGATACAAATGAAAATGAGAGCACAACATATCAAAACATGGGATGCAATGAAGGTGGTTGTGATGGTTAGGTCCATGTGTCAACTTGGCCAGGTGATGGTACCCAGGTGTCTGGTCAAGCAAGTACTGGCCTAACCATTACTGCAAGGACATTTGTGACTGGTTACATCAAAAAGGGGTGTGACTACCACAATAAGAGAATGCAGTCTGCTGGTTTTATTCCAATCAGTTGAAGACTTTTAAGCGAGACAGACAGAGGACCTTCACTTCTTTGGCTGACTAGCAAAGCATTTCCTGAGGAATTCATTGAAGTTGCCGGTACATTGCCTGAGGAGCTCATTGAATACATTCATCAGAGTTGCCAGTTCCCTGAGGAAGTCACTGAACATCTTCATTGGAGCTGCCAATCTGCTGCCTGTCTTACGGAATTTGTACTTGGGCATACTGACAGTTGTGTGAGACACTTTTATAAATCTTATATTTATAGATATCTCCTACAGATTCTGTTTGCCTAGAGAACCCTAATACAACTTGGTACTGGGAGTGGTTCTTGAGAAACAGAATCTTAAAATGGAGTTTTACAATTGATTTTCCACTCTGATTAGATTCAAAGGCACTGATGATTCCAATTCCAATAATCAAGATGGCACTGACAGCCCACGGCATTAGTTGGCAATGGAGATATGCAAAATATTACCATTTGATTCTCCTAATCATACTCTTGTATGAAGCAAGTTTCTGGGTGACAGTGTTTTTGACAACTTAACAGAGTTTTGCACAATGAAGAGGTATAATGAGGTTGGGTGGTTGCTCTTAGGCTGGATAAAGTTATAAGAGAAAGTGATGAGCTAAAGGCTTCAAATTTAAAACATAAGCACTATATGACAGATGTAAAGGTTTCTATGTATGCCTTGAAAGAAAATCTTATTTCTGTGGCCACAGACTTGAGATTTCTGAAAACCAGACCCAGAGTCTCATTGTGTGAGTAGAATTACAATGTAAACTAAAATCTCAACCACGCAGGGTGTCTACCATTAAAGTAAATGCATTGATTGGAAATGTATGGGATCCTAAAACTTGAGATGGCGACATATGGATGACAATGGCAGTGAGGACATTGGAACTTGGATTCTGCTGAGTCTTTGTTGGATATAACTGTAGTGGTCTGTCCTGAGGAAACAGCCACCCCCACCTGCAGTCTGCCCTGAGGAAACAGCTTCCCCACCTACAGTCTGCTCTAAGGAGTCTGCCACCCAACATCCACCTTAAGAGATTTACCCTTCAGTGCCTGTTAAACCTGTAACTACCACCCCCCTACCCCCAGGAAGCAGCCCTCACTCCTCTGTCTAGAGAGATGAATCATATTTAATGAGATGAAACTACAACAAATGTTCCAATGTAAATGGCTTGAAGGATACTTCTAATTCTTTTAATGACCCACCCCCACCACCAGTCTTTGCTTCAAGACCTATAACTAGAGGGGTGAGGTACAAAATGTGAACCATGAGGAAGTATGCTATACTGCAGAAGAACTGTATGAGTTTTCCACCTTATATAGACAGAAAATAGGGGAATATGTGTGGGACTGGATATTAAAGGTGTGGGATAATGGAAGGAATATAAAGTTGGATCAGGCTGAATTTACTGATATCAGCCCACTAAGCAGAGATCTGCATTCAATGTTGTAGCTTGAGGGTTTAGAAAGCTTGTTTGGGTGGTTAGCTGAAACATGGATCAAAAGGTGGCTGGCATTACCTGAGGTCAAAATGCCAGAACTGCCCTGGTATAATGTAGAGGAGGGGATTCAAAGCCTTAGAGAGATTGGAATGTTGGAGTGGATTTATCATGGGAGACCTGCTCATACACCCCTGGAATGTCCAGAGGACATACCTTTTACCAGGACTGTGAGGAATAAATTTGTGAGACTAGCTCTTAATCCCAGAAGAGCTCTGTAGTCACCCTTCTCTTTATATCAGATGTTACTGTGGGAACGGCTGTCACTGAGCTGGAATCCTTAAACACAATGGGGATTATCAGATCCCAAGTCAGGAGAAGCCATGTGGCAGCAGTTAATCAACAAAGACAAGGTGGGCATGGCTACCATAATGGAAACAGGCTCAAAACAGCAGTCAAAATAATCTGACTCACAGAGACTAATGACATTGGCTAGATCATGGAGTACATACTAGTAAAATAGATGGGCAGTCTATTAAATTCTTGTTTGAGCTGTATAAGTAGAAGAATTCTAGATCAAGTGAACAGAAGTCTACCTTGAATTACAAAAACAGAGAGTCATGGCCCCTTAATTCCCAGACTTGAGACAGTTTACAGATCCAGAGCCTCTTGAATGAGGGGAAGGCCAGGTACCCTTGGGGAAGGACCCTGTTAGAATCCCAAAAATGTATACTCTTAATCTTCTCCCCAACCTTCCCCAGGGGGACCTATGGCCTTGTACCAGGGTAACTGTGCACCTGGGTAAAGGAAATGATCAGATATTTCTGACACTGGTTCAGAAGTGACATTAATTCCAGGAGACCTAGAACATCATTCTGGTCCACCAGATTTGGGGCTAATGGAGGTCAGGTGATCAATGGAGTTTTAGCTAGGGTCCATCTCACAGTGGGTCCAGTGGGTCCTTGGACCCATTCTGTGGTTATTTCTCCAGTTCTTGAATGCATAATTGGAATAGACATAGTAACTGGCAGAATCCTCACATTGGCTCTGTGACTCATGGAGTGTGGGCTATTATAGTGGGAAAGGCCAAGTGGATGCTGCTAGAACTGCCCCTGCTCAACTGCCCCTGTTCAGCAAAATTGTAAACCAGAAGCAATACCGGATTCTTGGATGGACTGCAGAGATTAATGCTACTCTTAAAGACTTGAAGGATGCAGGAGTGGTGATTTCCACCACATCCCCATTCAACTCTCCCATCTGGCCTGTGCAGAAAACAGATGGGTCTTGGAGGATGGCAGTGGATTATGGTAAGCTTAACCAGGTGGTGACTTCAATTGCAGATGCTGTTCCAGATGTGGTTTCACTGCTTGAACAAATCAAGACATCCCCTGGTACCTGGTATGCAGCTATTGATCTGGAAAATGCTTTTTTTTTCCTCAATGGCTGTTAAAGTAAGGACCACCAGAAAGAGTTTGAATTCAGCTGACAAAGCCAGGAGTTTACATTCACTGTGCTATCTCAGGGCTATATCAATTCTCCAGCCCTATGTCATAATATTGTTGGTAGGGATCTTGATCATTTATCCCTCCCACAAGACATCACACTGGTCTATTACATTGGACCTAGTGAGCAAGAAGTAGCAACTCCTCTAGATTTGTTGATAAGGTATTTGCATGGCAGAGGATGGGAGATAAATCCAACAAAAGTACAGGGGACTTCCACCTCAGTAAAATTTCTAGGTATCCAGTGGTGTGGGGCATATCAACATATCCCTTCTAAGGTGAAGGATAAGCTGTTGCATCTGGCCCCTCCTACAATCAATAAAAAGGTACAACTCTTAGTTGGCCTTTGGATTTTGAGACAATATATTCCTCCCACACATTTATAGAGTTACCAGAAAAGCTTCTAATTTTGAGTGGGGACCAGAACAAGATGAGTCTCTGTGACAGGTCCAGGATGCTGTGCAAGCTCCTCTGCCACTTGAACCATATAATCCAGCTGATCCAATGGTGCTAAAAATGTCACTGGCAAATAGAGATGTTGTTTGGAGCCCTTGGCAGGCTCCTACAGGAGAATCACAACACAGGCCCTTAGGATTCTGGAGTAAAGCTTTACCATCCTCTGCAGGTAACCACTCTCCATTTGAGAAACAGTTGTTGTCCTGCTACTGGGCCTCAGTAGACAGAATGCATAACCATGGGCCACCAAGTTACCATGAGACCTGAGTTACCTATCATGAGTTGGGTGTTGTCTGATCCACCAGCACTCCATCATAAAATGGAAATGGTATATAGGAGATAGAGCTCAAGCGGGTCCTGAAGGCACAAGTAACATGAGGAAGTGGCCCAAATGCCCATGGATCCCACTCCTGCCACCTTATCTTCTCTTTCCCAGTCCACAGCTATGGAATCTTGGGGAGTTCCTTACAATCAGCTGACTGAGGAAGAGAAAACTCAGGCCTGGTTTACAGATGGTTCTGCATGATATGCAGGCACTACTCCAAAGTGGACAGCTGCGGCACTGCAGCCCCTTTCTGGGATATCCCTGAAGGACAGTGGTGAGGGGAAATCCAGCGGGTAGAATTTTGAGCAGTGCACCCAGTTGTTCACTTTGCTTGGAAGGATCACTGGCCTGAGGTGCATTTGTATACTGACTCATGGGCTGTTGCTAATGGTTTTGATGGTCAGGAACTTGGAAGGAACATGATTGGAAGACTGGTGACAATGAAGTATGGGGAAGAGGTATGTGGATAGACCTGAGTGGGCAAAAAACAAGATATTTGTGTCCCATTTGAATGCTCACTAGAGGGTGATTTCAGCCGAAGAAGAGTTTAATAATCAAGTGAATAAAATGACCCATTTGGTGGATACCAATCAGTCTCTTTCCCCAGCCACTCCTGTCATTGCCCAATGGGCTCATGAAGAAAGTGGTCATGGTGATAGGAAATAAAGGTATGCATGGGCTCAGCAACACAGACTTCCACTCACCAAGGATGACCTGGCTACAGCCACTGCTGATTGCTCAATCTCCCAGCAGCAGAGACCCACATTGAGTCCTGGACATGGTACCATTCCCCGAGGTGATCAGCCTGCTACCTGGTGGCAAGTTGATTACACTAGACCATTTCCATTATGGAAGGGGCAGTGATTTCTTACTGGAATAGAAACATACTATGGATATGGGTTTGCCTTCCCTGCATGAAATGCTTCTGCCAAAACTACCATCCATGGATTTACAGAATGCCTTATTCACTATCATGGTATTCCACATAGCATTGCTTCTGGCCAAGGAACCCACTTCACAGCAAATGAAGTGAGGGAATGGGCACATGCTCATGGAATTCTCTGGTTTTACCATGCTTCCCATCATCCAGAGGCAGCTGGTTTGACAAAATGGTGGAATGCCTGTTGAAGACTCAACTACAGAGCCAACTAGGGGGCAACATCTTGCAGGGCTGTGCAGTGTTCTCCAGCAGACTGTGTATGCTCTAAATCAGCATCCACTCTATGATGCTCTTTCTCCTATAGCCATGATTCATGGGTCCAGAAATCAAGGGGTGGAAACAGGAATGGCACCACTTGCTATCACTCCTAGGGATCCACTAGGAAAATTTTTGCTTCCTGTCCCTGCAAGCTTAAGCTCTTTTTGTCTACAAGTCTTTGTTCCAGAAGGAGGAGTGATTTCACCAGGAAACACAACAATAATTTCATTGAACTGGAAGTTAAGACTGCCACCTGGCCACTTTGGGCTTCTTATGCCTCTGAATCAACAGGCAAGGAAAGGGATTACTGTACTGGCTGGGGTGATTGATCCTGACTATCAAGGGGAAACAGCACTGCAACTACATATGTAGGTAAAGAAGAGTTTTCCTGGAATACAGGGGATCCCCTAGGGCATCTCTTAGTACCACCAAGCCCTGTGATTAACATCAATGGAAAACTGCAACAACTCAATCCAGGCAGAACTACCAATGGCCAAGAAACTTCAGGAATGAAGGTTTGGGTTACCCCACCAGGCAAAGAACCATGGTAGGCTGAAGTGCTTGCTAAGGGTAAAGGGAACATGGAATGGGTAGTGGAAGAAGGTAGCGATAAATTTGAACTATGGCCATGTGACCAGTTACAGAAACGAGGACCATGATGGCACAAATATTTCCTCCTTGTTTTGAATATGTTTGTATTTGTAAAGCAAATATCTTTGCTTTCTTCTCTTATTCCTTTATTATATGACATAAGCTGCATTGTTCATTTTGCAGTATTTAAGTTAGAGGAAATCAATTTTAAGAGTTAATGCCACCCAAGGACTTGCACCCTACTATGGGACAATTTAGTGCATTTCTGGTTGTATGCAGGACATTGGAATAATGTTAGGTGAAATATATGTCTGGTAGTTCTCTACTTAGAGATAAAATATGGTTTAAGGTGATGTGTATAACTGCCAATTTGACACAGGGTGGACTGTGATGGTTAAGTCCATGTGTCAACTTGGCCAGGTGATGGTACCCAAGTGTCTGGTCAAGCAAGCACTGGCCTAACCATTACTGCAAGGACATTTGTGACTGGTTAATAAACCAGAAGGCTGGTTTCTTAAATCATCAATCAACTGGCTGCAGCTGTGACTGATTACATCAACAAAGGGCATGTCTTCCACAATGAGAGAATGCAATCAGCTGGATTTTTTTTTTTTTTTTAAGTTTTTAAAAATTTTATTTTAAGAGAATAAACAGCCAGAAATCATTTTATTTATACTACAGTATTATCATGAATTATTCAAGATCAAACCCAAATTCCATCCAGGTAACTTAAGCTTGCATATGGTTGGTTATAACATATCTTTGAAAAGCTAAATAAACTTACTTTCTTAGGTTTTAAAAATTTTATTTACGAGAATAAACAGCCAGAAATCATTTTATTTATACTACAGATTTATCATGAATTATTCAAGATCAAACCTGAATTCCATCCAGGTAACTTAAGCTTGCATACGGTTGGTTATAATACATCTTTGAAAAGCTAAATAAACTTACTTACTGCTGAATCTTTTACGTTAACGGAGTTTAATTTTCATGTAACCAATTGGTTTTATGGCTTATAATAATCATTGAACAATTTTTCAAAATCACTTGAAATGACTGAAAGACAAAGGTCTCCAAAATCCATTACATAAGTGAAATTATATCAATAAAATTAGAACACTTACCTTCCTTCAAGAAAAACTGCTAACTGCTTAACCATTATTGTCCCCTCTAATCAACAAAATTGGGAAAACGAATTCCTTGAAATTTCTGTTTCTCTAACCTTCAATTTTGCTGGCAAATTTTGAATTACTTAGAAGCTACTCACCAGCCCTAAAGCCTTAAACTCACATTCCTGATCTTATTCTCCTGAGTTGACACTGGGTGGCAGCGTTTCCCAGAGGCTCCTAAGGAGCCTTGGCTGGGCAGGGTGACACTTCAATCCCAGTGGAACCTGCAAGCTCGTTTCAATTTGTACCAGTACCAAGACAAGGCAGGATGAAAAGACCTGACTGGAAATAGTCAAAACAGTTAAAATCTTCCTTTGGCAGACCACCAGGGAGTCTGCATGTTAATTAATTAAGATAGACCCCACACAGATTCAGTTTCTCTACATAGTCTTTGTTTACAGAATTTTTATTTTACATTCAGATAAAAATGAAAAAGAGACACAGTTATGCTGAAAAGTAACATCTACATCTGGAGAATTACCCATTAGGAAGATATAATGAGAAACACCTGTATTTCAGGCCCTTGTACAGTGTTCTTTAACAACTCTGCTCTTGGAAGGTTGTTCATGAGCTGTAGTATTTGAGGAGATGCTCATCTGTGGGTTTTAAGATTTTCTTATCAGCCATATTCACTACCCATCCTGGAGCAAGACCGAAGAAAATCTGCCTTGGGTCCTTTCGAGTGCTTAACATCCTGAAGAGCTCATCTTTGGTGACATCAGGTAAGATATAACCGTACTTCTTGGCGAGCTCAAGTCTTGCTTCAGGAAATTTGCCAGGATCTGCCAGATAGCCACGGTTCTTTGCGTCAGTATAATAGGGCACTAGGGATTCAGGTGGAAGCATACGTTTTGGAATGGGTTGTCCACGCAAAAAGAAAGGAACTGGCTTACATAGAATTTCCAGACTCCTTGGGTCATAGAAAGCTGTCGTAACAACACCACCATTTTTTTCAATTGCAGCAATGGCTAGTTCTGAAGCCAACTGTACTTCAATATTAACTTTCGCCTTAAAGGTGTCAGCCCCCTCCTCTACAAGCTGGACACCGTAATCCCTTTTAAGTGGCTGGATTGTCACACCCCTGCCATTGACAAGCTGGGTTAAGTCAATAGGCTGCGTAGGATCAACTAGACCCAAATCAATAAGATACTGCAATCTATTGAGACTCAAGGGCTGGTACTGGCGTCTGAAGCTATGTCCTTCATTAAACCCGTATTTTGGGATTCGGAGGTAAAACGGGGTCTGGCCTCCCTCAAAGCCCAGTCGGGGCCGGGTACCCCTCTGCCTTTCTCCTTTATGGCCTCTGCCACACTTTCTACCTCTTCTCCGACCCCTTGGTCTTCTCGCCGGTTTTCTGGAGCCGGGGTTCGGCTTTAAGTTGCCGAGGCTGACACGCGGCAGGCCCCGGAGCAGGTCCAGCGCCCCAGACCCAGCGCCCCTTATCGGGCCCGCCATGACGTCCGAAGGCGACCAGAGCCCGCCCAATCAGCTGGATTTAATCCAATCAGTTGAAGACTTTTAACCAAGACAGAGGACCTTTACTTCTTCTTCAGCAGACCAGCAAAGCATTTCCTGAGTTCATTGAAGTTGCCAGTTCATTGCCTGAGGAGTTCATCAAACACATTCATCGGAGTTGCCAGTTTGCTGCCTGAGGAGTTCATCAAAAATCTTCATTGGAGTTGCCAGTTTGCTGCCTGCCCTGCGGAATTTGGATCCATGCATACCCACAGTTGTGTGAGACACTTTTATAAAACTTATATTTATAGATATCTCTTGCTGATTCTGTTTCCCTAGAGAACGATAACTAATGCAGTGGTATTAAGGGGAAAATTTAAAGCTCTAAATGCATATATTAAAAAGGAAGAAAGAGGTAAAATCAAAGAACTAATGGACCAACTATAAAGGCTAGAAAATGAACAGGAAACTAATCCTAAACCAAGTAGAAGAAAAGAAATAACAAGGATTGAAACAGAAATAAATGACATAGAGAACAACAAAAAATAATAGAGAAAAAAAATAAAACCAAAAGTTGGTTCTTTGAGAAGATCAATAACATTGACAAGTCCCTAGCTAGACTGACAAAATCAAAAAGAGAGAAGACCCAAATAAACAAAAAAATAAATGAAAGAAGTGACATTACTACAGACCCTGAAGAAATTAAAGAAATTATGAAAGGATACTATGAACAACTGTACACCAACAAACTAGATAACAAAGAGGAAATGGACAATTTCCTGGAAACACATGAACAACCTAGACTGACCCAAGAATAGAAGACCTCAACAAACCAATCAGAAGCAAAGAGATCCAATCAGTCTTCGAAAAGCTTCCTGCATATAAAGGCCCAGGGCTGCATGGTTTCACAGGGAAAATCTATCAAACTTTCCAAAAAGAACTGACACCAATCTTACTTAAACTCTTTCAAACATTGAAGAAAATGGAACACTACCTAACCCATTTTATGAAGCTAACATCATTCTAATATCAAAACTAGGAAAAGATGCTATAAGAAAGGAAAACTATAGGCCAATCTTCCTCATGAATATAGATGCAAAAATTCTTAATAAAATACTTGCAAATTGAATCCAAAGACGTTAAAAAATCATACCAATGAAAGTCAATGTAATACAACATATTAACAAATCAAAAGGGAAAAAATCAAATGATCATCTCAATAGATGCTGAAAAAGCATTCGACAAAATCCAGCATCCTTTTTTGATAAAAACACTTCAAAAGGTAGGAATTGAAGGAAACATCCTCAATATGATAAAGGGCATATATGAGAAACCCACAGCCAGAATAATACTCAATGGTGAGAGATGGAAAGCCTTCCCTCTAAGATCAGGAATGAGATGAGTATGCTCACTGTTACCACTGTTATTTGGCATCCCAAAGGATATCCCTAAGCAAATAAACCTATCTGTATGGGATAATGGCATCCCAGGGCCTGTCCACTGTGTAGCCCCTGTCTGCATCCAGGTTCTCATTCCTAGATCTTAAAGACATTTTTTGTGTCCCTCTTCACCCTGACTCTCAATACCTATTTGCTTTTGAATGGCAGGGACTTAACCATAAGATTCATGGCCCTGCTGTCTTAGACAGTACTGCCACAAGGGTTTTGAAATAATCTTCAAATCTTTAAGAATGCCTTAGCAGCAGACCTTACTGACTTCCAACTACCTCAGAGCACAGTCTTGCAATATGTTAATTTTTTGAACTAACATTCCTAGTAGGACAGTGGATTTTGTTCTTTGTAGTCATTGCTGACTACAAGCCCTGAATGTAGAAAGTTATAAAAAGTTTGTGAAAGTAAATGTTGCTTATTGCAATCAATGCAGACTAAATGTAATAAGCTTGTCTAAGGAATACGCCTTCTCTCGCTATTAAAATAATAAAAATTATTGGTCTGCTCTTAAAGGTTAACCATAAGTATTTCAATAATTAAGATTTTCTATCCTGTTAAGATAAATTTATGT
The DNA here is from genome assembly GCF_015220235.1 of Choloepus didactylus. Lineage (NCBI taxonomy): Eukaryota > Metazoa > Chordata > Mammalia > Pilosa > Megalonychidae > Choloepus > Choloepus didactylus. The sequence continues at coordinate 67,725 of NW_023637579.1, forward strand.
AAGTGAAATGTTATTTCTATACTTAGAGATTGTATAAAATTCCTAAAAACTTGCACTGTCCATGTTATACCCTAATTCTGGTCTGTATGATTTTAAATGATGTTAGTATTCTTAGAAAAAAATTACAAATCATAAAAACAAACAAATTTAATTGTCAGTTATACTACTTTCCTCTAAAGTTTCCAAAATTTAAATTTTCTGTAGCACACTGTGCCAGTTTGAAACCATCAAGTACCCCAGGAAAGACTATGTTCTTTAATGCAATCTTGTGGGAGCAAACTTATTATGGGTGGGACCTTCTGATTAGGTTGTTTCCATGGAGCTATGACCTACACAACTGTAGGTGAGACCTTTTAATTAGATCATTTCCATGGAGATGTGACCCTGCCCATTCAGGGTTGGTCTTAATTAGATCATTGGAATCCTTAAGAGAACTGAGAGCCCACACAGACACACACACTTGGAGATGCCTGGCAATGCAGACAGAAAGATGGTTGGAGATGCTAAGCTAAGAGATGAAGCCCAGAGTTTTCCCTGGAAAAACTTAGAGAGGTCTCCCAGATGCTTAGGGAGAAATGCTCTGAGACAACAAGCAAGGACGCACAGAGGCTGAGAGAGAGAAGCTAAGAGAGACAGAAGACGAGAGTCACTTATGAGAAAGCCTTTTCAAAACCAGAACATAGGAGCAAAGGACCAACAAACATGAGCCACGTGCCTTCCCAGCTGTCAGAGGTATTCTGGACACCATTGGCCTTCAGTGAAAATATCCTCTTGTTGCTGCCTTAGTTTGGAAACCTCCATGGGCTTAGAACTGTAAATTTGTAACTTAATAAATCCCTTTTATAAAAGCCAATCCATTTCTGGTATGTTGCATAATGGCGGCTTTAGAAAACTAGAACACTATATAATTTAACCTGTCTAGTATTTGCAAAGTCCCTTAAGGAATTAAAGAAAAACATAGAACTATTAAACTTCTCCACCTGGGGAATTCTTGCTATTCTCTTAAGCAACTGGGGCTCCCAATTTTATAAGCAAAGCCCTCAATCTTGAGGGTTGCCCTCATGAAACATTTCTGTAATAGCAAAACTAAGCCTATGTATAATTAATGCCTAAGAGTCACCTCCCCTAGAGAACTTCTTTTGTTCAAATATGGTCTTTCTCTCTCTAAACACAATTCTACAAATAAACTGACTACCTTTCACCTACATGAAATATGACTTCCAGGGGTGTAAATCTACCTAGCATCGTGAGATATGACTCCCAAAGATGAGAGTGGCACTTCCATCATAGAATTAGTGGACCAAAAAAGGAAAATAAAATTTCAGTGGCCCAAAATTTCAAATAGAGTCAAGAAGTCATTCAAGAAGTACTCTTTTGCACGTCAGCCAGATATTGCAAACTGCCACAGTGTGCTAAGTACCAAGCAACAGTGTTCCTAAAAGCCTTAAAAAAATACCCCAACTCCATCTTGTTCCTGCTTCTGTTCTGATCATGTAAAAATTTTCTCATCCAGTTTGTTTTTTCCAGATTAGAAGCCTTTCACAGCAAACTTCTCCCCACCAAAGGCTAAGGTCCTGTTCCCCATGCTCAGCCACTCTCAATAGTATGCCCAGAGAATTTTATGCTCCAAGTATGGCCTGGAAACCACTGACAGGTGAAGCTGCTACAGAAGATGGATCATTGGTCTGAATATGATTAAGGTGGATAGAAACCTGAGGGGGAAATGAAGTAGGGTGAGAATTAAGGCAGTGGCTGGATAAGCAAAGCACAAACTCCAAGAAGTGTCAAGCTTCAATGAGAAAGATATCTCTGAGAACAGCAATAAACATCACCTGGGGGCTAAAGAACCCCCACCTGAGTGAGTCATCTACCATCAAGCATCCACAGATAAGGGAAAATGGGATGGTAGCAAAATAGGTAAAATTACAAAAGAAACAAATATCTATAAAAGCAGTTTGCCCCAAAGTGTTAGGGCCTCTCACCTCTCACCCCTTTCCTTGTGAGAGTGTCCACACGTTCCTTCTCACATGCATACCTAATAAATTTTCTACCTGCTTAGTACTCTAAAAATAAAAAAATGAAGTGTAATGAAAATGCAAATTAACATGCAAAATCAATTCAACAAAGAAAAAACGTGATCATGTCTATTGCTAAAGATAAACTAGTTGACAAAATCCAATACCTGCTCACAATTACAAACAAGCAAGCAAAAACTAAGAATACATATTTAGTCTCATATTCAGTGATAAAAGACTGAAAGCTTTCCCAGTAGGAACAAGAACAAATCAAAGATGACTTCTTTCATCATTGCTACTCATCATTGTCCTGGATATATCACCCAGAGTAATTAGGCAAGAAAAAGAAAAACAGGAGAAGAGGGCAGAATAGGAGACGCAGAGCAAACTTCTCCCCAATGGAATAATTAGAATAAAGGCAGTAATGACTGGGACAGTAGTTCCAGGTTATGAGCACCCAGAGAAGGACCTCTACAGTATGTAGTGGGGAATTGGTTGAAAGCACAGAGAAATTATGTCTGAAAGGACGGATTGCGTATACTCAACTGGGAATGAACTCAGGCTGGCAGCTATGAGCTGCAGGAGGAGCAGGGGGAAGAGCACTCCCACACAACCATCTCAGCAATTAGCTGGGGAGATAACCCTTCTCAGCCAAGCAGCTGGGAGCACTAACGAGGAACCAGCAGACCTATGTTGAGCACACACAGAAAACTTGGTGCATTTACTCTTCCTCCACGGAAACTGGCAGTGTGCATGGGAAAAAGAGAGGGATAAGTGAGGGTGCTGTGTGGATGCGCCAGGAGCCCCTCTGCTACCCCAGAGGCTTGCAGCTGCATGGCCAGCAGGTGACCCTGAGGGCCAATGAAAGGCAGGGTGCTTTTGAGCTGTATGAGGGCTAGAGAGGGTGATATGTGCAGCCCCACAGTCTGAGAGTGATCCCCAGTGAGGCCTGGGAATCACCAGACCCACTGTGCCCTTAGGCAGACTCCCTGCTGAACTGCATAGGGCCCACCCCCAACCCCTGGGCTGGCAGTCCCTAGTGCACATGGAGAACTGTTGTGCTGATTGGATTTCCACCTGGTTGGCACCCCACCCAGCATTCATCCACAGTCAGTGAAAAGCAAGTGTTAGGGGATGAGGTGGCCCAAGAGTGCCATCTGCTGGGAAGACATGGGTAGGGCACCCAGCAAGCTGTGGTACTGCTAAATTGTAAATAAACACCTGAAGAGCCCTACATTTCCCAAAACAACCTTATCAAGGTAAAATATCACAAAGTAAAAAGAAAATCACAAAGCACATGAAGACCCAAGAATACATGGACAGGCCAAACCATAAAATTAAAAAGCCAGAGGAGACACAGAATATGGAGCAATTAATCAAAGAAGTACATATAATTCTCCAAAACAAATTTAATGGGTTGGTTAAAGATATAAAGGACATCAAGAAGACTCTAGAAGAGCATCAAGAAGAATTTGAAAAAGTAAATAGAAAAATAGCAAATCTATGGAAATAAAAAGTACCACAGGTCAAACTAAAATATATTAGTGACACAGCAGCAGATTTGAAGAGGCAGGAAAAAGAGTAAGTAAACAGGGCAATTGAATGTAAATGCATAAAAGAACAAACGGTGAAAAAAATAAAAATTGAAATCGATCTCAGGGAAATGATGGACAACATGAAGCCCACAATCATAAGAATCATTGGTGTCCCAGAAGGAGAAGAGAAGAGTATAGGGCTAGGAAAAGTATTTAAGGAAATGGTTGGGGAAAACTTCCCAAGCATTACAAAATATATATATAATGCAAATCAAAGAAGCCCAGTGAACTCCAAATAGAATATATCCAAAGAGACCCAATCCAAGACATATACCAATCAGATTATCAAATGCTGAAGAAAAGGAGATAGTCCTGAAGGCAGCGAGAGAAAAGCAATTCACCACATACAAGGGAAATCATGTAAGATTAAGTACTGACTACTCAGTGGACACCATGGAAATGAGAAGGCAGTGATAGGATACATTCAAGATTTTGAAAAAGGAAAATTGCCAACCAAGAATACTTTATCCAGAAAAGCTCTCCTTCAAAAGTGAGGAGAATTTAAAATTTTCATAAACAAATGCTGACAGAATTTGTTAACAAGAGAACTGCCCACAAGAAATATTAAATGGAGTTCTACTGGCTGAGAAAAAAGAAAAGAGAGAGAGATCTAGAGAAGGGTACAGAACTGAACAGTATTAGTAAGGGCAACTTAAAGGGAAAAAAAAGAGAAGGGGAAATAGATCTGACAAACTAAAACCAAAGGATAAGAAGGTTGGTTCAGGAACTGTCTTACAGTAACTTTGAATTTGAATGGATTAAACTCCCCAATTAAAAGATACAGACTGACAAATGGATTAAAAAGTATGATCCATCAATATGCTGCATACAATAGACTAATCTTAAATACAGTGACACAAAGAGATTGAAAGTGAAAGGATGGAAAAAAATATCCCATGTAAGCTACAGCCAAAAGAAAGCAGGGGTAGCAATATTAATCTCAGATAAAATAAACTTAAAATGCAAAGATGCTATAAGAGACAAAAAAGGACCCTATATATTAATAAATGGGGCAATTAATGAATAAGAAATAACAATCATAAATGTTTATGCATCCAAGCAAGAAGCTTCAAAGTACATGAGACAAACACTGGCAAAACTGAGAAGAACAGATGTTTCTACAGTAACAGTGCAGGACTTCAGTATATCATCTCTTCTAAAGATGGAACAACTAGACAGAGAATCAATAAGGGAATTGGGAAACTAAACAATGTGATAAATGAATTAGTTCTAACAGACATATAAATCATTGGACCTTAAAACACCAGGATATACATTATTTTTGAGCACTCCTGGAACATTCTCCAGGATAGATCATAATCTGGGGCACAAAGAAGGTCTTTTAAAAGATTGAAATTATTCAAAACACATTCTCTGACTATAATGGAATGCAGCTGGAAAGCAATACCCACCAAAGAGCCAGAACTTTCACAAATATATGGAGGTTACACAACACACTCTTAAAAATCAGTGGGTCAAAGAAGAAACTGAAAGAAAAATCAGTAAATATCTGGAGATAAATGAAAACAAAAACAGCATGTCAAATGTATGGGATGCAGTGAAGGCAGTGCTGAGAGGGAAATTTACAGCTCCAAGTGCATAAATTAAAATGGAAGAAAGACCTAAAAACAAAGACCTAACAAAAGAATGGGAAGAATCTAGAAAGCAAACTAACCCTAAAGCAAGCAGAAGAAAACAAATAGCAAAGATTAAAGCAGAAATAAATGATCTGGAGAACAAAAACAAAACAAAACAAAAACAACAAAAAAAAATAGAAAGAATGAATGAAACCAAAGTTGGTTCTTTGAGAATATCAACAAGCTGACAAACCCTTAGCTAGACTGACAAAATAAAAAAGTGAGAAGACCCAAATAAACAAAATCAGAAATTATAGGGGCTCACTACTACAGATACTGAAGAAATTTAAAAAAAAATCATAAGAAGATACTATGAACAGCTGTTTGCCAACAAAAGAGACAACTTAGATGAACTGAACAATTTTATGGAAACCCTTGAAAAACCTAGACTGATCTAAGACGAAACAGAAGACCTCAACAAACCAATCACAAGTAAAGAGATCCAATCAGTCATCAAAAATCCTACTACCAAGAAAAGCCCAGGGCCAGATGCCTTCACAACAAAATTCTTTCCAAAAAGAACTGACACCATTCCTGCTCAAAGTCTTTCAAAAAATGGAAGAAAAAAGAACACTAACTAAAACATTTTATGAAGTTAGCATCACTCTTATACCAAAACCAGATATAGATACCACAGGAAAGGAAAACTACAGGCCAATCTCCCTAATGAATATAGATGTAAAAATTCTCAACAAAATATTTGCAAACTGAATCCAAAGGCATATTAAAAGAAATACACACCATGACCAAGTGGGGTTCAATACAGGTTTATGCAAGGTTGGTTCAACATAAGAAAATCAATGTAATACAACACATTAAAAATTGACAGTGAAAAATATGATTATCTCAACAATCTCGACAGACACTGAAAAAGCATTTGACAAAACTCAGCATTTTTTTTTTTATAAAAATACTTCATAATGTAGGAGTCGAAGGAAACTTTCTCTGTATGATAAAGGAATATATGAAAAACCCACCACCAGCATAGTACTCAATGTTGAAAGACTGAAAGTCTTCCCCCTAGATTGGGAAAGAGACAAGGATGCCCACTGTCACCACTATTATTCAACATTGTGCTGAAATTCTAGCCAGAGCAATTAGGAAAGAAAATGAAATAAAAGGCATCCAAATAGGAAAGGATGTGGTAAAACTTTCATTACTTGCAGATGATATGAACCTATATTTGGAAAATCTTGGGATACCTGTAACAAAGCTACTTGAGCTAATAAACAAATTCAGCAAAGTGGAAGGATACAAGACTAATGAGCAAAATTCAGTAATGTATCTATATAATAGCAATAGCCTAATTGAAGAGGCAATCAAAAAAAAAAAATTCCATTCACAATAACAACTAAAAGAATCAAGTATTTAGGAATAAAATTAACCAAGGATGTAAAAGACCTCCACACAGAAAACTACAAAACTTTGCTAAAATAAATCAGAGATCTAAATAGGTGGAAACATATTTCCTGTTCATAGATAGGAAGGCTAAATGTCATTAAGAAGTCGATTCTTCCTAAATTGATGCACAGACTCAATGCAATGCCAATCAAAATTCAAACATCCTACTTTGCAGACTTGGAAAAGCTAATTAGCAAATTTATTTGGAAGGGAATGGGGCTTTGAATTGCCAAAACCATTCTAAAAATGAAAGACTAAGTGAGTGGACTTAAACTTCCTGACATTAAAGACTACTATAAAGCCACAGAGGGGCAAAGCAGCATGGTACTGGCACAAGATAGATGTATTGATCAATATAATTGAATTGAAACTTCAGAAAGAGACCCCCAGATCTAAGGTCAATTGATTTTTGACAAGGCCCTCAAATCCACTGAACTGGGACAGAACAGTTTTTTCAAGAAATGGGGACGGGAGAACTGGATATCCATACTGAAAAGAATGAAAGAGGACCCCAATATCAAACTGTACACAAAAATTAACTCAAAGTGGATCAAAGACCTAAATATAAGACCCAGTACCATAAAATTCCTAGAAGATTATGTAGGGAAACATCTTCAAGACCTAGTAATGAGAGGTAGCTTCTTAGGCCTTATACCCAAAGCATAAGCAACTAAAGAAAAAATAGATAAATGGAAATTCCTCAAAATCAAATGCTTCTGTGACTCAAAGGACTTTGTGAAAAAGGTGAAGAAGCAGCCAACAGAATGGGAGGAAATATTTGGAAACCATATATGTGATAGGAGACTGACATCCAGCATTTACAAAGAAATCTACAACTCAATGACAAAAGAGGAACTGCAAACAGATAAAAAATACAGGAAGAGATGTTCATCTTCACTAGCTATTAGGGAAATGCAAATCAAAACCACAATGAGATATCATCTCACACCAATAAGAATGGATGCCATTAAACAAGAAGGCAACTACAAATGCTGGAGGTGTGGAGGAAATGGAACTCATGCATTGTTGGTGGGAATGTATAATGGTACAGCCACTGTAGAAGACAGTTTCACGGCTGCTCAGAAAATTAAATATTGAGTTACCCTATGATTGGGCAATTTCATTTCTTGGTATATACCTAGAAGATCTGAAAGCCATGACATGAACAGACATTTGCACAGTGATGTTCCCAACAACATTATCCACAATTGCCAAAAGATGGAAACAATCCAAATGTCCTTCAACAGTGTGAATGAATAAACAAAATGTGGTATATACATATGATGGACTATTACACAGCAGGAAGAAGTAATGAGGTCCTGAAATATGTGACAACATGCCCCTCCTCTGGGACTGCCCCATCACAGCAACCCCCAGGTGCCACATTTGCTTCTTTAACTGTCTGCTTTGTCCATTGACCTGGCTCTCTCTTAAGGCAGAGCATAGATGTATCTCAATTACTGTTTTACTCTCAGGAAGCAGCCCAGAGCTTGACACTGAGGAGACTCTCATTAAGCATTAAAGAATTCATGAACAAACTACTACCAGTAAATGAATACCCAACATAATGGGTTCCAAGAATCCACAGGGTAATCAGAGATCTTCTGGAGTCTGTTATGAAAAAAACAGATTACAGCCTGTAGAGACTAGGTCATGATGTAGCTCTTCTCTAAGAGTTGTTAAATTTGTCCAGTCACAGGAGTAGACCAAATGCCTCCCTCAAGGCCTCCTCAAACACTGTCTACTCCTAGAGACTGGGCAAAGCACCCATGAATCCCACAAATATCACCCAGTTCTAGGTCTGGGGTGATGTGGAGTCATAGGCAAGCACAAGGAAGGAGACTGACCTTGAAAATTTTTATCTTACTACATGTGAGTAAGAATATCAATAATGGAAACAGACCACACTCATGGAATTGTACCATCAACACCCAAGTGTGGGTAAGGAGCTTCAGGGTGGGCTGCAGCTTCAGTGGTCACCAGAGACATAGGGCAGGATTGAAAAAGGTAGAGTCTGGATAAGGGAAGAGGACAGGAGAGGGAGGTACAAGCAGAGGGGGCAGCATCAGTAAAGATAAAGTATGCAAGTGAACAAGAGGTGAGCAAGCTGTCCATCTTGAGGCTTTGGATGCCCTGAACTGAGTTCCTTATCTGCCACTAACTGCCCACTATGACTACAGGAAACCTAGCCCCTTTGAACCATACCTGTCTCTCCATAATATCCTAATGTCCCCACTTCTGTTCTGCTCCACTTGCCAGCCAACTAACATCAGAATCTTCCTGGATCAGTTCCTCATGTGTGGTTTGGGTAGAGACCTGTTGAGAGAATAGCGTGGGAAACAGAAAGAGATCCCCACAGGCTGGAGGCCAGGACAGCCTTTCAGAAAGTAAAAAGACCTGAGCTAGGTGTAGAACAGCTCCACCTGCTGCCACCAGGCATATGCAAAGCCAAGGCCAAAGCTAACAATAGAGCCAGAAAGGGTCCCAAAAGGAGCAGGTCATTGCTTCCACCTCCAAACATCAATACAAGTGTCTGATATGCTCAATATAGAGATACACAGATACCCAAAGAGTGAAAAATTTCCTTCAGCTCATTGCTAACTCACCTGTCTAGGTGTCTGTTAATTTTAATATGCAGCTTGTGGACAATAACACTCATGTGTTTAGGATAGTCTCCCATAAACACCCTTTTAGATGAGACCAAACTAGCAATCAAAGGTTGGAGCAACAGTGGCATGAGTCACTCTGTGTGGTAGACAACAGAATGATGAAAATTCACATCTCCAGTTGACAAATTGAGAACCAACTCTGTGCCTGGCACCGTGCTTGGCTCCATGGATACTTCTTGCCAGGGACCTGGTTCTTTAGGCTTCAGGGAGTTGACCATCCAGAGTGGATAAAGGATAATTAAAGATGATTTTGATTCTCTCTCCCCACCCCTCCACACACACACCACAGTATATTTCCTGATTTAATATAAACAATTAAACAATTATTTGCCAAAATATTTCCATTAAAAGAACAAACACTTAAGTCACTGACAAAGATGGTAAATACCTAAAGCACAAGGAACAAAAGATACATAAATTGCACCTCCTCAAAATTAAACACTTTTGTGCATCAAAGGGCTTTGACACAAAAGTAAAGAGACAAACTAATCAATGGAAGAAAATATTCAGAAACCACATATCCAATAAGGATTTAATATCCAGAAAATATAAAGAAATCTTACAACTCAACAATAACAAGACAAACAACCCAACTTAAAAATGGGCAACAGACTTCAATAGATATTTCTCCAAAGAGGAAATACAAATGGCTAAAAAGCACATGAAAAGATGTTCAACACCACTAGCTATTAGGGAAATGCAAATCAAAACCACATGATTAAAAACAAAAGATTACAAGTATTGGAAAAGACGTGGAGAAATAGGAAAACTCTTTCATTGCTGGTTGGACTGTAAAATGGTGCAGCCTCTGTGGAAGACAGTTTGGCAGGTCTTCAGGAAGCTAAATACAGAATTATCATATGACCCAACAATGGTGGTGATGAATACACAACTCCATGACGATACTAACAGCTACTGATTACACACCTTGGATGTGGGAAAATAGCCTGAGCTGGGAATGTGTCCTTGACTGCCCTAGCACCCGCACTGTTTATACGAGAAGCATGCAAGTCTTGGATGGTCTGTCCTTGACTTCCCTGTTTTGCTAACTTCCCTATCTTGCTTTCTCTAGCCTGTTAGTAACTCCCCTATTTTCTGTGAGAAAGTGAAGCTAATAAATATGCTGTGGAGCAAGCAGAGGTGCTCTTTGTCTTCAAGGCTCTGAGTCCCCTGCTCCCAGAACTTTATATTTTGTGTCCGTGTTTCATTCCTGCGCCGCCCTGTCAGCAATACTTGGATGGACTGTATGATGTGAATATATCTCAATAAAATGGCTTTTGTAAAAAGAAAACGAGGGATAGATTAAGACATTCCCAGATCAAAAAGAAAAAAAAAAAAAGCTAATGGGCATTCATCACCATAAGACCTGCCCTAAGTGCTTCAGGGCGTTCTTCAGACTGAAAGGAAAGGACACTAAACAATGGGTCAAAACAGCACACAAGAAATAAAAACCTCTAACCATGTGGGTAACGAAAATGCTGATACTACTGAATAGTTCTTTTTGTAATATAACTTCACTTCTTACTTTTTACAGGTCCTATAATTCAAATGTGTAAAAATCAATAGTAAGTTTTTGGTTTTGAACATACAATGTGTAAAGACATAACTTGTAAAAAGTAAAACAAAAAGATTGGGAGAGAGACAATATAGGCACAGTTTATGCATAGGCTATTAAAATTAAGTTCATGTCATACGAAACATTATTGTTATAGATTTATGATATTAAATTTAGCCCACTGATTTATAAATGTTTATAGAAAGAAATGCGAAGGGACTCCAAATGGCACAAAACAAAAAAATCAAATATATATGAAAGAAGACATTATGGAAAGATTTAAGGGGAAAAATACATGACTTACAAACAGCAAACGGCAAAATGGCAGTTTAAAGTTCTGCACTATCAGTACTTATTTTCAGCATTAATGGATTCAACTCACCAGTCAAAAGGCAGAGATTGGCAGAATGGATGAGAAAGCATGACATAACTAAATGCTGTTTACAAGACAATCACCTTAAACTGAAACACACAAGTTGGTTTAAGGTGAAAGGATAGAAGAAAAATATAACACAAACATGAAACAGAAGAGAAAGGGAATAGCTATGCTATTGTCAGATTAAAACTGCTATGACAAAGAATGTTACTATACATGATAAAGGCATTAATTCAACAAGAAAACTTTATTATACATATATATGCATTAAGGGCAGAGCCTCAAAATATATGACACAAATACTGAGAGATTTGTAGAGACAAATAATTAAACATTAAAAGGAGAAGATCTCAATACACCATTTTCAAAAGGGATAGAACATTGAGACAAAAGAGCAATAAGGAAACAAAAGACTGTAAAGATACTGTAAAACAACCAATCCTAACAGATATACATAGAACAATTTACCCTACAGTGGAATAATACACATTCTTTCTAGTGCATGTGGGTCATCCTCTAGGACAGTTCATATGTTTGACTGAAAATCAAGTGTCAATAAATTCAAAAATACAGAAATCATACAACCTATCTTCTCCAACTACAATGACGTGAAGCCAGGAATCAATCACAGAGGTAGAAATGGAAAACTCACAAATCCGTGGAAATAAAACAATGGGTCAAAGAAGAAATCACAGGGGAAACTAGGAAGCATCTTCAGGCAATGAAAATGAAAACACAATGTACCGAAATTTCTGGGTTACATCAAAGGCAGTGCAGAGAGGAAATTTTATACCTGCAACTGCTAGTATTAAAAAAAGAAAGGCTCATCTCTTCAGGAAGATGCAGGAGGCAGGACCCACCCAGACCCTCCTTCTGCTCTCAGCAGGCGAGAGTTGTGAACAGCCCCCTCCGCGGAGAACACTGACCTTGCCGGGGGCAGCCGGGCTGGCGCAGTGCGCGCCGCAGTGCCCCCGGCTAGTAGGGGCACCCACGGACGCTGGGGCTGAAGGCTCCAGGGAGCCGGATGCGGAGCCGGAGCCGGAGCTGAGACAACCCCTCTCCCGGTTCCTGGGCGCCTCCAGCCAGCGATGAGGCCCCAGCTGACCAGAAAACCCCAAAGCAGAGACCTGGAGGGGTGGTGTGGGGAGGGTGAGTGTCCTTGGGGCTTATAGAAGCTAGAAAAGCAAAGCAAATTTAATCTAAATAAATAAAATAAAGTAAATAATACAAATAACTGTGAAAATCATTGAAATAAAAGTAGAAAAAAACAAAATAAAAGCTGGACAAATAAAGAAGGCAGGAAAACAGTAGTAGTGGTTTCATGACTATTGGCTTTTGTTAAAACAAAAAAGGTGAATTTTACCTATGTAAATTAAACCTCAATTAATTAAAAATGTGGTAATACACCCAATGGAATATTATGCAGCCAAAAACAGGAATGGCATTTTGATAACTGTGACAACATGGATGAACCTTGAAGACATCATGTTGAATGAAATAAGTCAGGCACAAAATAAGAATACAAAATATAGATTAACAGGGTGATGGAGTTGGGAGAGGGAATAGGAAGGTACGGTTTAAAAAAAAAAATTAAGAGGAATTTCTGAGCCCTGGAAGACAAAAGATCTGTGGCTAGAACCATGCCTTGCCTCAAAAAGTGAGCATCTGTTCTCCCTCATGTAAAATCATATTTGTACATTTTATCACAACTGTTGAGCACTCTAGGTTTCACTAAATTGGTTTTGGGGAAAAAATACAATCAATGCAAACTAGAGACTATAGTTAACAGAAACACTGTATTATGCTTCCTTTAATGTAACAAAGGCAATATGCCAAAGCTAAATGCCTATAAGAGGGGGATATACAGGAGGGGTATGGGACTCTTGGCATTGGTGATATTGTCTAACTCTTCTTTTACTTTAGTTTAATTCCATCTTTCCTTTTGTTGCTTTTTAGCTGTCATTTTTTTCCTTTCTTTTTCTTTTTTTGTCTCTTTACCTTCTTTGACTTTTCCTCCTTCTCTGTAGAAGAAACGGAGATGTCCTTACGATAGTAGTGATGGTGGTGAATACATAAATACGTGATTATACAGGGAATCATTGATTGTTTACTTAGGATGGCATGTATGGTGGGTGAACAAAACCGTCTTAAAAAAAAAACACAAACAAGAAAAACAAGTTGACGAAGAAACCTTGAGGGCACTATATTGAGTGAAATAAGTCAGTCACAAAAGGACAAATATTGCAGGGTCTCACTGATATGAACTAACTACAATATGTAAACTCATAGACATGAAAGATAAGTTACCAGGATATAGAAAGAGGCTAAAAAAACAAAATGTTTAACTAGGTTGAACTTAAGTGTTTGGAAATGGACAGAGGTGTTGATAGCACGTTATTGTGAGAATAACAGTGCTGAATGGTGTGTGAATGTGGTGGAAAGGGGAAGCTTAGAGTCACGTGTGTCACCAGAAGGACAGTTGAAGGTTAAAATATGGGAATGTATAGAACAGTGAATCTCGTGGTGGATAATGTCCATGATTAACTGTACAAATATTAGAAATCTCTTTCATGAACTAGAACAAATGTATGACAGTATAACTGGAAGTTAATAATAGAGGGGTATATAGGGAAAAATATACCTATTGCAAACTATGTACTACAGTTAGTAGTATTTTAACATTCTTTCACCAACAGTAACAAATGTACTATACCAATACTATGAGTCAATAATGGAGGGGGGGTAGTTAGGGGTATAGGAGGATATGAGTTTTTTGTTTTGTTTTTTTTTTCTTTTCTGGAATAATGGATTCACAGCTGTATGATGGTACTGTGGGCAACTGATTATGCACTTCGGATGATTGTATGGTATGTGAACAACCTCAATAAAATTGAATTTAAAAAAAGAACTGAGCATCAAAGGCAAAGAATCCTGGAGACACTGATGCACAAACTCTTATCAGTGATGGAAAAGGCTTAGGCTGGTGGCAGCCTCCCTCCCTACACGCAGTGTTCTAACCCCAGGCCTGTTTCGGGTGCTTTAACCATAGGGGTAGAGAAAAAGTGCTGAATGGAAATCCCACAGTTAGTTCCCAAGAGAACAAAGCATGACCATCAATACCATCTGCTAGTGTTGGGCCCTTGAAAAATTAGGTAGAACTTGAGTGAAAGTGACAAAGTAATTCCTGTTTCAGATTAGCCAGGAAGAAGGACTATAGATTTGGAGACCTTATGTTCTGTTTTCTGCCTACTGCTCAGATATCCAGACATCACACTCTTTTACTCACAAAAGGGATCAAGTTTGTCAAATAAATCCAACTATCGGACTTCTAGCTCCAATCAAGATGGAGTAGCCCCATTCCTTGCTAGTCCTTCCTCTTACAACAAAAAACTCTGGACACCATACAACAAACAAATATAGGAAAGAATATGAATGGTGGAAAGAAAAAGGTGACTTGGTTAGGGACCTCAGGACTTGAGGGAAAATGTGGCAATGAGTTCCTTGTGTCTCCCACATATCCCAAGTGGGGCGCTAGAGAAGACTACAACCAAGAACCAACAGGTGCACAAAAAGAAGCCTGCCCCGCTTGCCAAATGACCAAGAAAAGGCACAACAAAAACATTTTTGGTAATACCCACACACCCAAAGAACAAAGGAAAAGCTGCCCAAGTTTTTAGCTGGGCTGAACAGGGATCTGAATGTCCACCCCAACTGGCAGCAACAAGCCAGAGTGTGGTGGCAGGGGTTTGTGGTCTTCTATTGTAGGGGTGGTGTCAGCAAGGCCCATTTGGGACATGAACTTCCACCCTCAAACAGCAACAGTGAGGTAGAATGACTCAGGGCAACGCAGTGCTAGTCAGACCTTTGCATTCCCACCTCTGCCCACTTGCTCCCTGGTATCGTAACCAAGAAGTCTGGATTAAAGGGATGATTATGATTACTGAATTATTGAATAGACATTCTATTTTACTTCTTGGTATAGCAGAGTAGATAGAGGGAAATACCTGAAATCTCTGAACTGTAATTCAACTGCCTTGATCTCTGATTACTGTTATAGCCTTTATCTTATGCCCTTGTGATTCTAAAAACCTTGTGACTTTCACTTGTACCCAATTTATCCAGTTTTTTGACTTCAGAGTCTTATGACTACTAAAGAAAACCCCCAATGTTTATTAATAAAGGGCCTTGGGTCAGCCCAGAACTAAACCACCACAAGTCCAAAGTTACTTTGATAACCGAAGCTGGAACTAACCAAAATGGGGTTGCCTGACATGCGCAGTAGCAAGACTTTAATCTACAAGTCACCAATACCTCATTATAACACTAAAAATCATGCCCATCATATTAATTCTGCCATTTTCTTACATACATTCTGTGATTAAGCATATAATCAATCTGCCCATGTTCAATCCTCTAATTACATCATCTGGGACTTTGTGCTCATTATCCTAAAACCTGCCCATCTTTTAATACTACAAAACTATCAGAATTATTGCAATTTTGGGGAGACAGATTTTGGGCAGATAGGACATCTGCCCTCCTGCTTCGCACCTAGCAATAAAACTCTTTCCCTCTTTAAAACCCCGGTGTCTCAGGAATTGGTCATTTGAGAGCACTGGCCAAAGAATCCACTGCCTTAGTCCATTAACAGTATCAGCAAGATCAAGCAGAGTTGAACATATTCTACCTGTCAGCTACCAGGTAGGCTTGAGGAAGGGTGAGGAGAGGTGAAACCAGCCAAGTCCCTATTTTGTGCTGGGATGTTGTCATATAAGCCCAGCAGGGAGCTGAACATCTCCCTCCAACTGGACCTGTATATTACACTTCAACAGGGTGACTGCAGGCAAAGAGAAGTATCAACAGAATGTAAAGTCACATAACGTAGTACTCAGTGTCCAGGGCACAATGGAAAATTACTTGTTATACCAAAAGCTCAGAAAATTTCAACGTGAATAAGAGAAGACAATCAATAGATGACAACACTGAGCTGACACTGGTGTTGGAATTATCAAGAAGGATTTTAAATTGTGTTTGCCCTAATTGTTAACAAAAGGCAGATCAGCTTCAAGCTTCTACACTGTTTTTGTTAAACCTGCTATAAAAATTAGTTCCAAATATTTTCATTTTAAACAGAAACATATCAAAACAATTCAAGCCTCTGGGTACTTTCCTAAATTTTGCCAATTCTTTGGAACAAGTAATACCCTACTTTGGAATTTCAGCAATAAAAATTTGAAGAATATCTAAACTAACCCTATTTAACTGAATCAAAGCATTTCAGACTTTGAGATATTTATATTTGTGTTTCAAGTCACTTCTTTACTAGGGTCTATGCCCTAAGTAAACACTTCATGTACATCATCCTTTATTTGCTACCTGGGATTTATTGGCATAAACAACTCACCCCAAAATACATCCTCATTACATGAATCAATCAAATCACTGGGTTACTTGTGGGACAGTGATGGTATGTGAGATGGCCTGATCAAATTCTAGGGCCAATAACACAAAGCAAAGAAGGCAGTTACTAAGTAAGTCACAGGCTCAACCTTATGTAAAAGTTTCAAGAACAATGCACAGACAGATCTGGATTCTGTGTTAATAATTGCTCAATACCTGTACGGGCATGAATATATGTTTCATATACTGTAGATATTATATAATAAGATAGCAGCCAACTGATCACTGAACTAAATCTTTCACTGAATACACATTTTGAAGATACTACCTGTTCCAGGCTTGCTATCAAATACATTCCTATCTGAGACTAATAATCTGAGATACAAAGCCTAAGAGATTCCATTGTTAGCAGACTTGCCTTACAAGAATTACTAAAGGAAATCCTTCAACTTCAAAGGAAATGATACCAGACAGTATCTTAAATCCACTGGAAGAAACAGAGCAATAAAAATGGAAACTATGTGAGTAAATGTGAAAGACAACATAAACACACTTTTTTCTTTTAATTTCTTTGAAAGACATAATATTTCAGGGTTAGCCTGAAGTTGACTGTGATAAATTAAAGATTGATATTGTCACCCTAGAGCAACCATTAAGAAACTAAAAATTATGTAGTTAAAAAAATCAACAGAGGTATTAAAATGGTAAACCCAAACAAAATATTTGTTTAACACGGAAGGCAGAAAGGAGGAACAGAGGGACACACACACACACACACACACACACACACACACACACACACACATGCACACAGGCACAATCGTGAGACAGAGGGGAAAACTAGCGAATGGAAACCCATTTACCATAATCATATTAAATATGAATGGACCATCACTCCACTCAAAAGGCAAGTAAAGGTGTTGTACCAGCAATTAAAAATATTCCCACAAACAAAAGCCTAAGACTGGATAGCTTTATCGGTGAATTTTATCAAATCTTTAAAGAAGAAATAATACCAATCCTACACAAACACTTTCAGAGAGAATACTTCCTAACTCATTCTTTGAGGCAAGTATTATCCTGACAACAAAGCCAGGACAAGACGTCACAAGAAAGGATTACAAACCAATATCCCTCATGAACAAGGGTACAAAAAAGTCTTTATGAAAAAATTAGGAAACCAAATTCAGCAACATATAAAAAGAACAACAAAACATGTCTGGAATTTATCCCAGGAATGAAAGGTTCATTTAATATCTGAAAATAAATTAATGTAATACACTAAATTAACAAACTAAGGAAGAAATACTATGATCATCTCACAAGATGCAAAACCAGCATTTGACAAATTCAACATCCTCTCATGGCAATAAACAACATTGATGGCATAGGAGCCAAGATTTATTGAGTACCCATGCCACTCTGTGCAAGTGCTTTTTATTTAGGTAAATTGCCTGAAAATCTCACAGGTAAAAAATGGCAATTTTGACTTGAACCTTGACCTGTCTGACACTAGAGCCCATGATTTTTATATGCTACTTTCTGCTGAAACAGCAAGGTGTTTTCCGACTGAAGAATTGTAAAAGCCACCAGAATTCACTGCTGATAGAGTCAGATAAAATTTGTAAATTGGAAAGACTTTAAACATAGTTTCCAGCTCATTAGGCTTTTACTAAAAAGAGTGTTGATAGGAACAAGGATGGGAAAATAGGAATATACTGAGAAATCGTCCTAATAGAAAAGTGTACATGGAAAATACTTCTCAAGAACTGGGTGGCCTTAACATACATCCTTGAACAATACTACAGAATCTAGAAGTATTAAACTTATAGCCAAATTATTTCTAAGTTGGAAGTAACTATGTTGGCAGTACTTTTTATGGCTCTAGTATGACATAAGGCTGTGATAGAAATTTGACAATGGTAAATTTAATCTGAATCCAGTCTTTCACTGACTTGTCTTCCTCCAGTGAGGAGGCAGATTCCATAAATCTGGGACTTGGACTCTTACAGGCTCTTTCACTTTTTTCCTGTGCACTTATATCCTGGCTGGCTCAATTCCCCCTTAAGTTCTCATCTTAACAGTTACCTCCAGAAGACTTCCTTGTGGATTCCTGCATTGCTTGTACTTTGGTTTTATCATAGAACTCGTTACATTGTACTGTAATTGCTGGGAATTGTTCCCATCACCCTGTAGACCGCACCTTGTTCAGCTTTGTATCTCCAGCATACATTCCACTGCCAAGCACAGAGCAGGCAGCATACAGTAAATGGATGAATAAATGAATGCATTTTGGACTATCATTATATACTCTTAAAAATGTCTCTACAGGGTTTAGATAATAGTCCAGGAGTTTTCAATTTTTATTAAGCAAATCAATTCCCTTGTTCATAAGAAAACCTATGCAAATGTCCAATATGTAAGAGACTGATGTGAAGCTGCTCTGGAGGAAAGAGAGGCTAGTGGGGAAGGGGAGCTTGAGGAGAGTAGATGGGCTCCAGTAAAAACCTTTGGAAATCCTAGGATTCACAGAACCCAGTTTCAAACCACAGCTTTAATCTATTGCAGAAGGAAGAAAGCCAATAAAAATGAATACAGGAAAGAAAGATACATTGTGTATTTTACACTTTCCACATTGGGTGTTGTGTTGTTTTTTCTTTTAAGTCTTTGAGAGCCTCCTGGCTTAGGACATGTTGCCTAGAAAGCTAAAATAAAATAGCTAAACCATAATGGGTAGGAAGAATCCTTAAAATTACAAACCAGAATTCTTCCCATTTTATTTACTCTTCTACTCACCTTCCAAGGAGGGAAAAAGTCTTCTCTGGATAAGACCAACTTGGATTAAACTGGAAAATACCGAAGCCCTTTTGAAATTCTATTGTTCACAAAGCCTTATAAATAAAACTTTTGCAAGAACTGATCAGAAATCTGAAAAAAAGAAAAATAAGAGAGCAGAACTATACTATGATTTAGTTTAGCTAGCTCTGAATATGGTGTCTTTATCTATTACAAACATGGATTATAAAGAAGCCAGAGAAAAATGGCTGTATAGACACGAAATGTGTGCTCAAATGTCTAATGCTTTCTTGCTTTAAAATTTTAAAATCTTTGTGATATAGAAAAATCAATAAAATAAGAGAATTCTGTCAAGAATTTCAATTTGGAGAATACATACTTACAGTCACATTTACTTTACTTTATAGTAAATAGATAAAATAATAAGTGGGCAGACTTCATCCTGGAATTTGGTTTAAACATTTGCATTTTAATAACTCAAATAGTTCATTATTAGCTTGTTTGATTTTTTTAATCAAGTCATTGACGTATAAGCAAAAAATGCACTCACATCATCTGCAATGCCAAAGATCTTAGATGTCAAATATTTGAGTACAACAGTTCCAAATAACCAAAACATCCCTAGATAACCTACAAAAGAAAAATGAAAAAAAAAAACCAAAACAAAAATAACTTGATATTTCCTATAACCATTCCATAGATGTCGCCTAGAAAGAAAAACATCAATGTTTTAATCAAGCATGAAAAACCTCCATAACCAGAAAAAATGTAAAAATGCACCTTAAATTAATCAGAGTATTGCTCCAAAATTGAGACAGTAACTAAAAATAAAAATATACACACCTGCTATTAATGTCACATCAATAGATTTTATAGGAGATTTATACAGCAATTGTAGTTAAATTCCCCTTTCACTAATAGTTTCTTACTAATGAATGCATGGCCCCCAAAACATGGAGAAAAATAAATAAACCTGAATTCTTTAACTACCTATCCAATATTAATCTTCCCTGGCTTCAGGCAAAGGGCAATTTGACACATTAAAATTGAGCCTTAATATGTTAGAATGCTGTTCAACCCACTGAGATCATTTCTTTAAAAGTAAAGCATAAAACCACTAGCATATTTTAAAGAAAAACTTATGCATGTGGCATCATCATGTGATAATTTCCATGTTCACTGATTCTGAGAAATAGCCCTATTATACCCAAAGTAGATTAGGTCAGTTAGTGATTTTTGAAATGTCAAAAACAGAATTGCCATACATAAATTTCTATGACTAATTAAACATATATGATTTACCTAAGAACCAGGAGTTATATGCTAATTCAGAGTTTTAGACATCATCTAGGCATAAGATTTACCTTAGGCTAATAATTATTAACTCTTAAAATAAAACTACAGGAGATTTTAATAAGAGTAACAAAATGCTTTTCCGTCAAATCTTAAGTCTTTCCAGGTATATATACTCCCAAAGTATATGAACTATATGGATAAAAAGCTACTTCAAAGTTGTCAAAAATATGCGATCAAAAGATAAATACTTGGATCCAAATTAAATATTTTCAGATGTTTTTCAATATCTGAGAACACAAGATGTGATATGAATCAGGTTTCAAAGTTGTAGCTATAAATAAATATGTTCAAATGTGTCTTTATACTTAAATATTCATAAATATTCTATATTCTGTTACCATTGACATCATTTATTTTTATACACCAAAATAAATGAGATATATGTAAACATTCTTAATTCCTATTGAAGACACACCTAGGAGGCAACCTAGAGTCTAGGAGTAGCAGTGACCAGACACACTATGTATGCTCAATTGAACTGAAGACAAATTTCCCACAAAATATACTTCAGGTTGATTTTATTCATATGAAACATTGAATTCAATGGCTTCCCTGTATACAGCTACTAAAAGTCACATTTTCTCCTGGGTAACAGCAGTGCTTCCCCATGCAGGCATATAAAATACAGTGCAAGTACACTGTCACATTTCCCAGTTCAGGACAGAGTTCACTGATTTAAAGAACTGTACTTATTAATCCCAAAGCACATAAGTCAGCTAATTATTATTATTTTCTGGTTGAAAACACGGTATCACCACATACTGTTAATGTCTGTGACTAAATATATCCAAGTCACACAATCAAAAGAGGGTGGTGATATTTCTGTCAAAGATGTGTAACTTGAATGTGATCATGTAAAAGTGTCACAAACACAAGCTGAGGGGCATTCTACAAAATAAATGGCCGGTGATCTTTAAAAACGTCAAGGTTTTGAAAGTCAAGGAAAGACTAAGTGCTTCCAGATTGACAGAGACAAAAGAATGATGACAAGCAACAAAATCTGATTCTGAACTGGTTCCTTTTGCTATAAAAGGCATTTTTAAGCAAATGAGTGAAATTTGAAGGTTTGAGGACTAGATGGTACTATTATATTGACGTAAATTTCCTGATTTTGATGAACGCTTTGCAGTTATTATAGGAGAATATCCTTCTTTATAGGAAATATAAACTATTTACAAGTGAGGTGACAACAGGTGAGCAATTTACTCTAAAATGCTTCAGAAAAAAGCTCTGTACTATACTTGCAAATTTGTTATAAATGTAAGATACTTTTTCAAAAGAAAAAAAGAAAAAAAAATTCCTCACAAACTAGGAATAACGGGAAATCTTCTTTAACAAAGACATGCAAAAAATATAGCAACACTAGGATTCTCTTTTAAACTGCAACGCTCATTCTCACTATTTATAAACAATCCTTTCTAGAGGTCCTAGGCAAGACATTAAGTTGACCAGAGATTACCATTATTCAGAGATTAAATTAATCTCTAAAAACCCCAGAGAACCTACAGATAAATTTTTAGAATAAACGAGATTATTATTTATTTTTTTTTTGAAATTAGAAAAGTATACAAACAGGAGAAGTTTCATAAAGTTTAGAATATTAATATTAGTAACATCTTTTCATCAAGACACTGTAAAGAAAGTGAAAACCAAGTCATAAACTGGGATAAGATATTTATATTAACTGACTAAAGCATCAGTACCTAGCTATATGCAGAATTACAACTCATTTTTAAAAGGACAACGCAGATGAAAAATAGGAAAAAGACATGAAAAAGCATGTCACAAAAAAGGAAACACGAAAGGCCCATGAACATTCCAAAACGTGCTGATTTACAAAAAACAAGAGAAATGCAAATTAAGGTTACCAGATACCATTTTACACTTACCAGATTGATAAAATGAAAAGGATATACAAAAGCATTAAGTATTATACATTGCTGTTTGAAGTGGTTCTATCATTTTGTAAATACAATTTGGTATTAAATTATGATGCTGAACAATGCCAGAATTCACTACCCAGCAGGGAAATACCCCAGAAGAACTGTTAATGTATAATCCCAGAAGACATGTGTAAGAATCATCTCTGTTCCTTCTGCGTCCCTCTTCCTTTATTTCCCCCTCTACTCTGGTGTCTCTGAACCGTCGGATTTTCAGTGACATGACAAGCGAGATGCATCTAGCACCTGGGTCTGCTGACCTTTGAGGCTAGGACATAGCTGGGCCATTCTGCTGGGGAATCCCAATCTACCAGTTTTTTCTACTGAACTGGGAACTGCAGCAGAGGAGACCTCCTTTCCAAGGAACCTCAGAACAGGGCTCTGCCCCCCCATTCACTGCATCTCTGAGCTTCTCTCCTGGAGCTCATTTCCTAGTCACTGGTGGAGCAGGCGGCCATGCCTTCCAGCCGCACGGGTGGGGAGAGGGCTGGGGTCTCCTCCTTTTACAGCTGCATTCTCATGCGCGATGCCTCGAGGCACTGGCCTCCACCCCGCAGACTTCTAAGGCAGCGACTGCTGTCCACCTAGTTCCAGCTCCACAAGATTCCAACCTTTTTGCCCTAATGTTTTTTTGCCTTTATAAAAACCTTTTCCTATCATATTAGAGGGGTCTCAGAAGGAAGAGAAGGTAAATCTGTCTTATTTAACAAAAGACTGTCTATACTGAATTCTAAACTTTGCCAGGGTTGAAAAGAGACTTGCCCAATTGGGGAAGCCACTTTGTTGAGATGTAGTAGGCCAACAATCCCGGAAGCCTGCGTTTACACATTTGGTTCCTCCCGGGTCGGAAAACAATTCCACTCTTGGGACTGGGTCACCACATGGCAAACACCCAGAGCAGATTTTCCAAAACCACAGATGACCACGCTGAACCTGTTAGAAACAGTTCAGGAACTAAGGGAACTCTGCCTGCATATCCTTCAAGATGGATTGTTTTCACATGCCCCATCAATTGGGTTGAAGTTCTACCTAACGTGTTTCATCAAATCTACGATACCATAGTTTTAAAATGCACTACTGTTTCCTTTTCCTAAGTCACCAGGAAAGAGAAAGTGCTGCCGATGAACACAGCATTCATTGTGAGACTCAGCCTGATTTATTAGAGATGTTAAAATGCAAAGAATATGCATATTAAAACCGATTAAATATGGCGGTTCATTCGTCATTTTTCTAACCTTGATAGTCTAGGGAGATGAGCTTCTGCGCCTGAATAGGCTCCTTCAGCCCCGGAACAGGTCGGCCGTTCTTCCCCCGTTCTCAGTGGTGAGAATAAGTTACGACACCGGAAGCGGGTTCCTTCCTCCGTTCACGTCGCTGGAATGAAGTGTTATTATCGCGAGAGTTCGGTACTCCCTGGAGTTTCTGCCAGGGCCTGGGTGGCGTTGAGACGCTGAGGGAGAAGTTTCTCCCTCACAGGGCGGCCGCGGTGGACGCAGGAGGGCGACAGTGACTGTAGCTCTCAAACGTGATCTTCCGTTCCGCGGCCTCCCCTCAGCTGGCGGGAGCGGGTCGCTGGCTCGACCAGCGGCGCAGACGGTCCCCCCGAGGCGCGGCGGCGCTACGCGGATCGGCGTTGGCCCTGTGGCGCCTCGTCGCGAGGGCGGGAATGCTCTTGCAGCGCGCGCCCGCGGATCCCAGATAAAGTTTTAATTGCATTATTTTATTTTCAATCAGTGAAAACCAACTTGTAGAGATTTTGCCGTTCTAATAAATAATGCATTAAAATTTCAGAGAGATGGTATGTATTAAGAAAATTGTGAGCAATCTCTTGCATATTCTAGGTGATTGAAGGTACCTGTATTGGTCTTGGATTGCTTGTTCATTTCTTCCTTATCGTTCTTCTCGATTTACTTACATTTTTCTAATTTGGTAAAAATTTCCTAAAGGGGAGTTAACCTTTGTTTTGAAAGCATGAGAGGGTTATCAGGTCATAAAAATCTTACTTGAAACCTTAATATACAATCTTACAAAATTCTATGTACTTTGAATGTGCTAGCTCATTATTTCTCACAAAATATTGCATAGGAGGTAGTCATAATTATTGTTAACGGTGATACATAAGAAATCTTAGGCAAAGAGAGGATAAACATGATAAATTCTGACAATAAAAGTTGCCACTCAGTCATCCTCAGGGAGTCTCAGAGGATCAGCGGTTATAAGCTTAAGTAATAGGTAGGTTCCCTTGCTGTTCCCACTTACAGAGTGGAAAACGAAAGTGTAGAAAGGCCAGGTCACACCAAAACTGAAACCTGTGCGTTAATCCCACAATTTTCCAGCAGATTATCCTGCTTCAACTTTCACAGTGAAAAGGTTTTGAAAGAATTAGTACTCAGACATTTAGTTCTCTTTTAACATTTGGGACTTGCATTTCATTTACCTCAGCTCATTACCGTTTTGAAAGATACTAACATCCTGGTTCTATGAGACCTGGTCCTCATTATTTATCTGTTTTAGATCAGCTATGATGTTGCCAGGGAATGAGGCCATCCAGAGCAGCTGCACCATTCTGTGTTTCCAACAACAGTGGATAAGAGTGCCTATTTGTTCACATCCTTTCCAGCACTTGTAGTTTTCTGTTTTTTTTTTTTTAATAAAGGCAGTTGTAGTAGGTGTGAAAAATTATTTCTTTGTGGTTTTGATTTGCATATCCCTGACAGCTAGTGAAATTGAGCATCTTTTCCTATGCTTTTTAGCCATTTGTATTTCCTCCTTGGAAAAGTGTTTATTCATGTCTTTTGCCCATTTTTTAATTGGGTTGATTGTCCTTTTTTTGTTGAGTTATAAATTTTCTTTATATATTCTAGATTTCAACACTTATCAGATATGTGGTTTCTGTATATTTTCCCCCTTTGAGTAGACTGCCTTTTACTTTTTTATAAATTTTTATTTATTTATTTTTGTTTTTTAATAAATGCAATTTTGACACATTTCTATTTTATTAAGGATTATTTTAAGTCATAAATGTATATTTAATGTTGTCAAATGCCTTTTATTTTTCTATGGAGAAGATTATACTTTTTCTCCTCTGAACTATTAAAATGGCTAATTATCTTAAAATAGTTCCCATATAAATCACCCTGATGTTGCTGGGATGAATTCCAATTGGTCATCTTATATTATTCTTTTAATGTATTTACAAATTTTATCTTCTAATATTTTATTCAAGATTCTTCATGTCAATATTTATTAAATGAGATTGGAATATATTTTGTTGTTCATGTGTGTTATTTTGGTTAGGTTTCAAATTAATATTATGCTGATGTCACATGCCCTGGAAAATTTTGCATACAATTGGAATTAAGTGTTCCTTGAAGGTTTGGAACATTCACCTTCGAAGGCATCTGGATTTGTCCATAATTTGTGGGTAAGTATGCAGAACCAGAGGGAATTGTTACTTGGGTAACGTTCCCAAATTTTTCCATGGTTACTTTTTAAGGTTTTTATTTCTTAACATCATTGAGTAAGATGATAATAATTGGTTTTTCAGAACTGCCCTTAAGCATGTTGAGCAAGTTCCCCTCTAACCCTATTTTTTGTGCATCTTTATCATGAAAGATTCTTAGATTTTTTTTCCCAAATCCTTTTCTGTGTCATTTGAGTTCATCTTGTTTTTCTTCTCCATCATTCCATTAATGTAGTATATTACATTGATTGATTTTCTTACGTTGTGCCACCAGTGCATTCCTGGGGTAAGTCCTCTTTTGTCATAGTAGATAATCCTTTCAGTATGCTGCTGAATTTGAATTTTCAGTATTTTTATTGAGGATTTTTGCATTTGTATTTGTAAGCAAAATTGGCATCAAAGCTTCTTTTCCTATGCTTTCTTTATCTGACTTGGTATCAGAGTAAAGCTAACCTCATGGAATAAGTTAGGGAATATTCTCTCCTCTTCAAATTTTTGGAAGAATTTGAGAAAGGTGTTGGTAATTCTTTGAATGTTTAGTAGAAGTCACCACTGAAGCCATAACATATGGTCTTGGACATTTGTTTTTCTTTACTGATTTGATCTCTTTACTTGGTGTAGGTCTCTTGAGATTTTCTGTTTTTCTTGAGACACTTTGGGGTATTTGTATATTTCAATAAATTTGTCTGTTTAGAGTATCTAATTTGTTGGTGTTCAGTTCTTCGTAGTTTTATTTTATAGTTTTCTATATTTCTGTAATATAAGTAATGTTACCAGTTTGACTTCTGATTTTAGTTGTATGTTTCAGAGAGTAAAAATGCTGAGCTTATTTCCCATATCCTCCATGACTGTTTAAGTTTGATTAAGCAACCAGAAATGAATTGCCTTTATAAACACAATTTGTTAGGTATAAAGTTTACAGTTCTGAGACCATAAAAGTGTCCAAACTAAGGTATCTAACAAGAGGATACCTTAACTGAAGAAAGATGGAGGCTATCTGAAACACCTGTGTCAGCTGGAAGGCATGTGGCTGATATCTGCTGGTCCTTTGTTCCCGCATTGCATTGCTTTCAGCTTATGATTCCAGTGGCTTTCTCCAAAATGTCTCTGGGCTTCTATCTTAGCTCATCTCTTGCAGCTCCTGAGTCCTTGGTTGTTTCTCCCAGGGCTTCTCTCTCTATGCCTTTGGAGTTCCTGTCTTAGCTTATCTATGGCAAACTCTGGGCTTCATTTCTTAGCTTAGCATCTCCAAACATCCTTCTGTTTGCATCTCCAAGCATCCAGGTCTGTGTCTGCTCTGAGCTTTCTTGAGGACTCCAGTAAACTAATCAAGATGCACCCTGAATGGTTAGGGCCACATCTCCATGGGAAAAACCTAATCAAAGAATCCCACCCACAATAGTTCTACCCCCACAAGAGTGGTTTAAAAGAACATGGTCTTTTATGGGATATATAGCAGAATCAAACCAGCACAATTACCAAGTTCACAATTGTTTCTAGTAACTCATCTCCTTGTTTCTTCTCAATATATTTTCAAAATATTCCCATTATATATACAATTATGTTTCCCCAATGAGTTCTGTAATCTATTATATTCATTCATTTATCCATTCATTCAGCACAAATTATTGAGTATCTGCCATAGTGTAGGCATTGTGCTTGACATTCGGGATATACTGCTTAGCAAAACAGTAATGATTCTGACAAAGACTTTTTCTTTCTCTTGACCAAGCTGCCAGCCTTACTCCTTTCCTGCCACTACCTGCTCCCTCCCCATTCCTGACTACCTTGAAACCAGTCAGTCTTGCATGTGTGGGACTGTAGTGAAAAGCAACTCAGACAGCTGAGAAAATAAAAAAGGTAAAAAAAAACAAAACACGTCAGATACTAAGTATTCTAAATATCAAACTTTCCTCCATCTTCCCCCTCCCTTGTCCTCCTCACCACGGCTACCCAGGCACATGACAGGCTCCTGCATGAGTAGCTCCTTATCACCCTCCTCTTTTCTTGCCTTATATTCTAGGACTGTTTTGTTTTCTTCCCCAAAAAAGGTTGTTTGAATACATTGAAAAATGATCTGTAATATATTCCGTGATATCTGAATCTTGTCTCTGGTTTATGATGACCATATTTTTAGAGTCACCACAGGACCCTGCTAAACCTGAACAGCATCAACAAGCCCCAATCATAGTGTAATGTAAAATAATTATATGCAGATGCATTGGTACTCAAATTTAAAATATGTAGTATTAGATTTTATTTCATATTATATATTATCAGATTATTTTGTGTCATAGATACTGTTGAAAACAACAATAGGACCAGTTAGCGGAAAGAATTAATAGTAATTTAAAGTAGGAATTATTAAAGGGTATGTGTTAGGACAAATATAACAATGAGTTATAATGTATTTTTATCATAGAATATTTTCAGAGTTACAGAAAAAATATTTAGATAGTACAGAGATTTATCATGTAAACGTTACAGTTTCCTCTCATTATTTATCAGCATGGTACATTTGTTACAATTAGTAAGTCAGTATACATACATTATTACTAACCATAGTCCATTGTTTCTCCAGAATACCTTAGTTTTATCTTTTTCTTTTCCAGATCCCATTCCAGGATACCACGTTGCATTTAGTTGCCATGTCCGCTTAGGCTTGCCTTGCCTGTGAGATTTTCTCAGACATTCTTTTCTCATAATGTCCCTGAAAATATTCACAAGTACATGTCAGCAATTTTGTGGAATGTGCTTCAACTGAGATTTACCTAATGTTTTTGTCATGATTAAGCTTTACTATCTCTTTGGGAAGAAGACCACAGCGGTTAAGTGCCATCCTCATTACTCTATCTTAAGGGTACAAACTCTCGTACTAATTTATCATTGTTGACGTTTTACCTTCTTTAGCAGCCATTTGAGGTATTATTTGTCAAGTTTCTCCACTGTAAAGTTACTCTTTTCCCCCTGCCCAAATTATGTAATTTTTGGAAGGAAGTCAGCATACACAGCACATCCTTTAAGGAGTGGGGAATTCAGTTCACAGTCCTTGATTGGATAAGTATCTATATCAATAAATTGGAATTTTGGGGATGGGATAATTCTAGTCTTCCCCATTTATTCATCAGTTTAATCATTTATATCATCCTGGGCTTTGTAAATTCATCTTATACTTTGAGTTATAATGCAATTCCCAGGGATTCATTTTGCTGGTCAGATTATTCCATATTTGGTCATTGGGAGCTCTTTAGTTGTCTCCCCTTTTACACATATTTGCAAGTGTGTATATTTGTGTTTTGTCATTACTGCTTTTTTTTTTTTTCAGTATTTTATCATGGTGACACATATACAACTCAGAATTTCCCATTTAACCACTCTCATGTGTACAATCCAGTGACATTAATTACATTCACAATCCTGTGCTACTATTTCCTTCATCCATCACAAAAACTTTTTCAACACCCAAAGCAGCAACTCTGCATACATTAAGCAATAACTCCTCATTCCCCCATGCTCCGAGCCCCTGGTACCTGTAATCTACTTTCTGTCTCTATGAATTTGCTTATTTTATGTATTTCATATAAGTGAAATCATACAGTATTTGTTCTTTGGTGTCTGGCTTACAGAAACAGTCTGAAGGAGATGAAATTACTTGCTGAAGATAACATGTTGGTAAATGACTGTGACAGGCTGTGAAGAATCCAGATGTGTCTGCTGCCTGAGTCTGCAGTTGTTCACAGGAGTGTTTGGGTCAAAGTTTCATCAGGAAACAGATGGCACATTCAAATTGGGTACTTTGGGGTGAGTATAGTGAAGGGACTGTTTCTGACAGTGTGAGCAAAGTATAGGGAAACTACAAAGAATAGTGTAGGACCTTGGCAACAAGTCACAAAGGGGCGCTGTTGAAGTTACTGCTTCTTAATTCCTTACTTTTGGACACTATAAGTTTCTCCAAGACTGCCTTTTATATTTCCTCCCCAGAATTAGAATCAGCCTTTTCTGGAAGGAAAACTGGCTCCTTTAAATATTGGATAATGGCATTAAAAACCCAGGTCTGGTAGCTTAACAGGACTGTGCTTGATCTCTACCCTCTCAGCTGACAGTGTCAGGAAACTTAGTGGCTATCATAAGCTGTGTATATACACCTAATTTCCATAAATATTTCTATATGGAACAATCTGTATTAAGCTAATCATGAGCTCATATCATGTCTCAAACTCTAATCCATCATCAAATGGATCTTCTAGCTTTCTCCTATGACTTACCAGTAACCTTACCCTCTAACAGTGAGAAACCTGTCTCCCACCATCTGCCATCTATTGATTTGATTGTTCACTTTGAACAAGTACCCTAGTGGCAATGACTTTTTTGGAGTCCAATGCTTATATGCAATTCCTTTTGTCCATAGTCATACAGATTTCACTTATTTCAGTTGTTTAGGTCAACACATTTTTCTCACTTGAAGTAAATTTGCTTCATAAATTTATAATTCAGTTAAATCCTTAACTCACATTTGAATTTCATCTTCTAAATTGATTTTTAAAACTTCACATACATTAAGAATTACTCTTTGTTCTGTAAGTTCTATGGAATTGGGGAACTCATAGTGGCAGGTATGCACCATTCAGTATACTACAGAACCCTTCACCTGTTCAGTCCTCTACCCTACCACCATGAATCCTTGGCAATAACCAATCTGTTTACCATCTCTGTAATTTTTTTCCTGTTTCATAATATAATAGATGTTCCCTTCTCATATAGTATATAGCCTTTCCAACTGGCATCTTTTTGTTACTAATGTGAATTTGAGATGCATCCATGACTTTATGTGGCAGGATAGTGTTTTTGTTATTATTCCTGACTAGAGTCACAGGGCATGGCTTTTCCACAGTTTGGTTATCCATTCACCTAGCAGAGGACGTTTTGGTTTCTTCTAGTTTCTAGTCACTGTTACTAAAATTTGCTATAAATATGTGTGTGCTTTTTTCAGTGTAGACATTCACTATCAAATATGGTTGGGAAAATACCCAGGAGTGTGATTGATGATTCATAGGCTGAGATGTGTTACTTTGTAAGAAATGCCAAAATGTCTTCCAGTGTGGCTGTACTATTATGCATTACTCTTCATTCTGGCAATGAATGAGGGGTCCTTTTCCACAAAGTCACGAGGAATTGTTACTGCCTGTTCTTTGTACGTTAGCCATTTTAAAGGGCGTGTAGTGTTTCTCATTGTAGTTTTAAGTTGCTTTCCCATAATGACAGTTGATGTGGAGTATCTTTATCTGTGCTTATTTACCAACTGTATACCTAATTTGGTGAGGTATCTATTCAGTCCTTTACCCATCTTTTAATTTGGTGGTTTGTTTTCTTATTTTCAAGCTGTAGGTCTTTTGTATATTTATTTTGGTACAATTCATTTTTATATAAATGTGTTTTGCAAAGATTTCTCCTAGTGCAGGGCTGATCTTTTCTTTCCATTAGCAATGCCTTCCACATTGCAGAATTAAAAAAAAAAATTAGTGAAGTCAGATTAACTTCTTTGACTCTTTCTTTAGATGCTACATATAAAAACTCAGCAAATCTATGGTCATGTAGATTTTCTCTTTTATTGTCTTCTAAAGTTTTTATAATTTTTCATCTTATGCAGAAGCTTGAAAATTATTCTAAGTGAATTTTTGCATAAGATATACAGTTTGTGTCTTTTAAATATTTTTTTTTCCTGTATGGCTCTTCAGTTTTTCCATCACCATTTATTGAAAGGATTGAAGTCAATTGACTATATTTTCAAGGGTCTGTATGTAAACTCTCTATTGCTTTCCATTTTTCTGTGTGCCATTTGGTGAGGTATCTATTCAGTCCTTTACCCACCTTTTAATTTGGTGGTTTGTTTTCTTAGTTTCAAGCTGTAGGTCTTTTGTATATTTTGGTACAATTCATTTTTAGATAAATCACACATTTTTAATGTACCTTTAAGGTATTTAATGAACCTTTATAATAAGTAATGTGTATGCTTTATAATAAGTAATGAGAAACTGAATATCTACAAAATATCTTGCTGGGAATTTGATTGAGATTGCATTGACTCAAGTGATCTAGTTAGGAGCAATTGACTTCTTAATTAAAATACTCAGTCTACTGACCATGAATAAAAGTATTATTCCACTTATTTAGATGTCCTATTCTTTCTTTCATGTTTTTCATAGTTTATATGGTGAAGAATTCACATATATTTTTGGTTTAAACCAAAGTAGTTCATTCTGTGTGTTTATTATTATAAATGTATTTGTTTGGTTTTTTACTTGATTTTTTGTTCATTGCTAGCAATTGGAAATCAATTGACTTTTTTTTTCAATTCAGTTTTTTTGAGAGATATTCACATGCCCTACAGTCTTCCACAGGGTACAGTCCGTTGTTCACAGAACCATCATATAGTTGTGCATTCATCACCAAAATAAATTTTTGAACATTTTTATTACTCCAAAAAATTTTAAAATAAGGATAGAAATAAAAGTAAAGAAGAACACCCAAAGTATCCCATCCCCCCAGCCCCGTATTCATTTAATTTTGTTCCATTTTCTACTTGTCTGTCCATATACTAGATAAAGGGAGTATGATCCACAAGGTTTTCACAATCACAGTCACGTCATGTTAGCTACATAGTTATATAGTCACCTTCAAGAATCAAGGCTACTGGGTTTCAGTTCAACAGTTTCAGTTATTTTCTTCTAGCTATTCCAGTACACTAAAAGCTAAAAAGTGATATCTATGTAACATTTAAGAATAACCTCCAGAGCGACCTATGACTCCATTTGAAATCTCTCAGCAACTGATACTTTATTTTGTTCAAATATCTTCTCCCCTTTGTCAGGAATACTGTCTCAATCCCATG
This sequence comes from Choloepus didactylus, assembly GCF_015220235.1. Classification (NCBI taxonomy): domain Eukaryota; kingdom Metazoa; phylum Chordata; class Mammalia; order Pilosa; family Megalonychidae; genus Choloepus; species Choloepus didactylus. The sequence continues at coordinate 100,817 of NW_023637579.1, forward strand.
GTGCTGTGTCCAGGCTCACTCCGGGAGTCATGTCCCACGTTGCCAGGGAAATTTATGCCTCTGGGAGTCATGTCCCACGAAGGGGCAGGGCAGTGAGTTTACCTGCTGAGTGGACTTAGAGTGAGAGAGGCCCCATCTGAGCCACCTCAGCAACAAAATTTATTGAAATGTGCTTTGTACCCCAATATATGGTCTGTGCTGAAGAATGTCCCATGTGCACTTGTGGAGACTGTGTATTGCATGCTATTTGTTCTATCTATGTGCCTCAGGTCTTATTGGTTTATGGAGTTAAGTCCTGTATTTTCAAGTTGATCTTTGTCTAGAGGCTCTAACCATAAATCGAATATAGGATATTGAATTCTGTAACTACTATTGTAGAACTGAATCTTTCTCCTTTCAATTCAGTCATTCATTCATATATTTGCAGGCTTTTTTGTTATGTGCATATGTTATATAATCTTGATGCCTTCACCTTTTTTGAATATATATTGGTTTTTCTATTTCTGCAAAGTAAGTTGTTGGGATTTTTATTGGTATTGCACCGAATCTGTAAATCGTTTTGTGTAGAATTGACATCTTAACTATATTTAGTCTTCCAATCCATGAATATGGTATGTCCTTTCATTTATTTAGGTCTTCCTTGATTTCTTTTAGAAGTGTTTTTTTTTTTCTTTACTTTTTTTGTATGTGTGAAATATATATACAGAAAGGTGATTACTTTCAAAGTACAATTTAACAAGTAGCTCTACAGCAAATTTCAGAGAATAATGGGTTGCAGTTCTACCATTTTAGTTATTTCCTTCTAGCTATTCTAACACCCAGGAAACTTAAAAATTTCTTTATATAAAGATTCAGTATTTGTTATCCTTTGTTAAGTCCTATCTTGCCTATTGCCGCCCCTCCCTCTCATTTTATCAGTATCTCAGTCTTCAGGGATACCTGGGCAGTGACCACCCTAACTTGTTCAGATTGAAAAGGGGTGCATCTGGTTGATGTTCTTGAAATGGCTGTTGCCTCTGGGTTTTGGGTATTTTCTGGCGTAGGAATACACTGGAGTATTAAGTTTCTGAAAAATAAACAGCACACAAGCTGAGAGAGAAATTTTGGAGAAAGCCACTGGAATCAGAAGCTGAAAGCAGTGCAACCTGGGAGCAAAGGACCAGTAGATGTCAGCCAACTGCCTTTTCAGCTGAGAGAGTTGTTCCGGACACCATCAGCCTTCCTTCAGTGAAGGTATCCTCTTGTTCATGCCTTAATTTGGACCCTTTTATGGCCTTAGAACTTTAAATTTGTAACCCAGTAAATCCCCTTTATAAAAGCCAATCCCAAGAGGTAGCTCCCCCTACCTCATTTTGCTTAGGTTTGGAATTTTTTAGTCTGCTTCCCAAATCATATTTTGCACTATAGTAAAATGCATGCTGCTTTAAAAATAATTTTTATTGAAATAATAACTAATATTAGCAAGATTATTAGTTAATAATTATTAGTTATTTTATACATAAAGTAAAAAACTTTACTGTTTGCAAAACACTTTAAAATCTATTGATTCGTTTGCCTGTAACGATAACCCCATGAAGTGAGTAGAACAAATATTAATTTCATTTTTCAGATGAGGAAATAGATTTAGGAATTGAGACCAGCCCAAGGTCAGACAACATGTAAGAAGCAGAGTCAGACAGGAACCTGGCCTTCTGCCTGGCAATTTCAGTACAGTTTAGACCTTTGTTATACTTTCATTATGTTTTTATTGTTCTATCTAATTCTTTTTAACTCAAATTGCATAACCTCTTGTAGACATTCATTAAAAAAAACATTGATTGAGCACTTGTGTAAACTGCTCACTGTCTAGGTAAGAGAGAGATAAATAAATGATTACAAAGACCACAAAAAAAGCCAATCCATTTCTGGTATTTTGCCAAACAGGAGCTTTCGTAAACCAGAACAAACATGTGGACTATCCTGGAGGATGACCCATGTGCACTACAGAAGAATGTGTATTATGCTGCTGTTGGTAAAGTGTTCTCTCACTATGTGTTAGGTTAATTGGTTTATAATCTCTTTCCAGTCTCCGCTTTCCTTATTGCTTTCCTGTTGTTTTTTAAAGTGGTTTAATGAAATCTCCTATTAATGTGGACTTTCTCTGTGCAAATCTTTCAATATTTGCTTCACATACTTTGGGGGCTGTGTGTGCTTAAGTGTGTGGGTGTATATATATATATATATATATATATATATATATATATATAAATATTAAGACTTCTTTTTGAAATAACCCCTTTATCAGTTCTATTGTAATGTTCTTTGTTCTTTGTAGCAGTTTGAATCTATTTATATCTACTCTGTCTCTCTCTCTCTCGGTTCCTGTTGCATGTTATATTTCTCTTCCATCCTTTCACCTTCAACATGCTTGTGTCTTTTAGGTTTAGGTGAGTGTTTTCTGAACAGAATTTAGATAGGTCATGCTTTCTCATCCATTCGGCCAATCTCTGCCTTTTGTCTGGAGAGTTTAATCCATTTACATGGAAAGTAACTACTGATAATGCAGAACTTTAAACTGTCGTTTTGCTGTTTGCTATTTGTAAGTCATATATTTTCCCCCTCAGTTCTTTCCTTAATATGTTCTTTCATATTTATTTATTATTTCATATTTATTTGATTTTTTGTTTTTCATCATCTGGCACTCCTTATTTCTTTCTGTGTATATTTATAATGTATTTGTGATTACCAGTGGGCTAATAAATCTATAAGAATAATGTTTGCTTTGATATGAACTTAATTTTTTTGCAAGTTTCAGATATTTTATTTTCTTATTCATACAGTATGAAGTTTTCTAAATTCATAATAAACTTAATTTTAATAGCACAAACATACACTGTTCTTATACCCCTCTCTCCCCCCACCTTTTTGTTTTATTTGTTACAAATTACGTTTATATATAGTGTATGTCCAAAAACAAGAATTTACCATTGTGTTTTATGCATTTAAATTATATGAATTGAAAGAAGTAAGAGGAGTGACTCACCAAAACATATAATACACTAGTATTGGCATTTTTGATGACCCATATGGTTACTTTTACCGGAGGTTTTTATTTCATTGTGCTGTTGTGACCAACTCTTTAGTGTCCTTTCCTTTCTGCCTGAAGAACTCCATTTAGCGCTGCTTGTAGGGATGAACTTTCACAGCATTTTTTTTTTTTTTTAAATCTTGGAATGTCTTAACCTGTCCATTAGTTTTGAAAGGCAGTCTCTCAGGTATAAAATACTTGGTTTGCAGTTGTTTTCTTTCAGTATTTTAAATATTTTGTCCCACTGCCTTCTTGCCTCCAAGGTTTCAAATGGGGAATCAGGATTTAATCTTACTAGGTTTTCTTTATATATAACTCATTGCTTTTCTCTTGAGCTTTTAGAACTTGTTCATTGGCATTGGACAGTTTGGCTACCATGTGTATTGGTATCTTTCTCTTGGAATTTATCCTGTTTTGGTTTTTTTCTTTTTTTTGGCTGCCTTCAAAGTGTTTAATTTCATTAAATTTTGGAAGTTTTCTTCCAATAATCTGTTCAACATTCTTTCTATCCCTTGTATTTTTGCATATTTTAAAAAGTTTATGCAAGAATGTTGCAAAAGTCTTTTTTTTAAATATATTCACTCACCATTCAAACCGACCAGAGTGCAATCACTGGCTCAGAGTGTCATCACATAGTTTTGCATATAACCCCATGATCAATTTTAGAACATTTTCATTATTCCAGAAAAGAAATTTAAATAAAAAAGAGAACCCAAATTTTCCCATACCCTTAATGCCACTCCCTTACTGAATATACCAATACAATACCATATTATTGTACTACATTCGTTACTGTTGATGAAAGAGTATTTAAATATTACTCTTACCTATAGACCATAGTTGGCAACAGGTACTTATTTTCCCATATACCCCTCTATTATTGACTGCTTATAATAGTGTCACACATCTGTTCTTGTTCATGAAAGAACTTTTTAATATTTGTACAACTAATCACAGACATTGGCCACCACAAGGTTCACTATTATACATTCCCATGTGTTCTAGTTTGCTAATGCTGCAGAATGCAAAACACCAGAAATGGATTGGCTTTTATAAAAAGGGGGTTTATTTGGCTACACAGTTACAGTCTTAAGGCCATAAAGTGTCCAAGGTAACACATCAGTAATCGGATACCTTCACTGGAGGATGGCTGATGGCGTCTGGAAAACCTCTATTAGCTGGGAAGGCACGTGGCTGGCATCTGCTCCAAAGTTCTGGTTTCAAAATGGCTTTCTCCCAGGACATTCCTCCCTAGCAAGCTTGCTCCTCTTCAAAACGTCACTCACAGCTGCACTGAGTTCCTTCTCTTTGAGTCAGCTCATTTATATGCTCCACTGATCAAGGCCCACCCTGAATGGGTGGGGCCATGCCTCCATGGGAATATCTCATCAGAGTCATCACCCACAGCTGGGTGGGGCACATTCCAAGCAAATCTAATCAGCACCAAAACGTCTGCCCCACAAGACTACATCAAAGATAATGGTGTTTGGGGGACACAATACATTCAAACTGGCACACCATGTTTTAACCTCCAGCTTTCCTTCTCATGGCATACATGATGCTAAACTTGCCCTTTCCATCACACTCACACACCATTAGCACTGTTAATTATTTTCACAATAATGTACTACTGTCACCTCTGTCTATTTCTAAACATTTAAATTCAACCTAGTTAAACATTCTACACGTATTAAACAACCATTCTCCAGTCTGTAGAATCATTCTATACCTTCGTAACCTATATTTTCCATTTTACATACCAGTTTATGTACCATAATTAGTTCATATCAGTGTGCTCATCCAATATTTGTCCTTTTGTGCTTGACTTAAGTTAACATAATGTCTTCAGAGTTCATCCATGTTGTCATGTGCTTCAGGACTTCTTTCCTTCTTACTGCTGAATTATATACCACATTTTGTTTCTCATTCATCTAAGGATGGACACTTGGGTTGTTTCCATCTTTTGGCAATTGTGAATAGTGCTGCAATGAACATCGGTGTGCAAATGTTTGTTTCCGTGCTCTTAGATATCTGAGTATATCCTGAGTAGTGGGATTGCCAGGTTGTAAGGCAACTCTATACTTAGCTTCCTGAGAAACCACCAAAACATCCTCCACAGCAAGTGTACCATTTTACATTGCCAATAGCAGAGACTAAATGTCCCAATTTCTCTTCATCCTCTTCAACACTTGTAGTTTCTTATTTGTTTAATAGCAGACTTTCTCATAGGTATGAGATCATATGTCATTGTGGTTTTGATTTGCATTTCCATAATAGCTAATGAAGATGAATATCTTCTCATGTGCCTTTTAGCCATCTGTATTCCCTCATTGGAAAAACGTCTATTCATGTCTTTTATTCATTTTTTTTATTGGGTTGTTTGTCTTTTTATTGTTGAGTTGTAGGATTTTTTTTATATATTCTGTATATCAAATCCTTATCAGATATAATGTGGTTTCCAAATATTTTCTCCCATTGTTCCAGATTTTTGGCCTTCCTGAATGTGCATATACATGTCTTTCATTAAATTTTCAAAGTTTTCTGCCAATATTCTTTGAATATTCTATCCTTTGCATTTTTGTGTATTTTGTGAAACTTTTAAAAATACACAAAATTTCAATTGAATATTTCATAGATTAAAGAAATATAATGTGGAATTTTAAATATTTTGACCTAAATAGTGATGAAAACACTAGCTATCAAAAATAGCTTAAGCAAAATGTAGAGGGAAAAGTTTGACTTTAAATGCACATTACAAAAATGTACAAGAAATCAGTGAGCTGAGTTCCAGTTTACAAAGAAAGGAGAAAAACAGTAAAGCTAAAAAAGATTAGGACTGAAATAATAACATAGGATCAGGATTAATGCAGCAGCATTTTAAAGATCCCTAGTGGAGGGAAAGGAAACCAAATTTTTCCATGTATTAGAAGAAAGTGCTAGGAGGTTGGGGAGATTAAATAACACTTGTGTGTGTAGAGGTACTTTATAAAATGTAAACCAGTATTCCTGTACATTTGCAGTTTCATTTATTTAACATCTGCATGGCAGTGGGAGTTCAGTGCTCTCATTGCTGCTTTATTTGGCTTAATTTTCTTTATTTTTATATTGATGCTGTATACCTTGAGGCCCATTGTACAATATAAAACATTTATTAAGTCCCATAAATAATATCCCAATTGCTGAAAATATTTACTACTTAATACTTTCATAATGGTATTTCATTTTTGAATGTAAGACTTCCCTTGGAGTTGAAAACAATGGAGAAACATAAAATACATGTTTCCTGTGAATAGTCCAAATCTGAGTAATCACCTTTCAGTTTTAGATGCCTGGTTAATAAATGGTGATTGGAATTTGGGAATCTTGCTGGGTTACATGCACAATGACTTCATGAGTTTTTCTTCCTGGATACATACCTAGGCTATATTACCAAGCATCTTTTAGCTAGGTAAGGCCACATGATTTAATTCTGGTGAATAGAATGTGAATGGGATTAATGTGGATCATTTCCAGGACCGTCCCTTGAAAACATCCCACACAGGAGCCTTGAATTTACCTCACTTCTACTGACTGTATGTTGACTCCTCAAATGACCTTGGCCTTCAGCTGTTGAAGAATGCAAATGCTGTTGGCTTCATTCCTGAACAATATGTGGAGCACCCCTCCCCACCTCCAGTTGGATTTTATGTAAGTGAGACTTAAACATCTATGATGTTCAGCCACTGAGATTTGGGTTTTTGATTGCTATAGCAGTTAACTGCACATATACTCCTCTATCTCAGAGCAGTTGAATCAGGTAGTCACACACTGACAATTCCTTTAAAAGGCAATTTGCATTTCTGAGCATTTGTTTTCAGTGTGTCTGATCATTCTCAGTCCCCTGTTCTTTCAGTGTTCAGTAGCTCAGGGCATCTCATGTTTTCCCAAAATACCAATAATAACGAGGGAGAATGACTTCTACCACCAAAAACCTCTGTGATTTCCTGAAGCTGCCCATGACTTTTATTCAAAGTGATGGTTTGTCTCAGAGTTCATGCTGGGCTCTCGGAAGCTGCCCCCAATGAAGATTATCCACTCTCCCACTCTAGTTTCTCTGTCCCTCTCCTGAGCCAAAGACTGCTGTGGTTAATGGGGATCTGGGTGCAATGGGGACTTTGGACTCTCGTGGAAGAACTTGGGGAAAGTTGACCTAAGTTCTATATGGGTGTCCCTGATATCCCCTGGGATACAGCAAAGAACAAAATAATATGAAATCCCCCCTTAAATGGCATTGCTATTCTAATGGGAAAAACAGACAACATGCAAATAGATAAATAAAATAAATACTCTGAATGATAAAGCAATATGTGTACCTTGTTTAGATCTTTATTCAAACATAACACCTTTGAGATAACTGGCAAAATTGCATGTTGACTATTATATATGAGACTAGTAATTTTGTTTGATTTCATGATGGCATGGCAACTGTGATATTAAAACAAGTTACTCATCATTTAGAGATGCAGCCTTAAGTATTTATTGGTAAAATTAAGATTGGAAAAAATTGATAATTATTGATCATGATTGATCTGGAAAAGCATCATTATACTATATTTCTAATTTTGAGTATATTTGAAGTTTGTATTAGGGAAAACTAATAAAAATTTTATTTTTAAAGAAAGCAATTTAGAGGGGTGGGTGGCAGGTAAGATGTGAGAGGGATATTACAAGATCAAACAGGGAGATCAGGAAAGGCTCAGAAACAAGGTGACAATGACATGAAGATGTGAACAAGGTAGAGGAGGGAGCTATTGAATCTCTGGGGAAGGAACATTCTACTAAGAAGTAGCAGGTGTTAAGGATCCCAGAAGTGGAAATATTTCTACTATGATCAAGAAACAGTGTCCAGTGGTTAGAAAGAAACGAGAATTGAGGAAAATAGTAGGATGTGGCATCAGAGGGTTAACAGGGATGGGCAGGGAGGAGAAGAAATGCATGCAGGGTCACATCCAACAAAGTAATATCTGCAAGATATAAGTAATTCCTAGAAATCAATGAAAGAGAAAACCAAAGAGGAAAATGGGCCAGTTTTAAAACAGCTGTTTTATTTTTCCTCTATGATTACCACTCTAAATGACTTAATTTTATGTGAGAACTGTAGGATAGGGATTAAATTTCATGCTTTCGTGTGAATTTCCAGTTCTCTAACCAGCACTGAGTGAAGACTCTTCTTTCCAGAGTGAAGGATCTTGGTACCATTTTTAAAATTAGTGGACCATAGATGCATGGGTTTATTTCCGGACTATCAATTGTATTCCATTGGTCTGCATCCCATAACTTTTGGTACATTGTGTTATGGTTTTTATTCATCTCAAAGTATTTTCTGATTTTCCTTCCAATTTGCTTTTTGACCCACTGGTTGCTTAAAAATGTATTGTTTACTTTTCCACATATTTGTGAATTTTCCAGCTTTCCTTCTATTATTGATTTTTTTCGTTTATTGCATTATGGTTGGAGAAAATATTTCATGTGACTTCTTTAATCTTTTAAAAATTTTGGACTTCTTAATGACCAAACATGTGGCCTGCCCTGGAGAATATTCCATGTGCATATGAGAAGAATGTATATTCTGCTCCTGTTATGTGGAGTGCCCTGCATTTGTCTGCTGGGTCTAAATGGTTTATCATATTTTTCAATCCCATTGCCTTAGTTTGTGTGATACAAATGGGAGATTCCTGCCTCTAAAATTGCATTAATGACTTCCGCATTCAAACTGTTATTCTTGGAGCACCTTGTAGCAACATCCAGCATGGCCTTCTTTCAGATACTGGCACAGATTTCAATAATTTGGAAGCCTTCATTGAATATTCAAGTCCAATGTTGGTACTTCTCCAAAGATCACCGATACCTCTATGTTTGTACCGAAATATTTACTACTACTAATACACTTCTCTTGCCTGTGTCGTCTCCCAGACAGTGAACTCCAAAAAGTCAGGTATCAGGTCTCTCTCACCTTTGAACACCAGAGACTGGCATATGAAGACTTAGGGATTTTATTGACAGGATGACCAGACACTGGTTTTGGGATTTGTTATTTATTAAAGCACTAGTTTTGGGATTAATGTGTAAGATACCCATTCATGTGGAAAGTATTTGAAGAGCCCAACCAAGGAATGCTGGAGATTTATTTGGATGCATATGGGGCTACCTGTGTCAGTTTCAAGGATGATTAAATAAATGCCATTGATTTTCACTGACCCAAACCCTTTCAGTGAACTGAGATGGTTGACAGTGGGACAAAAAAAGAGAACCATATTTCAGTGCTTAAATTTATGAATAGACACTTTGATTTCAGGTTCAAAAGCATTTAAAACATAATTTGATAACAGCAATGACAGTGAATATTCATCAGTAATTCATCTTTTGTAGACATGTATGAAGGGTATATTTTTGTCCCATGGTCCTTAGGGACACATTAGATGATTTCAAAGGTTTCCCTTTTCTATTTTATCAAAACTGGTTTCATGCTTCATGTGTAATTTATTAAGGATATTTGTTGGATGACTTAGTTTAAATTATAGCATCTGTAGCTATTTTAATAAAAATTTCACATTTTCTAATTTTGAAGATGGAAATTTTTCCATAAAATTGCCTCTTTTCTTAATTCAAATTTTTTTTTATCTTGTTAAAATTATTCCTTCTAGCAATAAACAATTGCCTTGGAGACATTTGATATTATTTAGAAAATTTGAAAAATTTTGACATCTCCTCCCTTTTTAAGGATTGGCCTATTGTCTATGACTTATATTTTAATCACTAATCAAATATTTCTACAAAATTCTCGTCAACTTGAATGTAAATTTTCTCAATTGGTAAAATATCTTAGGGCTCAAATTTCATAGTTCTCTTATAGGGAGAGCATGAGCATAAATGGGCGCACCCCAGGCTCAGAAAGAACTTCTGAGATTGAAAACTCAATTATAATGATATTATTATCAAGTTATTACACCTAACAATGTTACTTATTAAGTACTCATCAAGCTTACTTCAAAGCATTCTACATGTATCAAATTATTTATTATAGGTGAGTTGGTTAAAATGTCACCCAAATTTTACAGATAAAGAAATAAAGTGAAGGAAGATGACCTTTCCTCATGCTGGGGATTGAATCATGTCCACCACAAAAGGTCCTGTGGGTATGAACCCATTTGTAAATTTAAGATGTTATTAGTAAGGTATGACTAAACAGAATGAAGGAGGGCCCCATCCAATATGGCTGAAGTACTTAAAAGCAAAGGACATTTGGCACAGGAAGAGAAGGCAGGGGAGCATTCACAAGCTGGAAATTAGTGTACCCCAGAAGGAAAAGGAGAAGACACCATGTACATTGCCATGTGACAGAAATTCCAAGGAAGCCCAAAGGTTGCCAGCTAGCCAGAAGATGACCCCGGGAGGAAGCAAGTCTTCTAACTTCAAAACCATGAGCCAATAAATTCCCATTATTTATTCCATCCCCTTGTATGGTATTTGTTTTAGGAGCTAGGATACTAAAACACCTGGGATACATAGGTAATTTATAAGTGGTCCTTGAATTTATCCTGGGGCTCTACAATATCAGGCACATTTGGAACCATGTATTATATCCAGTTCTAGCATCCAGGGCCGATGAACCTTAAAATCCATTTGATCTCTGGGAGCTTGGCTATTTCTGGTATATCTTGTTCTCCTTGTCCTAGCTACATATTACTGTGGGTTCAAAAATGGCATGTTGAAGGTTTCTAAGCTGGAGATGTCTATGGTAAGACCCCAAAGAAATGATTATTCCTGCTGAGGTAAGTCTTACTGAGTTAAAATACCTGGTTCCCAGGAGGAAAGAGTTATTCTGCCAGGGTACATAATAAGTATTGCACTGGATCTGAGGCTACAGCACCAGGCTATTTGAGGCATTTCTCAAAAATTCCAGGCAATCCCAGTATGTTGTGCAGATCAATTGCATCTTCTTTTTTTTAATTTAATTTTATTGAGGTTCACATACCATACAATTATCCAGAGATCCATAATACGCAAGCAGTTGTCCACGGTACCATCATACAGCTGTGCATCCATCACCACAATTTTTTTTTTTTAATTTTTAGAACATTTTCATTACTACAGAAAAGAAATAGAGACAGAAAAAGAAAACTCAAATCCTCCTGTTCTAGTTTGCTAATGCTGCTGGAATACAAAACACCAGAAATGGATTGGCTTTTATAAATGGGGTTTATTTGGTTGCAAAGTTTATAGCCATAAAGTGTCCAAGGTAATACGTCAACAATCAAGTACCTTCACTGGCATCTGGTGGCATCCGGAAAACCTGTTAGCTGTGAAGGCACGTGGCTGGCATCTGTTCCAAGTTCTGGTTTCAAAATGGCTTTCTCCCAGGACATTCCTCTCTAGACTGCAGCTCCTCTTCAAAATGTCACACTGAGTTGCTCTTGGGGTGTTTGTCCTCTCTTAGTTTCTCCGAAGCAAAAGTCTGCTTTCAAAGGCTATCTCCAAAATGTCTCTGTAAACTGCAGTTCCTCTGTCAGCTGCTCTGCATTCTTCAAAATGTCCCTCTTGGCTGTAGCAAACTGGCTCCTTATGTCTGAGCTTATATAGTGCTCCAATCAACTAATGAAGGCCCATGCTGAATGGGTGGGGCCACATCTCCATGGAAATTATCCAGTGAAAGGTCTCACCCACAGTTGAGTGATCACATCTCCATGGAAACATGCAATCAAAAGTCTCCAACCCAATCAACACCATTAGGTTTCCTGCCCACACAAGACTGCATCAAGGGTAATGGCGTTTTAGTGGACGTAATGCATCCAAACCACATTCCACTGCCTGGACCCCAAAATGACATGATCTTTCCGTATACAAAATACAAAATTCATCCCATCACAATATCACAAAAACTTAAAATCATTTCAGTAACAATAGTTACGTATACGATCTCATTAAATCAGTTACAGGCATGGTTTGTCCTACGGCGTAGTTCTCCTCTAGCTGTGGACACATGAAAGTTCGAACAAGTTATCTGCTTCCAATACACAAAGAAGGGACAGTCATAGGATTGCATTCCCATTGCCATAAGGAGAAACTGAAAGGAAAATAGGGTTTAAGGGACCAAGTCAGTTCCTAAAACCTGCAGGGCCAACTCCATTAAATTTCAAAGTCTGAGAGTCATTTATAGAATGACACTGCATCCTTGGGGCTTGAGAGAGTGGCTTTCCCACACTTTCCAGGTGTCTATGCGGCAGCCCTTTTCTCTCCAAGTGCTGGGGTGAGTACTCTGACATATCCACACATTGCATATGTCTCAGCCCCACTCTCCTCAAACATCGGGGTGTCACCTGGACTCTGCCTTTCTGGGGAAAAGGCTCTACTCTCTGAACAGTGGGATGGTGGCCAGGCTCTACCCAATTCCCTAGAAATGTGCTCCAACTTCTTTAGGGCCTAGGGTGGCAAAATTATTCCTGAGCTTTAGGGCAGAAGGCCCACCCTTTGACCTCTGGGGCAAACTCACCCTTTCCATGCATGTGGGCCACTCCACTCTCCCAGCCTGAGACCTCTTGACTCCAGACCTCAACCTCCCTGGCTCTGTCTTTGAAGAAATTTTTCCTTCAATTTGTTCCTTGTCTGTCTCCTCCAGTCCAGAGCAGTTGCAGCTCCATCTATAAAGATCTTGCAAAAATTCTGTTGGATTCACATGAAGCACACAGGGGTCAAAGCCATCAGACAATAGGACTCTCCACAAATCCTTCCTGGATGACTCCATCTCCAATCTTGGCTTGTACTGAAATGGCGGTTGGTTCCAAGTTTGGTTAAATCCTTAGGAGGGGCTATAGCTTCTGGGGTCTCACATTTTGGAAGCCCAGAATTTTCCAAACTGTCAGTTTCTGGTTTCTTTGTATCCAAGAGTTCATTTCTCAGGTTATCTCTGTTCTCTTGCACTTTACTATAAAGTGCAGGGAGAAGCCATGCTATATCTTCAACTTTTAGTTTTGAAATATCAGCCAAGTATCCCAGCTTGTTGCTCTCAAATTCTTCCTTCCATCTGGCACCAGGACTCATTTTTGCCAAATTCTCTGCCACTTTAAAACAAGGCTCACCTTCCTACCAGTTTGCAATGATACTTCCAACATTTCTGTTCAAGGCTCATCAGAAGTATCTTTAGAGTTCATATTTCTACCAGCAGTCTCCTCAAAGCCATTTAGGCCTTTTCTATCAAGCTTTTCACAATTTTTCCAGAATCTTCCCTTGATCCATTTAAAAAGCATTCCAACATGTTCGGTATTTGCAAACCCAGCAGCACCCCACTCGTGGCACCAAAATCTGTTCTAGTTTGTTAATACTGGAATGCAAAACACTAGAAATGGATTGGTTTTTATAAAGGGGGGTTATTTGGTTACACAGTTAACAGTCTTAAGGCCATAAAGTGTCCAAGGTCTCACAACAATCAGGTGCCTTCACTGGAGGATGGCTAATGACATCTGGAAAACCTGTGAGCTGGGAAGGTGTGTGGCTGGTATCTGCTCCAAGTTCTGGTTTCAAAATGGCTTTTTTCCAGGATGTTCCTCCATAGGCTGCAGCTCCTCTTCAGAATGTCACTCTCAGTTACTCTTGGGGTGTTTGTCCTCACTTAGCTTCTCTGGAGCAAAAGTCTGCTTTCAAAGGCTGTCTTCAAAATGTCTGTGTAAACTGCAGCTCCTCTCTCAGCTCCTGTGCATTCTTTAACATGTTTCTTTTGGCTGTAGTGAGCCCGCTCCTTCTGTCTGAGCTTGTATAGTACAATAGTAAATCAAGGCCCATGCTGAATGTACAGGGCCACACCTCCATGGAAATTATCCAGTGAAAGGTCTCGCCCACAGTTGAGTGATCACATCTCCATGGAAACACACAATCAAAAGTCTCCAACCCAATCAACACCAATAGGTTTGCTGCCCACACAAGACCGCATCAAAGATAATGGCGTTTTGGGGGGGCATAATACATCCAAACCAGCACACCTCCCATACCCCTAACCACCCCCATCCATATTGCTTCATAGTATTGGTATAGTACATTTGTTACTATTTATGAAAGAATGTTCAAATACTACTAAGTGTAGTGCATAGTTTGCAATAAGTATATTTTTCCCTATTAAAACCCTCTATTAACTTCTAGTTATAGTGTCATGCATTTGTTCTGGTTCGTGAAAGAGATTTCTAATATTTGTACAGGTATCATGGAGATTGTCCACCAAAAGATTCAGTTTTATACATTCCCGTCTTAACCTCCAACTTCCCTTCTTGTGTCGTACGTGGCTCTAAGCTTCCCCTTTCTACTACAGTCACATACCATTCAGCAGTTATTCTCACAATAACTTGTCAACGTCCCCTCTGTCCATTTCCAAACAATTAAGTTCAACCGAGTTGAACGTTCTATTCATAGTGAGCAACGACTCCCGAGGACTTCCAGAAGATGGTGGTTAGGAGAGATGGCAAAAAAACACATCTCCATGTAAAATACTAGATAAAAGACAGAAAGTGGACCAGAACACCAGTTCCAGTGATGCACCAGCTGGACAAGATCTGCTAAATCCACAGGGACCATGCACTTGGTGAAACCGGCAGTCAGTGTTCTGAAATGAGTGAACGAGCCTGCTGAATAACCGGCAGACATGCTGCAGTCTGGGGGAAACTGTGGGTTGGCATTTGGAGTCAGACTAATTTTAAAAACCCAAAAGTGAGAACTGCACAGTGAAGTGCAGTGGTAACTGCCTCCCCACAACCTATGGGCACACCTCAATATCTGGCATGGATGATAACCTTTTGTGCACCCACTGCTAGTTGTCTCAGAACTAGGGAGGCAGAGGTTAGCCAAAAGGGGAAAATAACCACACCCCCTACACCATCTTCCTGGTGGGCTGGGAATGCTCCTGCCTGGCATTGACACCACACTCCAGACCTGTGCCAAACAACCCAGTGTGACGGGAAATGTTTCCAGAAACACACAGACATGCCATAGTATCTGGCATGGATGATAGCCTTTTGCCCACCTGCAGCTAGTTGTCCTGGAGGTGGAAAAAATGGAGAAATTAACATGCACCATACAGCCATCCTTTCAGCAGGCTGGGAACACCCCTACATGGCCCTGAGGCCCAGAACTTCTCTTGGGGAATGGCATTCACTTGTGACATAGCAGTTTTCCCTCAGCAGAGGCCCTAGAAGGGCATGGCTTGGAAGAGGGACCTACTCGAAGTCCCATATGCCAATACCAAGGACTTGGGGGTCAGCAGCAGTGACAAACTGGAGCGAGACTGAACTGAAGGTTTAGACTCTTTCAACAGCTTTAAATCTCCAGGAACATGTGAGAGATTTGATTAAAGATGCCCTCCCTCCCTAACCACTTGGACACATGCCCCACATTCAGGATGGGCAGCACCAACTACACATGCAAACTTGGTGCACCAGTTGGACCCCCACAAGATTCAGACCCCCACTCACCACAAAGACAAAGTTGGGGAGAATTGGCTTGAGGGGAACAGGGGGCTTGCGGATGCCACATGCTGATTAAAGTGTACACCACCAAGCTGTAGATTTGACAAATTAGAGATAAGTATTTTAATAAGTCTACATAACCTAAAAGAACCCTATTAAGTTAAGCAAATCCAAGAGGCCAAAAACAGCAGCAAATTTTAAAGCATATAAAGAAACCAGATGATATGGATAACCCAAGCCCAAACAACCAAATCGAAAGATCAGAGGAGGCACAGTACTTGGAGCAATTAAAGAACTAAAGAAAAACAAGAGCATGGCACAGTATATAAAGGACATGAAGACCCTAGAGGAGAAGAAGGAGGAAATTGCAAGAGTAAATAAAAAAGAGACTATCTTATGGAAATAAAAGAAACTGTCAACCAAATTAAAAAGATTCTGGATCCTCAGAGTACAAGACTAAAGGAAGCTGAACAGCCAATCAGTCACCTCAGAGATGACAATGGAAAATGAAAGAACAAAAGAATGGGGAAAAATTGAAATGGACCTCAGGGATATGATAGATAATATAAATGTCCAAATATAAAAGTCATTGGTGTTCCACAAAGGGAAGAGAAGGGTAAAGGTCTAGGAAGAGTATTCAAAGAATAAATACACAAATCATAAATTATAAATGCCCAGCGAATGCCAAATAGAAAAAGTCCAAATAAACCCACTCCAAGACATATTCTGATCAGATTGTCAAATACTGAAGAGAAGGAGCAAGTTCTGAAAGCAGCAAGAGAAAAGCAATCCACCAGTTGCATAGGAAACAGCATAAGTCTAAGTAGTGACTACTCAGCAGCAACCATGGAGGTAAGAAGGCAGTGGTATGACATTGAAAATTCTGAGAGAGAAAAATTGCCAACCAAGAATTCTTTATCCAGCAAACCTCTCCTTCAAATTTGAGGGACAGCTTAAATTTTTCCAAAACACTGAGAGAATTTGCTAACAAGAGACCTCCTTACTTGAGATACTAAAGGGAGCCCTACTGACAGAGAAAGAAAGAGAGATGGAGAAAGGTTCAGTACTAAAGGGACTCAATATGGCAAGGTTAAAGGACATTAAGAGAGAGAAAAAATATATCTGACAAACATAAACTAAAGAATGGGATGTCTGATTCAAGAAATGCCTTCACAGTAATAACATTGAATGTAAATGGATTAAACTCCCCAATCAACTGATGTAGATTGGCAGAATGAATCAAATATGAACCATCAATATGTTGCATACAAGAGACTCATCTTAGACACATGGGCATGAAATTGAAAGTGAAAGGATGGAAAAAATATTTCATGCAAAATACAGCCAAAACACAAGGATGTTATGAGAGACAAAGGTGGCCACTACATACTAATAAAAGGGGCAATTTAGCAAGAAGAAATAGCAATCATACATTTTTATGCACCCAGTCAAGGTGCTGCAAAATACATGAGCAAACACTGGCAAAACTAAAGGAAGCAATTAATATCTCCACAAAAATTGTGGGAGACTTCAACAGATCACTCTCTCCTATAGTTAGAAGACTAATATGAAAATTGAAAACCAAAACAATCTGTTAGATGAATTGGATTTAACAGACATGTATAGAACATGACATCCCAAATCACCAGGATACATACTCTTCTCTAGTGCTCATGGAACTTTCTCCAGAATAGATCATATGCTAGGACATAAAACCAGCCTCAATAAATTTAAAATAATAGAAATTATTCAAAGCACATTCTCTGACCACAATAGAATACAATTAGAAGTCAATAACCATCAGAGACTTAGAAAATTCACAGATACCTGAAGGTTAAGCAACACATTCCTGAACAATCAGTGGGTTAAAGAAGAAATAGCAAGAGAAATTGCTAAATATATAGAGACAAATGAAAATGAGAACACAACATATCAAAACCTTTGGGATGCAGCAAAAGCAGTTCTGAGGGGAACTAGCACTAAATGCATACATCAAAAAGGAAGAAAGAGCTAAAATGAAAGAACTAATGGAGCAACTGAAGAAGCTAGAAAATTAGCAACAAACTAATCCTAAACCAAATAGAAGAAAAGTAATAACAAGGATCAAAGCAGAAATAAATGACATAGAGAACAACAAAAATAGAATAAATAACACCAAAAGTTTGTTCTTTGAAAAGATCAACAAGATTGAGAAGCCCCTAGCTAGACTGACAAAATCAAAAAGAGAGAAAACCCGTATAAACAAAATAATGGATGAGAAAGGTGACATTACTGTGGATCCCAAAGAAATTTAAAAAAATTTAAGAGGATGCTATGAACAACTGTATTCCAACAAACTGGATAATGTAGAGGAAATGGACAATTTCCTGAAAACATATAAACAACATAGACTAACCAGAGAAGAAATAGAAAACCTTAACCAATGAATCATGAACAAAGAGATCCAATCAGTCATCAAAAAGCTTCCCACAAATAAATGCCCAGGGCCAGATGGCTTCACAGGGGAATTCTACCAAACTTTCCAAAAAGAACTGACACCAATCTTAAACTCTTTCAAAACATTGAAGAAAATGGAACACTACCTAACACATTTTATGAAGCTAAAATTAATCTAATACCAAAACCAGGCAAAGATGCTACAAAAATGAAAACTACAGGCCAATCTCCCTAATGAATATAGATGCAAAAATTCTCAACAAAATACTTGCAAATCGAATCCAAAGACACATTTAAAAAAAAAAATCATACACCGTTAACCAAGTGGGGTTCATTCCAGGCATGCAAAGATGGTTCAACATAAGAAAATCAATCAGTGTATTACAACATATTAACAAATCTAAAGATCCTCTCAATAGATGCTGAAAAAGCATTCAACAAAATCCAACATCCCTTTTTGATAAAAACACTTCAAAACGTAGAAATTGAAGGAAACTTCCTCAGTAGGATAAAGAACATATATGAAAAACCCACAGCCAGCATAGTACTCAATGGTGAGAGACTGAAAGCCTTCCCTCTAAGATCAGGAATGAAACAAGGATGCCCTCTGTCACCACTGTTACTCAACATCGTGCTGGAAGTGCTAGTCAGGGAAATCCAGCAAGACAAAGAAATAAAAGACATCCAAATTGGAAAGGAAGAAGGTAAACTGTAATTTCCAGATGATATGATCTTATATCTGGAAAGCCCTGAGAAATTGATGATACAGCTGCTAGAGCTAATGAACAAATTTAGCAAAATAGCGGGATACAAGACTAATGCCCATAAGTCAGTAATGTTTCTATATGCTAGAAAAGAACAACGTGAAGGAACACTCAAGAAAAAGGTAACATTTTCAATAGCAACTAAAAAAATCAAGTACCTAGGAATAAACTTAACCAAAGCTGTAAAAGACCTATATAAAGAAACTATGTAACTCTACTAAAAGAAATACAAAGGGACCTTAACAGATGGAAAAATATTCCATGCTCATGGATAGGAAGGCTAAATGTCAAGATGTCAATTCTACCCAAATTCATCTACAGATTAAATGCAGTCCCAGTCAAAATCCCAACAACCTACTTTGCAGACTTGGATAAGCTAGTTATCAAATTTATTTGGAAAGGGAAGATACCTCGAATAACTAAAAAACATTCTAAAAAAGAAAAACGAAGTGGGAGGACTTACACTCCCTGACTTTGAAGCTTATTATAAAGCCACAGTATCAAAACAGCATGGTACTGGCACAAAGAGAGACATATTGATCAAGGGACTCTAATTAAGAATTCAGAGATAGATCCCCAGATCTATGACTGACTGATCTTTGATAAGGCCCCTAAAGCCACTGAACTGGGGCATAACAGTCTTTTCAACAAATGGGACTGGGGGAGTTGGATATCCATATCCAATAGAATGAAAGAGGATTCCTACCTCACACCCTACAGAAAAATTAACTCAAAGTGGAACAAAGACCTCAGTATAAAAGAACCATCAAACTCGTAGTAGATAATGTAGGGAAACATCTTCAAGACCTCGTATTAGGTGGTCACTTCCTAGACCCTACACCCAAAGCGCAAGCAACAAAAGAAAAACTAGATAAATAGTAATTCCTCAAGCTTAGATGTTTCTGCACCTCAAAGGAATTTGTGAAAAAGGTGAAGAGGCAGCCAATTCAGTGGGAAAAATTTTTGGAAACTATGTATCTGACAAAAGACTGATATCTTGCATAGATAAAATAATCCTACAACTCATTGATAATAGTACAGACAGCCCAATTATAACATGGGCAAAAGTTATGAAAAGACAGTTCTCTGAAGAAGAAATGCAAATGGACAAGAAACACATGAAAAAATGTTCAGCTTCACTAGCTATTAGAGAGATGCAATTAAAACCACAATGAGATACCATCTCACACCAATTAGAATGGCTGCCATTAAACAGGAAACTACAAATGCTGGCGGGGATGTGGAGAAATTGGAACTCTAATTCATTGTTGATGGGACTGTGTAATGGTTCACCCACTCTGGAAGTCAGTCTTGCAGTTCCTTGGAAAACTAGATAGAGTTACCCTTCTTTCCAGCATTTGCTCTCCTCGGTATATACCTGGAAGATCTGAAAGCAGTGACACAAGCAGATATCTGCATGCCATTGTTCATAGCAGCATTATTCCCAATTGCCAAGAGATGGAAACAACCCAAATGTCCTTCAACAGATGAGTGGATAAATAAAATGTGGTATATACACACGATGGAATACTATGCAACAGTAAGAAGGAACAATGTTGTGAAACATATGACAGCATGGATGAACCTTGAAGACCTAATGCTGAGCGAAATCAGCCAGACACAAAAAGACAAATATCATATGCTACCACTAATGTGAACATTGAAAAATGTAAAATAAATGGTTTATAATGTAGAATGTAGGGGACCTAGCAATAGCAATTAGTGAAGAGGGAACAATAACCAAATAAGAACAAATGAGGTATCGTGGGTAAATTTCTCACTCCTGGAATGTCCAGGAATGACTATGGTTTGTTAATTTCTGGTGGGTATGATAGGAACAAGTTCACAGACAGGTTGCTATATTAGGTTATTTTCTTGGAGTAGAGTAGGAACATGTTGGAAGTAATGTAGTTATTTTAGGTTAGTTGTCTTTTTCTTATTCCCTTGTTTTTGTTTGTTTGAAATTTTTTATTGTATTTAAAATTTTTTTTTGCTATAGTTAATAGTTAATTAAAAAAAAAACAATAGAAAAAAATATGCAGAGTGCCCCTGAGGAGCTGGGAGAGTGCTGGGGTGTTGGGCTTCCCCACCTTGGTGGTTGCTGATGTACTCTCAGACATTGGGGACTGGTGGTTTGATGGACTGAGCCCTCTATCACGGGACTTGCCCTTGGGAAGACTGTTACTGCAAAGGAGAGGCTAGGCCTGCATATAATTGTGCCTAAGTGTTGCTCAGATGTGGCCCTGTCTCTCTAGCTAAGCCAACTTGGAAGGTGAAATCATTGCCCTCTCCCCTACATAGGATCCGACACCCAGGGGTGTAAATCTCTCTGGCAACATGGAATATTACTCCTGAGGAGGAATCTAGACCCAGCATTGTGGGATGGAGAACATCTGGACCAAAAGGGGGATGTGAAATGAAATGAAATAAATTTCAGTGGCTGAGAGAATCCAAAAGGAGCCAAGAGGTCACTCTGGTGGGCACTCTTACGGACAATATAGATGACCCTTTTTAGGTTCTAATGAATTGGAATAGCCAGCTGTAAATATCTGAAACCATCAAACTACAACCCAGAACCCTTGTATCTTGAAGAGATTGTATAAACATGTAGCTTATGAGGGGTGACAGTGTGATTGGGAAAGCCATGTGGATCACACTCCCCTTTGTCCAGTGTAGGGATGGATAATTTGAAAAATGGGCAGAAAAGAAAAAGGAAATGGGATGGGGACAAGTTGGGTGCTCTGTTTTCTTTTTTTTTTTTTTATTCTTGCTTTGACTTTTTCTGGTAAAAGGAAAATGTTAAAAAAATTGATCGGTGGGATGAATGAGCAACTATATGATGTTAATGTGATCAATGGAATATATAGCTTGAATGATTGGTACGTGAATAAATCTTAATAAAAAATGTAAGAAAATAAATGAAGAAAAACAAAGGAAATGAACACTGCGGGGAGGAGGGGAATGGGATGTTTTGTATGTTCGTTTTTACTTTAATTTTAATTTTATTTTTTTGGAGTAATGACAGTGCTCAAAGTGATAGTGGTGATGAATGCACAACTATATGATGATACTATGAACAGCTGATTGTATGCTTTGTATGATTTATGTTATGTGAATATATCTCAAAAAATTGCATTAAAAAAAATGAGCAACCAGTCCCCATTCTTTAACTTCATTCTGTACTCTGGTAACATATTTCATGCCCATGATTTTACATATTATAATTCATATCAGTGACAGCATGCAGTATTTGTCCTTATGTGTCTGACTTATTTCACACAATGTAGTGCCCTCAAGGTTTCTTTTTTTTCTGATAACTTTTTTTATTGATATTCTTCACATACCATACAATTATCCAAAGATCCAAAGTGTATAATCAGTTGCCCATGGTACCACCATACAGTTGTGCATCCTTCAGCACAATTAATTTTTTTTCAATTTTAAACATTTTCATTGCCCCAGAAAAGAAATAAAGAGAAAGGAAACTCAAATCCTCCCATACCCCTAATGACTCCTCCTCCATTACTGATTCATAGTTTTGGTATAGTATATTTGTTACTGTTGATGAAAGAATTTTAAAATACTAACTGTAGTATATAGTTTGCAGTAGGTATATATACCTATATGCCCCTCTGTTCTAGTTGGCTGTATCACTGGAGGATGGCCAGTGGCATCCAGAAAACTGTTAGCTGGGAAGCCACATGGCTGGTGTCTGCTCTGGAGTTCTGGTTTCAAAAAGGCTTTCTCCCAGGACATTCCTCTCTAGGCTACCCCTCCTCTTCAGAATGTCACTCTCCATTGCTTTGGGGGCATTTGTCCTCCTTAGCTTCTCCAGAGCAAGAGTCTGCTTTCAATGGCTGTCTTCAAACTGTCTCTCATCTGCAGCTACTCAGCTTTTTGTGAGTTCTTCAAAGTTTCCCTGTTGGCTGTAGGAAACTCACTCCTGTCTGTCTGAGCTTATACAGTGCTCTAGTAAACTAATGCCCACACTGAATGGGTGGGGGCACACCTCCAACGAAATGATCTAATCAGAGTTATCACCTAGTGTTGGATAGGGCACATGTCTATGGAAACAAAGAATTACAATCTAATCAACACTAATACATCTGCCCAAGAAGATTTCATCAAAGATAATGGCATTTAGGGGGACATAATCCATTCAAACTGGAACATTCCACCCCCTGGACCCCAAAATGACATGATCTTTCCATATACAAAATACGTTCATCCCATTGCAATGCCACAAAATCTTAAATCATTTCAGTAACAATAGGTAAGTACATGATCCCAATAAATCAGTTGCAGTCATGGTTTGTCCTAAGGGATAATTCCCCTCTAGCTGTGGACCTGTGAAACTTAGAATGTTATATACTTCCAATATGCAAAGGAGGGACAGTCACAGGGTAAACATTCCTATTGCCATAAGAAACTGAAAGGAAAACAGGGTTAACAGGACCAAAACTGTTCCTAAAACCTGCAGGACAAACTCCATTAGATTTCAAAGTCTGAGAGTCATTAACAGAATGACATTGTATCCTTGGGGCTTGAGAGAGTGGGAGTCTAACCCTTCCTAAGGGCCTGTGCAGCAGCACTTTTCTCTCCAAATGGGGTGAGTGCTCCAACATATCCATGCACTGGGGAAACTACCTTCTCGGCCCCACCCTCCTCAAACATTGGGGCAGCACCCAGATTTTCTTCCATCTCCGGGCACATGTTCAACCTCTTCAGAACAGTGGGGTTGTGGCCAAGCTCTCCCCAATCCCCTGGGAATGTGCTCCATCCTCTTTGAGGCCTGAGGTGGCAACACCTTTCCTGAATATTGAGGGGGAAGGCCCACCCTCGACCTCTGGGGCAAACTCACCCTTTCCATGTGTGTGGACCACTCCACTCTCCCAGCCTGAGACCTCTTGACTCCAGACCTCAACCTCCATGGCTCTGTCTTTGAAGAAGTTTTTCCTTCAATTTGTTCGTTGTCTGTCTTCTCCAGTCCAGACCAGCAGCAGCTCTGTCTATAAAGATCTCACAAAAATTCTGTTAGCTTCACATGAAGCACACAAGGGTCAAAGCTGTCATACAATAGGACTTTCCAAAAATCCTTTCTGCTTAACTCCTCCAATCTTGGCTTGTACTGAAATGGTGGTTGGGTTCTATGTTTGTTTACATCCTCATGTTGGGCTGTAGCTTCTGGGGTTTCACCCCCTGGAGGCCCAGAGTTTTTAAGACCATCAATTTCTGGTTTATTTGAAACCAAGAGTTCATTTCTCAGCTTATCTCTGTCCTCTTGCATTTTACTATAAGCTGCAAGTAAAAGCCAGGCTACTTCTTCTATATTTTGCTTGGAGATCTCATCAGCTAAATATTCCACATCATCACTTTCAAATTCTGCCTTCCATCCAACACCAGAACTCAATTTTGCCAAATTCTCTGTGCCTTAAAACAAAGTTCACCTTCCTTCCAGTTTGCAACAACACATTCATCATTTCTGCTCAAGGCCTCATCAGAAGTATGTTTACAGTTCATATTTCCAGAAACACTTTCTTCAAAGCAGTTTAGGCCTTTTCTTTCAAGCTTCTCACAATTCTTTGAGAATCTTCCCCTTATCTATTTAAAGAACCATTCCTACATGTTTGGTATTTGCAAAGTCAGCAGCACCCCACTTCTCTGGTACCAAAATCTGTTCTAGTTTGCTAATGCTTCACTGGAGGATGGCCAATGGCATGCTGAGAACCTCTGTTACCTGTGAAGGCATGTGGCTGGTGTCTGTTCTGGAGTTCTGGTTTCAAAATTGCTTTATACCAGGACGTTCTTTTCTAGGCCACAGCTCCTCTTCAAAATGTCACTCTCAGTTGCTCTTGGGGCATTTTTCCTCTCTTAGCTTCTCCGGAGCAAGAGTCTGCTTTCAACAGCCATCTTCAAGCTGTCTCTCATCTGCTCCTACTCTCTCAGCTTTTTGTGCATTCTTCAAAGTGTCCCTGTTGGTTGTAACAAGCTCACTCCTGTCTGAGCTTATATAGTGCTGTAGTAAACTAATCAAGGCCCACGCTGAATGGGCGGGGCCACACCTCCATGGAAATTATCTAATCAAAGTTATCACCTAGAGTTGGGTGGGGCACATCTCCATGGAAACAAGCAATTACAATCTAGTCAGCACTAATACATCTGCCCAAAAAGATTGCATCAAAGAGAATGGCATTTTGGGAGATATAATCCATTCAAACTTGCACACCCATAATTATTAACTTCTAGTTGTAGTGTCATACATGTGTTCTAGTTTGTAAGAGAAATTTCTAATATTGGTAGAGAAAATCATGGACATTGTCCACCACAAGATTCACTGTTTTATACAGTCCCATCTTTTAACCCCCAACTTTCCTTCTGGTGACATACGTGACTCTGAGCTTACCCTTTCCACCACCTTCATATACTATGCAGCATGGTTAGGTATTCTCACAATGTGCTACCATCACCTAAGTTCAACCCTAGTTGAACATTCTGCTCATAATAAGCAACCATTCCCCATTCTTTACCCTCGTTGTATATCCTGGTAACTTATATTTCATGTCTATGAGTTTACATATTATAATTAGTTCATATCAGTGAGACCCTGCAATATTTGTCCTTAAGTGTCTGTCATTTCATTCAATATAGTGCCCTCAAGGTTTCATCAACCCATTTTTTTAAGATGGTTTTGTTCACACACCATACATCCCATCCTAAGGAAAAAATCATTGGTTCCCTGTATAGTCACATATTTATATATTCAGCACATCACCACTATGTGTATAAGAACATCTCCATGCCTTCCACAAAGGAGGAAGAGTCAAAGAATGTAGACAGAAAGGGAGCGTGCTGGTTTGAATGTATTATGTCCCCCAGAAAAAGCCATATTCTTTGATGCAATCTTGTGGGGCAGACATAATAGTGGGGATTAAGTTGGAACGTTTGAATTAGGTTGTTTGCATGAGATGCGCCCCACCCAACTGTAGACGATAACTAATGGGATATTTCCATGGAGGCGTGGCCCCACCCATTCAGGGTGGGCCTTGATCAGTGGAGCCATGTAAATGAGCTGACTCAAAGAGAAGGAATTGAGTGCAGCTGTGAGTGATGTTTTGAAGAGGAGCAAGCTTGCTAGAGAGGAATGTCCTGGGAGAAAGCCATTTTGAAACCAGAACTTTGGAACAGACACCAGCCACGTGCCTTCCCAGCTAACAGAGGTTTTCCGGATGCCATTGGCCATGCTCCAGTGAAGGCACCCAATTGCTGATGTGTTACCTTGGACACTTTATGGCCTTAAGACTGTAACTGTGTAGCCAAATAAACCCCCTTTTTACAAAAGCCAATCCATCTCTGGTGTTTTGCATTCTGCAGCATTAGCAAACTAGAACAGATTTTGGTACCAGAGAAGTGGGGTGCTTTGCTGCTGAGTTTGCAAATACCAAACATGTTGGAGCAACTTTTTAAATGGATAAGGGGAAGATTCTGGAATAATTGTGAGGAGCTTGATAGAAAAGGCCTAAACTGCTTTGAAGAGACTGTCTGTGGAAATATGGACTCTAAAGATACTTCCGACGAGGCCTTGAACCGAAATGATCAATGTGTTGTTGTGAACTGGAAGAAAGGTGATCCTTGTTTTAAAGTGGCAGAGAATTTGGCAAAATTGAGTCCTGGTGTCAGATGGAAGGAAGAATTTGAAAGTGACAACCTGAAATACTTAGGAGTTCTCCAGACTACATGTGGAGGATGTACCCTGGCTTCTTCTTGCAGCTTATAGTAAAATGCGAGTGGAGAGAGATAAACTTAGAACTGAACTCTTGGGTTCAAAGAAACCAGAAGCTGATGGCTTGGAAAATTACAGGCCTCCAGGGGGTGGAATCCCAGAATCTACAGCCCAACGTGAGGACGTAACCAAACATGGAACCCAGCTGCCATTTCAGAATAAGCCAAGATTGGAGATGGATTTATCCAGAAAGGATTTGTGGAAACTGTTGTCTGATGGCTTTGACCCCTGCATGCTTCATGCAAAGCCAACAGAATTTTTGCGAGATCTTTACAGACAGAGCCATTGCCAGTCTGGACTGGAGAAGACAGACAAGGAACCAACTGAAGGAAAAATTTCTTCAAAGACAGAGCCATGGAGGTTGAGGTCTGGAGTCGAGAGTCTTGGGCTGGGAGAGCTGAGTGTCCCACATGCATGGAAAGGGTGAGTTTGCCCTGGAGGTCAAGGGTGGGCCTTCCACCTCGATGCTCAGGAAATGTCTTGCCACCCCAAGCCCCAAAGAGGGTGAAGGATATTCCCAGGGAATTGGGGAGAGCCTGGCTGCCACCACACTGTTCTGAAGGGGTTGAGTGTGTGCCCCGGAGATGGAAGGGGTCTCCCCAATGTGTGGGTATGTTGGAGCACTCACCCAAGTGTTTGGAGAGGAAAGGGCTGCCACAAAGGCCCTTAGGAAGGGTTAGACTCTCGCTCTCTCAAGCCCCAAGGATGCAACGTCATTCTGTTAATGACTCTCAGACTTTGAAATCTAATGGAGTTTGTCCTGCAGGTTTTAGGAAGTGTTTTGGTCCTGTTAACCCTGTTTTCCTTACTCTTTCTCCTTATGGCAATGGGAATGTTTATCCTATGAATGTCCCTCCTTTGTATATTGGAAGCGTGTAACTTGTTCTAAGTCCACAGATCCAAAGCTAAAGGAAAAATATGCCTTAGGACTGACCACGCCTATATTTGATTTTGATGGGATCTTGTACTTAACTATTGTTACTGAAATGATTTAAGTTTCTGTGGTATTGTGGGATGAATGTATTTTGTATTTGGAAAGAATATGTTTTTCTGGGATCCAGGGGGTGGAATGTGCTGGTTTGAAGAATTATGTCCTCCAGAAAAAGCCATATTCTTTGATGCAATCTTGTGGGGCAGACATAATAGTGGGGATTAAGTTGGAACGTTTGGATTAGGTTGTTTGCATGAGATGCGCCCCACCCAACTGTAGACGATAACTGATGGGATATTTCCACGGAGGCGTGGCCCCACCCATTCAGGGTGGGCCTTGATCAGTGGAGCCATGTAAATGAGCTGACTCAAAGAGAAGGAATTGAGTACAGCTGTGAGTGATGTTTTGAAGAGGAGCAAGCTTGCTAGAGAGGAATGTCCTGGGAGAAAGCCATTTTGAAACCAGAACTTTGGAAAAGATGCCAGCCACGTGCCTTCCCAGCTAACAGAGGTTTCTCAGACACCATTGGCCATCCTCCAGTGAAGGTACCCAATTGCTGATGTGTTACCTTGGACACTTTATGGCCTTAAGACTGTAACTGTGTAGCCAAATAAACCCCCTTTTTATAAAAGCTAATCCATCTCTGGTGTTTTGCATTCCTCAGCATTAGCAAACCAGAACAGGGAGAAAAAAAAATGACAGCTAGAAAGCAACAAAAGGAAAGATTGCATTAAACTAAAGTAGAATAAAGAGACAATATCACCAATGCCAGGCGTTCCATGCCTTTCCCCCATTACCCCTCCATACGTATTTAGCTTTGGTATACTGCCCCTGTTATATTAAAGGAAGCATAATACAATGTCTCTTAATTATAGTGTCCGGTTTGCATTGACTGTACCTTCCCCCCAATCCCACCCTATCTGTAACAGCTTGCAGTGTTGGCACTCATCCACTCTACCTCATGTAAAAACATATTTGTACCTTTTATTACAATTGTTGATCACCCTAGGTTTCAGTGAGTTACACAATCCCAGTGTTTGTCTTCATCTTTCGTTCTGGTGTCCCACATGGTCCTAACTTTCCTCTTTCAACCATACTCACAGTCATCTTTGTTCCGTGTACTTACATTGCTGTGCTACTACCTCCCAAAATTGTTTTCCAAAGCGCTCACTCTTGTCTTTTCCTTTATATCTGCAGTGCTTCCTTTAGTGTTTCCTGTAGACCAGGTATCTTGTTCACAAACTCTGTCATTGTCTGTTTGTCATAGACTATTTTAACCTCTCCCTCATATTTGAAGGACAGTTTTGCTGGATATAGGATTCTTGGTTGGTTGTTTTTCTCATTCAGTATCTTAAATATATCACCCCACTTCCTTCTTGCCTCTGGTTTCTATTGAGAAATCCACACATAGTCTTATCAGGCTTCCTTTGTATGTGATGGATCACTTTTCTCTTGCTGCTTTCAGGATTCTCTATCTTTGACATTTGATCATCTGATTGTCAAGTGTCTTGGCATAGGCCTATTCAGATGTATTCTCTTTGGGGTATCCTGCACTTTTTGGATCCATAATTTTATGTCTTTCATAGGAATGGGAAATTTTCATTATTTCCTGTATTATTGCTTCTGTCCCTTTCTGCTTCTCTTCTCCTTCTGGGACACCAGTGACATGTACATTCCTGCACTTCATTTTGTCCTTCAATTCCCGGAGACATTGCTCACATTTTTCCATTATTTTTCTCTATCTGTTCTTTTGTGTGTTGGCTTTCAGGTGTCTTGTTCTCCAGTTCCTGAGTGTTTTCTTCCACTTCTTGAGATCTGCTGTTGTATGTTTCCATTGTGTCTTTCATCTCTTACATTGTGCCTTTCATTTCCATAGATTTTGCCAGTTTTTTTGAACTTTTGATTTCTACCTTATGTAGTCCCAATGTTTTCGTTGTATGCTTCATATCTTTTGCCATATCTTCTGTAAACTTTTTGAATTGATTTAGTTTTAGTGTTTAAATTCCTGTATCTCAGTTGAAGTGTAAGTTTTTTCCTTTGACTGTGCCATAACTTCATTTTTCATAGTGTAGTTTGTAGTTTTCTCTTGTCTAGGCATCTGGTTTCCTTGGTTACCCCAGTCAGGTTTTCCTAGACCAGAACAGGCTCAGTCTTGGAAGAAGGCAATAGTATCCAGTTTCCCTGAGGGTGTCTTAGAAGATTGATAGACCCTGTGAGGCCTCAAATCACTGTGATTTTCTGCCCTGCAGGTGGTACCTGTCAGCCTGTAGCTCCAGACTGATGTAAGGACTTGTGGCCCATGGCTGTTTTCCCCCAGGCTCTGGGTTCTGGTTCTGTATGGAAGGCGGGTAGTAGAGCTTGGCATCACCTTCTTCCTCTTAGGGAAGATACACTCCCTAGAGAGAGGTCATTACATTTGAAGTCTTTGCTGTCTCCATTCTTATCTGGTTCAGAGTGCTGGGAACTGAAAATGGTTGAGGCTTTCGCCACAGAGGTGAAAAAGGGACAGAAAGCCCCCTTCAGGGCCAGTCTGTGGTCACCCTCTTGCTCTCCAAGATCAGTCATCACCAAAAGCTTCTGTCTGCTTGGGGATTCATAGCTTGTATTGAGCAGTCCACATTTGTTAATTAAAACCCCAGTTGGAGCTCAGCTGAGCTATATTTGTTTTCTTAGAGAGTGCTGCTCTATCACCATGAGGCTTTGTAATTTGGGCTGGCGGGGGGGGCTCCCAGCTTGGATCTGCTGTTTTTACTTACAGATTTTATGCTGCAATCTTGGGCATTCCTCCCAATTCACATTGGTGTATGATGAGTGGACAGTAACGTTTGTCCCCCTGCAGTTATTCCAGATTATTTCCTGGTTGTTCCTGGTTGTTTATTAGTTGTTTCAGGGGGACCAACTAGCTTCTACTCCTCTCTGTACTGCCATCTTCTGTCTCCTCAAGTTTCTTCATAAATCGGTTTTTTTTTTAAATATTGTTTTGTTCACTGACCATACTTTCCATCCTAAGTAAACAATCTATGGTTCCCTGTATTGTCATATATTTATGTATTCACCACCATCACCACTATCTATATAAGGACATCTCCATTTCTTCCACAAAGAAGGAGGAAGAGTCAAAGAAGTTAAAAGAACAAAAGAAAAAGAAAAAAAACATGACAGCTGAAAAGCAACAAAAGGAAAGATAGAATTAACCTAAAGTAGAATAAGAGTCAGACATCACCAATGTCAAGAGTCCTATACCCCTCCTTTATTTCCCCTTTTAAAAACATTTAGCTTTGGTATATTGCCTTTGTTACATTAAAGGAAGCATAATACAATGTTTCTGTTTACTATAGTCTCTAGCTTGGGTGGCTGTATTTTTCCCCAATACCACCCTATTTTTAATTCCTTGCAAGGTTGACATTCATTTGTTCTTCCTCATGTAAAAACATATTTGTACATTTTATCACGATTGTTGAGCAGTCTAGGTTTCACTGAGTTATACAGACCCAGTCTTTCATCTTTCTTCTTTCCTTCTTGCCCTTCCTCTCACATTAAGCAGATGGTTTGAAACTTTCACAAATGAAATAGATAACTTTGGACTTAGATTTTATTGGCCATTAATATTGAAAGTATTTCTAGACTGGCATCTGTTGTTTAAGTCATCTTTCCCATAAGAAGCAAGGCATTACCTTTAATGCAGCTATCTATAAATTTGTGCCTACTTCATAGTTTCCTACAATATCAGTAATTGTGTATTATGAATAAATTATAGACTATATCTTAGTTACTCCCTGAAATCAGTCTGATCTATCATCATGTTCTAATGTCTGTCATCCTGAAATTTGAGTAAAAGTTTAAAACACTTTTGAGGATTATCTGGGTGGTGGAGTGAGCTATTCTATGGCTCTTTTCCCCTGAAAAAAGTTTTATACAACAAATCAGAGTTGACAAAACCATCTTTTTCAAAGCTCCAGAAAAGTCTTTAGAGTTTACAGTAACAGAGAAAGCATTTATTCAAGGAATAAAATGGTGAGTTATTCCTTAAGCATGTAGAATAAAGGATATAACAAGGATTAAAACAGAAATGATATGGAGAACCAAAAAACAAAAGAGAATAAAACCAGGAGTTGGTTCTTTGAGATCAACAAGATCGACAAACCCTTAGCTAAACTGAAAAAGTCAAAAAGAGAGAAGACCCAAAGAAAGAAAATCATAAATGAAAGGGGAAATATTACTGTGGATCCCAAGGAAGTAAAAAAAGTTTCATAAGAGGATAATATGAACAACTGTATGACAACAAACTAGACAATTTAGAGCAAATGGATAATTTCTTGGAAACACATTAACAGCCTAGACTGACCTGAGAAGAAATATAAGACCTCAAGAAACCAATCACAAGAAAAGAGATCAGTCATCAGAAATCCTAAAAACAGATGGTTTCACAGGGGAATTTTATCAAATTTTCCAAAAAGAACTGACACCTTTCCTGTTCAAACTCTCAAAAAATGGAATAAAAGGGAACACTGCCTAACTCTTTATGAAGTTAACATCACTAATACCACTAATACTAATATCACTATCTTTTTGTGATAAAGATAAGATCTTGTGTAAAGATACTATAACACAGGAAAACTACAGGCCAATCACCATAATGAGTATAGTTGCAAAAATTCTCAACAAAATACTTGGAAATCAAATCCAAACATTAAAAGAGTCATACACCAAGTTGGGTCCATCCAAGGCATGCAAAGGTCATTCAACCTAAGAAAATCAATGTAATACAACATGTTGTCAAATCAAAAGAGAAAAATCAAATGATCATCTCAATAGATGCTGCAAAAGCATTTGGCAAATTTCAGCATCATTTTTTTTATTAAATTCAGTTTTATTGAAATACATTCACACACCGTACAGTCATCCATGGTATACAATCCACTGTCCACTGTATGAAAACATAGTTATGCGTTCATCACCACAATCTGTCTCTGAACATTCTTCCTTACATCAGAAAGAACCAGAACAAGAATAAAAAATAAAAGTGAAAAAAGAACACCCAAATCATCCCCCCATTCCACCCCATTTGTCCTTTAGTTTTTATCCCCATTCCTCCACTCATCCGTACACTAGATAAAGGGGGTGTGATCCACAAGGTCTTCACAATCACACTGTCACCCCTTGTAATCTACATTATATAATATATATATATAATTATATATATATATATATATATATATATATATATAATTGTCTTCAGGATTCCAGACTGCTGGGATGGAGTTTGGTAGTTTCAGGTATTTACTTCTAGCTATTCCAATACATTAAAACCTAAGACGTGTTATCTATATAGTGCATAAGAATGTCCACCAGAGTGACCTCTTGACTCCATTTGAAATCTCTCAGCCACTGAAACTATTTCGTCTCATTTTGCATCCCCCTTTTGGTCAAGAAGATACTCTCAGTCCCACGATGCTGGGTCCACATTCATCCCCGGGAGTCATATTTTGCATTGCCAGGGAGATTTACACCCCTGGGAGTCAGGTCCCACGTAGGGGGGAGGGCAGTGAGTTCACCTGTTGAGATGGCTCAGTTAGAGAGAGAGAGGGCCACATCTGAGCAAAAAAGAGGTACTCAGGGGGAGACTCTTAGGTACCATTACATGCTAGTTTAGACTCTCCTTTGTGGTAATGAGCTTCATAAGGGCAAGTCCCATGCTCGAGGGCTCAGCACATCAAACCGCCGGTCCCAATGTTTGTGACAACATCAACATCAGTCCAGGTGAGGATGTCCAACACATCCACACCTTCCCCCAGATCCTCAGGGCTGGGGAGGGGGAGGCTGTAAATATATTTTTTATTATCTGCCCAAATTACTCTGGGATGTGTCACTATTTCACTCCAGCCTATATTAACCTACCCTATCTCACTTCCTATTCAAAGTTCCATCAGCATCATTTTTTGATATAATCACTTCAAGTTAGAAACTGAAGGAAAGTTCCTCAAAATGATAATGGGCATATATGAAAAACCCACAGTCAGAATAGTTACTAAATTGTGAGGAACTGAAACACTTACCTTTAAGATTGGAAACAAGACAAGGATGCCTGCAGTCATCACAGATATTCAACATTGTTCTAGATGTTCTAGCCAGAGCAATCCAGCAAGACAAAGAAATAAAAGGTATCTATGCCAATTTGAATATATTATTGACCCCAGAAAAAGCCATATTCTTTAGTGCAATCTTGTAGGGGCAGATGTATTGGTGTTGATTGGCTTGGAATCCTTTGAGTGTTTCCATGGAGATGTGACTCAATCAACTGTGAGGGTAACATTTGATTGGATAATTTCCAAGGAGGTGTTACCCCACCCATTTGGGGGGGGTGGTGTTAATTGGATCACTGGAGTCGTATAAAGGAATTCACAGACAGAGGATCCTCAGAGAAACTGAGAGCAACATTTTGAAGAAGAGCTGCAGCTGAGAGACTCACTTTGAAGACAGCCATTGGAAGTTGACACATTTTGGAGAACACCATTTTGAAATGCAGCCTGAGAGCAAGCAGATGTTAGTCACATGCCTTCCCAGATGACAGAGGTTTTCTGGACACCTTTGGCCATCCTTCAGTGAAGGTATCTGTTGTTGATGCCTTACGTTGGATGCTTTATGGCCTTAAGACTGTAACTTTGTAATCAAATAAACCCCCTTTATAAAATCCAATCCATTTCTGGTGTTTTGCATTCTGGCAACATTAGCAAACTGGAACAGTATCCAAATTGGAAAGGAGGAGTAAAACTGTCATTATTTGCAGATGATTTGATCATATATTTGGAAAACCCTGAGAAATCAATGACAAAGCTACTTGAGCTGATAAAGAAATTCAGAAAAGTGGTGGGATACAAGATTAATGCTCAAAGTCAGTAATGTTCCTATACACTAGAAATGACCTAATGAGACACTCAAGAAAAAAACTTGTCATGATAGCAACTGAGCAAATTAAGTTCATAGGAATAAACTTAACTAAGGAGATAAAAGACCTCTACACTGAAAATTATATAACTTTCCTAAAAGAAATTGGAGGGGACCTCAAGTTGTGGAAAGGTATTCTCTGTTCATGGGTAGGAAGGCTAAATGTCATTAAGATGTATATTATTCTCAAACTGATCTACAAATTCAGTGCAGTTCCAATCAAAATTCCAACATATTTGCAGACTTGGAAAAGTTAGTTGTCAAATTTATTTGTAAGGGAAAGGGGCCTCAAATTGCTAAAAACATTCTGAAAATGAATTAAGTGGGAGGACTTACACTTCTTAACTTACAAGCCTACAATAAAGCCACAGTAGTCAAAACAGCATGGTAGTGGCACAAAGATAGATATTTTGATCAATGGAATCAAATTGAGAGTTCAGAAATAGACCCCCAGATCTGTGGTAAACTGATTTTTGATAAATCCCCAAATCCCTTGATCTGGGACAGAACAGTCTCTTCACCAAATGGGGCTGGGATAACTGGCTATCCATATCCAAAAGAATGAATGAGGGCCCTACCTCACACCCTATACAAAAATTAACTCAAAGCCAATCAATAACCTCAATATAAGAGACAATACCATAAAACTCCTAGAAGATAATGAAGGGAAACATCTTCAAGACCTAATATTTGGAGGTAGCTTGTTAGACCTTACACACAAAGCACAAGCAATGAAAGAATAAATATATAAATGGGTACTTCTCAAAATCAAAAGTTTCTGTACTTCAAAGGAATTTGTCAAAAAGGTGAAGAGGTAGCCAACACAATGGGAGAAAATATTTAGAAACCATATCTCTGGTAAGAGTCTGATGTCTTGCATATATAAAGGAATCCTACAACTCAATTAGAATATTACAACATCCCAATTTTAAAATGGGCAAAAGATAGGAAAATACTTTTATACAAATGCCCAAAAAAACACATGAAAAGTTCATATTCATTCTCTATTAGGGAAATGCAGATCAAGACCATAATGAGATACTTCACACCAAAAAGAATGGCTGCCATTAATCAAACAGGAAACTACAAATGCTGGAGAAGATGTGGAGAAACTGGAATGGTTATTCACTGCTTGTGCGAATGTATAATGGGAAAGCCACTGTGGAAGAAAGTTGGGTGGTTCCTCAGAAGCCTACAATCCAGCAATTTCATGTCTTGTTGTATACCCAGAAGATCTGAAAGCAGTGATGTGAACAGATATTTGCAAACTGATGTTCATAGCAGCATTGTTCACTATTGCCAAGAGTAGGAAATAATACAATTGTCCTTCAACAGACAAGTAGACAAACAATATGTGATATATACTTACAATGAAATACTATCCATAGTAAGAAGGATTGAGGTTCTGAAAATTACAGCATGGATGAACCTTGAACACATAATGCTGAGTGAAATAAGCCAGACACAAAAGGAGAGATATTTTATCTTACCACTAATGTGAACTTCCTGAACAATGTAAAATCAGTCTTATAATGTAGAATATACAGGACCAAGAGATAGAAGCCTATGAAGGGGGAATGATAACCTGATATGTACAGATATGATAATTAGGGTAAACTTAAAGGTATTGGAATGGACAGTTGTGATTATGGTTTGTTAATGGAACTATAAGTTTCAGTTAAACATTTAAGGTGAACATGATCATAAGTGATTGTTTAAGGGCATGTAACCCACAGAGTAGCACTACAAATATATTTATGTATTTGCATGATATACTTCTAAGTTATGACTCTGGTACAAAGAATTAACAACAGAGTAGTATATGAAAATACTATCATTTACATATTATAGACTATATAATAGGGATAAATAATTAGTGGTTATAAGAGCTCTGGGATGTTTAGTTTTATGATAATTGTTTAAAATTGAGAGTTATGGTTATACAACTAAGTAAAGATAATGTGAGACACATTATTTATCTTGGACAGAATATATACTATGTGCAATTAGTAACCCCTACTTAATAAGTCAAGCTCTTAATATTGAGGCTTGCTCTGTGAAACTTAGGGCTTTCAATTTGGAGGCCAAGACTTACTATAATTAGGCCTAAGAGGCACCTCCAGAGAACCTCTTGTGGCTCAGATATGGTCTCTCTAAGCCCAAACTGGCAAATAAATTCATTATCCTCCCCCCTACATGGGACATGCCTCCCTGGGGAATAAATCAACCTAGCGACATGGGACATGACTTCCAGGAATGAGCCTGGCCCTGTCCTCAGGGATTGAAAATGCCTTCTTGACTGTGCCAGTTTGAATGTATTATGTCCCCCCAAATGCCATTATCTTTGATGTAATCTTTGGGCAGAACTATCAGTGTTAATTAGATTGTAATTCTTTGCATATTTCCATGGAGATGCACCCCACCCAACTGTGGGTAATGACTCTGGATAATTTCCATGGAGGTGTTGGCCCACCCATTGGGTGGTTCTGAATTAAATTACTGGCTCACTGTATAAGATCAGACAGAAGGAGCAAGCTGCTACAGCCAAGAGGGACACTTTGAAGAAAGCACAGGAGCTGCAGATGAGAGACAGTTTGAAGATGTCCATTGAAAGCAGACTCTTGCTCCACCAGAAGCTGAGAGAGGACAAATATCCCAAGTGTAACTAAGAGTAACATTTTTGAGGATCTGCAATCTAGAGAAGAATGTCCTGGGAGAAAGCCATTTTGAAACCAGAACTTTGGAGAAGATGCCAGCCACATGCCTTCCCAGCTAACAGAGGTTTTCTGGATGCCATTGGCCATCCTCCAGTGCAGGTACCCAATTGCTGATGTGTTACCTTGTACACTTTATGGCCTTAAGACTATAACTGTGTAACCAAATAAACCCCCTTTTATAAAAGCCAATCCATCTTTGGTGTTTTGCATTCTGGCAGCATTTGCAAACCAGAACATATTTTGGATTTCTCCCAGGATGTTTCCGAGGGGGTGGAATGTGCTGGTTTGAATGTATTATGTCCCCCAGAAAAAGCCATATACTTTGATGCAATCTTGTGGGGCAGGCATATTAGAGGGGATTAAGTTGGAACGTTTGGATTAGGTTGTTTGCATGGAAATGCACCCCACCCAACTTTAGGTGGTAACTCTGAAGAGAGATTTCCATGGAGGCATGGCCCCACCCATTAAGGTTGAGCCTTGATCAGTGGAACCATATAAATGACCTGACAAACAGAAGAAACTTGGTGCAGCTGAGAGTGAACTTTTGAAGAGGAGCTACAGCCAAGAGGGACACTTTGAAGAAAGCACAAGAGCTGCAGATGAGAGACATTTTGAAGATGGCCATTGGAAGCAGACTATTGCTCCAGAGAAGCTAAGAGAGGGCAAATACCCCAAGTGCAACTAAGAGTAACATTTTGAGGAACTGCAGCCTAGAGAGGAATGTCTGGGAGAAAGCCATTTTGAAACCAGAACTTTGGAGCAGACACCAGCCACGTGCCTTCCCAGCTAACAGAGGTTTTCTGGACACCATTGACCATCCTCCAATGAAGGTACCAAATTGCTGATGTGTTACGTTGGACACTTTATGGCCTTAAGACTGTAACTGTGTAATCAAATAAACCCCCTTTTATAAAAGCCAATCCATCTCTGGTGTTTTGCATTCTGGCAGCTTTAGCAAACTAGAACAGATTTTGGTACCAGATAAGTGCGGTGCTGGTGCTGTTGAGTTTGCAAATACCAAACATGTTGGAATGGCTTTTTAAATGGATAAGGGGAAGATTCTGGAAGAATTGTGAGGAGCTTGATACAAAAGGCCTAAACTGCTTTGAAGAGACTGTGGACATATGGAATCTAAAGATACTTATGACGAGGACTTGAAAAGAAATGACGAATGTGTTGCGAACTGGAAGAGAGGTGATCCTTGTTTTAAAGCAGTAGAGAATTTGGCAAAATTGAGTCCTGGTGTCAGACGGAAGGAAGAATTTGAAAGTGACAACCTGGAATACTTAGCTGAGGAGATCTCCAGACTATGTGTGGAGGATGTACCCTGGCTTCTCTTTGCAGCTTATAGTAAAATTTGAGTGGAGAGAGATAAACTTAAAACTGAACTCTTGGGTTCAAAGAAACCAGAAGATGATGGCTTGGAAAACTTTGGGCTTCCAGGGGGTGGAATCCCAGAAGCTACAGCCCAACGTGAGGATGTAACCAAACATGGAACCCTGCTGCCATTCCAGTACAAGCCAAGATTGGAAAAGGAGTTAAGCAGAAAAGATTTGTGGAAAGTCCTATTGTCTGATGGCTTTGACTCCTCTGTGCTTCATGAGAAGCCAACAGAATTTCTGTGAGATC
Source organism: Choloepus didactylus (assembly GCF_015220235.1). Taxonomy (NCBI): domain Eukaryota; kingdom Metazoa; phylum Chordata; class Mammalia; order Pilosa; family Megalonychidae; genus Choloepus; species Choloepus didactylus. The sequence continues at coordinate 139,571 of NW_023637579.1, forward strand.
TTTATAGACAGAGCTGTTGCCAGTCTGGACTGGAGGAGACAGACTAGGAACAAATTGAAGGAAAAATTTCTTCAAAGACAGAGCCATGGAGTTTGAGGTCTGGAGTCAAGAGGTCTCAGGCTGGAAGAGCAGAGCAGCCCACAAGCATGGAAAGGGTGAGTTTGTCCTGGAGGTCGAGGGTGGGCCTTGCTCCTTGATGCTCAGGAAATATTCTGCCATCCCAAGCCCCAAAGATGGTGGAGCACAATCACAGGGAATTGGGGAGAGCCTGGCTGCCACCACACTGTTCTGAAGGGGTTGAGCTTGTGCCCCAGAGATGGAAGGGAATCTGGGTGCTGCCCTATGTTTGAGGAGGGTGGGACCAAGAAGGTGGTCTCCCCAATGTGTGGATATGTTGGAGCACTCACCCAACCGTTTGGAGAGGAAAGATCTGCCAAAAAGGCCCTTAGGATGGGTTAGACTCCCACTCTCTGAAACCCCAAGGATGCAACATCATTCTGTAAATGACTCTCAGACTTTGAAATCTAATGGAGTTTGTCCTGTGAGTTTTAACTGTTTTGGTCCTGTTAACCCTGTTTTCCTTTCAGTTTTTCCTTATGGCAATGGGAATGTTTATGCTATGAATGTCCCTCCTTTGTATATTGGAAGCACATAATTTGCTCTAAGTTCACAGATCCATAGCTAAAGAATTATGCCTTAGGACCGACCACACCTATAATTGATTTTGATGGGATCTTGTACTTATTGTTACTGAAATGATTTAAGTTTTTGTGATATTGTGATGAGATGAATGTATTTTGTATATGGAAAGATAATGTCATTATTGGGGTCCAGGGGGTGGAATGTGCCAGTTTGAATGTATTATGTCCCCCCAAATGCCATTATCTTTGATGTAATCTTGTGTGGGCAGACCTATCAGTGTTAATTAGATTGTAATTCTTTGTTTCCATGGAGATGCGCCCCACCCAACTGTGGGTAATGACTCTGGATAATTTCCATGGAGGTGTTGGCCCACCCATTGGGTGGGTCTGAATTAAATTACTGGCTCACTGTATAAGATCAGACAGATGGAGCAAGCTTGCTACAGCCAAGAGGGACACTTTGAAGAAAGCACAGGAGCTGCAGATGAGAGACAGTTTGAAGATGTCCATTGAAAGCAAACTCTTGCTCCACCAGAAGCTGAGAGAGGACAAATATCCCAAGTGCAACTAAGAGTGACATTTTTGAGGATCTGCAGCCCAGAGAAGACTGTCCTGAGAGAAAGTCATTTTGAAACCAAAACTTTGGAGCAGATGCCAGCCACATGCCTTCCCAGCTAAGAGAAGTTTTCTGGATGCCATTGCCCATCCTCCAGTGCAGGTACTCAATTGCTGATGTGTTACCTTGTACACTTTATGGCCTTAAGACTATAACTGTGTAACCAAATAAACCCCCTTTTATAAAAGCCAATCCATCTCTGGTGTTTTGCATTCTGGCAGCATTAGCAAACTAGAACATTGACCAAAAGAGGTAAAAGAAAGGTAAGAAAATCAGGTTACAGTGGTGGAGATGTCAGATAGAGGCTATTGTTACTCTGATGCAAGCACCAGCTAGTTATCCCAAATACCCGCAGTATGCCATGCCATAACCAATAGTAGTCCTGGAATACCTTGGTCCCTGTCTGAGATTCTATAAAAGTTTCACTCAGTAAGTTTATCTCTCAGAAATGTAAATCCAGCAGAGTTTTCCTGTGCCAGACACAGTATAAAATCCAGTGTCATCAGCCTCTAATAACAATAACCAGATGCAGCTCCCTTCCCCATAAGGTTGACACCCCTTTTCAATATGAACACGTTAGGGGCAACACTCTGTAGACATCCCTGGAGATCAAGAAAGTGATTAAATGAGAGGAAGGGTTAGCAACAGACAAAATAGGATTTAACAAAGGGTTATGAGTACTGAATCTATACACATATTTTGTTAGCTGCTAGGGTATTAAATAGCTAGAAAGAAATAACAAATTATGGAACTGTATCCCATAACATTCTTTGAAATTTTCTCTATAGCTACTCATTAAATTGTTAATTGAATATTATCACATTTATATATATATATATACATATATAATATATATACAATATATATATTAAATATATAATACACATATATTTTATGTCACAATAAAGAAAGAACCAAAATTTTGGAATTGTAACCCATAGCATTCATTGCAGTAATGTATATAACTAATTGTTAAATTGTACTTTGAAAGTTATCACCTTTCTGTATATATGTTATATTTCACAATAAGGAAATAATGCCCCGTAACATTCTTTGAAATTTTCTAACTGCTTGTTAAATTGTCCTTGGAAAGTTATCACTGTTATGTATAGATGTTAAATTTCACAATAAAAAATGTATAATAATATGCTAAGCTTTGAAGGAGTGCACATTGCCATGACCAGTCTAAAAAAGACTGAGAAAGGTGGCTTTTTCTTTTCCTTTTTCTCAGTCACAACACTAGCTGGGTAAATCTTAAGTAACATACATCTCATGTAAGTTTCATAGACAATGCATTAAATTATCAAAATATCTAGGTTTCAGCAAAAAAAATTTACAAAACATATAAAGAAATAGGAAGTAATGTTTCAGGAAAGAAAAAAATAAATAAAGCATTAGAAACATTGAGGGCAGACCTATTATATACCAAAGATTTCTTTAAATGGTCCTAAATATGCTCAAAGAGTTGACAGAAAATATGGACAAAAAAACAAAGGAAATCAGGAAAATGACAGATGAACATAAATAGAATGTCAGTAAAGATACAGAAATCATGAAAAGTAACCAAACAAGCTTAAAATGCAATAACTGAAATCATATATTCCCAGAGGAGTTCAACAGCAATTTGGAACTTGTAGAAAAATATAAATCAGTAATCTTAAATATAAGAAAATTGTATTCATTCTGTATGAGGAATAGAAAGAAAAAACAATAAAAGTGAAAAGAGCCTGAGAGACATGGGGCACCAGCAAGTATGATAGTATATGCACTTTAGGGATTCCAAAAGAAGAAAAGGAGAAAGGCAGAAAAATACTCAAAGAAATAATGGCTGAAAACTTCCCAAATTTAACAAAAGTCATGTATATACATAGCCACAATTCTCAACAAACTCTTAACAGGGTAAAAAATCCACAAGGCATATGATAATCAAGCTGTCAAATGCCAATGATAATGACAGAATTCTCAAAGCCACAGGAGATAGTCAATGTGCCATGTGCAAAGAAGCCTGAAGACTGTTTTCTCACAGAAAACTGTGTAGGTTCTCAGGCAGTAGGATGGCATATTTGAAGTACTGAAAGCAAAATATTTTCAAATAAGTATCCTATATCCAGTGAAACTTTTAAACATGAGAGATTGTAGCAAGGTGATGGAGTAGAGAGCTCCAGGATTCAGTCCTTCCACCAGAACACCTATTAAACAGGCAGCAACTGTCTAAAATATTTTGAGAATCCAGAGGCCAGTAGAACACTGTTCAGAATCCTGGGAAGAACAGAAAGAAGGGGCTGATCAATTACAATTAAAACTGCTCTCTCTTTGTGTTGGTTACTGATGCCCCTCCCCCTCTTGCTGCAGAGTGCTGGGGATTCAAGCTCCTGGCTCCTTGGCTAGTGAATAAAAGGCACATGAAATCCTATTACCCTGTACTAGGATTGGGAACATTTTACTGATCATAGCTTTTGATTAGCAACTTCAGATAGCAGGGGATCCAGCTCTGAGGGTAGCCATTGTTCCCACCCATCCCAGACAAATGTAGCAGGGCTGGAGGCTTAAAGGTGCAATGCTACCTCAGAGCTATTGGGAAATTCTCAAGGGCTACATTTGCTTGGCAAGTCAGGAAAGCTCCTATTTGGGGAAATACAGAGGAAGCTCCTGTTGTCTTCCCCAGGGCACTTTGGAACCAGTCTGTTTACCCCCCATGGGTTGCTGACCTGTTTCAGTTGGGAAAGACTGACTTGGGAAATATCTCTCCAACAGGACACCACCCCCCAGAATTGTCCTCCAGGAAGAGAGACTTGAGACAATGAAAAGAGTCTAAGAAACCAAAGAAGTAGACAGCCTCAGGCAAAGGTTTGCCTTCTTTGAACACCTGTGAGAGGGAGTTCTCTCTCCTGGAAAATAGTGGGAGCAATCAAACTCTTGTAAACAGGAGAACTCCAAAACAACTGACAAGCAAAAGCCCAGGAAAAGACACAGGCCCAGAAAAGAGCAGATACTGCACACTTCATATACCTTTGTTGGACCTTCATGGTAGGAGGACTGAAGTTCAAGAAAATCTGTCTTATCAACAGCTGGTTACAAAATCAAGAAATAGACAACTCAGTAAATAAATCCCAGAGTGAACATTTTTAAATATTAAAAATGTACAATGTATAACCAGAGTAGAAGATGAATGAAAAAGCAAATGATGGTCTATCCATGGGAAGAAGCTAAAAATCCAGAAAATATCAATGAATAAGACCAGAATGTGCACGTACCAAATGAAGACTTGTAAAAAATGATCATAAAAATGTTCAAGGACATGAAAGTGTATCCAGAAAATAATGAGTGAGCAACCTGAGAATCTTAGTAAAGATATAAATTTTAAAAAGGAACAAAAGAGAAGTACTGGAGTTGAAGACCACAGTAAGTATAATGAAAAATTCCAAGCATGGTTTCAGTAGCAGATTGGAACTGGCAAAAGAAAGAATCGGTGAACTCAAAGATGAGACAGTTGAATGAATCAGTATGAGAAGAAGAAAGGAAACAGAAGTATAAAAAGTGAATATAGCTTAGGAAACCTCAAGTATACCAATATATGCATTAAGGAAGTCCCAGAAGTAAAAGAAAGTGAAAAATGGGCAAAAGGAATAGTCAAAGAAATAATGACAGAGAACTTCCTAAATCTACTAAAAGACATGAAAATGCACATCCTAGAAAGCCAGAGTACACCAAACATGGTAAGTGTGAAGAAAAATACACCTAGTCATATATTTGCAAATGTGAGCAAGGTGAGAATTCTAAAAGCTACAAGAGAAATGCAGCATGTTATGTGCAAGGGAGTCCCAGTTAGATTGAATGTTGATTTGGTATCAGAAACCATGGAGGCAAGAAGGCAGTGGGTTGAAATACTTAATGTCCTGAAAGAAAATGACTGCCAACCAAGAATTTGATATCTGATGAAAATTTCTTTCAAAAATGAGGGAGAAAATAATACATTTCAAGATACATAATAGCTGAGGGAGTTCATCCCCATTAGACCTGCCCTACAAGCAATGCTACAGGAATTCTTCAGAGTGAAAGGAAAGAACACTAGAGAAAGTAGCATAAAGAAATAAAGACCCCCAGTAAAGGTAATCATTCAGTTAATAATAAATGCTGCTATTATAGTGTGTTGTTTGGTATTAAGCCCACTTCTTCCAAAAGGTGCTAAAATACAAATGAATAAAATGGAATGATAAATCTCTGCATGTGTACTGGTACAAAAATACAATTGGTAACAAGTACTAAAATAGGTGGAGGAATAGAGGGTAAAGGAAAAGTCAATGAGTATGTTATGGAGGACAAGTTGGTATCAAACCAAATATGATTGTTGTATACTTACAATGTTCAGTATTAACCCCATGATAGCCATAAGCAAAATGTATTAAAAATAGACTCAGAAAAGAGAAGACACTTAATATGGTATGTAAAAAGAAAATCTTAAGACTTACAAAGGCTAAATAGCAAAATGGAAGAAGAAAGTCCTGCATTAGCAGTGACTTTAAATGAGAATGGATTAAATTATCTAGTCAAAAAGCAGAAATTGCAGACTGGATCAAAGAGCATGTTCAAACTATATGCTGTCTGCAAGAAACAAACCTTAAATTGAAAGATACAAAAAGGTTGAAAGTGAAAGAATGGATAAAAATTATACCATGCAACTCATAATGGATAGAGCTTGGGAAAGTGTACTAATTTCAGATATAATAAACTTGAAGGTAAAAACAGTTACAAGGGACAAGTGTTCATAATATACTGATAAAGGGCTAATTCACCCTGAAGACATAATTACTAACATATAGGTCCCTAACGGCAGATTGGCCAAATATATTCAGCCAATACTGTCAGATTGGAAGGGAGAAATTAATGGTTCTACATTAATACTAGGAGATTTGTTTTCTTCACCTCTTACACTTTTTTTAAATTGAAGTGCAACTTGTGTACAATAAAGTACAAAAAGCTTAGGTGTAAAACTCAGTAAATTTGTGCATATCAGTGAAAACTCTCTTAATGGTTAATCCTTTTAAAAGCCCAATATATCAGTCTTTTATTTTATGGCTAAATATCTACCTCAAGGTCATGAACAGTTTTTTCTTCTAGAAGCTTTATAATGTTATCTTTTACATTTAGGTTTAAAGTCTATTTTCAACTCATTTTGTATACTCTGTAAGGTATGGGTTGAGATTCATTTTTGGCACATAAATAGCCAGTTATTTCAACACTATTTAGTGACAATACCTTTATTTTTCACTATTGTCTTTCTTTGGTATATCCCTTGTGCAAAAATCAGTTGACCTGATGTTAGTTCATATTAGTGATACCAAACAGTATGTATTTGTCCTTTTGTTTCTGGCTAATTTTGTTCAACGTAATGTCCTCAAGGTCCATCCATGTTGTTTTATGCTTCATGACTTTATTCTGACAGCTTCTCTCTTTTTACCCTTACCATTAGTCTTCATTTCTACACTCTTCTCCAAACCTGTTTCCTGTCTTTTCCTATCTGCCTGTAGTTCTCCCTTTAGTATTTCTTGTAAAGCACATCTCTTCTTCACAAACTCTCTGAGTGTCTATTTGTCTGAAAATATTTTAAACTTTCCCTCACTTCTGAAGGACAATTTTTCAGGATATAGAAATCTTGGTTGGGAGGTTTTCTCTTTCAGTATTTTAAATATATCATACCACTAACTTCTCATCTCCATGGTTTCTGCTGAGAAGGCCACACATAGTCTTATTGCACTTCCCTAGTATGTGAATAGCTTTCTCACTGCTTTCAGAATTCCCTCTTTGTCTTCGATATTTGACAATCTGACTAATATGTGTCTTGGAGTAGGTCTATTTGGATCTATTCTGTTTGGGTATGCTGTGCTTCTTGGATCTGTAATTATATGTCTTTCATAAGAGATGGGAAATTTTCAGTGATTATTTCCTCCACTATTGCTTCTGCCCCTTTTTCCTTCTTCTGGGACACCCATGGCATGTATATTCGTGCACTTCATGTTGAGATTCAATTCAAAGACTCTGCTCATATTTTGTTCATTCTCTTCCCTGTTTATTTTTTGGATGTGTGCAGAATTTCAGATGACTTGTCACCTACTTCACTAATTCTTTCTTCTGCCACTTCAAATCTACTTTGTATATCTCCATTGTGTTTTTTCTCTCTTCTATTGTGACTTGCATTCCCATAAGTTCTGCCTTTGTTTTTTAAGCTTTTCAGTTCTTTCTTATGTTTGCCCAAAGTCTTCTTTATATCCTTCATCTCACCATTTCTTCACTCAACTCATTGATTTGAATTTGGAATTGATTTAGCATGTTTGTTTGAACATCTTTAATTAGTTGATTCAACTCCTACATCTCCTTTGAACTGTTAGCTCTTTTGAGCTATGTCTTTGATTTTCATCCTGTGATTCATAAATTTTTGTTGGGGTCTATGCATCTGGTTTCCTTGATTAGTAGAGGTTGTTTTTACTCTTATACCTAGGATTTTCTTTTATTTTATTTTTGAAAGTTAGCATTACTTCATACAGAAAGTGTTAAGATGTAAAAGAGTACAGACTTCAATTAGAGATGTAAGTGAAGTGGATTTTATTAGCACTAATATAAATTAGAATGCAGGGTAAAGAATTATATTGTCTGTATTTTAAAATTGCAGCTTTTGCATGAGACCAAAGGAGCTGTTTATTTGGACCAAAATTTTAATTATCTGTAGCACACTAACATACCCTGGCTGGTCAATGTATTTAAACAACCTAATTACATGGAACCTAAAATAGGGAATGAGATCTTTTTGTTTTATACAGGTTAATATAATACCCTGATGCATTCCTGAGTATTTTGGACATATAACAAGTATTTCCAAAGTCCCATTGAGGGACTGTAGAAAAATATTGAAACTTTATATTTCTTGATATTTTCTCAAGCACTAGGGTCTCTCTAATTTAATAAGTCAAGCCCTTGATCTTGAGGCTTGTCCATATGAAACTTATTTCTGCAATGGAAAAGCTAAGCCTACTTATAATTATGCCTAAGAGTCACCCCAAGAGAACTTATAATTATGCCCAAGAGTCATCCCATAGAACTACAAGGGATGATCCTGGCCCTGGCATCATGGGATTGAGAATGCCTTCTTGACCAAAAGGGAAAGAAACAACCAAGCAACAGTATTCCTTAAGACCTTAAAGAATTCTGTGAACTCCAAGACTCTATAAATGTATTACTTAGTAAGTTTATTTTTTTCAGAAACTTAATGCCTCCAGATTATTCCAATGCCAGATAAGCACTGAAACACAGAGGTGCCAGTCTCTCCAAGAATATGAACCACTTCCATTTCTCTACCCCATAAGGTCAACACCCCTTTCCAGCATGAAGAACCTAAAATGGTCATTGCACAGATGTCCCTGAAGATTGAATGATCAAATATGAGGCAAGAGGTGTGACTGAGAAATGAGGATATGAAAATGCCCATGTCTACTGATTCATTATACAGATACTTCTTTTTAGTTTTCTAGTGTATCAGAATAGTCAAAAGGAAATACCTGAAATTATTGAACTATAATTCAGTAGACTTGATCATTGATAGTGACTGTATGACTAGTTTTTGTCATGTGACCATGCAATTGTAAAAACCTTGTGACTGACACTCCCTTTAGCCAATGTATGGGTATGTGAGTAATAAAATGAAGACATACATAAAACATAATAGTGAATGAGGGGGAGAATACCCTTGTGAACTATGGACAATAGAAATAGTACTACTTTAATAATCTTTCAAAAATTGTGCCAGATGTAACTACTGTTAAAAAACAGAATTACAAAGAAAAAGTGTTACCAATTTTAAGAAATTTTCCACAAGTGTTGTTGGTGTGGTGGTGTATGGTGTTCCAGTTTGCTAATGCTGCCATTTTGAAAAACACCAGAAATGGTTTGGCTTTTATAAAGGTGGTTTATTTGGTTATAAAATTACCATCTTAAGGCCATAAAGTGTCCAACGTAAGGCATCAACAACAGGGTACCTTCACTGAAGGGTAGCCATTGGCTTCTGGAAAACCACTGTTAGCTCAGAAGGCACATGACTGGCATCTGCTTGCTCCCAGGTTGTGTTTCAAAATGGCGTTCTCCAAAATGTTGCTCTTGGGGCATTTTGTCCTCTCTTAGCTGCAGGTCCTCTTCAAAATGTCACTCTCAGTTGCTCTGAGGTCCTTCTGTCTGTGAATTCCTTTTTATGACTCCAGTGATCCCATTAACACCCACCCTGAATGGGTGAGGTAACACCTCCATGGAAATTATCCAAAGTTCTTGCCCATAGTTGATTGAGTCACATCTCCATGGAAACAATCAATAGGTTCCAACCTAATGAACATTAATATGTCCGCCCCCACAAGGTTACATCAAAGATAATGGCATTTTGGGAGACATAATAATCCAAACTGGCACAAATATGAATCCTATGTTTTTTGCATGAGTATTTTGTAAACCCACAGCTTCTCTAATAAAATTTTTTTTAAAAAAACTAAAAAGCCATGGAACTACACTACACAAAGAATGAACTCAAAGTCACCCCAGGTTCTATAGTTAACAGTCCAGTTATAAAAATATGCTATAATCAATTGTAACAAGGGCAACACACCAATGCAAGGTGTTAATAACAGAGAAGTACATGGGAATCCTGTAATATATGATTGTTCTGAAAACCAACAAGTTCCTAATAAAGAAATAAAACCTGTTATGAAAGATGTCTTGTATCATATGGCTTCAATGATGAATTTTACAAAATATTCTAAGAAAAACTAACACTTATTCTGAAAACCTTTCAAATTTCAGGAATAAGTAACCTTTTCTAGCTCTATAAGGCCAGCATCATTCTAATACTAAAGTCAGCAGAAGACATCTCAAGAAAAACAATCATGTGAAACTTAGGGCTGTAAATAGGAGTCTAAGCCTTCCTATAATTATTCCTAAGCACCCCCAGAGAACCTCTTTTGTTGCTCAGATGTGGGCTTTATCTCTCTGAGCTCAACTTGGCAAATAAACTGATTAACCTTCTGCCTACATGGGACATGACTCCCAGGGGAGTGAATCTCCCTGACAACATGGGACACAACTCCCAGGAATGAGCTTGGCCCTGGCACTGAGGGGTTGAAAATGCCTTCTTGACCAAAAGTGGGGAAAGAAAGGTAGCAAGGTAAGGTTACAGTGGCTGAGATTTCAAATAAAGTCAAGAGGCTATCCTGGATGTTACTCTTATGCAAGCCCCAGCTAGATATCCCACATGGCTACAGTATGCCAAGCCCTAACCAACAGTACTCCTGAAATACCTAGGTCCCTATCTGAGACTGTATAAAAAAGTTTCACTCACTAAATTTATCTCTCAGAAGCTTAAATCCACCAGTGTTCCTATGCCAGACACATCCTAAAACCCAGAGGCAACAGCCTCTCTAAGAATGACAACCAGATATATCCCCCTTCCCCATAATGTCAACACCCCTTTTCAATGTGAAGAAGTTAGTGTGTTCACTGCCTAGATACCTCTGAATATTGAGAAAGTGATTAAACAAAAGGAAGGGGTAGCAACAGACGAGATAGGATTTAACAAAGAGTTACAATTACTGAATTTTCTTGTACGTATATATTTTTGGATGTTGGAGTGTTAGAATAGCTAGAAGGAAGTGGCTGAAATGATGGAGGTGTAGCCCATAGCATTCCTTGGAGTGTGCTCTGTAGCTACCTGTTAAATTGTACTTTGAGGGTTATCACCTGTCTGTATGTATCTTTCAGAGTAAAGAAATAAAAATTATGGAACTGTAACCCATAACATTCTTTGAAATTACTTATGTAACTGCTTCTCAAATCATATTTTGAAAGTTATTACCTTTCTGTATATATGTGATATTTTGAAAATTGTCACTGTTATGTATATATGTTAAATTTCACAATAAAAATGTATTAAAAAAACTGAAAGAAAAAATATTTCTCTAAAATGTCTGGCATCCCTGTGGGTCTAGAATAGACAATTCCATTAGCATTATATTTACATAATATTTTAATTATTTATTTGAAATCCCTATTCATCATATGCAATTAGTAAATTTATGATGAAACCAGACTAGCTCCTAATTAAAGGAGCCAGCTAACAATTCTGTGTTAGAATTGAGCCATACTTCTTTATTCAACTTGCTTCTGGACAGAGTAGACAGTTATTAAATTACCAGAATAGAATCTACTAGTTCATGATGATTTTAGATGTATTTGAAGAAATTAACAACTGACTCACAATATAGCTCAAGTAGACCTGCATACAAAAAAAAAATGGAAAAAGCTACAGCCCAATATCTCTAGTGAATACAAAAGCAAACTCCTCAGCAAAAGTCTAGCAAACCAAATCCAACTGCATGTTAAATTATTATACATTATCATCAACTTGGCTTGATCCCAGAGATGTAATGACACCTCATCATAAAATCAATAAATTAATGACATTAAAGTAATGAAGGCAATAAATGACATAGAAATTCTAACACCTTTCTAGATTAAAATACACACAAAAAATTAAAAAAGTAATGGACTTCCTCAACATGATTAAAAATGTATATGAAAAACCCACAGGTAACATCCTGAACAGTGAAAGACTGCAGCAATTCCCTGTAGAGCAGGAGCAAAAAAAAAAAATTTTTTTTTCACACTGCCTTTCAACATTTTACTAAAAGTTATAGCCATAAAAATTAGGAAAGAAAATGAAATAAAATGCATGCAGAGTGGAAAAAAAGAACTCTCCTTATTCACAGATGACAGGATCCTATGTATAGAAATACAAAAGAATCTAGAAGGAAGCTATTTGAACTGATCAATGGGTTAAATTTCAACACAGAAAAATTAGGGTTTTATTTTCTGTCAATGAACAATACAAGAAGGAAATGAAAAATCCATTTACAATAGAAACTAAAAAAATAATATGTTGAGGAGTAAATTTAACCAAGGATGTGAAGGACATGTGCAAGACAACTACAAAGCATTGCTTAAAAATTTTTTACACAGAATCAAGCAAATAGCAAGACATCCCATCTTCATGGATTGGAGAACTTAATATTGTTAAGATGCCAGTATCCACCCAAAGAGATTTCCAAATTTACTGCAATCACAATAGCAATAAAATTCCAAGTTTTCTTTTCATCAATAGAAAAACCAGTTACCAAATTTATATGAAAAGCCAAATGGTCTTGAATAGTGAGAACTGTCTTGTAAAGAAGAACCAAGTTAGAGACCTCACATTTCCTGATTTCAAATTTTGTCTCAAAGTGACAGCCATTAAAACAGTTTGCTACTGGCACAAGTAGAGAAATATAAATTAATGGAATAGAATTGAAAGTTCAGAAATGAACCCTCACATCAGTGACCAAGTGTTATATTTTTAAAAACCTTTTCTTTTGAAGTACTTTCAAAATTACAACACAGCTGCAAAAATAATACAAACCTAATAGAACTCCAAAATGCTCTTTTCATCCTATATTTCCAGATCTACTAATTTAAGTTTGCCAACTTTGCCATATTCTATATCCATCTATCAATCCATCTACCTACCCAGTTATCTATATATCTATCAATACATTTTCTGAACAATTGAGTACACGTTGTATACATCATTCTTTTTAAATACTTAATTCTCTCATATACATTTTCTAAGAAATAGCATATTCATTCACATAACCTTAAGTATAGTTGTCAAATTCAAGTAATTTAACATTGATAGTAAACGTTTGGTCTATAATCCATTTTTATGGCCTAATAATTTCCTTTTCAGCCTTTTCTCCTCCCTTGTTAAATCACATCCAAGTGCATTTAATTGTTATCTATTTGATTGCCCTCCTTTTTTTTAATTGTAGGAACACATATGCAACATAAACTTTCCTATGTCAACCTCTCCCAAGCATAACACTGGATGGGATGAACCACATTCACAATGGTGTGGTGCACCCACTACCTTCCATTACTAAAACTCTTATCTTCACAGTCTTCCCACCCCTGACTACATACACTCTTCATCTTTTTATGAGCTTGTGCATTCTCATATTTTCTTTGTAGTTATCATGAAGCTAAAATTTAACATCCTAAATCTCAATTTTGTTATGCTAAATTAACTTCAATAGTATACGCAAATTGTGTCCCCTATACCCCTGAATCCCTCTACTTTTATGTAGTTATTGTCACAATTACATGTATATACATTATAAGCCCAACACCACTAATTTATCCTTACACTTTTTGCATTTATCTTTTAGATCAGATAGAAATAAGTGTAAATTAAACCAAAAATACTCCATACTATCATTTACATTTAACTATGTTGTTATCCTGACTGGAGATCTTTATTTCTTCATGTGGATGCTGTCATCTATTCTTTAGTATTTCTTATAGGTCCAGTCTGGGTTATAAACCCTCAGCATTTATCTGTGAATGTAAGACAGTTTTGCCAGAGGATATTTAGTTGGCATTTTTAAATATAGCAGTTGTAGGTTTAGAGAAAAATCATGCAGAAAGTACAGTTTTCATTTACCCCCCACATGCAGATTACCTTATTAATACAGGTATTATTTTTCTATTAAAATTGATGAAGTGATATTGTTATATCACTTTCCAGTTACTTTCCTATTTTAAATTACCAGTTCTGCGTGTAGTCAGGACATCTGAAAACATTGCAGCTGTATCAACAGTATTTATTTTGGGATGGGGGGATCATTAGATGGCACCTTTAACTGGATATTCTAAGTCAGTTTGTGTGTTTCTTCATTGTTAATGATAGGGGTAAATGACAGCTGAAGCTGTTTCAGCCTTATGAATGTTAAGAGTCTTAATTTGATTCCAGTCCCCACAGTTTTCACAGATTCACATCAGTTCTACCTCTATTCATGTGTGTTGGAGGTGTAAAACCATTTGGTTTTATTTGGCATTTTATCATTTCTCAGTCTTTTCTCCATTCCCCTACCACCAAAGGAAGCAGCAAGGAATGCTTGATTAGTCTTCTACTTTTTACTTCTCTCCCTAGAACTAGTATACCCTGACATTTCTTAAGGGTCTTAGATGGGTTGACCACTTTTTTAATATCTGCCTGTGGATGTTTGTACCTGGTTTTAAGTGCTTTCCAATCTGCCATCATCACCCATCACCAATCCTTTCTTACCAAACTCACAGTACAATAGGAGAGATGCTAAGATAATATATATAGATAGATAGATAGATATAGAGAGATAATTATATCTGTAGTCAGTAGTTTACATTATGGCTCCTGTGTTGTACAGTTTTATGTGTTTTCCTTTTCTTTTTAGCTTTTTTTCTTATAACATTTTCTCTTTATCTTTGCATCCAACAGTTTGACTAGAACATGCCACAGTGTGATTCTATTTGGTATCATCTATTTGGTATTCATTGAGCATCTCTATGTGTATTTACAAGTCTTTCATTAAATTTGGGAAGTTTTCAGCCATTATTTTTCTGAATATTCTCTCTGCTGTTTCTTCTCCTTCTGTGACTTCCAGAATGCATATATTGGTAAGTTTGGTGCCTGTTTTTTTTCCTAAACTTCTCAAAGCAGATGTCATGAAATGCTTCAGCTTAAACAGTGGGAATTTATCTTACAGGCTTACAGTATGCATATATTGGTATGCTTGTTGTCTATTTTTGTTTCCTAAGCTTCTCAAAGCATATACCATGAAATGTTACAGCTTAAACAGTGGGAATTTATTTTTTATGTGCTTACAGTATTGAGGTCATGTAATTGTCAAAATCAAAGCATCATCAAGGGGGTGCTTTCTTCAGGCAGACCACCTGCCTGCAATGACAAGGCTGATAGTGATAATCTTCTGGTCTCTCCCTTATTTTCTGGCATTCATTGCTTTCAGCTACTTTTATGGTTTTATCTTTATTCATTCCATTTATAAAGGATTCCAGTAACAAGATTAAAATCTTTTAATCTTGGCTCTCTTGGCTTGAGAAGATGTCTTTGGTGCAGGCCTCAGCTTCCATGGTTCTGCCATTGAAGTGATTTTTTCCTTCAGTCTGTCCTTTTCCATCCCTTTTAGTACAGGCTGGCAGACCAGGTTGTCAGCAGTTCCATTCATGCAGATCTCACCTAAAACCTGTTGGTTTTGCATGTTGTACACAGGGGTCCAATCCATCAGACAGTAGGATTTTCCACAGATACTTTCTGGATAACTGCACCTCCAATCCTGATTTACACTGAAATGCCTGACTGGGTCCATGTTCATTGAAACCCTCATATTGAGCACTATTCTCTGGGGCCTCACCTTGCAGAAACTCATTTTTCAAACCATTAATTTCTCATTTCTTTGTTCCCAGTAGTTCAGCTCATCCCTTTCTTCTCACATTTTACTATATGTTGCAAGGACAAACCAGGCTGCATTTTCCACACTTAGCTTGGAAATCTCAGCTAAATATCCAAGCTGATCACTTTTAAATTCTGCCTTCCATCCAACATCAGAACTCAATTTTGCCAAATTCTCTGCTATTTTAAACTAAGGATCACCTTTCCTTCAGTGTCCAATAAGGCGTGTCATTTCCATCTAAAGCCTCATCAGAAGTACCTTTAGCATCCATATTTCTATCAATATTCTCTTCAAAGCCATCTAAGCCTTTTTATCGAACAAGACACAGTTGCACATCTACACATTACCCAACTCCAAAACTGTTTCTGCCATTTTGGTATTTACAATAGCAGCACCACATTCTGGGTACCAAAATCAAAATATTTTCTTCCCTTACCACCATGCATTACCCAAAATTTCCATCACTTCAAACAAAACTCTACACCCATCATGAATTTATTCCCCTCTCCCTTCTTTATGACCCCTGCAGCCTATACTTTGCTTCTGTCTCTATGAATTTACACATCTAGCTGTGTCATGTAAGTGGAATCATACAATATCCGTCCCTCTGGTCTTCAGGCTTCATCCTTGTGGCAGCATGCATCATAACCTCACTCCTCTCTAGGCTGAACAATATTCCAGTAGATGTACACATGACATTCTGTTTATGCATTCATATGCTGTGGACATTTGGGTTGCCTCCAACCCCTGGCTACTTAAATGATACTATTAATTTTGAAGTACAAATATCTGTTTGGGTCCCTGCTTTCAATTCTTTCAGTATATAACTCAAATTAGGAATGCTGGATCAAATAGTATTTCTATACCCAATTTCCACTGGAACCATGAAAATGTTCTCACACAGCATCTGTATCATCTCAGAGTCCCACCATGAATGTATTAAAATGTCAATTTCTCTATATCCTCACTAGCACCTCTGTTCATTTCCATTTTTTAAAAAATAATTGTGTTCCTACTAGGTGTGAGTTGGTATCTCTCCATGGCTTTGCTTTGCATCTACCTAGTGGCCAATGATATTGAATGTCATTTTATATCATCATTGGCCATCTATGTATCCTCCTCGAATAAACATATATTCAAATCATTTGCCCATTTATATATTGACCACTTTAGAAACACTTATTTCTTCCTGTGCATGATTTCTTTCAGGTTACCATGGACCTAAATTTAATACACATTATAACAATTTCATTTGTTTTTATATCAACTTTACTTCCATATCATGCACATAATATATTCCTATACTCCTCCATATTCTCACCATTATGAAGTTATTGTCACAAATTACCTATTCATATAATTCCAAAACTATTGATTATCCATTAGTTTTCATGCATTTGTATTTTTGATCCTGTAATATGTAAAAAGTGGAATTATGACCCCCCAAAACATAGCAAATGGCATTATATTTCTCATGATATTTTCTTACTGGAACTCTTCATGCAAATTCAAACTGTTGTCTAGAGTCCATCCTTTTCAACCTTAAGAACTTCCTTTTGCATTTCTAGTAGGGCTGCTATGCTGCTGATAAACTCTCTGAGCTTTTATTTATGTAGGAATTTCTTAATTCCCCTTCATTTTTTGTCCTTATTAATTTTTTAATGTCTTTTATTTTGTTTCCTGGGTTTAGAAAATAATCATTCATAAAATACAGGATTCCCATACCCTCTGAGACAGAAATGAATTGTGAACCACTGCTGGCCATTCTTCATTGTACATATCAGTTTCCTGGACCCTTGTAAAAATGCGGATCCTGATTCCCTATGTCTGAGATCAGGCCTTTGATTCTGCTTTTCTACAGAGCTCACTGTCAGGCTAAAGCTGTTGATCCACTTACCATACACTATCAGTACGTGAGCACTGTTTGGGGTCTCAAGTTCCTTAAAGAAGTTGTTCTCAAACTTCGATGCCTATTGGAATCATACCTGGACTTCTCAAACTCTGAGCACTCAGGCCACACTCTGAAATAATTAAATCAGAATCCATGATTATAGGACCCAAGCAATAGAATTTGCTAAAGCTCCCATGAGTTTTCATTGTGCAGGTGGCTTTTGATGTCCATTTTCTTAGAATATGCAATGCAGTATGGTAAACTTCTATGTTAAATATGTAAATAGTCATAAGAAAAAATGTCTTTTTTTTGATAAAAGGAAAATTACTTTCATATATACATCAGCATAGGCTGGATATCTCAGTGTTTTCCTAGTGACATTTGCTACCATGTTCAGATTTTAAAATCTACTCAAAATACGGAATTAATAAAAATGAACCCTTGAAATATCAAATAGAAATTCAAATCCTTAGTAATAAAACAAAGTATGTAGCATGCTGTGATAGGTACGTAAATTTTAGTTTTTACCTCTGCAGAAAAAGACTTATAAAGTGGACCTCCCACTTTATCTTGAGGGAGTTAGTAAATAACTTAACAAGTCCTAGTGAGTACTATATGGCCTCTGCTCCACAACTTCCCTCCCCCATCTTCCATTTCAGTAACCTGCTTTGTATTTTTCATTTACGTCCTCCACAAGTTTTCATATATCTTTATCTTCCCTTTATTTTTAATCCCAGTCTTCCTTCAGGGAATTCTAGTTCTTTGTACATATAGATCCAGGACTTGTGTATTTCCTGTTATAAAGAATGAGCTACAAAGTATTTAATTAATTTATTGGCTTTCATAATCATCCTTTATTTTTCAACATTGTATAAGGATTTAATTTTTATTTATCTTGTAAATCCAATCAAGGTGAACAGGATGTGCCCCATGATATGAATCCCTGATTAGGTTTGGTGTCTGTGCAGTCAGGGTTTTTTTTTACCCTGGATTATATCACTGAGATTTATTAAATGTGTTTTCCCTATATAAAGGTGTCCTAGTTTGCTAATGCTGCAGAATGCAAAACACCAGAGATGGATTGGCTTTTATAAAACGGGGATTTATTTCGCTACACAGTTACAGTCTTAAGGCCACAAAGCGTCCAAGGCAACACATCAGCAATCGGGTACCCTCACCGGAGGATGGCCAATGGCCTCCGGAAAACCTCTGTTAGCTAGGAAGGCAGCTGGCATCTGCTCCAAAGCTCCGGCCTCAAAACGGCTTTCTCCCAGGACGTTCCTCTCCAGCAAGCTTGCTTCTCTTCAAAACATCACTCCCAGCTGCACTCTCTTTCCTCTTTGAGTCAGCTCATTTATATAGCTCCACCGATCAAGGCCCACCCTGAATGGGTGGGGCCAAGCCTCCATGGGAACATCTCATCAAAATTATTTCCCACAGCTGGGTGGGGCACACTCCAAGCAAATCTAACCAACACCAAAACTTCTGCCCCACACAAGACCACAAAGATAATGGCATTTGGGGGACACAATACACTCAAACCGGCACATTCCACCCCCTGGAACCCAAAATGGCATTATCTTTCCAAATACAAAATACATTCATTTATCACAAAAACTTAAATCATTTCAGTAACAAAAGTTAAGTACAAAATCCCATCAAAATAAGTTTAGGCTTGGTCAGTTCTAAGGCATAATTCCCCTCTAGCTGTGGATCTGTGAACCTAGAACAAGTTATGTGCTTCCAATATACAAAGGAGAGACATTCATAGGATAAACATTTCCATTGCCATAAGGAGAAACAGTAAGGAAAACAGGGTTAACAGGAGCAAAACAGTTCCTAAAACCCACAGGACAAAGTCCATTAGATTTCAAAGTCCGAGAGTCACTAACATAACAACGTTGCATCCTTGGGGCTTGAGAGAGCTGGAGCCTAACCCTTCCCAAGGGCCTTTTCGTCAGCCCTTTCCTCTCCAAACGCTTAGGTGAGTGCTCCAACATTTCCACACATTGGGGAGACCACCTTCTCGGCCCCACCCTCCTCAAACATCGGGGCAGCTCCCGGATTCCCTTCCATCTCCGGGGCACACGCTCAACCCCTTCCGAACAGTGTGGTGGCAGCCAGGCTCTCCCCAATTCCCTGGAAATGTGCTCCACCCTCTTTGGGACCTGAGGTGGCAAAACTCTTCCAGAGCATCCAGGCGGAAAGCCCGCCCTCAACCTCCAGGGCAAACTCACCCTTTCCACGCATGTGGGCTGCTCCGCTCTCCCAGCCCTAAACCTCTTGACTCCAGACCTCAACCTCCATGGCTCTGTCTTTGAAGAAATTTTTCCTTTAATTTTTTCCTTGTCTGTCTCCTCCAGTCCAGACCGGCAATGGCTCCGTCTATAAAGATCTCGCAAAAATTCTGTTGGCTTTGCATGAAGCATGCAGGGGTCAAAGCCATCAGACAATAGGAGTTTCCACAAATCCTTTCTGCTTAACTCCTTATCCAATCTTGGCTTGTCCTCAGGTTGGGCTGTAGCTTCTGGGATTCTACCCACTGGAAGCCCGTAATTTTCCAAGCCATCAACTTCTGGTTTCTTTGAACCCAAGAGTTCAGTTCTAAGTTTATCTCTCTCTGCTCGCATTTTACTATAAGCTGCAAGGAGAAGCCAGGATACGTCCTCCACACGTAGTCTGGAGATCTCCTCAGCTAAGTATTCCAAGTTGTTGCTTCCAGATTCTTCCTTCCATCTGACACCAGGACTCAATTTTGCCAAATTCTCTGCCACTTTAAAACAAGGATCGCCTTTCTTCCAGTTTACAACACATTCATCATTTCTGTTCAAGTCCTCATCAGAAGTATCTTTAGAGTCCATATTTCCACAAACAGTCTCTTTAAAGCAGTTTTGGCCTTTTCTATCAAGCTCCTCACAACTCTTCCAGAAATTCCCCCTTATCCATTTAAAAAGCCATTCCAACATGTTTGGTATTTGCAAACTCAGCAGCAAAAGCACCCCACTTCTCTGGTACCAAAATCTGTCCTAGTTTGCTAATGCTGCAGAATGCAAAACACCAGAGAGGGATTGGCTTTTATAAAACGGGGATTTATTTCGCTACACAGTTACAGTCTTAAGGCCACAAAGCGTCCAAGGCAACACATCAGCAATCGGGTACCCTCACCGGAGGATGGCCAATGGCCTCCGGAAAACCTCTGTTAGCTAGGAAGGCAGCTGGCATCTGCTCCAAAGCTCCAGCCTCAAAACGGCTTTCTCCCAGGACGTTCCTCTCCAGCAAGCTTGCTTCTCTTCAAAACATCACTCCCAGCTGCACTCTCTTTCCTCTTTGAGTCAGCTCATTTATATAGCTCCACCGATCAAGGCCCACCCCGAATGGGTGGGGCCAAGCCTCCATGGGAACATCTCATCAAAATTATTTCCCACAGCTGGGTGGGGCACACTCCAAGCAAATCTAACCAACACCAAAACTTCTGCCCCACACAAGACCACAAAGATAATGGCATTTGGGGGACACAATACACTCAAACCGGCACAAAAGGGAATACAAATGCAGGTTAAATTCCTCCATAGACAAATAATCTGAATAGTTCAGAACTTTAGGAGGAAAGCAAAGTTGTACTCTTCTATGGAAATTGCCTCCAAATTGAGTTGACTTCAATGTCCCCTTTTATTTTTGAATTCTGGGGAGTTTTCCAAACAATGACATGTGAACTCGCCTTACCCATTTCCATTTTATAAATACTGTCAATTTCCATATATTGTTCTATCAATGTAGTATCTTTAAATATTTGTCTTATTGTTTGTGATTTTTTTTACCTCCTCACTTTCTTAAACTCTAGAAATGGGATAGAAGAGAGGATAGCATTGAGTCTTGAGAAATTTTAATATTGTTTGAGGAGTATCTTGCAGAATACAAGATTAAGGTATGGCTAGAATAGTTTGAGTACACTCAGGGGACTGGAATTTCAGAGAAGTTTAGGCAAAAGAAAGTTACCAAAAGTAAGTTATGTTCCCATTCTTCTTTGTTTCCAAGTTATATACTGAGATCCATAGAATGGATTTATTTATGGGGAGCTCACTAAAGTTGGTTGCATGATTTACTTAAGAGGAATCTTCAGTAATGCTAATCATTTAAAGCAGTGTGAGGAAAGGGTAAAAATACTCATGGGGTTTGATTGTGAAAGGAGAAACAGTATATCTGGCATAAGAGGAAATTCATACAAGAACATTTTGTTTCAAAATAGAAGAGGAAATGATTTGGAATCATGAGGGAATTGAGTATGATGAGTAC
Organism: Choloepus didactylus; assembly: GCF_015220235.1. NCBI lineage: Eukaryota > Metazoa > Chordata > Mammalia > Pilosa > Megalonychidae > Choloepus > Choloepus didactylus. The sequence continues at coordinate 161,360 of NW_023637579.1, forward strand.
AGGTTGTTGGTAAATACTTCAAATTTAATCATTAGTATGGTTCCTGAAGAAATAGTAAAGATGGAATTGAATTGGAGACAGTCAACTTAATCAGGAGTAACTTGCCCCTTCAATAAGAAAGAATAATGAATATAAATACAGGAATAATGTAGAGATTTTGGTGCTAACCTGAGGTGATTTGTCAAATTACATAATTCATTTGATTATTATGAGTTTAATCTATCCACTGAAAGAAATGTGAAACATGAGACTATGTGAGATTCAAAAATTATAGGACCTGAAGTAATTATAGAATGTGGAAGAATGATTCAATTATCACAGTATATCTGCAAGCACTAGGAATTGTGTCTGCATTTCAGCCTAAGGCAATAGCTTAGCAATGTGCTATGTCAGAGGCAGTAATGGACAAGACTGATAATTAGAGTCACCTCCCATGGCAGCAGATCTTGTATGTGCTCAGAGGTTTATTGACTGATGGGGTAAACACAGAGACGAGGAATACTGTCCTCAGGAAATATAAAAAGTAAATTAATCTTTATCATCAGAGTTAGTATGAGGATTAAACTTTAAAAATATGTAATTTTCCAAGTATACTTAATAAAACCAGTTTTTCTCTGGACTTCAGGTACAATCAGGTAAGTTAATCCTAGCTCTGCTTATGACACATTACCACTATTTGTGCATGAAATGCATGTAATTATTAATGGTATTTTAGAGGACAGTTTACAGTATTCACCCCCATTCTCGTATATAAATAATGAACTATGGGATGTTGCAGCTGATGATTAACATAGGAAAACATTTCAGCTACCACTTCCCAAAATATCAGACCAAGCAAATAGATTTCCTCCCAAATCTCTTCATTCTATGCATTCTGTGCATAGATAACTATGAGGATTGCATAATTCTGCTTTTTCTGCTGTAGGGGATTTTCTTGATTATATTTGCATAATGGGATTCAAATTGAACAAGATGTTGACTAGTTCAAGCCCATATTCAGTTTCTTGGTTCATATTTGTGCCAGTTTGGATATATTGTACCCCCAAAAGCCACATTTTAATCCAGTCTTGTGACATTTGGGTTAGGTTTTTTCCATGGAGATGTGACACACAACTGTAGGTGAAACAGTTTGATTAGATATTTCCATGAAGGTGTGCCCCACCCATTCAGATCACTAGATTGATCACCACCCACTAGATCATCGGACTCCTTTAAGAGACACTTGGGAGCTGACAGAGATGCTAGGAGCGGACCCACATGCTTGCTGATGCTGAGATGCTCAGAGATATGGGCAGAAGGATGCTTGGAAATGCTAAGCTAAGAGATGAAAACCAGAATTGCCGTGCAGTAGCTAAAGGACCAGCAGACAGAAGTGTTCTGGACACCACTGGCCATTCTTCAGTGAAGGTATCCACTTGTTCATATCTTAGTTTAGACACCTTTATGGCCTCAGGACTGTTAATTTTTAACCAGATAAACCCCCTTTATAAAAGCCAGTCCAAGCCAAACCAGTTCTGGTATTTTGCATAATGGCAGCATTAGCAAGCCAGGACAATATCCGAATCCATTGGCCTGAGATCTAGAACTCAATATTGAGGGTGTTACATTGTTATACATCACATGTGTAAGAACCAAGATAATTGAGGACAGGTGTAACCAGAAGGGTAAGTGCAGGTTAGAGCAGGGAATGAGAGTACACAGGACAGGGATGGATGTTGGAGAAACAATGCTAATGCATCCACCATTGAGAAATTCCTGGCTGCATTCTCTGATGGTGGAGACCTAATTCCAGATGACACACGGGTCAAGAGTTCCTGTGTTTTGGAATCAGGGAAGAAAGTAAAAGTCTGTGAACACCCTGGGATAATTAACACATACAACTCAGTGAATCCATAAAACTAAGGTATTCATATCATCGTGTGCCAGAGAAGCCAGGAATTCCTATATCTTGACTCTGGGACAGACCTTCCCCTATTTCTCTTGGAGCACACTTCATGTTCCTGGTGATTAGACTGGATTTATTCCAAGGTGAAATGTTTGATATTCATGACACATGAGTCTGGAAATTGTGGTCAAAACTTGTTTCTGATGGCTTCCCTTTCCTTACTCAGCTTTTCTTACCTACTGCTTGTCTCATTTTGAGTGAAAATCCAGAGAAAGACAGTTGTCAGCTGAGCTATTGATAATGCAACCACAGGTGAGTAGAGAATTCTTAAACTTAGGTCACACCACTTTTGCCAGCAGATGGGGAGATTTCCACATTTTGAAATATTCACAGAAAGGAAACTATGTTTTTCCTTGCATTTATTGTTCCCAATTGCCTAACTTCAATTTTCATAAATCAACTTTATTCAAATTTTATCAATGGATGCAATGTGTAGCAGTATTGTTCCCTTAGGTAGAATAAAATTTATAGCACTGAGAAAATTTTTCAAGATTTCAAGAGACCAGATCAAGATCTTGAACAGATAGATGAAATGAAGATACAAGAGGGACAGTGGGAATTGTGTTATAAGCCTCAGAAAATGTTGAGAATGGGTGGTCTGCTACCACAGAAATGGTCAGACTAGGGACATCTTTCAATACAACTTGTGATCCCAAACCAGCTATATCACAAACACCTGAGTTATGTAGAATTGAAAAAGGCAGTGCTTACTGACCCAGAGTTCTGTATGAAACCTGTTCATTTCTCCAGAATTCTAGATATTGCTTCAAAGTCCTCTGCCATTTTAATGAATAATAGACCAGTGAATTGAATTTAGATTAAAATTGTTTCATTCATTAACACATTGGTTCTCTTTAAATGCATAACAATGTTGAATAATTTTGGAAATGAGAGGAAAAATGAGGTCATCCATACTCATCTAACCATAGTCATTTTTTAAAAGTGATATTTCATGGATATTTCTTACCTTATGATGAGTGTGTCAATTTAATTGAAATCGGTGGAAAAGAGTATTTCAATTATGGATGCTCTAGAACAAGTATTAAAATCAGCATCAGGTCAATCCCTGGAACTTTGAGTATCTGTGTGACACCTGAAATTCAGAGCTGGAACTGGGCAGATATGAATGTCAGTAATAGCACATATAGCAACTGTTTAAAAGCTGAAAAAGTGTCCACACTTCAACCAGAAATATGAATGAAGCAGATGTGGTTAGGACTAGGGCAAATCAGGCCAAAGGGTAAAGGACAATACTGACTGTGTTTTAAAACTTCAAATTCCATGTGAGACTGAGGAAAGATGTTTAGTTGATGCAAGATCTATATTTCCTAAACAATTCAACTCATACAGTTTGTTCAAATACCATAATTACATGGAAGTGAGACCTGGTAGGTTTGCATAGGTTAGTGTGAAATAGTGACACATGCCAAAGTAATTTGGATAGAGAACAAAAATATATATGTAGGGCTGCCTGAGGAGCTGGGGTAAAATGCAGAGTGTTGGGCTTCCTCACCTGTATTTTTGCTGTTCACATAAACATTGAGAACTGGCAGTTTGATGTGCCAAGCCCTCTATCACAGGACTTGCCCTTATGAAGCTCATTACTGCAAAGGAGAGGCTAAACCTGCTTATAATTGTGCCTACGGGTCTCCCCCTGAGTACCTATTCATTGCTCAGATATGGCCCTCTCTCTAGCTAAGCCAACTTGGTGAATGAACTCAGTGCCCTCCCCCTACATGGGATCTGACTCCCAGGGGTGTCAGTCTCCCTGGCAGCATGGAATATGACTCCCAGGGATGAATCTGGATCTGACATCATGGGATTGAGAACATCTTGACCAAAAGGGGGATGCAAAATGAAACAAAATATATCTTCAGTGGCTTAGAGATTCCAAATAGAGTCGAGAGGTCACTCTGGTGGGCATTCTTATGCACTATATAGATAACCCTTTTTAGGTTTTAATGCACTGGAATAGCTAGAAGTAAAAACCTGAAATTATCAAACTGAAAACCGGTAGCCTTGACTCTTGAAGATGATTGTATAGCAGTGTAGCTTACAAAGTGTGACAGTGTGATTGTGAAAACCTGGTGGATCACACTTCCTTTATCCAGTATATGAATGGATGAGTAGAAAAATGTGGACAAAAAAACTAAATGAAGAATAGGGTAGGGGAATGACTTGGATGTTCTTTTTTACTTTCATTTTTTATTCTTATTTTCTCTTTTTCGGATATATGGAAAATGTTCAAAAAATAGATTGGGGTGATGAATGCACAACTATATGATGCTACTGTGAACAATTGATTGTACACTTTGGATGATTGTATGGTATGTGAATATACCTCAATAAAATTGAATTAAAAAAGACAGCAGAGGGCAGAACTGAGATTTATGGCCATGTCTGCCTCTATAGCCCAAATAGTATCATGGCTCTCATGAGCCAAGAACTCTATACTAAAAAATGTATATAGAGAAGAGTGGCAAGAGCTATGAATAGGACAGTGTGCTATATATCTGTATAATGGGGCCATAGCTTACCTGAGGCAGAGATAGGGGTGTGCAAGGAGGTGACATTTAAACTGAAACCAAAGATACTGTCCAAGGCTTAGATTAGGGAAGTAAGTGGGAGCTTGTGGATATGTTTGTGAATAGAGCTGGGTCCACCTCTTATGAATAAAGCTGGACCTTGAAATTTGATGAACAATGAACAAGATACCTGTGTGAACCCATTTGCATAGGTGATTCCATCTTGTTAGGAGCTATGTCCAATCCATTGCATTTTTCCAAAGGCACCTTCAGTTACACTAAAGGCTTTTATTGTCACACACATTGGCTGGAAATTACTTAAGCAGGTGACTTAAAATGCATTTAGCACTGAATTATCTCAGGTATGAACTATTCATCTAAATTTGAGCAAACACAGCTTGGTCAAAACCACATAGACTTTGGATAAATATCAACCCAGTCTCTAATCTAGGTTGTGCATGATTTTTTTTTTACATTGAAATAACTATTTAGGCTTCATTTGCATCAATTTCTCCATTTTTGAAGTGGGACTAATAATACATGCCTTTGATTTGAAGAATCATGGGCCCACAATAAGAAATTAATAACTGTCAACTATTAATTTTACTAACTTAAAAAAATCCAAGTTCTGAAATTTGAGATGAAATTTCCACTGACACATTCCAGATCTGTTTTCAAGTTAACTAAAGAAATCTACCTTCTCAATCATTTTTCATAAATTATTTCCCACCACAGAATAATTAATGTGGTTGCTCTGTCTTCCAGAAGCTGTTTACACAGAAGGCATCATGGGCTGAAGTCTGTGTCTGTTATACCTTGCAATCCATTCTTTTGACTATGGCAGTGTTCCTGGTGGTGCTTCACAGCAATTGATTTATAGATTACAGGTTTTTTTTCAACTTTTTCAGAATGTTTGACAGGTTATAAAGACTTGTGTATGTCAACAGGTATTCACATGCCATTCTATTCTTTGGGTTTATATCTAAATGTAGGACTTATGGGTCAAAGGGTATGTGTATGCTCAAGAGCACTAGAAAATTCCACATTGTTTCCCAAAATAGTTCTATAAATAGCAACTTCCAGCCACAATGGTTCAATCTCTCCAATCCCTCTGGTTCATACACTCTGCATCATATAGTATTCTGCAAATTTTTAAGTTTTTTAAATTACATAGATATAGAATGTTAAAAAAAATCAGCAGCATTCTAGTTTGCTAATGCTGCCAAAATGCAAAACACCAGAAATGGATTGGCTTTTATAAAAGGGGGTTTATTTGGTTAAACAGTTAGTCTTAAGGCCATAAAGTGTCCAAGGTAATGCATCAACAATCAAGTACCTTCACTGGAGGATAGCCAATGGCGTCTGGAAAACCTGGAAGGCATGTGGCTGACATCTGCTCCAAAGTTCTGGTTTCAAAATGGCTTTCTCCCAGGACATTCCTCTCTAGGCTGCAGTTCCTCAAAAATGCCACTCTTAGTTTCTCTTGGGGTGTTTGTCCTCTCAGCTTCTCTGGAGCAAGAGTCTGCTTTCAACAGCCATCTTCAAACTGTCTCTCATCTGCAGCTACTCTCTCAGCTTCTGTGCATTCTTCAAAATATCCCTCTTGGCTGTAGCTCCGCTTCAAAATGTGTCTCAGCTGTGCTGAGTTCCTTCTGTTTGTCAGCTCATTTACATGGCTCTAGTGATTTAATTTAGACCCACCATGAATGGGTGGGGTAACACCTCCATAAAAATTATCCAATCAGTCATCACCCACAGTTGGGTGGGGTGCATCTCCATGGAAACACTCGAAGAATTCCAAAATCTAATCAACACTAATATGTCTGCCCACACAAGATTACATCAAAGATAATGGCATTTTGGGGGGATATAATATATTGAACTGGCACATTCAACCCCCTGGACCCCAAAATGACATTATCTTTCCATATTCAAAATACATTCATCCCACAACAATATCACAGAAACTTAAATCATTTCAGTAACAATAGTTAAGTATAAGATCCCATCAAAATCAATTATAGGCATGGTCAGTCCTAAGGCATAATTCTCCTTTAGCTGCAAATCTGTGAACTTGGAACAAGTTATATGCTTCCAATATAACAAAGGAGGGACATTCATAGACTAAACATTCCCATTGCCATAAGGAGGAACTGAAAGGAAAACAGGGTTCACAGGACCAAAACAGTTCCTAAAACCTGCAGGACAGAGAAGGAGAGAAGATGGAGTGGTGAGGTGTAGGTTTTAATTACTCCTCCAGGACAGTAGGTTGAAAGCCATGAACTGCATGGACCAAACACCAAAGAGCAATTTGACTTTGGGCATACTTCAGACAACACTCACGAATGTGTGGAACAGCTGAGATCAGCAAAATCTGTAAGTTCTCATAGCCAGGGGACCCATGTCCCTCCCTACCAGGCTCAGTCCTGTGGGAGGAGGGGTCATCTGTGCTGGGAATGAGGAGAAAGAACTGCAGTTGCAGCGCTGATTGAAAACTCAGGCTGCTGATTGAAATGCCAAACAAAAATAGACTGAGACCAGACACCAGAGAATCCAGAAGTCAACCCGGTGGGGAGGAGATAGGGCTAGTAAAAACAGAAAAAAAAAAGAAAAAAAAAAGAAACATAAAAACAGAGATTTTTGGCATTCTGGTGAACATAAAATGGAGAAGAGCAGGGCTCAGGCTGAGTCAGGCTCATATGCAAATCCAGAGGGTGAGGTCCCTGGTCTGAAGAGCTGGTTTCTCTGCTTTCTTGATTGTTCCTTAATGGCCCTAATCTCCTTGCCTCTTAGCATTTCAATAGCCCATTAGATCTGCAACCAGGGCCCTTCCTTTTTTTTTTTTTTCTTTTTCTCATTTTCTAAAACGATTACTCTAAGAAGCCCATTACAGAAAGCCTCAAAGAGTAGCAACTTGGGCCCAGGCAAGAGCAGAGCTCAGCTAGCCCCAAGAGACAAAGCAAGAAGTCTAGTGCTGAGAAAATTTGCTAAATGCCACAACTCCCCAAGAAAAGGGGGGCTTCCCCTTATAGCCATCTTCCCAGAGGGCTGGGATCGCTCCTGCCCAGTGCCAGCACACAGCCCAGAGCTGCCCCAAACAACCCAGGGTGATGGGAAGTGTTTCCAACAACACATGCACACACCACAACATAGGGCATGGACAATAGCCTCTCTAGCACCCACAGATAGTTGTCCCCAAGCCTGGAAGGTGGAGCTGTGTGAAAAGGGGGAAATTAACATGACCCATTCAGCCATTCTTTCAGCAGACTGGGAACACTCCTACACAGCCCTGCAGCCCAGAACTTCCCTTAGGGGGTGGTGCTCACCTGTGACATAGCAGTCTTCCCTCAGTAGGGGACTAGGAGGGCATGGCTTGGAGGAGGGACCCACTCTCAAGTCCCAGGGACCATATGCCAATCCCAAGGACTTGTGGGTCAGTGGCAGAGACAAACTATGCTGTGACTGAACTGAAGGATTAGACTATTACAACAGCTTTAAATCTCCTGGACCTGGGAGATTTGATTATTAAAGCTGCCCTCCCTCCCTAACTGCTCAGACACACCCCACATTCAGGATGGGAAGCACCGACTACACATGGAAACTTGGTGCACCAATTGGACCCCGGAAGACTCACACCCCCAGTCACCACAAAGACAAAGTTGGGGAGAACTGGCTTGAGGGGAATAGGGGGCTCATGGACACCACCTGCTGGTTAGTGTACTCCACAAAGCTGTAGATCTGACAAATTGGAGATATGTGTTTGACTCAGCCAACATATCCTAAAAGAACCCTATCAAGTTAAGCAAATGCCAAGAGGCCAAAAACAACAGAAAAATTTTAAAGCTTATAAAAAAGCCAGGCAATATGGATAACCCAAACTGAAACACCCAAATCAAGAGATCAGAGGAGACACAGTACTTGGAGCAATTAATCAAAGAACTAAAGACAAACAATGAGAGCATGGCACAGGATATAAAGGACATGAAGAAGACCCTAGAAGAGCATAAAGAAGAAATTGCAAGAGTAAATAAAAAAAATAGATGATTTTATGGAAATAAAAGAAACTGTTGACCAAATTAAAAAGATTCTGGATACTCATAGTACAAGACTAGAGAAAGCTGAACAGCGAATCAGTGACCTTGAGGATGACAGAATGGAAAATGAAAAACAAAAGAAAGAATAGAGAAAAAATCAAAAAAATAAAAATGGACCTCAGGGATATGATAGATAATATAAAACATCCAAATATGACTCATTGGTGTTCCAGAAGGGGAAGAGAAGGGTAAAGGTCTAGGAAGAGTATTCAAAGAAATTGTTGGGGAAAACTTCCCAAATCTCCTAAACACCAGAAATACAGAAATCATAGATGCCCAGTGAACTCCAAATAGAATAAATCCAAATAAACCCACTCTGAGACATATTCTGATCAGATTGTCAAATACTGAAGAGAAGGAGCAAGTTCTGAAAGCACCAAGAGAAAAACAATTCACCTGTTACAGAGGAAACAGCATAGACTAAGTAGTGACTACTCAGCAGCCACCATGGAGGCAAGAAGGCAGTGACATGACATATTTAAAATTCTGAGAGAGAAAAAATTGCCAACCAAGAATTCTTTATCCAGCAAAGCTCTCCTTCAAATTTAAGGGAGAGCTTAAATCTCTCACAGATAAATACTGAGAGAACTTGCTAACAGGAGACCTGCCCTACTTGAGATACTAAAGGGAGCCCTACCAATGGAGAAACAAAGAAAGGAGAGAAATATTTGGAGAAAGGTTCAGTACTAAAGAGATTCAGTATGGGTACATTAAAGGACATTAAGAGAGAGAAGGAAAAAAATATATCTGACAAACATAAGCCAAAGGATAGGACGGCTAATTTGAGAAATGCCTTCATAATAACATTGAATGTAAATGGATTAAACTCCCCAGTTAAAAGACACAGATTGGCAGAAAGGATCAAAAAAAATGAACCATCAATATGTTGCATACAAGAGACTCATACACAAAGGGACACAAAGAAATTGAAAGTGAAAAGATTGAAAAAAATATTTCATGCAAGCTACAGCCAAAAGAAAGCAGAAATAGCAATATTAATCTCAGATACAATAGACTTTAAATGCAAGGATGCTGTGCCAGTTTGAATGTATTGTGTCCCCCAAACGCCACTATCTTTGATGTAGTTTTGTGGGGCAGACGTTTTGGTGCTGATTAGATTTGCTTGGAATGTGCCCCACCCAGCTGTGGGTGATGACTCTGATGAAATACTCCCATGGAGGCATGACCCCACCCATTCAGGGTGGGCCTTGATCATTGGAGCCATATAAATGAGCTGACTCAAAGAGAAGGAACTCAGTGCAGCTGTGAGTGACATTTTGAAGAGGAGCAAGCTTGCTAGAGAGAAACATCCTGGAAAAAAGCCATTTTGAAACCAGAACTCTGGAGCAGATGCCAGCCACGTGCCTTCCCAGATAACAGAGGTTTTCCAGTCACCATTGGCCATCCTCCAGTGAAGGTACCTAATTACTGATGTGTTACCTTGGACACTTTATGGCCTTAAGACTGTAACTGTGTAGCCAAATAACCCCCCTTTTATAAAAGCCAATCCATTTCTGGTGTTTTGCATTCAAGCAGCATTAGCAAACTAGAACAGATGCTATGAGAGACAAATAAGGCCACTACATACTAATAAAAGGGGCAATGCAACAAGAAGAAATAATCAGAAATGTTTATGCACCCAATCAAGGTGCCACAAAATGCATGAGACAAACACTGGCAAAACTAAAGGAAGCAATTGATGTTTCCACAATAATTGTGGGAGACTTCAACACATCACTCTCTCCTATAGATAGATCAACAAGACAGAAGACCAATAAGGAAATTGAAAACCTAAACAATCTGATAAATGAATTAGCTTTAACAGACATATATAGGGTTAAAGAATAAATAGCAAGAGAAATTCCTAAATATATAGAGACGAATGAAAATGAGAACACAACATATCAAAACCTTTCAGATGCAGCAAAAGTGGTACTGAGGGGGAAATTTATAGCACTAATTGCATACATCCAAAAGGTACAAAAAGCTAATATCAAAGAACTAATGGAGCAACTGATGAAGCTAGATAATAACAGCAAACCAATCCTAAAGCAAGTAGCAGAAAAGAAATAACAAGGATTAAAGCTGGTATAAATGACATAGAGAACAAAAAAAAACAATAGAGAGAATAAATAAAACCAAAAGTTGGTTCTTTGAGAAGATCAAGATTGACAAGCCCCTAGCTAGACTGACAAAATCAAAAAGAGAGATGACCCATATAAACAAAATAATGAATGGGAAAGATGACATTACTGTGGATCCTGAAGAAATTAAGAAATTATAAGAGGATACTACGAACAACTGTATGCCAACAAACTAGATAATGTAGAGGAAATGGACAACTTCCTGGAAACATATGAACAACCTAGACTGACCAGAGAAGAAATAGAAGACCTCAACCAACCAATCACAAGCAAAGAGATCCAGTCATCAAAAAGCTTCCCACAAATAAATGCCCAGGGCCAGATGGCTTCGCAGGGGAATTCTACCAAACTTTCTGAAAAGAACTGACACCAATCTTACTTAAACTCTTTCAAAACATCGAAGAAAATGGAACACTACCTAACTTATTTTATGAAGCTAACATTAATACCAAAACCAGGGAAAGATGCTACAAAAAATGAATACTACAGGCCAATCTCCCTAATGAATATAGATGCAAAAATTCTCAACAAAATATTTGCAAATCAAATTCAAAGACACATTAAAAAATCATACACCGTGACCAAGTGGGGTTCATTCCAGGCATGCAAGGATGGTTCAACATAAGAAAATCAATCAATGTATTACAACACATTAACAATTCGAAAGGGAAAAATCAAATGATCATCTCAATAGATGCTGAAAAAGCATTTGACAAAATCCAACATCCCTTTTTGATAAAAACACTTCAAAAGGTAGGAAATGAAACTTCCTCAATATGACAATGAGCATATATGAAAAACCCACAGCCAGCATAGTACTCAATGGTGAGAGACTGAAAGCCTTCCCTCTAAGATCAGGAGTGAGACAAGGATGCCCACTGTCACCACTATTATTCCGCATTGTGATAGAAGTGCTAGCCAGGGCAAGCTGGCAAGACAAAGAAATAAAATGCATCCAAATTGGAAAGGAAGAAGTAAAACTGTCATTATTTGCAGATGATATGATCTTATATCTGGAGAAACCTGAGAAATCAATGATACAGCTACTAGAGCTAATAAATAAATTTAGCAAAGTAGCAGGATACAAGATTAATGCACATAAGTCAGTAATGTTTCTATATGCTAGAAAAGAACAAAGTGAAGAGACACTCAAGAAAAAGGTAATGTTTTTAATAACAACTGAAAAAATCAATTACCTAGGAATGAACTTAACCAAAGATGTAAGACCTATGCAAAGAAAACTACATAACTCTACTAAAAGAAATAGAAGTGGGCATTAAAAGATGGAAAAATATTCCATGTTCATGGATATTCGGAAGGCTAAATGTCATTAAGATGACAATTCTACCAAAACTCATCTACAGATTCAATGCAAACCCAATCAAAATTCCAACAACCTACTTTACAGGCTTGGAAAAGCTAGTTGTCAAATTTATTTGGAATGGGAAGATGCCTCAAATTGCTAAAAACACTCTAAAAAAGAAAAATGAAGTGAGAGGACTTACACTCCCTGATGTTGAAGCTTATTATAAAGCCACAGTAGTCAAAACAGCATGGTAGTGGCACAAACATAGGCATATTAATCAAGGGAATTGAATTGAGAATTCAGTGATAGACCCCCAGCTCTACAGCTGACTGGTCTTTGGTGAGGCCCCCAAAGCCACTGAACTGGAGCATAACAGTCTTTTCAACAAATGGGTCTGAGAGAGTTGGATGTCCATATCCAAAAGAATGAAAGAGAACCCCTACCTCACAACCTACACAAAAATTAACTCAAAGTGGATGAAAGATCTCAATATAAAAGACAGTACCATAAAACTCCTAGAAGATAATGTAGGGAAACATCTTCAAGACCTTGTATTTGGTGGCCACTTCCTAGACCTTACACCCAAAGCACAAGCAACAAAAGAAAAAATAGATAAATGGGAACTCCTCAAGCTTAGAATTTTTTTTAAATCTTCATTTTATTAAGATATATTCACATACCATGCTGTCATACAAAACAAATCGTACATTCAGTTGTTCACAGTACCACCACATAGCCGTACACTCATCACCCAAATCAATCCCTGACACCCTCATTAGCACACACACAAAAATAACAAGAATAATAATTAAAGTGAAAAAGAGCAATTGAAGTAAAAAAGAACACTGGGTACCTTTGTCTGTTTGTTTGTTTGTTTCCTTCCCCTATTTTTCTACTCATCCATCCATAAACTAGACAAAGTGGAGTGTGGTTCTTATGGCTTTCCCAATCCCATTGTCACCCCTCATAAGCTACATTTTTATACAATTGTCTTCAAGATTCATGGGTTCTGTGTTGCAGTTTGATAGCTTCAGGCATCCACCACCAGCTACCGCAATTCTTCAGAACCCAAAAAGGACTGTCTAAATTGTGCATAATATTGCCCACCAGAGTGACTTCTTGGCTCCCCTTGGAATCCCTCTGCCACTGAAGCTTATTTCATTTCCTTTCACATCCCCCTTTTGGCCAAGAAGATGTTCTCCATCCCATGATACCAGGTCCACATTCCTCTCCAGGAGTCACATTCCACGTCGCCAGGGAGATTCACTCCCCTGGGTGTCTGATCCCATGCGGGGGGTGGGGGGGGGCAGTGATTTCACCTTTCAAGTTGGCTTAGCTAGAGAGAGAGGGCCACATCTGAGCAACAAAGAGGCATTCGGGAGGAGGCTCTTAGGCACAATTATAGGGAGGCCTCGCCTCTCCTTTGCAGCAACAGTCTTCCCAAGGGTAAAACTTATGGTAGAGGGCTCAACCCATCAAACCACCAGTCCCCTATGTCTGTGGTCATGTTAGCAACCATGGAGGTGGGGTAGGCCAATACCCCTGCATTCTCCACAGGCTCCTCAAGGGGGCTTTACATATTTTTTTCCTTGTTTTTTTTTTTAACTTTTTTTTAAATCAACTGTATGAAAAATTAAAAAAATAAAAAAATAAGAAAAAAAAAACACACAATAAAAACATTTCAAAGAGACCATAACAAGGGAGTAAGAAAAAGACAACTAACCTAAGATAACTGCTTTACTTCCAACATGTTCCTACTTTACCCCAAGAAAGTTACCTAATATAGCAACATTTCTGTGAACTTGTTCCTACTATACCCATCAGAAATTAAGCTTAGAAGTTTCTGTACTTCAAAGGAATTTATCAAAAAGGTGAAGAGACAGCCAACTCAATGGGAAAAATTTTTGGAAACCATGTCTCTGACAAAAGACTGATATCTTGCATATATGAAGAAATCTTACACCTGAATGACAATAGTACAGACAGCCCAATTATAAGATAGGCAAAAGATATAAAAAGATAATTCCCTGAAGAGGAAATACAAATGGCCAAAAAACACATGAAAAAATATTCAGCTTCACTAGCTATTAGAGAGATGCAAATTCAGACCACAATGAGAAACCATCTCACACCAATTAGAATGGCTGCTGTTAAAAAAACAGGAAATTACAAATGCTGGAGAGGATATGGAGAAATCAGAACTCTTTTTCATTGTTGGTGGGACTGTATAATGGTTCACCCACTCTGGAAGTCAGTCTGGCACTTGCTTAGAAAACCAGTTATAAAGTAACCCTTCAATCCAGCAATTGCACTTCTCAGTATATATGGGGAAGATCTGAAAGCAGTGACATGAACAAATATCTGCATGCCAATGTTCATAGCAGCATTATTCACAATTGCCAAGAGATGGAAACAACCCAAATGTCCTTCAACAGATGAGTGGATAAATAAAATGTATATACACACTATGGAATACTACACAGCAGTAAGAAGGAACAATGTTGTGAAACATATGACAACATGGATGAACCTTGAAGCATAATGCTGAGCAAAATAAGCCTGGCACAAAAAGAGAAATATTATATGCTACCACTAATGTAAACATTGAAATATGTAAAATAAATGGTTTATAATGTAGAATGTAGGGCAACTAGTGATAGAAAGCGATTAATGGAGGGGGAATGATAACCCAATAAGAACACATAAGCTATTGTGGGTAAATTTAATGTTCTGGGAATGCCTAGAAATGACTATGGTTTTTTAATTTCTGATGGGTATGATAGGAACAAGTTCACAGACATGTGGCTATATTAGGTTATTTTCTTGGGGTAGAATAGGAACATGTTGGAAATAAGGTAGTTATTTTAGTTGGCCTTTTTCTTACTGCCTTGTTATGTTATGGTTTGTTTGAAATGTTTTTTTACTGCATGTTTTTTAATTTTTTTGATATAACCAATTTAAAAAGTTAATTAAAAAAAATGAAAAAATATGCAAAGCCCCTTGAGGAGCTGGTGAAGAGTTCAGGGGTGTTGGGCATCCCCACCTTTATGGTTGCTGATGTGCCCATAGACATAGGGGACTGGTGGTTTGATGGGTTGTGCCCTCTACCACAGGATTTGCTCTTGGCAAGACTTGCTGCAAAGGATAGGCTAGACCTGCCTATAATTGTGCCTAAGAGCCCCTCCTGAATGCCTCTTTGTTGCTCAGATGTAGCCCTCTCTCTCTAGCTAAGCCAACTTGAAAGGTGAAATCACTGCCCTCCCCCCTGCATGGGATCAGACACCCAGGGGAGTGAATCTCCCTGGTGATGTGGAATATGACTCCCGGGGAGGAATCTAGACCTGGCATCAAGGGATGAAGAACATCTTGAGCAAAAGAGGGATGTGAAAGGAAATTAAATGTTTCATTGGCAGAGAGATTCCAAAAGGAGCCAAGAGGTCACTCAGTTGGGCACTCTCATGTACAATAGAGACACTTTTTAGATTCTAATGAATTGGAATAGCGAACAGTAAATACCTGAAACTATGAAACTACAACCCAGAACCCATGAATCTTGAAGACCATTGTATATAAATGTAGCTTATGAGAGGTGACAATGTGATTGGGAAAGCCATATGGACCACACTCCCCTTTGTCCAGTGTATGGATGAATGAGTAGAAAAA
This sequence comes from Choloepus didactylus, assembly GCF_015220235.1. Taxonomy (NCBI): domain Eukaryota; kingdom Metazoa; phylum Chordata; class Mammalia; order Pilosa; family Megalonychidae; genus Choloepus; species Choloepus didactylus. The sequence continues at coordinate 177,037 of NW_023637579.1, forward strand.
TGGGGACAAAAAGAAAAGGCAGCCAGTATTCTTTTTTACTTTAACTGTTCTTTTTCAGCATAATTTTTATTATTTTTGTGTGTGTGGTAATGAAAATGTTCAAAAATTAATTTTGGTGATGAACACACAACTATATAATGGTACTGTGAACAATTGGATGTATGCTTTGTATGACAGCATGGTATGTGAATGTATCTCAGTAAAAAATGAATTTAAAAAGAAAACCTGCAGGACATTAGATTTCAAAGTCTGAGAGTCATTTAAAGAATGATGTTGCATCCTTGGGGTTTGAGAGAGCGGGAGTCTTACCCTTCCTAAGGGCCTTTCTGGCAGCCCTTTCCTCTCCAAATGCTGGGGTGAATTCTCCAACATATCCACACATTGGAGAGACCACCTTCTCAGCCCCACCCTCCTCAAACATCGGGGTAGCTCCCGGATTCCCTTCCATCTCCAGGGCACACACTCAACCTCTTCAGAACAGTGGGTGGCAGCTAGGCTCTCCCCAATTCCCTGGGAATGTGCTCCACTGTCTTTGGGGCCTGGAGTGGCAAAACTCTTCCAGAGCATCTTGGCAGAATGCCTACCCTCAACCTCTGGGGCAAACTCACCCTTTCCATGTATGTGGGCCACTCTGCTCTCCTAACCCAAGGCCTCTTGATTCCAGACCTCAACCTCCATGGCTCTGTCTTTGAAGAAATTTTTCCTTCAATTTGTTCCTTGTCTGTCCCCTCCAGTCCAGACTGGCAGTGACTCCATCTATAAAGATCTCATAAAAATTCTGTTGGCTTCACATGAGGCACACAGGGGTCAAAGCCATTAGACAATAGGACTTTCCACAAGTCCTTTCTTCTTAACTCCTTCTCCTATCTCAGCTTGTACTGAAATGGCAGCTGGGTTTCATGTTTGGTTACATCCTCACATTGGGCTGTAGCTTCTGGGGTTTCACTCCCTGGAAGCCCAGAGTTTTTTAGCCCATCAATTTCTGGTTTCTTTGAAACCAAAAGTTCATTTCTCAGCTTATCTCTGTCCTCTCCCATTTTACTATAAGCTGCAAGTAAAAACCAGGCTACTTCTTCTATATTTTGCTTGGAGGTCTCATCAGCTAAATATTCCACATCATCACTTTCAAATTCTGCCTTCCATCCAACACCAGGACTCAATTTTTCCAAATTCTCTGCCACTTTAATACAGTGAGTGCTTTCCTTCCAGTTTGCAACAACACATTCACCATTTGTGCTCAAGGCCTCATCAGAAATATCTTTAGAGTACATATTTCCACAGTCTCTTCAAAGCAGTTTAGGCCTTTTCTATTAAGCTCCTCACGATTCTTCCAGAATCTTCCCCTCATCCATTTAAAAAGCCATTTCAATGTGTTTGGTATTTGCAAACTCAGCAGCACCAGCACCCCACTTCTGGTACCAAAATCTATTCTAGTTTGCTAATGCTGCCAGAATGCAAAACACCAGAAATATATTGGCTTTTATAAAGGGGGTTTATTTGGTTACACAGTTACAGTTTTAAGGCCATGAAGTGTCCAAGGTAACACATCAACAATCAAGTACCTTCACTGGAAGATGACCAATGGTGTCTGGAAAACCTCTATTAGCTGGGAAGGCACATGGCTGGTGTTTGCTCCAAAGTTCTGGATTCAAAATGGCTTTCTCCCGGGACGTTCCTCTCTAGGCTGCAGTTCCTCCAAAAAGGTCACTCTTAGTTTCTCTTGCGGTGTTTGTCCTCTCTTTGCTTTTCCAGAGCAAAAGCCTGCTTTCAATAGCCATCTTCAAACTGTCTCTCATCTGCAGCTACTCTTTCAGCTTCTGTGCATTCTTCAAAGTTTCCCTCTTGGCTGTAGCTCCTCTTCAAAATGTCACTGTCAGCTGCACTGAGTTCCTTCTGTTTGTCAGCTCATTTATATGGCTCTAGTGGTTTAATTTAGATCCACTCTGAATGGGTAGGGTAACATCACCATGGAAATTATCCAATCAGAGTCATCATCCACAGTTGGTTGGGTGCATCTCCACGGAAACACTCAAAGGATTCCAAAATCTAATCAACATTAATACATCTGCCCACAGAAGATTGCATCAAAGATAATGGCATTTTGGGGGACATAATACATCAACCTGGCACAATCAGGAAGTCATAATTGGAAGTCTATTGGGAAATTTCCAGGTGCATATCACACCACATATCCTATAGTATACTTTACAATGGAGATGTATATATTCAGAATGTCTATGTTACTGTCAGTGTGTCTGTGCCAGTTTGGATGGATTATGTCCCCAAAAATGCCATGTTCTTTAAAGCAGTCTTGTGGCTTCCAACATGTTAGTGTTGATTAGGTTGAAATCTTTGGATTAGGTTGTTTCCATGGAGGTGTGACCCACCCAACTGTAGGTAATAACTGGATTATTTCCATGGAGGTATGTCCCCATCCAATCAACATGGGTTTTGATTGGTTACTGGAGTCCTTTAAAAAGAGGCACACAGGAGCAGATGCTGTTGCAGCTTAGAGATACATTTCAAAGATGTCCATTGGAAGTTGATGCTGACATTGTGGAGAATGCCATCTTGAAACACAACCTGGGAGAAAGAAGACACCAGCCAACTCTCTTTGAGGTAAGAGAGGTTTTCCATATGCCAATGGCCTTTCTCCAGTGAAGATATACTCATGTTTATGCCTTAGTTTGGACACTTTTATGGCCTTAGGACTATAGCTTTGTAACCAAATAAACCCCCTTTATAAAAGCCAATATATTTCTGATATTTTTGCATAATGGCAGCATTAGCAAACTGGAACAGATTTTGGTACCGAGAGTGGGGTGCTGCTGCTGCTGAGTTTGCAAATACCAAATATGTTGGAATGGCTTTTTAAATGGATAGGGGAAGATTCTGGAAGAATTGTGAGGAGCTCAACAGAAAAGGCTTGAATGGCTTTGAAGAGACTGTCGGTAGAAATATGAACTCTAAAGATACTCCTGATGAGGCCTTGAACAGAAATGTAGAATGTGCCATTGCAAACTGGAAGGAAGGTGAGCCTTGTTTTAAAGTGGCAGAGAATTTGGCAAAATTGTGTCCTGGTGTTGGATGGAAGACAGAATTTGAAAGCACCAACTGGGATACTTAGCTGAGGACATCTCCAGAGTACATGTGGAGGATGTACCCTGGCTTCTTGTAGGTAAAATGTGACAGGACAGAGAAGCTGAGAATGGAACTCTTGGGTACAAAGAAACCAGAGACTGATAGTTTGAAAAATTCTGGGCTTCCAGAAAGTGAGATCCCAAAGGGCACAGCCCCATGTGAGGATTTAACCAAACATGCAACCTGACTGCCATTTCAGTACAAGCCAGGATTGGCGATGGAGTTATCCTGAAAGGACTTGTGGAAAGTCCTATTTCCTGACAGTTTTGACCCCTGAAAACTGCATGCAAAGTCTACAGAATTTTTGCAAGCTGTGTATACAGAACCACTGCTGGTCTGGACTGGAGGGGATGGAGAAGGAACAAATTGAAGGAAAAATTTCTTCAAGGACAGAATCATGGAAGTTGAAGTCTGGAGTCAGGATGTCTTGGGTAAGGAGAGCAGAACAACCCATGCACGTGGAAAGGGTGAGTTTGCCCCAAATCCAGAGTGTGGGCCTTCCACCTCAAAGTTCAGGAAGAGTGCTGCCACCTGAGGACTCAGAGAGGATGGAGCACATTGCCTGGGGATTGGGGAGAGCCTGGCCACCACCCCATTGTTCTGAAGGGGTTGAGCATGTGCCCCAGAGATGGAAGAGTCTGGGTGCCGCCCCAATGTTTGAGGAGGGTGGGACTAAGAAAGTGGTCTCCCCAATCTCTGTATATGTTGGAGCACTCACCCGAGAGTTTGTAGAGAAAAGGACTCTCATGAAGGCTCTTGGAAGGGTTATATTCCTGCTCTCTCAATCCCCAAGGATATGTCATTCAATAAAAGACTCCGACTTTGAAATCTAATTAGGTTTGCCGTGTGGGTTTTAGGAATTGTTTTGTTCCTGTGAATGCTGTTTTCCTTTCAGTTTCTCCTTATGGCAATGGGAATGTTTATCCTATGACTGTCCCTCCTTTGTATATTGGCAGCAGATAACTTGTTCTATGTTCCACAGGTCCACAGCTAGAGGGGAATTTTGTCTTAGGGCAGGCCATGCCTGTAACTGATTATGATGGGTTCTTTTACTTACCTATTGTTACTTACATGATTTAAGTTTTTGTGATACTGTGATGGATGAATGTATTTTGTATATGGAAAGATGTCATTTTGGGGTCCAGGCAGTGGAATGTGCCAGTTTGGATATATTATGTCCCCCAAAACACAATGTTCTTTGGATTAGTTTGTTTCCATGGAGATGTGCCCCACCCAACAGTGGATAATATGTTTGATTGAATTATTTCCATGGAGGTCTGTCCCACCCATTCAGCATGGGTCTTGATTAGTTACTGGAAAATTTTAAAGGGAGTTACACCAACCCAGACACTGTTGCAGCTTAGAGAGACATTTTGAAGATGGCTGTTGAAAGCTGATGCTGACCTTTTGGAGATTGTCATTTTGAAACACAGCCTGGGAGCAAGCAGATGCCAGCCACGTGTTTTCTGAGCTAACAGAGGTTTTCCAGATGCCAATGGCCTTTCTCCAGTGAAGATATACTCATGTTTATGCCTTAGTTTGGACACTTTTATGGCCTTAGGACTATAACTTTGTAACCAAATAAACCCCCTTTATAAAAGCTAATACATTTCTGGTATTTTGCATAACAGAAGCATTAGCAAACTGGAACAGTTTCTGAAAAGCATATGGTAGTTCAACATTGAGAGTGATATTACTAGAACTCCAAACAGATTTTCAGCTTTATAAACACAGTCTTTGCCTCATCAGTGCTGTCATTTTAGCATCAAGACTTTGGTAAGAATGGCTTTGTCTGAATCTAAATTTCTATATTTTGAGGAGTTATTGACCTTCAAAGATGTAACTGTAGAATTCACCCAGGAAGAGTGGGCACTACTAGACACATCCCGAAGAAAGCTGTTCAGAGAAGTAATTCTGGAGAATATCAATCATCTTGTCTCAGTAGGTGAGTCTCTGAAAATTTTTTCTATCACTGATATTTTATCTATCAATTGTCTATCTAATCTATTTGCTATCTACCTATATATCTGTCATATCTCTCATATATCATCTATTTATTTCAAGTGTCTAGATCAGCTTCTCCATTTTGCTGTATAATTTTATTTTCTTTTGTTTTTTTTTATTTTATATTGTGTATACATTTAAACACATACAACCACTCAAATGAAATGTTTTCTAATTTTTTGCTTACATCTACTTCACCTCCATAGCATTTAATCTTGAATCTTTGCAGTTAATCTTCTTGACCAAAACTTAATGTCATTCTTGAATCTCAACCTCCAACACTCAGAACAGTGCTAAGAAGTCAATGAATAATTTTTGAATGGAAAAATAGGTGAGCAGACATTTTGAAATAACTAATCTGCTCTGAGGGCTACACTAAGGCTGCAGAACACAATAATAAAAACTATACATATAATTTATATATTATATAAAATATTATATATACATTTATATATAATATATTATGTAAAATATATAATTATATAAAATATATATAATTTTCCTACATGGAATTTAGATTGTTTTGGTGGAGTTTATGCTTATTGGATTTTTTTTATAATTTTAATCAACTGTGGAAACAGAATTTCTTCCCATTTATAATATGGTGGATTCTGCAGTCTGTCTTTGAACTTGTACATGGGCAACAACAACCAGAGTTCCCCACTGTAGTGGGAACAAGGTCAAGAGTTACCCTTCCGATGTTGAAATATTATCAATGCTCTGTGTTCAAAGTACTTTTGCCTTGCTGACTTTCAATGTTTACCTTTTTCTTTGGCAGCCTGTCATGGACTTGATAATGCACTATTAACACTTAACTCAAAATCCAGGTACGTTTTTTCGTACAAACAGTATATGAGGTCTGCACATCAGATGTGCTTTCCCAGTCAGCACAAGGAGAGGAGGTGTGGAGAGAAGGAATAGGATTTCTTCAACACCAGAGTCCAGGTGAGCTCTAGGAACTGTGCATCAATAGTGGGGAGGCCTCATCCATTAGTGAATACATCCTTGGAAATATCAACTTCAAGTTTCCTTAAATGAGATATGACTTCTGAAACACAGACAAGCATAAGGGGTGAATTTTCTTCATACGTAGTCATTCTATACACTTTATCAAGCTGTATTCAAGTGTCTGGCTTTGGGAAAGAGATATTCATGTACTATTGGAATTAATAGTACAGAATGAGCCCTGTCCTTGTCTTACTTTTGTAAGATTTTATCCCTTTTTACTTCTCAAAATCAAAACTTTTTATTTTTCTCTTATTTCAATCCTGAAAATCTTCTCTGATTTTTAATGTCATTTAATTTTTACTTCTGCCTACAGTATTCCTTAATTAATATTCTTTCCCAGCCAAGTGTCAGTATTTGAACATACTGACAGGGATATTTGGGACATTCCAACACTTTCTTTCCCATAATGCTACTTTAAAAAATTGTGTTTTTTTCCCCAATAATTATAGGCAGGAAAAGTAACTGTAAAAAGCAAGAAATACCGTTCATGCAACTTACCTGCAGGAAACACAATTGTAACATCTTGTCCTTGGTAAGCTTCATTGGTGTGAACCCTAGTTTTCCAAATAGATACCTGGGGATTGAATAAATTAGGAATTTAGCTCTAATTAATGTTAGGGTTAAATGCTAAGCCAACAAAAATCTGTTATAGTTTGAATTTAGGGAAAAATTAGCCTGAACACAACCTCTAAACTGAATTCTTATATAAACCTGATTGAATGATGTGTATATAAAACTAATATGGGAAAGATTTTAACCCCTGAAAGTTTAGTCAAGAAATTATGTTAGGAAATGAAGAAATGTTATGTATAATCTCTCATCTCATTCTCTACAGAAGATATCTCATACTCAAAAGAATTCCTTTCAATGTAATTATGTACAAAAGAATTCCACTCTCAGATCCACAGTGACTCTCCATGCATTAATATCCATGAGAAAGAAACAATATTTAAGCAAAACACTTGGAAAAGACTTCAGTGACCAGCCATATTTTAATCAATGTAAGCAGATTCACACTAGAAGTAAATCATATGAATGCCATCAAAGTGCTAAAGCCTTTATTAAAAGCTCTGGTCACACACCACGTGAGGGAACTCAAACTGGAAATCAGCCATATGAATGCCCTCTATGTAGGAAAACTTTCATTAGTTTTTTTCAACTTAGACAACATGAGGAGACACACACTGAAGAGAAACCCTATGAACATCATCTATCTGGGAAAGCCATCAGTCAATATTTTGGTCTTAGGCGACATGAAAGAACTCTCACTGTTGAGAAAACCCATGAATGTCATCTATGTGGGAAAGCCTTCAGTCAATATTCTGGTCTTAGATGACATGAGAGAATTCACACTGGAAAGAAACCCCATAAGTGCCATTTATGTGAGAAAGCCTTCCATCAGTTTTATCATCTCATATGACATGAGCGAACCCACACTGAAAAGAAGCCCTATGAATGCCATACCTGTGGGAAAACCTTCAGTCAGTATTCTTATCTTAGGCAGCATGAGAGATCACACACTGGAGAAAAACCCTATGAATGCCATACCTGTGGGAAAACCTTCAGTCGATGTTCTAGTCTTAGATAACATGAGAGAACACACACTGGAGAGAAACCCCATAAGTGCCATTTGTGTGAGAAAGCCTTCAGTCAACATTGCCAGCTCATACAACATGAGAGAACCCACACTGAAGAGAAACCCTATGAGTGCCATCTCTGTGGGAAAACCTTCAGTCAATATTCTTACCTTACACAGCATGAGAGAACACACACTGGGGAGAAACCCTATGAATGCCATACCTGTGGGAAGACCTTCATTCAATATTATCATCTTAGACTACATGAGAGAACACACACTGGAGAGAAACCCCATAAGTGCCATTTATGTGAGAAAGCCTTCAGCCAATATTCTCATCTCATATGACATGAGAGAACCCACACTGAAGACAAACCCTAAGAATACCATATCTGTGGGAAAAACTTCAGTCAGTATTCTTACCTTAGACAACATGAGAGGACACACAGTAGTGAGAAACCCTATGAATGCCATATCTGTGGGAAAACTTTCAGTCAGTATTACCTTAGACAACATGAGAGAACACACACTGGGGAGAAACCCTATGAATGCCATATCTGTGGGAAAGCCGTCATTCATTGTTCTAACCTAAGAGAACATGAGAGAATTCACACTGAAGAGAAACCCCATAAATGTCATGCATGTGGGAAAGCCTTCAGTCAATATTCCATTCTTAGAAGACATGAGACAACTCACACTGGAGAGAAACCCTATAAATGCCATTTATGTGAAAAAGCCTTCCATCAGTATTATCATCTCATATGACACGAGAGAACCCACACTAAAGACAAACACTATGAATGCCATACCTGTGGGAGAACCTTCAGTCAAAATTCTTATTGTAGACAACATGACAGAGCACACACTGGAGAGAAACCTTATGAATGACATATCTGTGAGGAAACCTTCATTCATGGATCTAACCTAAGAGAACATGAGAGAGTTCACACTGGAGATAAACCCCATAAACGTCATGTGTGTGGGAAAGCCCTCAGTATTCTGGTCTTAGACAAGAGACAACTCACACTGGAGAGAAACTTATGAATGTCATCTGTGTGGGAAAGCTTTGCTCAAAGTTCTACCCTCAGGCAATGTGAGAGAACACACGGTGGACAGAAGCCAAGAGAATATAATCTATACGGGAAAACCTTAATTTGTCTAAATTTAGACAACATGAAATTATTCAAACTTGATTGAAACCCTATGAGTATCATCAATGTGGGAAAGCTTTCAGTCAAGATTCTGACCTTAGATGGAATGAGAGAACTCACACTACACATATTTTGAATGTGGAAGAGAATTCAGATATAGCTTTAACCTTTCAACAAATAAGAAACTCACATACTTAAGAAATACACTTTGTAATCTACATGGTAGTGCCATTAGCCATCTGTACTACTTCAATTCATATTAGGAAATTCATACAGGATAGAATTTGTATGTCATCTATGCAGCAAAGCCCTTAGTGGATGGTCTGATATATGATAGAACTCATAATATAAATCTAATGGAAGTGGGAAATCCTCATCTGCTGCTCTAATTAGCAAGTCAGAGAAATTATATGTGAGGAATTCTATGTACGCAATGTAGGAGTGCCTTAATTTGTAATTTATCCTTTAAGTAAAATAAGTGGGCTCCATAGGAATGAAACACTAGGTCTGTAATTACTGTACCCTATCATTCAGTGAAAAACATGCCATAGTGTGCTAAAAAATGCTCAATTTAGGAATAACTAAGAAGACATGAAATAAGATGGGAAGGTCATAAAAACATGAAGTAAGAGGGAAAAGTATTAGGTGGATGGTACCCCTTGGAGGAATCCAGAAATTTCATGATGGGAATATATTTAATATAAACTCAGGGGAAATCCTCTATTCAGAAATTTGCAAGGTTGTGATCATAAGTTATGGTGTGTCTGTGAGGGATAGTGTTTGATGGGATTGGGCAAATTATTGGATATTTGGTGGCTGAGTTATGGAGATCAGTGGTAGAATTGCTATGGCTGTGGGGATAGAATGTGAAGTCTAATTTTGGAGTCTTTGGGGTAAATGAATATGGTCCCATGGTTGCCTCTAATTGATCAGTGATGAATATTTTTTAGGCCAAAGATTAAGTACCTGAAGGGTAAGAACAAATATTTGCTTTTTTTTTTTTTTATCTTGGAGCATTACTTCATATTGGTAACAACAATATTTATCAGTGGGAGAGAGGGCCCTGCACACAGTACACTGAGTCAAGCAGAGGTCCAGATAATTCCTACTTCCCCTTATGTTCTGGTTTGCTAATGCTGCCCTTTTGCAAAACACCAGAAATGGATTGGCTTTTGTAAAGGAGGTTTGTTTGGTTACACAGTTACTATATTAAGGCCATGAAGTGTCCAAGGTAATGCATCAACGATTGGGTACCTTCACTGGAGGATGGCCAATGGCATCTGGAAAACCTCTGTTAGCTGGGAAGGCAAGTGGCTGGCATCTGCTCCAGAGTTCTGGTTTCAAAATGATTTTCTCCCAGAATATTCCTCTCTAAGCAGCATGTCCTCTTCAGAATGTCATTCAGTTGCTCTTGGAGCATTTATCCTCTCTTAGCTTCTCAGGAGCAAAAGACTGCTTCCAAAGGCCATCTCCAAAATGTATCTGTAAGCTTCAGCTCCTCTCTCAGCTCCTGTGCATTCTTCAAAGTGTCCCTCTTGACGGTAGCAAGAGCCTGGGTCTGTGTGGCTCTTTTTAAAGTGACCAATTAACACCAACCCTGAATGGGTGGGATGCATGGAAATTACCCAATCAAACATTTTACTCACAGATGATTTAGTCACATCTCCATGGAAACACTCAAAGGATTCCAATGTAATCAACACTAAATACATCTGCCCCCACAAGATTGCATCAAAGAACATGGCATTTTGGGGGACATAATACATCCAAACTGGCACGCCTCACTAATGGCCCATTACAGAGTATTAGGACCCACAGAAATAATCATTTTAGTAATCAAAGATGTAATTCCAAAATATAAAGGGTCATTAGACATTGCTATTATGGTGGTCCAGATGTGGAAATCCAATCCTTGACATTAATTTTGGAAAAATTGTGATTCATAACATGCATATATAAAAACATTTTAGCTAATTTTGTAATTTTAGAAGATTGCTAAATTCTCTCCTACTAAAATTGAGAACAGAAGAGTTACTTCTGTTCTCATTACTATACCCTATATTTATGAAACAGTGAAAGATTGATTGTTTTTACCCTAATTAGGGACAAAAAATGGTTGTTTTTTCTCATAACTTCTGTTATTTTTAGACATAGTGGTGGACTTATGTAATGTATTAAGTCAGAGTGGAAAGAAAAAAAACTTGGTGAAAAAATGATACTGTTTTTGTTTGCAGATGACATTTCAGTATATAGAAGATAGTATTAAATTTGCAAAAGAAAATTAGAGGACATTATTAATTTTAGGAATACCACAGTGTCTGAGGTAAAAATAAAACTCAATTTCTATATGTTTAGAAATTTATTGGGAGAGTTAACCCATGTTCCCAGTACCAAAATTTCATGGCATTAGAGTTTGCATGCTCAGTTCCATGGTGGATCCACCCATGGCAAATGCTCTCATGGGAAATTCAGCTATTTCATTGAGGTCTTTGAGGTTAATTCCATTATCCTCATTTTCCAGGAAGCAATCATCAGCCTCCCACCAGGTTCTCAAGCCTCATTGGTACAGTTTAGGGTATCCCTCCTTGGCTGTTTTATTCCAAAGCTGTCCATCATAATAGGACCCTTGCCATATCCATAAACATGAGTAATGCATTTGGTGCCTTTCCACATCACCACTTGTTTCCAAAGTCCCTTAACTACACTAGGGTATATTTTATTCTCCAATTGCATTCTGTCCATGAATCTGACCAGATTGCTAAGCCATTGGTGATGACTTCCACCAGGAGGCAGTAAACACATATAGGGGTGCTTAGACCCAAGTGTTCCAGAATTATTAGGACCACTCACATATCCCTATGTGGGATATGACTCCCAGGGGTGTATAGTCCCCTTTGCATTGTGAGACGTGACTCCCATGGATGAACCTGGCCTTGTCATTGTGGGATTGAAAATGCCTTCTTTACCAAAAGGGGGGGAGGAAAAGAAACAAAGTTTCTGTGGCAAAGAGATTTCAAATAGAATTGAGAGGTGATTCTAGAAGTTAATCTTATGCCTTATATAGGTATTCCTTTTTAGTTTCTAGTATATTAGAAAAGCTAGAAGGAAATACCTGACTCTGTTTTACTGTGATCCATTAGACTTGATTCTTGATGATTGTTTAACTTCATAACTTGTATAGTGCAGCTATGTGAATGTGAAAACCTTGTGACTGACACTCCCTTCATCCAGTGTATGAGCAGATGAGTAATAAAATAAAGACAGAAATATATAAATAATAGCTGGGGATAAGGGTATGGAATGCTTTGGGTGTTCTTTTTCTTTTTTCTTTTCTTTATTTTGGAATAATGAAAATGTTCTAAAATTCATTGTGATGAATGCACAACTATGTAATGATACTGTAAGCCATTGATTTGTGAACTTTGTATGGATTATATGGTGTGTGAATGTATCTCAATAAAATTGCATTTAAAAAATCCATGTGTGATTTTTCAGTATCATAGGCTATTACCAAGACTTTACTGGCAGGCCGCATAAAGGGAATTCTGCCTCCCCACTCCCCCACCCTGACTTTTTGCACAGTGAATGCATGCAATCTCATAAGGGAGTTGTGGCCAAAATTCAGGCCCACTTGGCTGGTTGTGCTCTTGTGCACATCTGTACTCCTAACTCAGGTGCCTCCATTCAGAGGCCTCCTGATCAGAGTCTTAAAACCCAGGATTTCCTCCAACCTTTACTTGAAAACTGTTAAGTGAGGAGGGGTGGGAGGAGCTGGAGACCTCAAGAGCAATTTCTCCATTCTGAGTCAGTACTAAGGAGTTTTTCACACACCATCCTAATCCAACCTCTGGGTCCATCAAACTACAGGAGCACTTCTGTTGCAAACCCTTGACATTGACATCCCCATGTCAAAGGTGATCCATCTGAAGCTCACAATTACATGAGGAAATAGAACAGGGGAGAGTCAGAATCTTTTCTGGGTTTAATCTCTTGCATATATCATCACAGAAAGTAATTAAAACTTCATGTATTAATTCCATATTTGGCTTAGAGTGTTTTAATCATTTACCATGACAGCTGGCATATCAGCTCAGCTGTTTTAGCTCAGATCAGCTCATGACACCCTTGTAAGTGCAATTTTCTATCAGTTATTAAAAAATCATATGCAACATCAATCATTATAATTCACCCCTTCAGTGTAATCCTGCTGTTTAAGAAAACATTTCACTTGTTATTTACTCCTTTTAAAATCATAATTCTATCCAGTAAAGAAGTGCTATCCAATATTTAATGAATATATTTGGATTTTGACCAAATGTAATTTCCTCCCAGCATTATCTATCCTTTTAAAAGAATAATATCCTCTTAAAACATCACATCCTAAACTCAACCAATTGCAAGTGCTTCTCCTGGAGAATTGCATGTCATAAAGAAAATGATTTTTCATTGTAACCCTTATTTTTCCAAATTTCCTCTATGGGTAATTAGCTTGAATTCATGTCTTGTGAGTGCAGAAATAACCACTAAAGTAGAGTAAAGCACACAGCTACAGACCCTCTCTTATATAAGCACTTAATATAAGACAGAGGTAGTATGTGATAATACAGTAACTACTATATCCTCTTCAGCAAATGGTGCTTCCATATTTGGTACTCATATTGGGCAGAAGGAAATTTCACACCTGCCTCTCATCATACACAAATGATGTAGATTAAATTATCAAATAGGAAAAGTCAAAACTATAATTATTAGAGACAGACAAAGGAGATTGACTTCAGGATAACAGTATTGGTACAGAGATCTTATAAAAGAAGCAGATGTTGATGCACTTAATTATATTGGATTTATAAATTACCCTTTCTCAAAGGATGGAAAAGAGTACAAAATTCTATGTAACAAACTGAGTGGAGTGGAAATACATTTCACACTTTGTATAGACAGGAATTTAACAGAAGAGAAATTCCATATTAACATTAAAGTATACTAAAACTTCAAATCACATATATACACAACCCACTAGCAAAATTTTTAAATATATAATATAAAGTATTAATGAGTAATTTCAGCTGAGAGAATTCTCAAATATTGCTGAAATTCTCAGATATTCCTGAAATAAAACTACAATTGTAATTGTAGTATTACAAACAGTTTAGAAAATAGCATGATGTATCAATATACTTAGGCAATGATATACTGAGTAAACCCTCAATTCTTGTGTAGGCTTTAGTTATAAATAATGGTTACTCTCCTCTGTGTTAGCTACAGCTTTTCACTCGAGCCAAAGTTGACTGTACTGCCTCTACCCAAGTTTCAAAGAGAAAATACTTTATAGCAAAAGTAATCAGGCTCTGAAACCCACACTCATCTGTTCCTTTGTCTTTTATTTGGTTTAAGCTTGCTACATGGTCAAACTGTATTAACGGGGTACTGGAGCACAGTCCTTTTCTTGGGATGAGCACTAAAATTTTAAGACTAAAACAACCATATTCTAAAATACTCTGTTAAGAATAAAGATTTACATAGCCAATGCATAATGGGCATGCTTTTGGAGAAAGAGAAAATTTTTGCTATTGTAGCCACCAAGAATAGAATTCATGGATTAATGAATCATTTAAAGCCAGAAGGTTGGTTATGTATAGGGAAGAAGGAAATACTTTTACCATAAATGTTCTAGTTAATCCTTTAAAAACTGACTTATTCCATCAGTTCTTATTACCAACAGTTATACTTTATTTTCTACTCTGAAAGAGAAAAATGTGCATTGTGTTTTGCTTCTGGAACAAGCTTGTTCCTTCTAAATTGCTCATTATTTGAAAAGAAGTCCCTGTAGGCTTCTTGCCCTTCTGAAAAATTAAAACCCAATCAAGTGACAAGTGACTATGAGACTAGAGATATCCTATTGAACTGGGTTTTACTGATCAACTAATTCACTAAGTAATTTTATGCTTTATGCTCAGGTATATGTAAACTAAATTTCCTAATGTCTAGAATTATGGGAGCAGGATAGTGGTATTTGTTACTTTGGACACACGGATCAATTATACCCAAAGCCATGAATGTATCATGTTATCATATGGGAGAATTGAAAAATAAATGCTCTCAAGATCAAAGCAGTAGTTCTTGAGTTTATATGAGGACCAAATAACTGAAATGAGTTCCATTTCCACCCATCTGTTCATCTATCCAAGATTTAGAAAACATTTCTTTATTTTTTCATTAAATGCATGCATCTTCATGTCATATCTCTCCTTCAAATGTTCCATAATCATTTAGTCTAAGATAAATTCAATTATCTCTTATGTTATTGAAGACACCATCAAAATAAAAGAAAAAATATGAGTATCAGTTATGATGACAATGAGAAGGTACTCATGAATTCATCTTAATAAATTTTGGTTCAATATATGAATATTGGTGTCCAATGTACAGAGGAGGAAACTTTAGTGATATGGAAGCATCATGAGTGATAGATGCTTTTGAGCATCTTAAACAGAAATATGTATCATATAAGAAAGTGAAAGAATAAGGCTGACACATTGTACATTGAAATTTTTCTTGGAGAAAAATCAAATCCCTTAGTCTCATCCTGATACCAGAATTTCTCAGCAGACAGATATGTGCAGTCATAAAACTGAGTAAATTATGAGGGGGAACCATGTACAGCTTCTGTGAATGAGTCCTGGAGAAAAGAGACATTCGATATGGCATTGATGGTACAGGCAAAATCATTACCTATTCACAACCTATATATTGTTACATAAAACAACCATACAATTCCCTAGAAAATAGAGTTGTTAGTCAGCTTTCTATTAATTCAATCAAAAT
Organism: Choloepus didactylus; assembly: GCF_015220235.1. NCBI lineage: Eukaryota > Metazoa > Chordata > Mammalia > Pilosa > Megalonychidae > Choloepus > Choloepus didactylus. Next base: position 192,742 of record NW_023637579.1, read on the forward strand.
TGTGAAGAAATTTGTAGACTACATATCATTGGCAGAAATTGAGATTTTGAATGAGAAAGAACATATAAAAACCTTTCAGAAATGACTACAAGAATACTGAGACAATTAATGGGACATTGTGACATTTTAATACTTCTAGTTAATATACTTACAGAGATAAATCTGTATTATGCAATGAAAACATACATTACAGAATGAAGAGATATGAATTACCAAGGGCTATTTTGTATGAATATGTATGTAATCTCAAGCATTAACTTTGCAAATGTTTGAAGAGATAGTTTTAAATTCAATTTTATTGAGATATATTCACAAACCATACAGTCATTCAGAGTATACAACCAATTGCTCACAGTACTATTATATAGTTGTGAATTCATCACCGCAATCAATTTTTTGAACATTTTCATTACCACACAAAAAGAATAAGAATGAAAGTTAAAGTAAAAAAGAACACCCCAAACATCCCCTACCCCCATCCCTCCCTGTTACTCATTTACTTTTTTACTCATTTTTCTACTCATCTGTCCATACACTGGATAAAGGGAGTGAGAGCCACAAGGTTTTCACAGTCACAGAGTCACACAGTGTAAGCTATATAGTTACACAATTGTCTTCAAGAATAAAGGCTACTGGGTTGCATTTCAAGAGTTTCAGGTATTTTCTTCTAGCTATTCCAACACAATAAAAACTAAAAAGGGTTATCTATATGATGCATAAGAATAACCTCCAGAATTACCTCTCAACTCTATTTGAAATCTCTTAGCCACTGACACTTTTCTTAGTCTCATTTTTCTTCCCCTTTTGGTCCAAGATGGCTTTCTTAATCACATGATGCCAGGGCCAAGCTCAACCCTGCAAGTCATGTCCCCCATTGCCAGGGAGAGTTACACCCCTGGACATCATTTCCCATGTAGGGGGGAAGGGCAGTGAGTTTACATGAAGATTTGGTTTAGGGAGAGAGCTCACATCTGACAAACAAAAGAGGTTCTCTGTGGGTGACTCAGGCACAAATTTAAGCAGGCTTACCCTCTACTGTGCAGTAACAAATTTCATAAGGGCAAGCCCCAAGATTGAGGGTGGTCCCCAATGCTTATGAGAATATCATTAATTACCCCAGTCCCTCAATGGGACTTTGCAAATACATTTTTATTCTCTGCCCAAATTACTATGGGATGTATTGGGGCTTCACACTAACCTGTACAAACCAACCAGATTTCACTCCTGATTCAAAGTTCCATGTAATTATTATATTTGAATAAACTGACCATACAGGTTAAATTATATCATGCTACAAAAATATAGATTTTGCACCTAATAAACATCTCTCCCTTTGGTCTCACCCAGAACTTGAAGTTTTAAAACACCATCAATATTTTCCATGCCCTTTAGTCTGATTTACCTTAGTCCTAACCAAGCCCATTTCATTCATATCTCTAATTGAAGTTTGATCTCTTTTGCAGACTTTTTAACATTTTCTCTGTGGGGTAATGCTGACATTCATAGCTGCTGGACTCTAGCTGTGAGTCTCAGGTGTCACACAGATACCCAGATTTCCAGGGACCAGCCACATCTTCAGAATTTAGAAATAGCCATTGCAAATCAGGGATAGATGTAACTGTTGTAGGATCTTTCAATCTAGGAACCTTTACAATAATCCCTCTCCTGATAACCTATGCTCTCAGATTCAATTCTCAGAGTTTGCACATTATAGTTAGACCATATTAGTAAGGCATTATAATGTTTTTCTTTTCATTTCTGGTTTATTTCACTCAAAATACTGTTCTTGATGTCCATTCAGTTATTTGCATACCTCAAAACTTCATTCTCTCTTGTAGCAGCTCAGTATTCTATTTTATGTATACACCACAGTTCACCATTCCATCCATCAGTCAATGTACACTTAGGCCACCTCCATCCACTGCAAACTGTGAATACTGCCACCATAAACCTCACTGTGAAAATGTCCATTCATGTTCTTGCTCTGAGTTCTTCCAAGTAAAGACCCAATAACAAGGTTTCAGACATAGAAGAGGGTGCATTGATAAGTGAATAAGGAGAACATAATAAATATAAAGTAAATAGCCTAAACACATAATCATGGCAACTTATATACAGGGTAAAATGATGTTAATGAGAACATCTTAACCAGGAAAATATGGATTATAATTGAGGAACAAAAATATCAGAAATGTCAAGAACTCCACTACTTAATGCCCACTTACACTGTCTTAGAATACTAAATGAATTTACCAACTATGATAGATCCACTTCAAATGACTCCTGAAGTGAGGAACTAACATGAGAGAAGTACAGAAGGCACATAACATAACTGTCTAAATTAGGAAGAAGGATAGAGCTGTTGACAGAAAAATGCTGGTAAAATGGACCTTGATTGAATACAGGAGGGGAGTTCCCTTAACACTGTCTTTATTATGGCTTGAACTCTAGATGCTATTTTGAATACAATAGACTATTCCTTTCTAATTAACAATATATAGAGAGACTGCACTGCTGAATATAGATTAAATTTAGAATAACTCTTCAACAAAGTAGTAATATATCCATTAATATTAGTTAATTTATTTGAGGTTACTCCATAAAACATGAATTATATTTGGTCATGATTTCTGAAACATATTTTCCTAATTTCTTCAATATTCATTCACTTGAAAGTATAAATATAATTCAGTTAAAAAATGAAACAATCATACAAAACACTTAATTTATCTCTTTATTAGATATTCAGATTCTAAAGAAAAGATTTCACTTGGTATTTACTCCTCTTAAATCATATTTCTGTGTAATGAACCAATATACACAAAAATTAATAAATATGTTGCATTCTGCTGAGTTATTTCCCAAGACATTATCTATTATTTTGAAAGAAATATCCAATATAGCAGTCCACATTGTAAGCTCAATAATTTCCATGTGTTTTCTTTGGGCATCTCAAGTCAGAAAGAATATATATTTTTAATTCTAATTATCACATACCCAAATATAGTTTACATAAATTACATTTGAATATAAATGGTATCAGTGCAGAAATAAACAGGCAGTGCTTTAGAGTATACAGCACAGCAATGAACCACTCCCATGGGAAATGTTAATATATGACAGGTGTAGTTAAAATTTAGTGGTACAGTGAAAATAAACCATCTACTGAAAAATGACATCACATTTAATATTGAAAATACCAAAGGATCCACAAGAAAACTACTATAAATATTCACCAAATTCAGCAAATTACAGGGAACAAGATTACTACTCAGAAAACAGTTGTGAATCACATCAGAGAAGAATATCCCAAAATGCAAATTGAAAGCAAAAAAGAAAATCAATTCACAGTAGCTCCTCAGAAAACAAAATACCAAGGAATAAATATAACCAAGGAGATGAAGGACTTGTATGATGAAAACTTAAAAAAAAGAGCTCCTAAAAAATTAAAAAGACCTAAGTAAATGGTACGGCATCCCATGATCATGGAAACAAAAATTTATTAAGATTTCATACTATCCACAGCAATTTACAGATTTAATACAAAACATACCAGAGTTCCAGCAGCTGATTTTTGAATAAGTTGTGTTGGAGTCCTTCTAATTCTTTTTTTCAAATGGAGATCCAGCATTCCCACCACCATTTCTTGAAGATGATATTTTTTTCCCAGTTGCGTGGACTTTGCCCCCTTGTTAACAACCATTTGGTCATAAATATGAGGGTTCATTTCTGAGCTCTCAATTCAATTCCATTGGTCTATATGCCTGCTCTCGTGCCAGCACCATGCCATTATGATTACTGTGGCTTTGTAATGAGTTTTAAGATCAGGAAGTGTGAGTCCTCCAACTTCCCTCTTTTTTTCAAGAAGACTTTACCCATATAAATTTAATGACTGGCCTTTATCTTTCTGAAAAGCAGTTTGTTGGAATATTGTTTGGGATTGCATTGGATCTATAAATTACTTTGGGTAGTGTTCTGGTTTGCTAATGCTGCTGGAATGCAAAACAGCAGAGATGGATTGGCTTTTATAAAAAGGGTTTTATTTGGTTACAAAGTTACAGTCTTAAGGCCATAAAGTGTCCAGGATAACACATCAAGAATCTGGTATTTTCACTGGAGGATGGCCAATATTGTCTGGAAAACCTCTGTTAGCTGGGAAGGCACATGGCTGGCGTCTGCTCCAAAGTTCTGGTTTCAAAACGGCTTTCTCCCAGGACGTTCCTCTCTAGGCTTCAGTTCCTCAAAAATGTCACTCTTAATTGCACTTGTGATATTTGTCCTCTCTCAGCTTCTCTGGAGCAAGAGCCTGCTTTCAATGGCCATTTTCAAACTGTCTCTCATCTACAGCTCCTGTGCTTTCTTCAAAGTGTCCCCCTTGGCTGTAGCTCCTCCTCAAACATCACTCACAGCTGCACTGAGTTCCCTCTGCCTGTCAGCTCATTTATATGGCTCCACTGATCAAGGCCCACCTTAAATGGGTGGGGCCATGCCTCCATGGAAATATCCAATCAGAGTCATCACCCACAGCTGGGTGGGGTGCATCTCCAAAGAAACACTCAAAGAAATGTAATCAAAACTGGTAACATCTGCCCACACAAGATTACATCGAAGATAATGGCGTTTGGGGGACATAATACATTCAAACCAGCACAAGTAGTATTGACATCAAAATGATATTTAGTCTTCCAATCAGCAAACACAGACTATCCTTCCATATATCTGGGTCTATTTGATTTCTATTAACAAGTTTTATAGTTTTGGGTACAAGTCTTTTACATCCTTGGATAGATTTATTCCTAGATGTTTCATTTTTATTTTTTTTTAATTGGAATGGACTTTTTCTTGATTTCTTCTTCCAATTTTTCATTGCTTGCAAATATAAACACTTCTGATTTTGGGTGTTAATCTTGCATCCTGCCAATTCTAAATAAATTTATTATCTCTAGGAGCTTTGTACTGGATATTTCAGGATTTTCTATAAGTAGGATGTCATCTGCAAATAAGGGGTTTTACTTCTTACTTTAGATTTAGATGCCTTTTATTTCTTTTTTGCCTAATTAATGTGCTGCTGGATTTGATTTGAAAGTATGCTGTTGAGGATTTTTGCATTTATGTTCATTAGAGGGATTGGTCTGTAATTTTCTTTTCTTGTGGTCACTTGGTATAGCTTTGGTAAAAGGGTGATGTTGGCTTCATAGAATGAGTTAGGTAGATTTCCCTCCAATTTTTTTGAAGAGTTTGAGCAGGATTGGTACTAATTCTTTCTTGAATGGTCGGCATAATTCACATGTGAAGGAATCTGGTCCTGGCCTTTTCTTATTTGGGAGCTTTTTGATTACTGATCCAATCTTGTTACTTGTGATTGGTTTGTTCAGGTCCTCTATTAATGTTCATTGTTCATGCTTTACTAAGAAGTTGTCTATTTCATATAAGCATCTAGTTTGTTAGCATATAGTATCCTCTCAATATCTCATGTATTTCTGCAGAATCAGTTATGTCCCCTCTCCCATTTCTAAATTTTTATTTGCATCCTCTCTATTTTTTGTCAGCATAGTTAAGGGTCCATCTTTTTTTCATTACTTTCTCAATGTACCCTCTTCTGAATTAGTTGATTCTCTCTATTGTTTTCATGTTCTTGATTTTATTTATTTCTGTCTATTTTTTCCTATTTTTTTTCTTCTGTTTAATTTTGGGCTAGTTTGTTATTCTTTCTCTAGTCCCTCCAGGTGATCACTTAATTCCATGAATTTTGCTTTCTTCTTTTTTAATGTAGGTATATAGGACAACAAGTTTCCCTGTCATCACCACCTATGCAGCATCCTAAAACTTCTTATATGTTGTGGTTTCATGTTCATATACCTAGAGATATTTATTGATTTCTCTGTTAATTTTTTCCTTGACCATTGGTTGTTTTAGAGTGTGTTGTTTAGCCTCCATATATTTGTTCATTTTCCAGCTTTCTGCCTCTTATTGTTTTCCAACTTTATTTCATTATTACCTGAGAAAGTGTTTTGTATAATTTCAAACTTTTAACATTTATTGAGGATTTCTTTGTGACCCAACATGTGGTCTATCCTGGAGAATGATTCTTGAGCACTTGAGAAAAATGTGTATCCTGTGGTTGTGTGGTGTAATTTTCTGTAAATGTCTCTTGAGTCTATTACATTTATTGTTCTATTCAAAATCTTGGTTTACTTATTAATCCTCAGATATTCTATCCATTGAGGAGAGTGGTGTATTGGTTTCCAATTATTATTGTAGAGGTGCCTATTTCTCCCTTCAGTGTTGTCAGTGGGTGCCTTGTATTTGGCACTCTGGCTTGGTGCATAGATATTTATGATTGTTATGTCTTCCTGATGAATGTCCATTTTATTAAAACATAGTGTCTTTCTTTCTCTCTTTTATTTGTTTTACCTTTGAAGTCAAATTTTTCTGATATTAGTATAGTTATGCCTGCTCTTTCTGGTTGCTGTTTCTGTGAAATATCTATTTCCAACCTTTTACTTTCAACCCATTTTTTTTCCTTGGGTTTAAAATGAGTCTCTTTTAGACAGTATAGATGGGTCCTTTTTTTTAAATCCATTCTTCAAGTCTATGACTTTCCATTGGCCAGTGTTCCAGTTTGCTAATGTTGCCATTTTGCAAAACATAGGAAACAGATAGGCTTTTAAAAAGGGTGGTTATTTGGTTACACAGTTACAGTCTTAAGGCCATAAAGGGTCCAAGGTAAGGCATAAATAATCAGGTACCTTCACTGGAGGATGGCCAATGGCATCTGGAAAACCTCTGTTAGCTGGGAAGGCATGTGGCTGGCATCTGCTCTGGAGTTCTGGCTTCAAATGGACTTTCTCCCAGGGCAGTCCTCTCTAGGCTGCAGCAGCAAGCTCCTTCTGTCTGAGCTTGTTATATAGGACCCCAGTGATTTAAATAAGAGTCACCCTGAATGGGTGAGGTCCATATCTCCATGGAAATTATCCAGTCAAGTGTTTCCCTCACAGTTGATTGTCACATCTCCATGGAAACACTCAAATGTTTCCAACCTAATCAACATGAATATGCCTGGCCCCACAAGATTGCATCAAAGAACATGGCATTTTTGGGGACATAATACATACAAACAAGCACAGGGAGTTTAATCCATTGACACTTAATGTTATCACTATAATTTCATCTATGATTTTGTCTTTTAGATTTTATATGTCATATCTTTCTCTCTCTCTCTTTTTTCCATTACTGATAGTCTTCATTTCTACATTCTTCTCCAAATGTCTCTCTCCTGGCTTTTCCTCTCTGTAGTGTATCCTTTAGTGTTTCTTGTAAAGCAGGTCTCTTGTTCACAAACTCTCTCAGTGTCTTTTTGTCTGAAAATATATTAAATTTCCATCACTTTTGAATGACAGTTTTTCTGGATACAGATTTATTGGTTGGCAGTTTTACTCTTCAGTATTTTAAACATATTATGCAACTGCGTTCTTGCCTCCATGGTTTCTGCTGAGAAATATGCACATAGTCTTATGAAACTTCTTTGTACATGATGGATAACTTTTCTTTTGCTTTCAAAATTTTCTCTGTCTTTCACATTTTAGAATCATATTATTAATTGTCTTGCAGCAGATTTATTCAGATCTATTCTGTTTGGGGTTTGGTGCACTTCTTGGATCTCTAATTTTATGTCTTTCAAAAGAAATGAAAAAATTTCTGTGATTATTTTCTCCATTATTCTTTCTGCCCCTTTTCACTACCCTTCTCTTTCTGGGACATCCATGACATGTACATTCATGCACTTTATGTTGTCTTCAATTCCCTGAGAATCTGCTCATATTTTCCTACTCTGTTCTTTTCTGAGTATGATTTCAGATGTCCTGTTCTCTAGTTCACTAGTCCTTTCTTCTGCCTCTTTGAATCTGCTGTTGTAGGACTCCATCATGTTTTTCATCTCCTCTGTTGTGCCTTTCATTCCCATAAGTTCTGCCATTTGTTTTATCAAACTTTTGAGTTCTTCCTTATGTTCACTCAATGTCTTCTTTATATCCTTCATGTATTTTGCCATATCTTCCCTCAACTCATTTATTTGATATTTTTATTTGATTCAGCATGTTTATTTGAACATCTTTAATTAGTTGTTTCAACTCCTGTATCTCATTTAAAGTGTTAGTTTGTTTCTTTGGCTGGGCTATATCTTCATTTTCCCTAGTGTGACTTGTAGTTTTTGGTTAGTCTAGGCTTCTGGTTTCCTTGATTAGTTCATTCTAGAGGTCATTTTTGCTCTTTTATCCTTGGGTTTTCTTGTTTATTGGCTTTGTTCTCTGTTTCTTGGTCTTCAGTTCAACTTATTCTAGACCTCTAGCATAGCTACATCTTACTTGATCAGAATGTTTCAGCACTTGTTATTCTGGTTCTTGCCTTGCCTATATGGAACCTTTTATTTTGAGGGGGACCTACTCAGATATGATCTACCCCAATCAGATTTTCCCATACCAGACAGCCCCAGGTCTCATGAGGACGGTGTAATCATTGTCAAGTTTCCCTGAGGATGAGTCCCAGACAGTTCAGATTTTCTTCTGAAGCCACTAGAGTCTGTGCTTTTCCTATTCTTCCCAGCAGATGGTGCTTGTCAACCTACAGCTCCCCACTGGTGTGAAGAGGTGTTGTGCCTTTAATTGTCAGCACAGGGGCATGGTTTAGACAGTGGTGGATATAGAAGGTAAACTTAGGCTGTTTCTTTTCTTTTCCCAGACTTTGTGGTCCTGCTGCTTGAGCTGTGCCCTGTGTTACTTTTTCTTAGGGACGTGAAGTCCTTTAGAGAATTATCTCCTTCCCTTGACTCCTTAATTTGTCTCTCAGACCTATCTTAAATCCACCCTTCCATGACTATTGAAAATGCCTCTGCCTTTTTCTAATGAGCTACTTTGAATAGTTTAAACAAAAAGAATAAAACAAAGAAAAACAGAAATCCCCTTTTCAGAGCTAGTCCCCAACCTTCAATGCTTGCCAGTCAAGAGCTAGTTTTGATACCTGGCTCTACACACCCCTTTTCTTTGGGCATAGCCCTTTTCCAGTATTTGGAGCTCAGCTGAATCAAAAAGCCTCTGACTTTTCTTATTTATTTTGATTTTTTTTTCCATTTGCCCTGCCTCCTCTTTGCTGGGAGAGAACTCAGGGCTCCTTTCCTGCTTACTCTGGATTTATCTGTGCTCACAGCTTGTATTCAGTAGTCTAAATTTGTTAATTAGAACTGCAATTGGTAATTGTTTGAGCTACTTTCCCTTGCTCCTAGTAGAGACTGCTTCTTTTTCCCACAGGGGAGTGTTCCAACTCAAACTGCCATGCCAGTGAGGGAGATGCATAAGCTCAACAGTTTGGGAGCTTTATTTACAGTTCTATGCCATGATCTTGGCCATTCAACCCATTCCAGACTGGTGTACTATGTGTGTCCACTCATTCATGTCCCCCAAACATCAGTTTACAGACATGTAGCTGCTCTATAGGACAAAATTCCAAAACTCCCTATGCTGTCATCTTGCCTCACCCCCTTTTCTTTTGTTTTTATGTGTCTTAATTCTTTAACTCTTTCCCTTTATTGTAGCTTCCATTTCTCAATAGGTGATCTTTATTCATATATCTGAATATCTTTTTTATTTCTATTTCTCTCTACATTTTAAATAATTTCTTTATGTTTACACTGGGTTTGGATTATATAACCTATGCCAATTTGCTACTGAGTTGAAAAGATACCAACTTAACTTCAAAGACAACCACATTCTCTACTCCCATATCCCTCAGTTCCCCTCTTCATGTTGTATTGTCTCCACATTATCTGTTTATATTTTGTGAGAAAATCATCAGGCAATTTGACTCTTTTTCAATTTTATTTTAACTCATAGGAATTAGGGATTAGTATTCAATATTGAGTGTACAGTATTATTAGGTTTTGCATTTACCCATTTATTTACCTTTACCAAAGATGTTTGTTTCTGCACACTGCTACAAGTCACCCTTTCCTGTCTTTTCCTTTCAACCTTAGACTCCCTTTAGCAATTCTTGTAAGGCTGTTCTTTTCTGACAAACTCTCTCAGTTTGTGTCAATTTGTAAATGTATTTTACTTCATTTTGGAGGACATTTTTGATGAATAAAAAACTTTTGTCTATTAGTTTTCCTCTTTCAGTACCTTATATGTTATATCACTGCCTTCATGACTCCATGGTTTCTGGTGAAATTTTGGCACTTAGTCTTATTGAGGATTCATTTTCGTGATGAATCACTTTTTTCTCGCTTACAGAATTCTTCTCTTTATCTTTGGAATTTTATAATCTGATTAATGTATGTTTTGGAGTATTTCTAGTAGGTTTTATTATGTTGAGTGTTTTTTTTGTGTGTGTGAATTTTGGATGTGTATATTTATGTCCTTTAAAGGAGTTGGGAAACTTTCAGCTGTTATTTCCTCAAATAGTTTTTCTTCCTTCCCTTCTCTTCTCCTTCTGGGATTTCCATGATACATATGTTGGAATAGTTTATGCTGGCCCTCAATCCCTTGATGCTGCTCATTTTAAAAATTATTTGCTCTGTTTTTCTGACTGTATGATTTCAATTATCTGGATGTTTAGAGTAGCCTATGCTTAACTATTCAGATTTCTCATGTCTGTTGCATATAATCCTTGTCTGGGATGTGTGGTACAACCTTTAAGATTGCCCTTTTATGTGAAATTTGTTTCACCTCCAGGAGAAAGCTTCATTTCCTTTGCTCCTTCTTTGGTAATCCTTATCTGTTTGTTTTAGTGCAGAACATTCTACTTAGCTCCTGTGATTTAACTTCTCTCCTTCACTTAGTTACTCCTTTTTATTATGCTTTCCAGTTCTGGGACCCATCTTGTCTTGTAGCAGCTCAGTTCTGAATGCTGAGAAAGGTGCATGGGGCACAGACATCTCTTCCCTCCCATGCTCATCAGCTGGCTCCAGCTGTCCATATCAAGTGGTGGTCTGTGCTGAACCCACTAATCCTGTCCTTTTTTTATTTTGAAATAAATTCAAAGTTATAGGAACAGTTGCAAAAACAATACTAACTCCATACACAGAATTCCATCATACCCTGACCCCCCTCCCCCAATAGCCCAATCCACTAACTTTAACATGCTGTCACATGGCTATTTCTTTCCCTCCCTCCCTCACTCCCTCCCTATCTATCCTCCATCATCTATTTCTCTGTCTTCTGAACATATGAGAGCTAGCTGCACACATCCTTGAACATACACTATAATTCACTTATACATTTCCCATGAACAAGAACATTCTTTTATGCAATCCCATTAAGCACAACTAAGAAGATCAAGAGATTCAACAATGATACAAAGCTTACATTCTACATTTCCTTTACCTTATGTCACAACTGTGTCTCTTTGAGCTACATGTCCTCTATCCTCCAATCCCATCTAAGTTCATCCTTGGCATTCAATCATCATCTATTTAGACTGTTCTTTTTTCTGTTGTGGAAACATATATACAGCCTAAATCTTCCCATTCCACCCCATCCCTAGCCTTCCATTAGTGGGATTAATCACATTTAGAATGTTGTAATGCTCTTTCCCACCATCCATTACTAGAAATTTCCCTTCACATCAAACAGCAACCCTACACTCATTTCTTAACTCCCCATTGCCCCTTCCCCCATTTCTCTTAACCCAAACTCTACTTTTCATCTCTATGGTTATATTCTCTGATAATTTCTTTGTGTTTACTGTGGGGTTTAAAATTAACCTCTTAAATCCATATCAATCGTGTTTTTCTTTGATACCACCTTCACTTCAATAGGACACATAAACTATGTTCCTATACTCCTCCATTCCCCCACCTTTATATAGTTGTCTAAAATTACATATTTTACATTGAGTTCAAAGCCACTGATTTATCATTAGAGTTTGTGTATTTTATATCATGTAGGAAGTAAATAGTGGAGTTACAGTTCAAAAATTATTGACTTCTATTTGTATTCCATTGTGTTTGGAGAATGTGCTTTGATTATATTCAATTTTTTTTTTTAATTTCTTGAGGCTTTTTTTATGTCCCAGCTTATGGTCCCTTCTGGAGAAAGATCCATGATCACTAGAGAAAAATGAGTGTCCTGGTGCTTTGGGATGTAAGGTACTATATATGTCTGTTAAAGTTCTCTATATCTCTCTCTCCTTTCTTTGTTTCTCTGTTGGTAGGGCTTCCTTTAGAATCTGAAGTAGGGCAGGTCTTTTATTGGCAAAGTCTCTCAGCATTTGTTTGTCTGTGAAAAATTTAAGCTCTCTCTCAAATTTGAAGGAGAGTTTTGCTGGGTAAAGTATTCTTGGTTGGAAAATTTTCTCTCTCAGAATTTTAAATATGTCATGCCACTGCCTTCTCACCTCTATGGTGGCCGCTGAGTAGTCACAACTTAGTCTTATGTTGTTTCCTTTGTATGCGGTGAATTGCTTTTCTCTTGCTGCTTTCAGAACTTGCTCCTTCTCTTCAGTATTTGAGAGTCTGATCAGAATATGTCTTGGAGTGGGTTTATTTGTATTTATTCTATTTGGAGTTCACTTGACATTTATGCTTTGTGTATTTATATTGTGCAGAAGGTTGGGGAAGTTTTCCCCAATAATTTCTTTGAATACTCTTTCCAGACCTTTACCCTTCTCTTCCCCTTCTGGGACACCAATGAGTCTTAAGTTTGGATGTTTTATTTTATCTATCATATCCCTGAGATCCATTTCAATTTTTTTTTATTTTTTTCTCCATTCTTTCTTTTGTTCTTTCATTTTCTGTTCTGTGGACTTCTAGGACACTGAGATGTTCAGCTTCCTCTGGTCCTGTGTTGTGAATATCCAGAGTCTTTTTAATTTGGCCAACAGTTTCTTTTATTTCCATAAGATTTTCTATTTTTTTTATTTACTCTTGCAGTGTCTTCTTTATGCTCTTCTAGGATCTTCTTTATGTCACTTATACCCTGGTCCATGGTTTTCTTGATGTCCTTTAAATCCTTTGCCATGTTTTCATTCTTTGATTGTAGTTCTTTGATTAATTGTGCAAGGTACTTTGTCTCTTCTGATAACTTGATTTGTGTGTTTGGAGTTGGATTCTCCATATCGTCTGGTTTTATTATATGCATTGGGATTTTCTGTTGTTTTTGGCCTCTTGGCATTTGCTCTGCCCAACAGGGTTCTTTCAAGTTGTAAAAAAAAAAAAAAAACCTATCTAATTTTTCAGAAACACAGTTTGGTGGTGTACACTTTCTTTAACTAGCCAGCAGATGGTGTCTGTGAGTCACCTATACCCCTCAAGTCAGTTCTTCCCAACTCTGTCTCTGTGGTGTGTGGGGAAATGATTTTTGTGGGGTTCAGCTGGTGAACTCAGTTTGGGTTTGTTGTTGGAGTTGACTGCCCTGAATGTGGGGTGTGTGTCCTGGTGGCTAGGGAGGCAGGGCCGCTTTAATATTCAAACCTCCCAGGTGTTCCCAGAGATTCAAGGCTGTTACCAGAGTCTACGCCTTCATTTCAATTTTGCCCCAGCTTTTCTCTGTTGCTGACCCACAAACCACCAGCACTGATGTAGCATCCCTGGGTTTTCCAAGTGGGTCCCCCTCTCAGCTGTGATCTTCCAGGACCTCTGCTGAGGGAAGGCTGTGCTACATCACTAGTGCACATCGTCCCTCAAGAGAAGCCCCAGGCCACCAGCCATGCAGGGGCACTCCCAGCCTGATGCAAAGATTAGCTTATAATTCTTGCCTGGTGTAAGTTCTGAATGGAAGGCAGGTAGCAGAGCTGGGCCCCACCCCTTTCCTCTTAGAGAAGATAGATGCCCTAGGGGGAGGTCATTAGCATTTCAATGGTCTCTCTCTGCCTGTGCTATACCCTTGTCTGGGTCACAGAGCTGGGAACTAAAAATGGCTGAGACTTTCTCCACTGAGTCAAAAAGGGAACAGAGCTAGTCCAAGGTGACCCTTCAGCTCTCCAAGGTCAGTCATCACCCAAAGCCGCTGTCTACTTGTTAGGGCTTCGTACCTCATAGTGAGCAGTTCACACTCACTAACTAAAACCCCAGTGGGAGCTCAGCTGAGCTATATTCGCTTGCTGGGAGAAAGCTTCTCTCTGGCACCATGAGGCTATATAGCTCGGGCTGTGGGGGGAGGAGTCTCCCAATTTGGATCTGCAGTTCTCACTTACAGATTTTATGCTGTGATCTCAGGCATTCCTCCCAATTCAGGTTGGTGTATGATGAGTGGACGGTCACATCTGTCCCCCTGCAGTTATTCCAGATTATTTACTAGTTGTTTCTGGTTTTTTTCAGTTGTTCCAAGGGGACTACTTAGCTTCCACTCCTCTCTATGCCGCCATCTTAGACCTCAATGCTTTCTTTTTAAGCATTTGCATTTTAGCACATCTGTGAAGTAAGAAGTGGGGTGGCATACCAAATAATAAAATACAATAATACTTTCATTTGTTTTTACCCAAATGGTTACCTATGCCACAGGTCTTTACTTCGTTATGCTAATGAACATTCTTTATTGTCATTCCTTTCAGTCTGAAGAACTCCTTTTAGTTTTGCTTGTAGAGAAGGTGTTGTGAGGAACTCCTTCAACTTGTTTATCTAGAAATGTGTTCACCTTTCCTCATATTCAAAAGAAAGTCTCACCAGATATAAAATTATTGATTGGTAGTTTTTTCTTTTAGGACTTTAAGTATTTCAACCCACTGACTTCTTACCTCCATGGTTTATGATGTGAAATATGCATTCAATATGCTTAGGACTTCCTTGTACATAACACACAGAAGTTCTCTTGCAGTTTTCAGAACACTTTCATCATCCTTTGCATTCAACAGTGTGATTAAAATATGAGCTGTATTTTTCTTCATGTTTTTTCCTGCAAGTGTTCTCTGGGCTTCTTTGATGTGCATATTAATAGCATATTGTGTCATGTTTGGGAAGTTCTCTGTCATTATTTTTTGAATACTCCATTTTCCTCTCCCTCTTTTTGTTTCCTTTCTGGAGTCCCATAATGCATATATTGGTACACTTGTTAGTCTCCCAGAGTTGGCTTGGGCTATTTTTCCTTTATATATTCCTTTTCTTGTTTCTGCTTCTCAGCCTGACTCATTTCAGCTGTGTTTTCTTCAAGTTTCTTGATTATTTCCTCTGTTAGCTCCAGAATGCTGCTGACAACCTACTGGGTATTTTTTATTTCTGTTACTGTGGTCTCTACTTCTGGTACTTCTATTTGGTTATTTAAAATTTCTGTCTCTTCACTAAGACTCTCATGTTGCTTATTAATTGTTCTGATATTCTTAGTTCTTTCTCTGTATTTTACTTCATTAATTTGAGCATTTCAAGATCATTTTATAAAAGTGCTTTACTGAATAAAGAAGAAATAGAAGAACTCAACAAATGAATCACAAGTAAAGAGATCCAAACAGTTATCTAAAAGCTTCCTAAAAATAAATCTCCAGGCCAAGAGGGCTTCACAGGGGAATTCCACCAAATTTCCAAAAAGAACTGGCACCATTGCTACTTAAACTCTTTCAAAAAATTGAAGAAAATGGAACCCTACCTAGCTCATTTTATGAAGCCAACATTGCTTTAATAACAAAACCAGGTAAAGATGCTACAAGAAAGGAAAACTATAGGCCAATTTCCCTAATGAATATAGATACAAAAATTCTCAACAAAATACTTGCAAATACAAAACAAAGACACGTTAAAAATATATACATCAATACCAAGTGGGGTTCATCCCAGGCATGCAAGGGTGGTTCAAAATAAGAAAATAAATCAAAGTAATAAAACACATTAAAAAATCAGAAGGGAAAAATCAAATGATCATCTCAATAAATGCTGAAAAATCATTTGACAAAATCTAGCACCATTTTATGATAAAAAAAAATTCAAAAGTTAGGAACAGAAGGAAACATCTTCAATACAATAAAGGACATATATGAAAAAGCCACAGCCAGTATACTACTCAATGATGAGAGAATGAAATCTTTCCCTCTAAGATCAGGAATAAGACAAGGGTGTCCATTGTCATCACCATTATTCAGTATTGTGCTAGAAGTTCTAGCCAGAGAAATTCAGCAAGAAAAAGAAATAACAGGCATTAATATTGGAAAGGAAGAAGCAAAACTCTCATTATTTGCAAATGATAATATCTTATACTTGGAAAACCCTGAGAAATCAGTGACACACCTAGTTGAACTAATAAACAAATTCAGCAAGGTGGCAGGATATAAATAATGTTTCTATACAGTAGAAATCACATAATTGAAGTAACACTCAAAAAAAATATTTCATTTTCAATAACAACTAAAAAAATTAAGTACCTAGGAATAAACTTAACCAAGGATGTAAAAGACCTTTACACAGAAAATCACATAATACTACTAAAAGAAATAGAAGGTCACCTAAAAAGATGGAGAGATATCCCATGTTCATGTATAGGAAGGTTAAACATCATTAAGATGTCAATTCTACCCAAACTCATCTGCAGATTCAATGCAATTCCCATCAAAATTCTAACAATCTACTTTGCAGACATGGAAAAGCTAGCTATCAAATGTACTAGGAAGTGAAAGATACCTTGAATTGCTAAAAATATTCTGAAAAAGAAAAAAGAAGTTGTAGGACATACACTGCCTGACTTTGAATACTACTATAAAGCCACAGTAGTCAAAACAGCATGGCATTGGCACAAAGACAGACATGCTGATCAATGGAATCAAATTGAGATTTTGGAAATTGACTCCCAGATCTATGGTTGACTGATTTTTTATAAGACCCCCAAATCCACTGAATTGGGACATAGCCTCTTCAAAAATAGGGCTTGGAAAATTGAATATCTATTTTTAAGAGAGTGAAAGAGGATCTCTCACTCACACCCTATACAACATTAATTTAGCATGGATCGAAGATCTCAATATAAGAGACTGCACCATGAAGCTCCTAGAAGATAATATAGGGAAACAGCAATAAAGACCTAGTATAAGAAGGTTGCTTCTTAAACCTTACACCTAAAGCACAAGTAACAAAAGGAAAAGTAGATAAAGAGAACTCCTCAGAGTTAAAGGCTTCTGTACCTCAAAGGAATTTGTCAAAAAGGTAAAGAGACAGACAACTCATTGGGAAAAAAATATTTGGAAAACATCTATCTTATAAGAGACTGATATTTTGTATAGATAAAGAACCATTACATCTCAATGACATTAGTACAAATAGTCCAATTATAAAATGGGCAAAAGATATGAAAAGACATTTCTCTGAAGAAGAAATACAAATAGCTAAAAAACATGAAAAAATGTTCATCTTCACTAATTATTAGGGAGATGTGAATCAAGACCACAATGAGGTATCATCTCACACCAATAAGAATATCTGCCATTAAACAAACAGGAAACTACAAATGCTGGAGAGTATGTGCAGAAATTGGAACTCATAGTCTTTGCTTGTGGGACTGTATAATGGTTCAGCCACTCTGTAAGAGAATTTTGCAGTTCCTAAGAAAACTAGATATTGAGTAACCCTATGATTCAGCAATTTCTTTTCTCAGTATTTATCCAGAAGACCTGAAAGCAGTGACATGAAGAGATATTTGCACAATGATGTTCATAGCAATGTTGTTCAAAACTGCCAAGAGATGGAAACAACATAAATGTCCTACATCAGGTGAGAGGAAAACAAAATTTCATACATAAGTACAATGGAATACTACACAGCAGTGAGAGGGAATGAGGCCATGAAGCATATGACAACATGGATGAACCTTGAGGACGTGATGTTGAGTGAAATAAGTCAGTTAAAAAAGGAAGGATATTATATGTTACCACTAATGTGAACTCTATGAAAATGTAAAACAAATGTATTATATTGTAAAACATAGGGGACCTAGAGATAGCAGCTAGTGAGGGGGAACTATAATCTAATATGAACAGATAAGATATTGAGGGTAATCTTAATGATATGGGAATGCTCAGGAATGATTATGGCTCATTAATTTTCTTGTGGTATGGTAGGAGCATTTTGGAAGCAATGAAGTTATTTCAGGATATTTGTTTTTCTTATTCTTTTGCTATGTTTCATTTGGAACTGTTTTTTTTTTTATTTTTAATAAATAAAGAAATTTAAATGCATTTGTTTGGTGTGTCCTCATTCTGGTCTTCTTCCTTGGTGTTTTCTGGATATTTATCATTTTCCTTTGGATAAACTATAATTTCCTGTTTGTTTTTCTTGTATTCTTTTTTGCACATTGTACATTTTAATATTTCAAAGTGTTAACTCTGTGATTTATTCTCTCAGATATCTATTACTCGATTTTGTAACCAGGTGGTGAAAACATGGAGATGTTCTTGAGCTTCAGCTCTCCTATCAGGAGGGCTTTCCCAATGCAGAGTTCAGTGAACACCTTCCTTTTCTGGGCCTTCTTGCATTGTGTCAGGCTGTTTTCACATGGATGGCATCAACTGGGAGTGCTTTCATACTGAAGAGGAGCTTCCCAAGTCAGTTCCCATCTGAAACAGCCAGGACCCACAAAGAGGATACAAACTGGCTCCAAAGTGAAGTATGGAGGTGTTCAGCGAGGGTGTCAGGAGAATTTTCCATGGCTCCACAAAACAGTGCTTTCTTGACCTGCCCACCAAATACAGTACTTGAATTTACCCTGCAGTCCCAAGGAAGTGTGATGTCTTTAAGTCTCATCTGCTGCTGTCTTTGTCTGGAGCAGGTTGAATCAACAGCCTCTCTCAGAGCCAGTTCCCCAGTGACCAAAAATCACTAACACAAGCTGTGGTCAGTAATCAGCACTCCCCATCGCTCATCTTGGGGACTGAGCTAGGCTGGATTCCAAGGTGGCCTGTTGCAACAGTGGGGAATCATTGCCAGTAAATGCAGGACAAAGAAATCAATTTACTGGTCTTTCCCATAATTTACCAGCCTCTTCCTCCTGCTCTTGTGTGATGCTGTTCAGGGCTTTACTGGTCTCTGTTGCTTCAAAATGTTTGTTTCAGACAGTGGCTGTTTAATGTTTCTTCTGGTGGAAGGACTGAATTTTGGAACTTATCACTCTACCATCTTCCCATAATCCTCTCTGGACAATGAGAATTTTGCTATGTTGTTTCATCATATATCTATTCATCAATCCATTTTCTTTACTTTAAACCATTTTTGTTTTTCTTTCTGTTTTAAATATTTGCATTTCAATGTAATTTGGAAACCTTAATACTACTCACTCATAAACACTTCAGGATTCATTCAAATAATTGATGTTAATTATTTGGCAATGGAACCTTTTGTTGCCTGACAATATTATAGTAATTGATACTTTTCAAAGGAATTGTGCAAATATATAACTCTTACTATACAAAAACTAGCAAATTAGTATATCATTATAATTTCAGAGAATTCCATTGGCTACTTCTAGTAAACACTCACTATTTTCCCTTTCAAAGGGACAATAAATAGTCCATATATTCATTAATTTTACCATCATTTAATCTGTCCTGCATTGGTCAATTATTTTATGCAATAATCAACTTTTCGTGCAAGTCTGCTTTTATAGTGAAATTTATATTTATGAGATTCACCCATGTCTTTTGGTACACAGTAGTCTGCTAATTTTAAATTTTGACTAATATTTAATTTTTTTTGAACTTTTCACACTTTATCCATTTTCCTTTGATGGATGCCAGTGCCTTATCCATGTTTTAGTTATTAAGAGTAAATCTGGACTTCCAAGAAGTTAGCAGATTAGGAAAGTGAGAGAAAAATTCTCCTCCATGAAAAATACTAGATAAAGAGCAGAAAGCACTCCAGAACATCAGTTCCAGGGCCTTACCAGTCAGGCAAGGACTTCTGCACCACATAGGGGAGACTCAGCTGGAAAGGCAGAGAGACTGTGTTCAAAAGGACAGGATGGGGTGAAACTAAGATGGCAGGTAGGTGAGACAGGGCAAAAAACACCTCCATGGGAAACACTAGATAAAAACCAGAAAGTGACCCAGAATACCGGTTACAGCAATGCACTAGCTGGATGAGGTCTGCTAGTATCACAGGGGCTGTATACTTGGTGAAACTGGGAGTCTGCATTCTGAAACAAGTGAGTAAGCTGGCTGGAAGACCCACAGCCATGCGGCATTGTGGGGAAGCCAGGGCTTGATGTTTGGTGACCGACTAGCTCTTTAAAAAAAAAAGGGAAAAACCCAGGAGTGGCTGCAGTTGTGGGAGTGGGAACCATGCAGTAAAACACAGCAAGAGGGGATTGGGCTGGCCTCTCAGTGTCTGGCCTGGAGGATAGTCTGCTGCAGATACCCTTGGGGCTGGGGGAATGGAGGGGAGAGCCAGAAGCTGAAAGGAATCCCACAGCTCACAGCTGGCTCCCCAGAGGGCTGTATAAACTCCTACCTGGGGCTGTGCCCACAGCCCAGAGCCCCACCAGTTGTCCTGGAGCTGGGAAGGAGGAACTGTGTGAGGAGGGGGTGTTGAGACACCCCATTCAGCCATCTTTGCATCAGGCTGAGAGTGCTGCTGCATGGGCCAGTGGCCCGGGGCTTCCCTTGAGGGATGGCATGCACTGGTGATATAGCACAGCATTCCCTTGGCAGAGCTCCTGGAGGATCATGGCTGGGAGGGGGTACCCACTTGGAGAACCCAGGACACTATGCCAAGTCTGGTGGTTTGTGGGACAGTGAGAGAGAGGGTCTGGGGCTGAAATGAAAAGAAGGCTGAGACTCTTGCAGCAGCCTTGAATCTCTGGGAACCTGGGGGATTTGAATATTAAAGCTGCCCTTCCTCCCTGGCCACCTGTACACATGCCCCACATTCAGGGCAGGCGGCTCCAGCAACACACCCAAACTGAGTTCTCCAACTGAACCCCACAAGAATCATTTCCCCACATACCATGGGAACAAGGTTGAGAACTGACTTAGGGGGTATAGGTGACTCACAGACGCCATCTGCTGGTTAGTTAGAGAAAGTGTATGTCACCAAACTGTGTTTCTGAAAAATTAGATTGGTATCTTTTTTTTTACAACTTGAAAGAACCCTATCAAGCAAAGCAAATGCCAAAAGGCCAAAAACAACAGAAAATCTTAATGCATATGATAAAACCAGACGATATGGAGACTCCAACTCCAAACACACAAATCAAGATATCAGAAGAGACTCAGTACTTGGCAGAATTAATCAAAGAACTACAATCAAGGAATGAAAACATGGCAAAGGATTTAAAGGACATCAAGAAGACCATGGCCCAGGATATAAGTGACATAAAGAAGACCCTAGAAGAGCATAAAGAAGACATTGCAAGAGTAAATAAAAAAATAGAAGATCTTATGGAAATAAAAGAAACTGTTGGCCAAATTAAAAAGACTGTGGATATTCACAATACAAGACTAGAGGAAGCTGAACAACGTCTCAGTGTCCTAGAGGTCCACAGAACAGAAAATGAAAGAATAAAAGAAAGAATGCAGAAAAAAATTGAAAAAATTGAAACGGATCTCAGGGATACGATAGATAAAATAAAACATCCAAACTTAAGACTCATTGATGTCCCAGAAGGGGAAGAGAAGGGTAAAGGTCTAGAAAGTGTATTCAAAGAAATTGTTGGGGAAAACTTCCCCAACCTTCTACACAATATAAACACACAAAGCATAAATGCCCAGTGAACTCCAAATAGAATAAATCCAAATAAACCCACTCCGAGAAATAGTGATGTGACAGCTTGTTAAAGTTGGTGGATTGGGCTATGAGGGGAGGGGGGTCAGGGCATGATGGAATTCTGTGTATGGGGTTAGTATTGTTCTTGCAACTGTTCCTATAGCTTTGGATTTATTTCAAAAAAATAACATTTGGTCTATCAGTTTGGTAAAAGTGTAAAAGATTGTTATATTTTTATTAGGTGGAGGAAAAGGTCATGAACCCTCTGAGGAAGTGGAGAGCATTTATACAATATTTACTGAAATTTGCAATGGACCCACTTTCAACCAAAGGAGTTCACTGTACCATCATTTGTAACAGCAGAAACTTGGAAAAAAGCAAATTGTCCTTCAGTAGATTATTTGTTTTTCTTATTCCTTTGGACAGGGTTTATTAATTTTCTTGGGGTATTGTAGGAACATGTTGGAAGCAAAGTAGTTATCTTAGGATTTCTGTCTTTCTTAATCCTTTGCTTTGTTTTGTTTGAAATGTATGTTTTTTGTTGCTTGTTTTAATTTTTTGATAAATAAACTTTAAAAAATTAAAAGAAAGAAATCATTACTCCAGGGTTTGGACATGCACTGTACAGAGATATTAGTGGTAACAAGGACAAAAATTGGAGGAACTGGGGTATTTAGCATGTTAAATTTTAACCCCATGGTAACCTCAAAGATAATATATGAAAAATATATTCATATAGTAAATAGAAGTCATTCAATATAGTACTACACAAAAACTAAAATAATTATAAAATTAGCCATTAACAGATGGTTGAGGGCAAAAAAGATATGACTTAAGAAGGCTAAATGGCACAATGGCAGCAGAAAACACTACATTATCAGTAGTGACTTTAAATGCAAATGGTTTATACTCTCTGAGGCAAAAGGCTGACATTGGCAGAAGAGATAAAAAGGTGATCCAAATATATACCTTCTGCAGGAGACTGACCTTAAATTCAAAGACACAAGTAGTTTGAAAGTGAAAGATGGGTCTTATCTAGAGTTTATGGAGAATGTTAGTAGTTTGTTTTTCTAAACCATTGAGTTGATTGAGTTTCAGCTGATATTTCTGACCAGTCTTTTGTGGTCTGTAATTTCAGTATCAGTTCACTCTTCAAAAGCTTTGCAGTGCTATTAAGATTTATCTCACATGTTTGTCCTTGGCTTGGGACTTGATCTGGGACCTTGTTGTCAGTCTATGATGTAGTTCAGCTTTCAAAGTCTTTGTATGTCCTTGAGCTTGAAATCCATGCATGAATGTATCAGAGTTGAACATAAGATTTCATAGAAAATATTAAGTGTAGATTTCCTGATCCCCTCTCTGCTGGTTTGGATGTGCTATGTCTGCCCAAACACCATTATTTTTGATGCAGTCTTGTGTGGGCAGGAAACATATTGTTGTTGATTGGGTTGGAGACTTTTGATTGGATGTTTCCATGGAGATGTGACCACTCAACTGTGGGCAAGATATTTCAATGGATAATTTCCAAGGAGGTGTGGCTCCACTCATTCAGCATGGGCCTTGATTAATTTACTGGAGCACTATATAAGCTCAGATAGAAGGAGCCAACTTGCCACAGCCAAGGGAGACACTTGGAAGAATGCACAGGAGCTGAGAGAATAGCTGCAGTTTACAGAGACATTTTGGAGATGGCCTTTGGAAGCAAACTTTTGCTCCAGAGAAGCTAATATAAGACAAATATCCCAAGAGCAACTGAGAGTGACATTTTGGAGAGAAGCTGAAGCCTAGAGAGGAACATCCTGGGAAAGAGCCATTTTGAAACCAGAACTTCATAGCTGATGCCAGCTGTGTGCCTTCCCAGCTAATAGTTTCCAGACACCATTGGCCATCCTCCAGTGAAGGTACCCAATTGTTAATGCATTACCTTGGCCACTTTATGGCCTTAAGACTGCAACTGTGTAACCAAAGAAACTCCCTTTTATGAAAGCCAATCCATTACTGGTGTTTTGCATTCTGGCAGCATTAGCAAACCAGAACACCCTGCTTCTTGTTCATTGTCTTAATGTATCAGTTCTTTCTGGTTTTCCAGGTTTCTTCTTTTTAATTTGAATCCTGAATGTTGTAGCTTAATACCTTAGTTTCCAATGTACTTCCTTCTGTTGTACCCTCTTGGGGGCCTAACTGGGGAAGTAGAGGGAGAGACAGAAAACAACAAAACAACAGTCTATTGGTACAAGAGCTCTACTGATCAGAAATGTCATATTTTTAGCCCCTGTACACTTCCAATAGCACTGCTGCTGCAGTCCCCACAGGATTGTTTTATGTTAGGCAAATAGTAATGGAGAAAAGACAAAAAAAGAAAAAGGTAATCAGAGTTTCCCCACTCTCCCTGATCATATATGTGAGGCATACTAGAAAGCATCCCCTGGAGCCTTGTGTGTCCATTCCCTGGTGTACACTTCTAGGCTTATGGAAGAATTGAAACCAGAACAGGAGATACCAGATGCAAAATATTGGTAAACTGACTGTTGTTTTATTGCCACTTCAAAATATTGTGCTCTACCTTAGTCTTCATGCTACTATTTAATTTCAGAGTCATTATAAATTTGTTCCATGCATCTGTCCAGATTTCAGCTGCATTTATTGAGATGAGGAATAGTTCTCCAAACCAGAACTCTTTCTTTGCTTTCATTTTCAAAAATGTCTGCTTTTGTTATATGGTGATGTGGTAGCCTGGAGCTAGGTACCCTGAAAAAATATGTTCTTAAACTTAAAACATTCCCATAGGTGTGAACCCATTGTAAATAGCATGTTTTGATGAAGTTACTTAAGTGAAAATGTAACCTAACTGAATCAGGATGGATCTTAAACATATTACTCAAGGCCTTTAAGGGAAAGTCACAGAGATAGAAAGCCCAGGAAGCAGCCAGAAGCTGGAAGACAATGGGACCAAGAAACTAGGAGAGTCTGTCATTTCCATGTTAAATAAAAGTCAAGGACAAAGGATCTTTGGAAGTCAGACCCAGGAAGCTACAGTTATTAGGGAGAAATCATCATCTAAATGACACCTTCATTTTGGATTTCTCCTAGCATCAAAATCATGAGCCAATAAATTCTCATTGTTTAAACTAACCCACAGCATGATATTTACGTTTAGCATTCAAGAAATTATATATAAATTTGTTTGGGATTATATTGTCTCTTTGTTTTCTCTCTTCATGAAATGGGAGTAGTAGTGCAAAAGTTTTGTTTGTAGAGAGAGTAATATCCAAAGCAATCCACAATAGAATTGAATTGACTTGCAACAGAAAGTAAGTAAGCTCAAGGAGAAAGGCTCTCTCAGAAACAATGGATATTTTGATAGTAATCAAGTAATAACAGACTTGTAGCTCCATGAAAACAAGTAGCTAAATCATAATATGGAAAACCAGGGAGAAATAATTGTAGCTTTAAGGCTGTCCCTGAAAGAGGACTAAATTTAATTGAATCATAGTATGGAGTAATTGATGTTCTATGGTAGTGTTAAAAACAATGCAGCAATCAGTTGCCTATAGTGGAGGCAAAGAGCAGAGACTGACTTCTTAGTAGAGGGATCAGAGTAAGAAAAAGTTAAAAAGAGCTTACTAAGACCACTCTCATTATGGAGATAGGCTCATTACTGAGACTGCTCCCTCTGACTATTGACACCAAATTCTACACAGAGCTGGGGAAATAGTATTTATTACAATGGCCCATCCACATCAACACATGCTTAAGCAAGAAAGTAACCAAAAACAAAACAAACCACACAAATTGGGGGAAGGGATCAGCATCCACATATCTTACCAAATATTTTCTAAAATAATCTGTTCTTAACAAAAAATTATGATACATGTAAAGAAATAGCAAGTTTCATCCATATGTAAGATAAAAGCAAGCAATGGAAACTGCCCATAGAGGGAGCCATTTAAGGAAATTAGCAGACAATGACATCAAAACAGCTATTATAAATGTGTTCAAAGTAGTAAAGAAACCATTTTAAATTAATAGAATGAGATATGATGACAATGTGTTGTGAAATAAATAATATCCATAATGAGATATAAGTTATAAAATAAAATGGAAATTCTAGATACTAAATATACAAAAACTAAAATGAAAACTTCACTATAGGGGACCAACAGTATATTTGCACTAGCAGAGGAAATATCAGTGAACTTGAAGACAGAGGTTATGGAAACTGAATTCAAGAGCTGGCAAGGTATAAAAAATTAACAAACCTTCAATGAAATATGGGGCACTATTAAGTGCATTAACATGGGCATAGTTTACAACTTGAAGGAGGAGAAAAATAGAAATTATCAGAGAATATATTCAAATACTATGGACTGAAAACCTGCCAAATTTGATGATAAACATTAATCTACACATAAAAGTAGCTCAATAAACTCCAAATAAGATAAACACAAAGAGTTACACTCAGACATATTATAGCAAAAATCCTGAAAGCCATAGACAAAGAGAATATCCTGAAAGCAATAAGAGAAAAATAACTCAATATTACAAATGAACCCAAATCAGATTAATATCCATCTTCTTATTAGAAAGAATGGAGACTAGAATCAGTGGGGAATTATTTTCAAAGTTCTGAAAGAAAAATACTGTCAGAAAAGAATCTAATATCTAGCAAAGCCATCTTTCAAAGGTGAAGATGAAATAAAGACATTCCAGATGAATAAACAGACAAATCTTAAAAGACCCAACTCAAAAGAAATATGAAAGAAAGTTTACCAATATGAAATCAAGCAAACCTACTGAGTATTTTGAATATACAAAGAAAAAGGTGAGTGTAATTGTTATATTAAAAGACAAAAATGCATATATAATCATTGCTATTTTAACTGATATAAAAAGTTTAAAAACAATACATACTTATTCCTATTTTGGGGCCTATATTACATAGAAATACAATACATTTAATAATAATCACACAAAGAAGATAGGTGGAAGCAAAACTGTA
This sequence comes from Choloepus didactylus, assembly GCF_015220235.1. NCBI lineage: Eukaryota > Metazoa > Chordata > Mammalia > Pilosa > Megalonychidae > Choloepus > Choloepus didactylus. The sequence continues at coordinate 219,396 of NW_023637579.1, forward strand.
TTGCAATAAGAAAGGATACTGGTTGGCAACACAAATCCACAGGAATAAATGAGATGACCAGAAATGATGAACAAGAAGGTTAATATGTCACTCTATAAAAATATACTATCACTTGTCTCTTCTCACATCTTCTTAAAAGATATTAAAATATATAGATTAGTGATTATGACAATGTATTGGCGGGTCTGTAATATATGTGCATGTAATAAGTATAGCAATTATAGCATAATAATGGATGAAGATAATGGATCCATATAGGAGTAACAATCCTATAGCTCACTGGAATTAAGTTAGTTTAAATCTGAAGTAGATTCTGCTAAGTTAGGATGTGTATGGCAAACCCTATAGTAATCAGTATAAGATAATTCCAAAAACTATACTGAAAAAATTATTACAGAAAATAAAATGTTATCTTGGAAATTATCCACTGAATGCAAATAAAGAAAGAACAGAGGAACATAAAACAAAACAAAAATATAACATGATGGCTGTAAACTTAACATAGCAATAATAACAGAATTTTTTTGATTAAATAACTGAAAGAGAAGATAGCAGTTGTAAGACTGAATGTTTTTTAAAAAAAGATGCATTTATATCGTATGTATGAGACATACTTTTGATTCAAAGATACAAAAGTGCTGAAAGCAAATCATGGTAATTATGCCATGTGAAAAATAAAGAAAATAATTCTCTACTTCATTGCTATAAGACTTTTACTTTAGGACAATAGATTGTTTCTAGAGATAAAAAGAATATTTAATGATGTTAAAAGGGTCAGCCCATCAGAAAATATAACAAGTATGAATATACATACACAGACATCCCTAAAATACATGTTTCAAAAAGGGACAGAATTGAAGGAAGAAATAAACAAGCAACAATAATATTTGGAGATTCTAATGCCACACTTTGAATAAGAAATAGAATATCTTTTCATAAAATGGATAGGAAACAGATTTGACAGTGCTATAAAAGAGTTAGGTCTAAGACACATTTGTAGAACCTTCCACCCCAAAATATTATAACACATATTCTTCTCAAGTGAAAATGTAACATTCACAAAGATATATAATATGCTAGGTTATAAAACAAGTCTTAATCTCCACACATTTAAAATACATTTAAAACTATTGAAATCATACAAACCTTGTCCAACAAACACAATGGAATAAAATTAGAATCCATAATAGAAAGAAATGTGGGAAATTTACAAGTATGTTTAAATTAAACTAGGCACACTTTAAAACTGGATCAAAAAATTTTAAGAGTATATTAGAAAATACATTAAGACAAATTAAAATGAGGACACAACTTATGAAAACATGGCATGCCACTAAAGCAATGATTAGAGGGAAATTTGTAGTTATAATATTACCTACACTTAAAAGAGAAGAAGGTTCTCAAATTAATTACCTAACTTCTAACTTAAGAAACTGAAAAAACAGCAAACTATTCCTAAAGAAAAATATGGAAAAAGAAAATAATAAACATTAGAATAGAAATTAATGGAATAGAGAATATAAAAATATAGGCAAAATTTACAATACCAAATGATAGTAGGTTGAAAACAATCGGTAATTCTTGCTCATCAAGAAAAGAAGGGAAAGACTGAAATTAGTTGACAAAGGAATGAAAGGGCAAAATCATTACATACCTTATAGAAATAAACTATTTTAAAAGATTATAAAGGAATACAATGAACAACCATATGTCAAATAATTAGGCAACCCAGATGAAATGGGCAAATCTTTAGAAAAACACTATCTACTGAAACTGAATTTGAAAGAGAAAGTCTGACTATACTTCTAATATGATAAGAGATTGAATTAGTAATTTAAACACTTCTCACAAAGAAAACCTCTGGACTAGATAGTTTACCTGGTGAATTCTACCAAATATATGAAGAAAAGTTCTTGCCAAATTGTAACAAACCCTTAAAAAAGGTGAAAAAGGAACACTTTCCATCTCACTCTATAAAGCTGGCAATATTATGATAACAAATACAAAGGAATCAGCAGAAAACAAAAACACATACGGAAATCTCTTATTAATCGAAAGGAATAAACAAAATATTAACAATTAATAGCAAAGAGTGCAAAATAATAATTAAAATAACACAGCAATACATAAAAAGATTTACATACCATAATGAAGTAAAATTTATCCAGGTTGGTTCCACATAAAAAATTGATCAACATAATATGCCATAACAAAAAATAAAAGACAGCAAAAACATGATCCATAGATCTCTGGGTCAGCCAGCATTCTCCAGAGAAGAAGAAGCAAATATATATATATATATATATATATATTTGATATTATACTAGTCAAATATATATATTAATTATATTATATTATATTATCTTATATTATATTATTATATTATATTTTATTAGCCAAGTTAACAACAAAGTTAACCATTACAGTACAACTCTTGCAAACTTGGCACTCATACACATCTCCTTAAATCATTACTAACCTTGATAAAAGAGATAAAGCAAAATGGAGTTATTATAGCCAAGAGATTTAAAAAGGAATTGAGATGCCATTCAGGAAGCTACTGTTATGCTGTTATGCACATTTCAGCTAAGTATCACAAACTGCCAAGTTTTGCAAAACTAAAAGCAACAATGTTTTTCAGTGTATCTGGGAACCATGAAACAACTACAAAATAAAGAAATCAGGAAACTGTAGAACTTGAAGGATATTTGAAAAGTCCCAAAGATCCACAGTTACAATTCTTTACAAAGACTTATGCAACCTGCTTAGTTTTCTATAAAAACCCTTTCTTGGTAGCCCCAAGATGAGACAGAGTTTGGGTTGCTACCTGAATCAGTAGCGACAGCTACCTGAATTGGTAGGTACAGCTAATTATGCTCCCCAAACTACAATTCTATGACTGCAAAATAAGTGTTTTTGTTGCTTTGAGACTCATTCTGTTATTTCGTGAACACTTCTGGTGTCATAAGTCAGATCTGTTGAGCCCACCTCAATTACAGAGCTGTTTTTAGAGTCAAACATGGTGCATGCTAGATCCCCTTGCACTCTGTCATCTCACCAACAGTGCCGGGTTGCTGTTGGTAAGTCTTCTAGATTCTGAACCTCACTTACTTTGATTAAGGTTCTGGACTTTGTTTGGGAGTCTTCTGGTTAAGGCCATTTTAAATTTTGCTCTTTTGGTTTGGACTGTTGGCAGCAGTCTTGTTACCCATTTCATTTATAGGAACTTCTTTTTGTTGAGTAATAAAATATTTAGAATCTCTTCTTCCTCTCATTCTCTGGCATTATGTGGAAAGGCCCCTCCCTAACATTTTATTGAACTTTTCCCTAATGGAGAAAATTCACATAATCATCTTTGTGGGCACATTGTGGCATTTAAATGCTGTTACAGCACACACTACCTTTTGATGAGTAGCCCCAGCTTTTGTAATTCAAGACACATGTGTAAGGATAAGGTGGTCATGGAGAGGCAGGATTGGCAATAGTTCACCTGTCACCTTCAAGGCAACCTCTGTGCAACTAGGGACACCTGTCACCAGTTGGACTCTTAGAGCACAGGCTGTCCACCAGGTTAAAGAAGTATCCCTTATATGGCACACAGTTAACCTCATTAACCCAACCCTAAGATAAAAAATGCCAGGCTTTGAGGCTTAGGATTGTTCTCAATAAGAAAAATTGGATTATAATTATTCAAAAATGTCTAACAGTACACTGCAAAGAAGTCTGCTCATTTTATGTAAAAGGATTATGGTCTGTATCATGTAAATTCTTATCTGCATCATGTAAATTTAGCAAGAAATGGTAAAGATAATCATGAATAACAATGACCACAATGAGGTACTTTTTTCCAATTTTACTGAGATATATTCATGTATGAGGTAATCATCCAAAGTGTACAAGCAATGGTTCAGGTTCACAATATAGTTGTGCATTCATCACCACAATCAATTTTTGAGCATTTTCATTACACTAAAAACATCAAAATAAGAATAAAAATTAAAAAGAACACTCAAAACATCCCAGACCTCTTATGCCTCCCCTATTATGTATTTAATTTTTGTCTTTGTTGTCTTACTCATCTTCCCATACCTGGATAAAGGGAGTGTCAATCACAAGGTTTTCAGAATCACACAATCACAACTTAAGAGCTATATAGTTTATAAATCATCCACAAGGATAAAGGCTACTGCATTACAGTTCAACAGTTTCAGATATTTCCTTCTAGCTAATATAGTACACTAAAAACTACAAAGGGATTCCTATATAATGCATAAGAATGACCTCCAGAATGATGTCTCACCTCTGTTTGAAATCTCTCAGCCAATGAAACTGTACTTTTTTGTTCTCTTCTTCCTTTTTGTCCAAGAAGGCTTTCTCAATTTCATGATGCCAAGGCCAGACATGACATCACTGGGAGTCATGTCCCAGGTTGCCAGGGAGTTTTAAACCCCTTGGAGTCATGTCCCATGTAGGCAGGAGGGCAGTGAATTTTCCTGCAGAGTTGGCTTAGAGAGAGAGAGGCCACATTTGGGCAACAAAAGAGGTTCTCTGGGGGTGATTCAGGCATAATTATAAGTAGGCTTAGCTTCTCCTTTGCAGAATGTTTCATTAAGGCAAGCCCCAAGATTGAGGGCTTCTCCTATTAAATTGGTACACCCCAATGCTTGTGAGAATATCAGGAATTCCCCAGGTGGGTAAGTGTTATATTTCCATATTTTCTCCCAGTCCCTCAAGAGGGCTTTGCAAATGCTATTTTGTTTCTGCCCCAAATACTCTGGGATGTATCAGGGTGTAACATTAAACTGTACAGAACAAGATCTCAATTCCTATTCCAGGTTCCATGTAATTATGGTGTTTGAGTAAACTGACATACAAGTTAAATTAGATACTGTGCTACAGAAGATATAAATTTAGCATCAAATAAACAACGCTTCCTTTGATCTCACACAAAAGTTGAAGTTTTAAAACACTGTCAATATTGTCCTTTACCCTTTATTCTGATTTGCCTTAGTTCCAACCAGATCAGCTTCATTGATTTCTTTAATTGAAGTCTGATCTCTTTTCCAGCTTTTTAGTAGTTGCTGTATAGGGTAATATTGACTTTCATAGCTGCAGTACTCTAGCTCTGAGTCTCAGGTATCACATGTATCTCCAGAGTTCAAGGGAACTACCAGGTTGTACACAAAAAGCACAGGGTTTCAGAATTTAGAAAAAGCTAACAACCCAGGAATATACGCAACTGCTGTAAGAGCTTACAATCTAAGAACAATAAATTTTCCCCTGGTAGCTTATGCTCTCAAATTCAATTCTCAGAATTTGCACATTATATTTAGTCCATATTAGTGAGGCATTAAAAGATTAATCTCTTCATTTCTGGATTATTTTACTCAACAGAATGTCCTCAAGGTTCATTCATCTAGTTGCATTCCTCACATCTTCATTGCTTCAGGCAAATGCTCCATATTCCATTGTATGCATACACCAGAGGTCACCCTTCCATTCGTCAGTCAGTGTGCCCTTAAGCCACCTCCATCTGTTGAGAATCATGAATAATACTGCCATAAATACAGTGTGCAAATGTTCATTTGTGTTCCCGTTTTCAGTTCTTCCAAGTATATACCTAATAATGGGGTTGCAGGATCATATGGCAACCCTATAGTTAGACTCCTGTGAAACCACCATACTGCCCTCAAGAGGGGCTGCACCATTCTAATTCCCTACCAGCAGTGAAAGGTAAATACCACCCTCCACATATTTTCCAGCACTTGTATGTTTTTGTTTATTTTTAAACAGTTTTATTCACACATCATACAATGCATCATAAGTAAACAATAAATGGTTCTGGGAATAATCACATAGTTATGCATTCACCACCACAATCTATAAGAGGATATTTCCATTTCTTTTGAAAGAAAGAAGAGGGAAAAAATGAATAATAAAAAGTAAGACATTAAAATAAAATAAAATAAAAAGGAGAAACAGCAACACCAAGAATCCCATACTCCTCACTTATCCCCCTCTTATTGACATTTTTTTTAAAAATTTAATTTTATTGAGATTGTTCACATATTGTACAATTATCCAAAGTGCACAATTTCCCATGGTACCTCATACAGCTGTGCATCTGTCACCACAATTATTTTTTTCTATTTTTAGAACATTTTCATTACTCCAGAGAAATAAAGACAGAAAAAGAAACTCAAATCCTCCCAAACCCCCAACCACACCCTCCTCCATTACTGACTTATAGTATTGGTATAGTACATTTGTTACTATTGATGAAAGAATGTTAACATACTAACTGTATTACACAGTTTTAATAGGTATACTTTTCCCTATATACCCCTCTATTATTAACTTCTAGTTATAGTGCCATACATTTGTTCTGGTTCATGAAAGAGATTTCTAATATTTGTACAGTTAATCACAGATACTGTCCACCACAAGATTCACTGTTGTATACATTCCCATCTTTTAACCTCCAACTTTCCTTCTGGTGACATACATGACTCAAAGCTTTCCCTTTGCACCACACTCACATCCCATTCAGTACTGTTAGTTATTCTCACAATAATGTGCTGCCATCACCTCTGCCCATTTCCAAACATGGAAGTTCAACCTAGTTGAACATTCTGCTCATAATAAGCAACTGATCCCCATTCTTTAGCCTCACTCTATATCCTAGTAACTTATATTTCATGTATATGAGTTTACATATTATAATTAGTTCATATAAGTGAGATCATGCAATATTTGTCCTTATGTGTCTGACATTTCAATCAATGTATTGACCTTAAGATTTCTTCACCAATCCATTGATAATTTTGTTCACCAACTGTACTTCCTGTCCTAAGTAAACAATTGATTCCCTGTATAGACATATAATCATGTATTCACCAACATCACCACTATCTATATAGGGACATTTCCATTTCTTCCACAAAGAAAGAGAAAGAGTCAAAGAAGGTAGAGAGACAAAAGAAAAAGAAAAAATAAGGGGAAAAACATGACAGTTATAAAGCAATGAAAGGAAAGAGAGAGCTAACCTAAAGTGGAATAAAAGAGTCACACAACATCACTAATGCCAACAGTCCATTACCCCTCACCTATGGTCCCCACTTGAAGGCATTTAGCTTTGGTATATTGCCCTTGTTACATGAAAGGAAGCATAATACAATGTTTCTGTTAATTACAGTCTCAAGTTTGCATTGATTGTATTTTTCCCCCAATACCTCGCTATTTTTAACACCTTGCAAGGTTGGCATTCATTTGCTCCCCCTCATGAAAAAACATATTTGTAATTTTATCACAATTGTTGAGCACTCTAGGTTTCACTGAGTTATACACAGTCTTTATCTTTCTTCTTTCCTTCTGGTGTCCCACATGCTCCTAACCTTCCTCTTTCAACCACACTCACAGTCATCTTTGTTCAGTTTACTCACATTGCTGTGCTACCATCATCCAAATTTGTATTCCAAACCTCTCACTCCTGTCTTTTCCTGTCTGTAGTGCTTCTTTTAGTATTTCCTGTAGCACTGGTATCTTGTTCACAAACTCATTGTTTGCCAGATAATATTTTAAACTCTCGCTCATATTTTAAGGACAGTTTTGCTGGAATTAGGATTTTGTTGGTGGTTTTTCTCTTTCTTTATCTTAAATATATCACACCACTACTTTCTTGCCTCCATGGTTTCAACTGAGAAATCTGCACATAATCTTATTGTGCCGGTTTGAATGTATTATGTCCCCCAGAAAAAGCCATATTCTTTGATGCAATCTTGTGGGGCAGACAGAATAGTGGGGATTAAGTTGGAACATTTGAATTAGGTTGTTTGCATGGAGATGTGCCCCACCCAGCTGTGGGTGGTGACTCTGGTGAGATACTCCCATGGAGGTGTGGCCCCACCCATTCAGGGTGGGCCTTGATCAGTGGAACCATATAAATATGCTGACTCAAAGAGGTGGAATGCAGTGCAGCTGTGAGTGATGTTATTTGAAGAGGAGCAAGCTTGCTAGAGAGGAATGTCCTGGGAGAAGCCATTTTGAAACCAGAACTTTGGAGCAGACGCCAGCCATGTGCCTTCCCAGCTAACAGAGGTTTTCCGGACGCTATTTGCCATCCTCCAGTGAAGGTACCTGATTACTGATGTGTTACCTTGGACACTTTATGGCCTTAAGACTGTAACTGTATAGCCAAATAAACCCCCTTTTTATAAAAGCCAATCCATCTCTGGTGTTTTGCATTCTGCAGCATTAGCAAACTAGGACAGATTTTGGTACCGAGAGTGGGGTGCTTTTGCTGCTGAGTTTGCAAATACCCAACATGTTGGAACGGCTTTTTAAATGGATAAGGGGAAGTTTCTGGAAGAATTGTGAGGAGCTTGACAGAAAAGGCCAAAACTGCTTTAAAGAGACTGTTTATGGAAATATGGAGTCTAAAGAGACTTCTGATGAGGACTTGAGCAGAAATGATGAATGTGTTGTTGCAAACTGGAAGAAAGGTGATCCTTGTTTTAAAGTGGCACAGAATTTGGCAAAATTGAGTCCTGGTGTCAGATGGAAGGAAGAATTTAAAAGTGACAACCTGGAATACTTAGCTGAGGAGATCTCCAGACTACCTGTGGAGGATATACCCTGGCTTCTCCTTGCAGCTTATAGTAAAATGAGAGCAGAAAGAGATGAACTCAGAACTGAACTCTTGGGTTCAAAGAAACCAGAAGCTGATGGCTTGGAAAATTTTGAGCTTCCGGGGGGTAGAATCCCAGAAGCTACAGCCCAACATGAGGATGTAACCAAACATGGAACCCAGCTGCCATTTCAGTACAAGCCAAGATTGGAGATGGAATTATCCAGAAAGGATTTGTGGAAAGTCCTATTGTCTGATGGCTTTGACCCCTGTATGCTTCATGCAAAGCCAACAGAATTTTTGCGAGATCTTTATAGACAGAGCCATTGCCAGTCTGGACTGGAGGAGACAGACAAGGAAAAAATTAAAGGAAAAATTTCTTCAAAGACAGAGCCATGGAGGTTGAGGTCTGGAGTCAGGAGGTCTCGGGCTGGGAGAGCGGAGGAGCCCACATCCATAGAAAGGGTGAGTTTGCCCTGGAGGTTGAGGGCGGGCTTTCCGCCTCGATGCTCTGGAAGAGTTTTGCCACCTCAGGTCACAAAGAGGTTGGAGCACATTCCCAGGGAATTGGGGAGAGACTGGCTGCCACCCCACTGTTCTGAAGGGGTTGAGCGTGTACCCCGGAGATGGAAGGGAATCCGGGAGCTGCCCCGATGTTTGAGGAGGGTGGGGCCGAGAAGGTGGTCTCCCCAATGTGTGGGCATGTTGGAGCACTCACCTAAGCGTTTGGAGAGGAAAGGGCTGCCGAAAAGGCCCTTAGGAAGGGTTAGGCTCCCGCTCTCTCAAGCCCCAAGGATGCAATGTTGTCCTGTAAATGACTCTCAGACTTTGACATCTAATGGAGTTTGTCCTGCAGGTTTTAAGAACTGTTTTGGTCCTGTTAACCCTGTTTTCCTTACTGTTTCTCCTTATGGCAAAGAGAATGTTTATCCTATGAATGTCCCTCCTTTGTATATTGGAAGCATATAACTTGTTCTAAGTCCACAGATCCAAAGCTAAAGGAAAGGTATGCCTTAGGACTGACCATGCCTATATTTGATTTTGATGGGATCTTGTACTTAACTATTGTTACTGAAATGATTTAAGTTTCTGTGGTATTGTGGGATGAATGTATTTTGTATTTGGAAAGAATATGTTTTTCTGGGTTTCAGGGGGTGGAATGTGCCGGTTTGAATGTATTATGTCCCCCAGAAAAAGCCATATTCTTTGATGCAATCTTGTGGGGCAGACAGAATAGTGGGGATTAAGTTGGAACATTTGAATTAGGTTGTTTGCATGGAGATGTGCCCCACCCAGCTGTGGGTGGTGACTCTGGTGGGATACTCCCATGGAGGCATGGCCCCACCCATTCAGGGTGGGCCTTGATCAGTGGAACCGTATAAATATGCTGACTCAAAGAGATGGAATGCAGTGCAGCTGTGAGTGATGTTATTTGAAGAGGAGCAAGCTTGCTAGAGAGGAATGTCCTGGGAGAAGCCATTTTGAAACCAGAACTTTGGAGCAGACGCCAGCCATGTGCCTTCCCAGCTAACAGAGGTTTTCCGGACGCTATTTGCCATCCTCCAGTGAAGGTACCCAATTACTGATGTGTTACCTTGGACACTTTATGGCCTTAAGACTGTAACTGTATAGCCAAATAAACCCCCTTTTTTTAAAAGCCAATCCATCTCTGGTGTTTTGCATTCTGCAGCATTAGCAAACTAAGACACTTATCAAGCTTCCTTTGTATATGATGGATCACTTTTCTCTTGCTGCTCTCAGGATTCTCTGTCTTTCACATTTGATAATCTGATCATTAAGTGCCTTGGTGTATGTCTATTCATATCTATTCTCTTTGGGGTACACTGTGCTTCTTGGAGCTGTAATTTTATGTCTTTCATAAAAGATGGGAAATTTTCATTGATTATTTCCTCTATTATTGCTTCTGCCCCCTTTCCCTTCTCTTCTCCTTCTGGGACACCCCTGACACACATCTTCATGAACTTCATATTGTCATTCAATTCCCTGAGACATTGCTCATATTTTTCCATTCTTTTCCCTATCTGTTCTTTTGTGTGTAGGATTTCAGGTGTCTTGTTCTCAAGTTCCTGATTGTTATCTTCTTCCTCTTGAGAGCTGCTATTGGATGTCTCCATTATGTTTTTCATCTCTTGTGTTGTGCCTTTCATTTCCATAGATTCTGCCAGTTGTTTTTTCAAACTTTTTATTTCTACCTTATGTTTGCCCAGTGTTTTCTTTATAGCCTTCATCTCTTCTGTTATTTCTTCCCTGAACTCATTGATTTGGCTTTTTATTTGATTTAGCCCATTTCTTTGAAAATCTTTAATAGACTGTTCCTTAAAATGAAACAATATCTCAACTGTATCTTGATTGAGGTGTAAGTTTGTTCCTTTGACTGGGCCATATCTTCATTTTTCTTAGTATAGACTGTAGTTTTCTGTAGTCTAGGCTTCTGGTTTCCTTTCTTACCCCCGTCAGGTTTTCCCAGATGAGAAAGGTTCAGGTCTCAGAATGGGGTTATATTCAGGATATATCTTAGAAGAATGACAGACTTCCTGTGAGGTCTCCAGTTGCTGTGCTTTTCCTAATGTGCCTGACAGGTGCATCTGCCAGCCTGTCACTCCCAACTTGTGTAAGGAGATTTGGCTCCTTCAGTTTTTGGTTTGGCTGTTTTCCTCCAGGCTCTGGGGTGTGGTTCTGAAGGGAAAGGTGGGCCACACCTCCTTACCCCTAGGGAAGACACACTCCCTAGGGAATTATCATCTGCATTTGAATATGTCTCTCTGACTTTGTTATCTCCACCCCTATCTGGGTCAGAGCACTACAAAATCAAAATGGCTGCAACTTTCTCCTCTGAGCCCCTCAGGTTGAGAGAGAAAAAGTGACTGAAAGTCCCTTTTTAGAGCCAGTACATGACTCCCAGTTTCAGTCACCAACCAGAAGTAACACCTGGTCTTCTGGGCTCCCCCTCCTGGGACAGATGAGTCTTCTGGTTCTTTAAGATCAGTCACTACTAAAAGCCTCTGCTTGTTGGGGGTTTGTAGTTTGTATTCAGCAGTCCACATTTGTTAACTGTCCACAGTTGGAGCTCAGTTGAGCTATATTCACTTGCTGGGAGAGTGCAGATTTCTACCACAGTGAGATTTTGCAGCTAAGCTTGTCATGCGGGAAGAGGGCTCCTGTCACTGTTCTGCAGTTTTTACTTACAGATTTTATGCTGCAATCTCAGGCATTCCTCCCAGTCCAGGTTGTTGTATGATGTGTGCACAGTCACAGTTGTCCCCCAGCAGTTATTCCAAATTATTTACTAGTTGTTCCTCATTGTACATTAGTTGTTCCAGGGAAATAACTAAATTCCACTCCTCTCTATGCTGCCATCTTGCCCCATTTTCTCTTATTGACATTAAACATTTTTATATTGCCTTTGTTTTATTTCATGGATCTATATTACAATGTTAGTTTACTATAGACTCTAATTTACATTGATTGCATTTTTCTATAGGCCACCCCATTTTAACAGCTTAAAATGTTAACATTCATTTTTTCTCTTCATGTGAAAATACTCTTTTATTTGTGTATTTAGTCATGCCGTTTGTCCACACTAGGTTTCACTAAGTTATACAGTCCCAGTCCTTATCTTCTACTTTTCCTGCTGTTGTCATGCATTCCCCTAGTATTCCTATTCCTGTTCTAATAACATTCATCTTTTTTCAGCATAGTTACAATTTTGTGCTACCATCTAACATTTTGCCTTTTGGATTTTATATCTTATATTATTTTATTTTTAATCTTTCTTCTCTCTGTCTTTTTACCCTTACCGATAGTCTTCATTTCTATACTCTTCTCCAAACCTCTTTTCTGTCTTTTCCTGTCTTCCTGTAGTGCTTCTTTAAGAATTTCTTGTAGAGCAGGTTTCTTGTTCACAAAGTCTCTTGGTATCTGAAAATATTTTAAACCATCCCTCATGTTTGAGGAGAGTTTTGCTGGACATAGCATTCTTGTTTTGCAGTTTTTCTCTTTTAGTATCTTGAATATATTATACCACTGCCTTCTTGCCTCCATGGTTTCTGCTGAGAAATCTTCTCATAGTCTTATCAGGCTTTGCTTGAATGTGATGGGTCACTTTTCTCTTGCTGCTTTCAGAATTCTGTCTTTGTCTTTGGCATTTGACAATCTAATCAGTAAATGTCTTGGAATATGTCTATTCAGGTCTATTCTATTTGGGGTACACTGTGTTTCTTTGATCTGTAATATTATGTCTTCTGTAAGAGATGGGAAATCTTCAGTGATTAATTCCTCCATTATACTTTCTGCCCCCTTTCTCTTCTGGGACACCCATAACTGGTATATTTGTGCACTTCATGGTATCTTTCAATTCCCTGAGACCCTGCTCATATTTTTCCACTCTTTCCCTATCTGTTCATTTATGTAGGGTTTCAGTTATTCTGCTCTCTTTTCACTAATCCTTTTTCCTGCCTCTTCAAATCTGCTGTTGTAAAAGTCTCCATTGTGTTTTCCATCTCTTCTTTTGTGCCTTTCATTCCCATAAGTTCTGTCTTTTTTTTTCAAATTTTTGAGTTCTTACTTATTTTTGTCCAATGTGTTCTTTATCCTTCATCACTTTTGCCATATCTTCCCTAAACTCATTGATTTTATTTTTGAATTTATTTAGCATGCTTTTTGAATGTCTTTAATTAGTTTTTTCAACTCCTGTATCTCATTTGAAAGGTTAGTTTTTTCCTTTGACTGGGCCATATCTTCATTTTCCCTGAAGTATCTCATAATTTTTTGTTGGTGTCTAGGCATCTGGTTTCCTTGATTAGTTTATTCTAGAGGTTATTCTCACTCTTTTTCCTTGGATTTTCTTGGTTAGCTTTGTTCTCTATCTGTTCTTTGGCATTCAGTTCAATCTAGAGTAAGTTGACCTCTAGCATAGCTTCTGTTTAACTGATCAGAATTTTTCACATCTTGTTATTCTGGTTCTTGCCCTGCCTAAATGGAACCTTTATTTTTTGGAGCCTCTACCCAGATATGACTGACCCCAAACAGATTTTCCTAGACCAGAGAGGCTCAGGACTCATGAGGAGGGGGCAGTCATTACCCTGGAGATGAGACCCAGCAGGTTGTCAGATTTTCCTTTGAGGCCTCTAGACTTTTGCTTTTTCTATCCTGTCTAGAAGATGGTGCTTGTCAGCCCACAGCCACCCTAGAGTGTAAAGAGTTTGGTGCCTTTAATTCTCAATAGACCCTGTCCCTGCTAGGGTGTGGTTGAGTCAGAAGCCAAGATTAACGTGTTTCTCTTTTGTTTATTATTTTCTAGCTCCTGGTGTCTGAGTTCTGTGAAGGAAGGCCACTACTTGAGCTGTGTCTCACCCCCCATTTTCTTGGGGAAGATATGCCCTTTAAGGTATTATCTCCTTCAATTTGCTTCACACTTTGTCTTCTAGAATTTTATAACTCCACCCTGGCTTAGGTCAGCACTGACAATTGACAATTCCTGAGGCTTTCTCTAATGAGCTACTTAGACTAGTTTTTAAAAAGAGGGAAATAATCCATCTTTCAGAGCCAGGCCCCAGCCCCCAATGTTTGTCACTCAAGAGCTGGAGTTGTTACCTGACTTCATGTGTCCCCTTACTTGGGACACAGCCCTTTTCCAGTATTCTGAGCTTGGCTGATTCTGAAAGCACCTATTTTTATTTATTTTATTTTAATCTCCAACCCCACTTCCTCTCTGCTGAGAGAGACTTCAGGGTTCCTTTCATGCTTGCTCCAGGTTTATCTGTGCTCATAGCTTGTATTCAGAAGTCCAAAGTTGTTAATTAAAACCACAATTAGAGCTTAGTTGTTTTATCTTCCCTTGCTCCTGGAAAAGACTGCTTCTTTTGCCCCTAGGGAGATGTTCCAACTCAGCCTGCGGTGCTGACAGGGGAGTGGCACCAGCTCAACACTTCTATGCTGTGTTCTCAGCCCTTTCACTCACTCCAGGCTGGTGACAATGTGTGCCCAGTCACATAAGTCCTCCAAACAGTTGTTCCAGATTATTTACTAGTTGTTCTTGACTAATTACTAACTGCTCTAGAGGACTAACTAAATTCCACATCTCCCTACACTGTCATCTTGCCCTGACTCCCTCAAGGCTCTTTTAATATGCCTAAATTTTTGCATTTATGTGTACAGTTAGAAAATAGGGTGTATAAGATCAAATAACCTGAATAAGATACATTTTAACTATATCTTACTAGAAGTTTCCAATTTTAAAACAAAGTATAGAATTATCCCTGTCTGAGAAACAAACACCAAATTAATAAAATAAAGAATTATCTAAATGTATAACTAAACTTGAAATACTGTTTGAACCCTCTGAATTTCCTGATGTTGCTTCAGATGCTCCTCTGACTTCCTGTTCTATTTGCCTTATATTTTGGAATTGGCCTTTTATAATGAGGACCCTGAATCCTCTTCAGTTCAATCCTTTCAGACCCTTTTAAAGTCACAACTAATTAAAGACTGCCTCTATTACCTACACTACCTGTACTTAAACTGTGCTGAAAGGAATAGCCAAGTAAATTCCAAATCCTTTTGATAATATCCAAAAATCAGTGGAATATTTATGGCCAGTGGTCAAAAGAGAAAAGACTTAATTGGAGAGGATGAGGTAGTCAAAAGATCAGAGAAATAAAGCATTGTATGAATTCACCAGCAGATGTACAAATTATTTATGTTTATATTGTTTGTATGGAACCAGGTCACCAAAGCATTTATCTGAAAAATGAATTGATTAAGTTCTGTGAAAGAAATAAATATCTTTGTAAAGTTTTAAAAAAATTTTAAAAATTAATCAACGGAATTCATTCTTTAATTGGTGTGCCAAAACAGTCAGAAGGGTATCTGATTCGAAAATTACTTTCAGAGAGCTTAATAAAAATAATAACATAGTCTTAAGAACCCTCTAACTGAACCATCTGGACTTGACAATATTACCCTTTCTGCTTCTCCCAGTCCTACTACCCCACTTTGTGTTCCATCTTTACATCTGTCTTCACCTGACTACTAAAATTTGGCCGATGCCCTATAAAACAAGACCTTCTGAGACTTCCAAAACCACACCTTTGATAACTTTTGGTCCCTGAAATAAAGCAGAACTCAGGGCTATTTTTAAAGAATTTTCCATCCTGAAACAGACTTTTTTAATTAGGGGGGGATTTAGAATTTTAATTAAAATTTATAATCCAGGATTGGCTGACCTTTTTCAATTTGTATATATGGCTTTAAGTCCAGTTGAAACAAAAAATATAAATAAATCAAGACAGCTAAGTGGGAAAAATTGAAAAATTATACAAGGTCCTTATTTATATAATAGATAGGACTGCTCCCCCTAAAGCTCACCAAATTGCTAAGTACTCCATAATGTATTCCATGGGCTATATTTAGTAGTACAATTATAATAATATTTTTTCATCAATTTAAACAAACATATCACAGTAACGCAAAGTGCTAATAATGGTGTTGGGAACATAGGCACACTATTTTATGCATGATATTCCTGTAAACCTATAACTTCTTCAACTAAAAAATACTGAGGACTTATTAAATGTCATCTTGAAAGCTTTTACTCAGATAAAAACAAAAAATCAGACAAACAACTGATTGGTTAATAATACAAACTTGTTAACAAAAATTAATGAATCCCTCTTGGATTAAAAGAGCAATTGTCTCAGAACATTACTGCTCACTCAGGTCTTGCAGCTTTTGCTGATGTATTTGAAGGGACAGTGTCCTCATTATTTGTTGATGAATTTAAACCTAATCTTGTGAAGTTGGTTTAAAAAGATAAACTTGAGTTAAAAACTGCTTCTTTAGAAAAATTTGTTAAATTTGCTAAACATTGAAAAAAAAAAACATTGGATCAGGGTAAAAAAAGAAAAAGAAAACCATAGATTTACAATTACAGCAACTCCAAAAGGGTGAAATAAAAATAATCATAAAAGAGCCCTGGATTACCACTTCTAATGATAATCAATACAAAAATAGTGGTACCTACAAGGAAAGAAATATAAAAGACAACAGCTGTCTATATTGTAAGCAACAAGAACACTGAAAACAAGATTGGTTTTACAAAAGTGCCACAGGGTACATAAAGGTCCCTGTTTAAAATGCACTGCTCATGTGCTTTCTTTAAAAGTGTGTGTTTTAATCTAAGCATAGCTTGTAGCTACAGTATCCATAATGGGAAAGTTTTAATTTAAAGAAGGTTATATATTTGAAAATGTCTATATAATAAAACAAACAAAAATTGTTTTGAGACTCTACCAATGAATAGGCTGCATTCTTTAAAATTTAAAACTTTTAAAAAGTATAATGATTATAAAATAGCCTCTTTACCTGAAACAGAAAAATTCTAATAAAAAAAATTGTAGGGCAAGGACAGAAATTCAGGTCTTTTTCAGAAACTATTGCGTTTATACCTCTGTTTGGTATTTCTGTGTATCTGAGTTGGTGTTTTTTCTCTGACACATGGCTAAGAATTTTAAGATGTAAATACTCTATTTCTATAATAATTTATTATTATTAATTTAAGTGAAACATCTAGATCTTCTGAGTTATCAATGTTAAATACACACACAAAGGTATGCATTTTTTGGGGGGGCATACATTTTTAAAGATGTTATTCTTTAACATATACAGGTTCATTGATTAAATAAGCTAAAATATATATACTATATACTTTAAATTAAAATATATGAGTTTACATTTAAACAAATTGAATCATTATTCTGAAAAGTTTTATTTTCATAATAATTGTGTTTTCTAAGATATTAGCTTGAAGTCAGTTTCCAGAATTGTTTTGGTAACTTAAGCATATAAGGTATATAGGATGTTTCTTTATTAAGGAAAAATGTAGATTTGTCCTAAAATAAAATGACTGGTTTTTACAGAAAGAAAAAGAGAATATGAGGAACAAACCTGAATGGATATAGAAAGTTATAGAAAGTTTGCAGAAAATGAATTTAATTTTTGTAGTCTATATTGAATAAGATTTGATGGATCTATATATAAAATGTCTAAAAGCCTCAGTATATTTTCTCTCTATAAAAATTGCAAAGTTTTTTTATCTGCAAGAATAATTTTTTTTTGAAAAATCAGTGTAAATAGCAGAAAGTCTTTTATCAAAGTAACTTCTTGTACTTTTTGTTGACTTTATCACATCCTTAATTGTTTAAAAGTAATGTCTCCTCATTTTTAAGAAAATTTTAAAAGGCTTTTCTGCACCATCATGTTATCTCATATTTTCTTTTAGAATCTTTTATTGTCATTTTAATTACAGAGCCAAGTATTGTTTCACAGTGACCTGTTTTCTTATTTAGCCACTTGTTCAACCATACTGACAACTTTTAACAATTTGCTTTCTCAAATCAAATGCCACATCATATTGCTATCTGTTGGATTCTCCAGAAGGCCCTGAGAAAATCACAAATAATATATTCTTTCACCTTATAAGAAGAATGCTAGAAAAAGGTTTATTTTATATGTTATAAACTGAATAGGAAGGGTAGTCACAATCAAAAGAGATTTTCTGATATGATTTTCACTATATGTATTCCCCAGAATATGATGTAAGTACCTGGGTGATATTCACTCTTCTTGATGATATCCTGAAACATAAATACTGTGAGGTAAAGGTAAAATAACATGTTATATGATAAGATCATAAGAAATGGAAGAAAACAAGAATATTTGCAAGGATATATATATATATACACACACTGAAGAAGAAATACCTGCACTTGTCACATGGTTGTAGTTTGAGTTTTACTACCATCTTCCACTGCCCACTCCATATTCTCTTTGCCTTCAGGAAACACCCCAACAGTCATGTTTATTTTGCTTGGTGAGGTGTTTTGAGGCTTCAAAAGGCCAATCTACCATTCAATGGAACCAGCTGCTTTAGGATGAAGTGGTTCATGGTACAGAGATTTCTGTGAGCAACAGCCCATTGCTACACTTCATTTTCTGTGAAAGGAGTCCTTTAACAACATAAATATTGTGTGGAAAATGATGGTGAAAGATAAGGCACTGTGGAAGAAATTCATAAGAAATTTTCTCATGTTATTGTGGGGTCTGGTGAGTCCTAATCACATATAGAAGGCCACAGACTTTGAATTCTTAAAGTGAGATGTTGAAGTCTTAAGTCTGAGTTCTTTAGGGGAAGATGACCAGGCTGGAAATTCTGGTAACAGATGATATTGAAATCTTGTGGTAGAAATTATTCTGATCTCTGGAATCCTCAGTTTTCTTTTTTTTTTTTTTAATCATCATTTTATTGAGATATATTCACATACCACGCAGTCATACAAAACAAATTGTACTTTCGATTGTTTACAGTACCATTACATAGTTGTACATTCATCACCTAAATCAATCCCTGACACCTTCATTAGCACACACACAAAAATAACAAGAATAATAATTAGAGTGAAAAAGAGCAATTGAAGTAAAAAAGAACACTAGGTACCTTTGTCTGTTTGTTTGCTTCCCCTACTTTTCTACACATCCATCCATAAACTAGACAAAGTGGAGTTTGGTCCTTATGGCATTCCCAATCCCACTGTCACCCCTCATAAGCTACATTTTTATACAACTGTCTTCGAGATTCATGGGTTCTGGGTTGTAGTTTAATAGTTTCAGGTATCCACCACCAGCTACCCCAATTCTTTAGAACCTAAAAAAGGTTGTCTAAAGTGTGCGTAAGAGTGCCCACCAGAGTGATCTCTCAGCTCGTTTTGGAATCTCTCTGCCACTGAAGCTTATTTCATTTCCTTTCACATCCCCCTTTTGGTCAAGAAGATGTTCTCCATCCCACGATGCCGGGTCTACATTCCTCCCCGGGAGTCATATTCCACGTTGCCAGGGAGATTCACTTCCCTGGGTGTCTGATCCCACGTAGGGGGGAGGGCAGTGATTTCACCTTTCAAGTTGGCTTAGCCAGAGAGAGAGGGCCACATCTGAGCAACAAAGAGGCATTCAGGAGGAGACTCTTAGGCACAAATACAGGGAGGCCTAGCCTCTCCTTTGCAGCAACCGTCTTCCCAAGGGTAAAACTTATGGTAGAGGGCTCAACCCATCAAACCACCAGTCCCCTATGTCTGTGGTCATGTTAGCAACCATGGAGGTGGGGTAGGCGAATACCCCTGCATTCTCCACAGGCTCCTCAAGGGGGCACTACATCTTTTTTTTTTTTTTCCTTGTTTGTCTTTTTTCTTTTTTTTAACTTTCCCTTCTTTTTTCAAATCAACTGTATGAAAAAAAAAGTTAAAAAGAAAACAAACATACAATAAAAGAACATTTCAAAGAGACCATAACAAGGGAGTAAGAAAAAGACAACTAACCTAAGATAACTGCTTAACTTCCAACATGTTCCTACTTTACCCCAAGAAAGTTACATAATATAGCAACATTTCAGTGAACTTGTTCCTACTACATCCATCAGAAATTAACAGACCATAGTCATTTCTGGGCATCCCCAGAACGTTAAATAGCTTATCTGTTCTTCTTGGATTATTGTTCCCCCTTCCTTAATTGCTCTCTACTGCTAGTTCCCCTACATTCTACATTATAAACCGTTTGTTTTACATTTTTCAAAGTTCACATTAGTGGTAGCATATAATATTTCTCTTTTTGTGCCTGGCTTATTTCGCTCAGCATTATGTCTTCAAGGTTCATCCATGTTGTCATATGTTTCACCAGATCGTTCCTTCTTACTGCCGCGTAGTATTCCATCGTGTGTATATACCACATTTTATTTATCCACTCATCTGTTGAAGGACATTTGGGTTGTTTCCATCTCTTGGCAATTGTGAATAATGCTGCTATGAACATTGGTGTGCAGATATCTGTTCGTGTCACTGCTTTCGGATCTTCCGGGTATATACCGAGAAGTGCAATCGCTGGATCGAATGGTAGCTCTATATCTAGTTTTCTAAGGAACTGCCAGACTGACTTCCAGAGTGGCTGAACCATTATACAGTCCCACCAACAATGAATAAGAGTTCCAATTTCTCCACATCCCCTCCAGCATTTGTAGTTTCCTGTTTGTTTAATGGCAGCCATTCTAACCGGTGTTAGATGGTATCTCATTGTGGTCTTAATTTGCATCTCTCTAATAGCTAGTGAAGCTGAACATTTTTTCATGTGTTTCTTGGCCATTTGTATTTCCTCTTCAGAGAACTGTCTTTTCATATCTTTTGCCCATTTTATAATTGGGCTGTCTGTACTATTGTCATCGAGTTGTAGGATTTCTTTGTATATGCAAGATATCAGTCTTTTGTCAGATACATGGTTTCCAAAAATTTTTTCCCATTGAGTTGGCTGCCTCTTTACCTTTTTGAGAAATTCCTTTGAGGTGCAGAAACTTCTAAGCTTGAGGAGTTCCCATTTATCTATTTTCTCTTTTGTTGCTTGTGCTTTGGGTGTAAAGTCTAGGAAGTGGCCTCCTAATACAAGGTCTTGAAGATGTTTTCCTACATTATCTTCTAGGAGTTTTATGGTACTTTCTTTTATATTGAGATCTTTGGTCCATTTTGAGTTAATTTTTGTGTAGGGGGTGAGGTAGGGGTCCTCTTTCATTCTTTTGGATATGGATATCCAACTCTCCCAGGCCCATTTGTTGAAAAGACCATTATGGCTCAGTTCGGTGACTTTGGGGGCCTTATCAAAGATCAGTCGGCCATAGATCTGAGGGTCTATCTCTGAATTCTCAATTCGATTCCATTGATCTATATGTTTATCTTTGTGCCAGTACCATGCTGTTTTGGCAACTGTGGCTTTATAATAAGCTTTAAAGTCAGGGAGTGTAAGTCCTCCCACTTCGTTTTTCTTTTTTAGAGTGTCTTTAGCAATTCGAGGCATCTTCCCTTTCCAAATAAATTTGATAACTAGCTTTTCCAAGTCTGCAAAGTAGGTTGTTGGAATTTTGATTGGGATTGCATTGAATCTGTAGATGAGTTTGGGTAGAATTGACATCTTAATGACATTTAGCCTTCCTATCCATGAACATGGAATATTTTTCCATCTTTTAAGGTCCCCTTCTATTTCTTTTAGTAGAGTTAGGTAGTTTTCTTTGTATAGGTCTTTTACATCTTTGGTTAAGTTTATTCCTAGGTACTTGATTTTTTTAGTTGCTATTGAAAATGGTATCTTTTTCTTGAGTGTCTCTTCAGTTTGTTCATTTCTAGCATATAGAAACATTACTGACTTATGTGCATTAATCTTGTATCCCGCTACTTTGCTAAATTTGTTTATTAGCTCTAGTAGGTGTATCGTTGATTTCTCAGGGTTTTCTAGATATAAGATCATATCATCTGCAAACAATGACAGTTTTACTTCTTCTTTTCCAATTTGGATGCCTTTTATTTCTTTGTCTTGCCAGATTGCCCTGGCTAGCACTTCCAGCACAATGTTGAATAACAGTGGTGATAGCGGGCATCCTTGTCTTGTTCCTGATCTTAGAGGGAAGGCTTTCAGTCTCTCACCATTGAGTACTATGCTGGCTGTGGGTTTTTCATATATGCTCTTTATCATGTTGAGGAAGTTTCCTTCAATTCCTACCTTTTGAAGTGTTTTTATCAAAAAGGGATGTTGGATTTTGTCAAATGCTTTTTCAGCATCTATTGAGATGATCAATTGATTTTTCCCTTTCGAGTTTTTAATGTGTTGTAATACATTGATTGTTTTTCTTATGTTGAACCATCCTTGCATGCCTGGAATGAACCCCACTTGGTCATGGTGTATGATTTTTTTAATGTGTCTTTGGATTCGATTTGCAAGTATTTTGTTGAGGATTTTTGCATCTATATTCATTAGGGAGATTGGCTGGTAGTTTTCCTTTTTTGTAGCATCTTTGCCTGGTTTTGGTATTAGATTGATGTTAGCTTCATAAAATGAGTTAGGTAGTGTTCCATTTTTTTCAATGTTTTGAAAGAGTTTGAGTAAGATTGGTGTCAGTTCTTTCTGGAAAGTTTGGTAGAATTCCCCTGTGAAGCCATCTGGCCCTGGGCATTTATTTGTGGGAAGATTTTTGATGACTGATTGGATCTCTTTGCTTGTGATGGGTTGGTTGAGGTCTTCTATTTCTTCTCTGGTCAGTCTAGGTTGTTCATATGTTTCCAGGAAATTGTCCATTTCTTCTACATTATCCAGTTTGTTGCCATACAGTTGTTCATAATATCCTCTTATAATTTTTTTAATTTCTTCAGGATCTGCAGTTATGTCACCTTTTTCATTCATTATTTTGTTTATATGGGTCTTCTCTCTTTTTGATTTTGTCAGTCTAGCTAGGGGCTTGTCAATCTTGTTGATCTTCTCAAAGAACCAACTTTTGGTGATATTTATCCTCTCTATTGTTTTTTTGTTCTCTATGTCAATTATTTCTGCTTTAATCCTTGTTATTTCTTTTCTTGTACTTGGTTTAGGATTGGTTTGTTGTTCATTTTCTAGCTTCTTCAGTTGATCCATTAGTTCTTTGATTTTGGCTCTTTCTTCCTTTTTAATATATGCGTTTAGTGCTATAAATTTCCTCCTTAGCACTGCTTTTGCTACGTCCCATAGGTTTTGGTATGTTGTGTTCTCATTTTCATTCGTCTCTATATATTTAGCAATTTCTCTTGCTATTTCTTCTTTAACCCACTGATTGTTTAGGAGTGTGTTGTTTAACCTCCAGGTATTTGTGAATTTTCTAAGTCTCTGATGGTTATTGACTTCTAATTGTATTCCATTGTGGTCAGAGAATGTGCTTTGAATAATTTCAATCTTATTAAATTTATTGAGGCTTGTTTTATGTCCCAGCATATGATCTATTCTGGAGAAAGTTCCGTGAGCACTAGAAAAGTATGTGTGTCCTGGTGATTTGGGATGTAATGTCCTGTAGATGTCTGTTAAATCTAATTCATTTATCAGATTGTTTAGGTTTTCAATTTCCTTATTGGTCTTCTGTCTGGTTGATCTATCTATAGGAGAGAGTGATGTGTTGAAGTCTCCCACAATTATTGTGGAAACATCAATTGCTTCCTTTAGTTTTGCCAATGTTTCTCTCATGTATTTTGTGGCACCTTGATTGGGTGCATAGACATTTACGATTGTTATTTCTTCTTGCTGAATTGCCCCTTTTATTAGTATGTAGTGGCCTTCTTTGTCTCTCAAAACATCCCTGCATTTGAAGTCTATTTTATCTGAGATTAATATTGCTACACCTGCTTTCTTTTGGCTGTAGCTTGCATGAAATATTTTTTTCCATCCTTTCACTTTCAGTTTCTTTGTGTCCCTGTGTCTAAGATGAGTCTCTTGTATGCAACATATTGATGGTTCATTTTTTTTGATCCATTCTGCGAATCTATATCTTTTAATTGGGGAGTTTAATCCATTTACATTCAACGTTAAAACCGTGAAGGCATTTCTTGAATCGGCCATCTTATCCTTTGGATTATGTTTGCCATATTTTTTCCTCTCTCTATTAATATCCTTTATTGTACCCATACCGAATCTCTTTAGTACTGAACCTTTCTCCAAGTCTCTCTGTCCTGTCTTTGTTTCTCTGTCTGTAGGGCTCCCTTTAGTATCTCCAGTAGGGCAGGTCTCTTGTTAGCAAATTCTCTCAGCATTTGTTTGTCTGTGAAAAATTTAAGCTCTCCCTCAAATTTGAAGGAGAGCTTTGCTGGATAAAGTATTCTTGGCTGGAAATTCCTCTCACTCAGAATTTTAAATATATCGTGCCACTGCCTTCTCGCCTCCATGGTGGCTGCTGAGTAGTCACTACTTAGTCTTATGCTGTTTCCTTTGTATGTGGTGAATTGCTTTTCTCTTGCTGCTTTCAGAACTTGCTCCTTCTCTTCTATGTTTCACAGTGTGATCAGTATATGTCTCGGAGTGGGTTTTTTTGGATTTATTCTATTTGGAGTTCGCTGAGCATTTATGATTTGTGTATTTATGTTGTTTAGAAGATTTGGGAAGTTTTCCCCAACAATTTCTTTGAATACTCTTCCTAGACCTTTACCCTTTTCTTCCCCTTCTGGGACACCAATGAGTCTTATATTCGGACGTTTCATATTATCTATCATATCCCTGAGGTCCATTTCGAGTTTTTCAATTTTTTTCCCCATTCTTTCTTTTATGCTTTCATTTTCCATTCTGTCATCTTCCAGGTCACTGATTCGTTGTTCAACTTCCTCTAGTCTTGTACTATGAGTGTCCAGAATATTTTTAATTTGGTCAACAGTTTCTTTAATTTCCATAAGATCATCCATTTTTTTATTTAGTCTTGCAATGTCTTCTTTATGCTCTTCTAGGGTCTTCTTGATTTCCTTCATATCCCGTACTATGGTCTCATTGTTCATCTTTAGTTCTTTGAGTAGCTGCTCTAGGTGTGTCTCTTCTGGTCTTTTGATTTGGGTGCTTGGGCTTGGGTTATCCATATCGTCTGGTTTTTTCATATGCTTTATAATTTTCTGTTGTTTTTGGCCTCGTGGCATTTGCTGAACTTGATAGGGTTCTTTTAGGGTTTGTAGACCAGTTGAAGTCCTTATCTCTAATTTATCAGATCTACAGCTTCGTGGAGTACACTTTCTCTAACTAACCAGCAGGTGGCGTCCACGAGCCACCTGTTCTCCACAAACCAGATCTCCCCTGCTTAGCCTTTTTGGTGAGTGGGGGAGTGAGTCTTGTGGGGCCCAATTGGTGTACCAAGGTTGCGTGTGTAGTTGGTGTTGCCTGCCCTGTATGTGGGGCGTGTTTCTGGGCAGTCGGGGAGGGGGGGTGGCCCTAACAATCAAATCTCCCTGATGATCCTAGAGTTTTAAAGCTACTGCAATAGTCTAATCCTTCAGTTCAGTCCTGCCACAGTTTGTCTCTGCCACTGACCCAGAAGTCTTTGGTATTGGCGTATGGCTCCTGAGACTTGCAAGTGGGCCCCTCTTCCAGGCTGTGCACCCCGGGTCCTCTGTTGAGGGATGACTGTGCTATGTCACAGGTGAGTGCCGTCCCCCCAGGGCAGTTCTGGGCTGCTGGGCTGTGTTGGGAGGCTCCCAGTCTGCTCAAATGATGGCTGAATGGGGCTCTGTTAATTCACACTGCTCCCCCTTCCCAGCTCTGGGACATTCAGCTGAGGTTGCAGGGAAGGCTAATGTCCACGCCCAGTTTTGTGGTGTGTGCCTGTTATTTGAAGCACTTCCGTCACACTGGGTTGTCTGGGGCAGCTCTGGGCTATGGGGCTGGCGATGGGCAGGAGTGTTTCCTGTCCACCAGGATGGTGGCTGTGAGCGGACACCCCCCTTTTCTTGGGAAGTTGTGTTGTTTAGTGAATTTTCTCAGCCACTGGATTATTGCCTTTTGTCTCAGAGCTCTCTTAGTTCTGCTCTTGACTTGACGTGCCCAAATTTCAATTCTTTGAAGCTTTCTGTATTGAGCTTCTTAGAGTAATTGTTTTAGAAAAAGCAAAAAGGATTTAAAAAAAAAAAAAAAAAAAAAAAAGGCCCTCCTCAGAGATCTAATGGGTTATTGAAATGCTAATAGACAAAGCAACCAGGGCCATTAAGGAAAGGTGCACAGGGCAGAGAGATCAGCCTTGCTTCAGGATTTGCATATGCGCCTCAAGGCCTGATCTCCGCCCTTCCCCTTTCTGTGTTCACCAGAACTCCAAAAATCCTCTGCTTTTATTTTGGAGTTTTTCGTGTTGTTTTTTTTTCTATGCCTGTCTCCTCTCTGCTGGGCTGGCTGCTCTCAGAGTCTCTGGTGTCTGGTCTCAGTCTATCTATGGTTGGAGTTTGAATCAGTAGAATGAGTTTCCGATAAGAGCAGCCACTGCAATTCTCCCTTCTCCTTCCCGGAGCTGACAGCCCCTCCTCCCCCGGGACTGAGCCTGGCAGGGAGGGGCGCGGGTCCCCTGGCCGCAAAAACTTACAGATTTCGCTGATCTCAGCAGTTCCACGTTTTCATGAGTGTTGTATGAAGTATGCCCAAAGACAGATTGCTCTGTGGTGTCCAGTCCACGCAGTTCCTGGCTTTTTACCTACTTTCCTGGAGGAGTAACTAAAACATACAGCTCACCAGTCTGCCATCTTGCCCCGCCTCCGGAATCCTCAGTTTTTGCTGTTAACACCTCCAAGTGATTGGATGAGGTCTCTCCACCTCATGGAGGATAATCTCCTTTACTTAACTCCACCTGATTGTAGATACAAATCTCATCAATGAAATACCTCCACTGTAACAAGTAGGATGGTATTTCACAAAACAACTAGGAACCATCACACAGCCAAGTTGACTCATCAAATTAACCATTAGAATCTCTATACATATATATGTAAAACGTTTGACAATATCTAACACCTAATTAAAGCAAAGACACTCAGCAGTAGGAAGAGACAGGATATTAACCTGAGAGGATCATTGATGAAAAATCAACTGCTAAACTATATTTAATGGTGAAAGAGAAAGGCTTTCTCCCTGAAATGAGAAACAAGAAAGGGATGTTGACCATTATCATTTGGATTTTAAAAATCCAAATTGGATAGAAAGAAGTAAACTGTATCGTTTTAGAGATGACATGATCTTTTGTATAGAAAATCATAAAAAATCCACTGAAAAATAATTAGTACTAATAAATGAGTTCAGAATGTTTGAGTGGTACATGATTAATATAAGAAACTCAATTTTACTTCTATATTCTTGCAATGAACAACCCAAATATACCACTAAGAAAAAAATGCATTTACAGTTGGAACAAAAAATTAAAATATTCAGAATTAAATTTAAGAAACTATTGCAAAACTTGTGTTCTGAAAATAGTATGCTAACAAAATATTATTGAAAGAAATTAAAGAATACCTAAATAAATGTAATGACAACCAGCCATTATTGTGGGTTAAAAGGCTTAATAAGGTAAGCACCCAATACTCCTCAAATTGATCTAAAGTTTCAGTGAAATTCATATCAAAACTCTAGGTGATATGATCACCTAGAGATGACATGATCTTGTGTATAGAAAATCATAAATTCATCATCAGAGGTCCATTCCTTTCTAACTACCTACTGTGTAAATTCAGTCTCATTTTGCCCTCTTATTACCTTTGAAGAGTCTCCTCCCAAACGCCTCTTTGTTGCTCAGAGAGGTCCCTCAAGATTTAAACAATGGGTTATCATATCACCCAGCAATTCTACTCCTTGAGAAATGAAGACACATTCCCTGGAAAAAGTTTTGCATCATTGTTGATAGCAGCACTATGCATAGTAGCCAAAAAGTGAGGAAAAAGCCACCAACTGATGAATGTATAAATAAAATGTGTTATTCATACAATGGGATATACTTGGGCAAAATCAATATTGATACAGGTAGTTTTGAATTCTCAAAGGGGAATAAGAGTGGGAAATGAGACTGAATTTGCACAGTAGGTAGTTAGAAGGAAATGGAACTTGAAGGAGGTAAGAACAATTATATATGGACTATAAATTATTATTATTTTTGGCTATATCCTTTTTATTCATTTTATTGAGATACATTCACATACCATGCAGTCATACAAAACAAAGCATACATTCAATTGTTCACAGTACCATTATATAGTTGTGCATTCATCACCGAAATAAATTTTTGACATTTATGTTAGCCCATACACAAAAATAATAAGAATAAAAATTAAAGTGAAAAAGAACAATTAAAGTAACAAGACTGGGTGCCTTTTTTTTTCCTTCCCCCATTTTTCTGCTCTTCCATCCATAAACTAGACAAAGGGAAGTATGGTTCATATGCCTTTCCCAGTCACATTGTCACCCCTCATAAGCTACATTTTTATGCAATCATCTTCAAGATTCATGGGTTCTGGGTTGTAGTTTGATGGTTTCAGGTACTTACTGCTAGCTACTCCAATTCATTAGAATCTAAAAAGGGTTGTCTATATGTGCATAAGAGTGCCCACCAGAGTGACCTCTCAGCTCCCTTTGGAATCTCTCTACCACTGAAGCTTATTTCATTTCCTTTCACATCCCCCTTTTGGTCAAGAAGTTGTTTCCATCCCATGATGCCAGGTCCAGATTCCTCCCTGGGAGTCATATTCCACATTGCCAGGGAGATTCACTCCCCTGGGTGTCAGATCCCATGTAGGAGGGAGAGCAGTGATTTCACCTTTCATGTTGGCTTAGCTAGAGAGAGAGGGCCACATCTGAGCAACAAAAGAGGCATTTGGGAGGAGGCTCTTACATACAATTACTGGGAGGCTAGCCTCACCTTTGCAGCAACAGTCTTCCCAAGGGCAAGTCCTGTGGTAGAGGGCTCAATCCATCAAACCACCAGCCCCCTATATCTGTGAGCTTATCAGCAACCATTGAGGTGGGGAAGCCCAACACCCCTGCATTCTCCACCAGCTCCTCAAGAGGGCTCTGCATATATTTTTCAGTTTTTTAATTTACTCTTTTTTTAAATCAACTATATCAAAAAAATTTAAAAACACACAATAAAAAAACATTTCAAACAAACCATAACAAGCTAGTAAGAAAAAGACAACTAACCTGAGATACCTACTTTACTTCCAACATGTTCCTACTCTACTCCAAGAAAATAACCTAAGATAGCAACATTTCTGTGAACTTGTTCCTACCATACCCATCAGAAATTAACAGACCATAGTCATTCCTGGGGATTCCTAGAATGTTAAATTTACCCACAATAGCTTATCTGTTTTTATTGGGTTATCATTCCCCCTTCCTTAATTGTTCTCTATCACTAGTTCCCCTACATTCTATAATATAAACCATTTGTTTTACATTTTTCAATGTTCACATTAGTGGTAGCATATAATATTTCTCTTTTTGTACCTGGCTTATTTCACCCAGCATTATGTCTTCAAGGTTCATCCATGTTGTCATATGTTTCAGGAGATCGTTCCTTCTTACTGCCGTGTAGTATTCCATCGTGTGTATATAACAACTTATATTTATCCACTCATCTGTTGAAGGACATTTGGGTTGTTTCCATCTCTTGGAAACTGTAAATAGTGCTGCTGTGAACATTGGTGTGCAGATATCTTTTCATGTCACTGCTTTCAGATCTTCTGGGTATATACCAAGAAGTGCAATCGCTGGATTGAAGGGTAACTCTATATCTAGTTTTCTAAGGGACTGCCAGACTGACTTCCAGAGTGGCTGAACCATGTACAGTCCCACCAACAATGAATAAGTGTTCCAATATCTCCACATCCTCTCCATCATTTGTAGTTTCCTGTTTGTTTAATGGCAGCCATTCTAATTGGTGTGAGATGGTATCTCATTGTGGTCTTAATTTGCATATCTCTAATAGCTAGTGAAACTGAACATTTTTTCATGTGTTTCTTGGCCATTTGTATTTCCTATTCAGAGAATTATCTTTTCATATCTTTTGCCCATTTTATAATTGGACTGTCTGTACTCTTGTCATTGAGTTGTAGGTTTTCTTTATATATGCAAGATACCACTCTTTTGTCAGATACATGGTTTCCAAAAATTTTTCTCATTGAGTTGGCTGCCTCTTTGCCTTTTTGACAAACTTCTTCAAGGTACAGAAACTTCTGAGCTTGAGGAGCTCCCATTTATCTATTTTTTCTTTTGTTGCTTGTGCTTTGGGTGTAAGTCTAGGAAATGGCCACCTAATACAAGGTCTTGAAGATGTTTCCTTACATTATCTTGTAGGAGTTTTATGGTACTGTCTTTTATGTTGAGATCTTTGATACACTTTGAGTTAATTTTTGTGTAGGCTGTGAGGTAGGGGTCCTTTTTCATTCTTTTGGATATGGATATCCAACTCTCCCAGCCCCATTTGTTGAAAAGACTGTTATATCCCAGTTCAGTGACATTGGGGGCCTTGTCAAAGATCAGTCAGTCATAGATCTGGGTGTCTTTCTCTGAATTCTCAATTCAATTCCATTGATCAATATGTCTTTGTGCCAGTACCATGCTGTTTTTACTAGTGTGGCTTTATAATAAGCTTCAAAGTCAGGAGTTGTAAGTCCTCCCACTACATTTTTCTCTTTTAGAGAGTTTTTAGCAATTTGAGGCATCTTCCCTTTCCAAATAAATTTGATAACTAGCTTTTCCAAGTCTGCAAAGTAGGTTGTTGGAATTTTGATTGGGATTGCATTGAATCTGTAGATGAGTTTGGGTAGAATTGACATGTTAATGACATTTAGCCTTCCTATCCATGAACATGGAATATTTTTCCATCTTTTAAGGTCCCATTCTATTTCTTTTAGTAGAGTTATGTAGTTTTCTTTGTGTAGGTCTTTTGCATCCTTGGTTAAGTTTATTCCCAAGACTTGATTTTTTAGTTGCTATTGAAAATAGTATCCTTTCCTTGAGTGTCTCTTCAATTTGTTTATTTCTAGCATATGGAAACATTACTGACTTATGTATATTAATCTTGTATCCTGCTACTTTGCTAAATTTGTTTATTAGCTGTAGGAGCTGCATCTTCAATTTCTCAGGGTTTTCCAGATATAAGATCATATTATCTGCAAACTATGAGAGTTTTACTTCTTTCTTTCCAATTTGGATGCCTTTTATTTCTTTGTCTTGCCAGATTACCCTGGCTAGCCCTTCCAGCACAATGTTGAATAACAGTGGTGGCAGTGGGCATTCTTGTCTTGTTCCTGATCTTAGAGGGAAGGCTTTCCATCTCTCCATTGAGTACTATGATGGCTGTGGGTTTTTCACATATGCTCTTTATCATATTGAGGAAGTTTCCTTCAATTCTTACCTTTCAAAGTGTTTTTCTCAAAAAGGAATGTTGGATTTTGTCAAATGCTTTTTCAGCATCCACTGAGTTGATCATTTGATTTTTCTCTTTTGATTGTTAATGTATTGTAATACATTCATTGATTTTCTTATGTTGAACCATTCTTGCATGCCTGGTATGGACCCAACTTGGTCATGGTGTATGAATTTTTTAATGTGTCTTTGGATTCAATTTGCAAGTATTTTGTTGAGAATTTTTGCGTCTATATTCATTAGGTAGATAGGCCTGTAGTTTTCCTTTCTTGTAGCGTCTTTGCCTGGTTTTGGTATTAGATTGATGTTAGCTTCATAAAATGAGTTAGGTAGTGTTCCATTTTCCTCAATGTTTTGAAAGTGTTTAAGTAAGATTGGTGTCAGTTCTTTTTGGAAAGTTTGGTAGAATTCCCCTGTGAAGCCATCTGGCCCTCGGCATTTATCTATGGGAAGCTTTTTGATCAATGATTGGATCTTTTTGCTTGTGATTGGTTAGTTGAAGTCTTCTATTTCTTCTTTGGTCAGTCTAGGTTTTTCACATGTTTCCAGGAATTTGTCCATTTCCTCTACATTATCAAGTTTGTTGGCATATAGTTGTTCATAGTCTCCCCAAAATTTTTATTTTAAATTTCTTCAGGATCCACAGTAATGTCACCTTTCTCATTCATTATTTTGTTTATATGGGTCTTTTCTCTTTTTGATTTTCTCAGTCTAGCTAGAGGCTTGTCAATCTTGTTGATCTTCTCAAAGAATGAACTTTTGGTGTTATTTATTCTCTCTATTGTTTTTTTGTTCTCTATGTCATTTATTTTTGCTTTAATCCTTATTATTTCTTTTCTCCTACTTGGTTTAGGATTGGTTTGCTATTCATCTTCTAGCTTCTTCAGTTGATCCATTAGTTCTTTGATTTTGGCTATTTCTTCCTTTTTAATGTATGTCCTTAGTGCTATAAATTTCCCCCTCAGTACCACTTTTGCTGTATTTCATGGGTTTTGGTATGTTGTGTTCTCATTTTCATTTGTCTGTATATATTTAGCGATTTTTCTTGCTATTTCTTTTTTAACCCACTGATTGTTTAGGAGTGTGTGTTTAACCTCCAGGTATTTCTGAATTTTCTAAGTCTCTGATGGTTCTTGACTTCTAATTGTATTCCTTTATGGTCAGAGAATGTGCGTTGAATAATTTTGATTTTTTAATTTATTGAGGCTTGTTTTATATCCCACCATATGATCTATTCTGGAGAAAGTTCTATGAGCACTAGAGAAGAATGTTTATCCTGGTGATTTGGGATGTAATGTTCTGTATATGTCTGGTAAATCCAATCCATTTATCAGATTGTTTAGGTTTTCAGTTTCCCTATTGGTCTTCTGTCTCACTGATCTATCTGTAGAGAGAATGATGTGTTGAAGTCCCCCACAATTATTGTGGAAACATCAATTGCTTCCTTTAGTTTTGCCAGTGTTTCTCTCATGTATTTTGTGGCATCTTGATTGGGTACATAAACATTTATGATTATTATTTCTTCTTGTTGAATTGCCCCTTTAATTAATATGTAGTGGCCTTCTTTGTCTCTCATAACATCCTTGAATTTAAAGTCTATTTTATCTGAGATTAATATTGCTACTCCTGCTTTCTTTTGGTTGTAGCTTGCATGAAATATTTTTTCCATCTTTTCACTTTCAATTTCTTTGTGTCCCTGTGTGTATGAGTCTGTTGCATGCAACACATTGATGCTTCATTTTTTTTTATCCTTTCTTCCAATCTATAGCTTTTAACTGGGGAGTTTAATCCATTTACATTCAACATTATTACTGTGAAGGCATTTCTTGAATCAGCCAACTTATCCCTTGGTTTATGTTTGTCAGATGTACTTTTTCCCTCTCTTTCTTAATGTCCTTTAATGTACCCATGCTGAATCTCTTTAGTACAAAACCTTTCTCCATATCTCTCTCTCATTTCTTTGATTCTCTGTTGGTAGGTCTCCCTTTAGTATCTCAAGTGCGGCAGGTCTACTGTTAGCAAATTCTCTCAGCATTTGTTTGTCTGTGAAAAACTTAAGCTCCCTCTCAAATTTGAAGGAGAGCTTTTCTGGATAAAGAATTCTTGGTTGGCAATATTTCTCTTTCAGAATTTTAAATATGTCATGCCACTGCCTTCTCACCTCCATGGTGGCTGCTGAGTAGTCACTACTTACTCTTATGCTTTTTCCTTTGTATGTGGTGAATTGCTTTTCTTTTGCTGCTTTCAGAACTTGCTCCTTCTCTTTTGTACTTGACAGTGTGATCAGAAAATGTCTTGGACTGGGTTTATTTTATTTGGAGTTTGCTGGGCATTTATTATTTGTGTATTTATGGTTTTTATAAGATTTGGGATGTTTTCCCCAGGAATTTCTTTGAATACTCTTCCTAGAGCTTTACCCTTCTCTTCCCCTTCTGTGGCACTAATGAGTCTTATATTTGGATGTTTTATTTTATCTATCATATACCTGAGGTCCAGTTCTATTTTTTTTGATTCTTTCTCCATTCTTTCTTTCGTTCTTTCATTTTCTGTTCTGTCATCCTCCAGGTTACTGATTCACTGTTCAGCTTCCTCTAGTCTTGTACTATGAGTATCCAGAATCTTTTTAATTTGATCAAGCTTAAGATCATCTATTTCTTTTAATTTACTCTTGCAATTTCTTCTTTATCCTCTTTTAGGGTCTTCTTCATGTCCTTTATATCCTGTGCCATGCTCTCATTGTTTATCTTT
Source organism: Choloepus didactylus (assembly GCF_015220235.1). Classification (NCBI taxonomy): domain Eukaryota; kingdom Metazoa; phylum Chordata; class Mammalia; order Pilosa; family Megalonychidae; genus Choloepus; species Choloepus didactylus. The sequence continues at coordinate 253,546 of NW_023637579.1, forward strand.
AGTTCTTTGATTAATTGCTCCAAGTGCTGTGTCTCCTCTGATGTTTTGATTTGGGTGTTTGGGTTTGTGTTATTCATATCATCTGTTTCTTTCATATGCTTTAAAATTTTCTGTTGCTTTTGGCATCTTGGCATTTGCTGAACTTGACAGGGTTCTTTTAGGATATGTAGACCAATTCCAGCCCTTATCTCTCATTTGTCAGATCTACAGCTGTGTTTAGTACACTTTGACTGACCAGCAAGTGGCATCTGTGAGCCACCTATTCCCCTCAAGCCAGTTCTCCCCCACTTTGTCTTTGTGGTGAGTAGGGGTGTGAGTCTTGTGGGGTCCAATTGGTGCACCAATTGGTGTTGCCAGTCCTGCGTTTGGTGCATGTGTCTGAGCAGTTAGGTAGGGGAGCAGCTTTAATAATCAAATCTCCCAGGTGTTCCTTGAGTTTTAAAGCTGTTGCAATAGTCTAATCCTTCAGTTCAGACTTGCCACAGTTTGTCTCTGCTACTGACCCACAAGTCCTTGGTATTGGCATGTGGTCCCTGGGACTTGTGAGTGGGTCCTTATTCCCAGCTGTGCACTCCAACATCCTCTGCTGAGGGATGACTGTGTTACATCACAGGTGAGCAACAGCCCCCAAGGTAGGTTCTGGGCTGCAGGGCTGTGTAGGGGCATTCCCACCCTGCTGAATTGATGGCTGAATGGGACATGTTAATTTCCTCCTTTTCACACAGCTCTGCCTTCACAGCTCTGGGACAATTAGCTGAGGGTGCAGGAAAGGCTATTGTCCATATCCAATATTGTGGTGTGTGCATGTGTTGTTGGAAACACTTCCAATCACACTGGTTTTTTTTTTGGGGGGGGACAGCTCTGGGCTGTGGCACTGACACTAGGTAGGAGTGTTCCCAGCCCACTGGGGCAATGGCTATAAGAGGATGCCTCCCTTTTCTTGGGTAGTTGTGGTGTTTAGTGAATTTTCTCAGTCCCTGGACTTATTGCCTTGTGTCTCAGAGCTCTCTTAGTGCTTAGACCAGCAGAGCTTAAGCTTGCAGGGACAGGAAGCAAAAATTTACTTAGTGGATCACTAGGAGTGATAGTGAGTGGTGCTACTCCTGTTTCCACCACTTGATTCCTGGACCCATGAATTCTGGCTATGGGAGAAAGAACACCATAGAGTGGACAGTGATTCAGAGCATACACAGCCTCCTGGAGAACACTGCCCCAACCTTGCAAGGTATTGCCACCTAGTTGGTGCTGTAATTGAGTCTTCAACAGGCCATTGTACCATTCTATCAACCCAGCTGCCTCTGGATGATAGGGAACATGGCAAGACCACAGAATTCCATGAGCATGTGCCCATTCCCTCACTTCATTTTCTGTGAAGTGGGTTCCTTGGCTTGAAGCAATGCTGTGTGGAGTATCATGATGGTGAATAAGGCATTCTGAAAGTCCATGGATGGCAGTTTTTGCAGAAGCATGTTGTGCAGGGAAGGCAAACCCATATCCAGAGTATGTGTCTATTCCAGTAAGAACATATCACTGCCCCTTCCATCATGGAAGTGGTCCAATGTAATCAACTTGCCACTAGGTAGCAGGCTGATCACCCCGAGGAATGGTGCCATATCGGGGACTGAGTGTGGGTCTCTGCTGCTGGCAGATTGAACATTCAGCAGTGGCTGTGGCCAGGTCAGCCTTGGTGAGTGGAAGTCCATGTTGCTGAGCCCATGCATAACCTCCATCCCTACCACCATGACCACTTTGTTCATGAGCCCATTGGGCAATGACAGGAGTTACTGGGGAAAGAGGCTGATTGGTATCCACCAAATGGGTATTTTTATCCACTTGGTTATTAAAATATTCTTCTGCTGAAGTCACCCTCTGGTGAGCATTCACATGGGACACAAATATCTTCATGTTGTTTGCCCACTCAGAAAGGTCTATCCACATACCCCTTCCCCAGACTTCTTTGTCACCAACCTTCCAGTCATGTTCCTTCCAAGTCCCTGACCATCCAGCCAAACCATTAGCAACAGCCCAGGAATCAGTATTCAAATGCACCTCTGGACAGTTCTCCTTCCAAGCAAAGTGAACAAACAGGTGCACTGCTCGAAGTTCTGCCCACTGGGAGGATTTCCCCTCACCACTGTCCTTCAGGGACATCCCAGAAAGGGGCTGCAGTGCTGCAGCTGTCCACTTTTGGGTGGTGCCTGCATATCATGCAGAACTTCTCCATTCTATGTTCACCAGAACTCCAAAAAGTCTCTGTTTTTATTTTTGTGTATTTTTTGCTGTTTTTGCTAGCTGTATCTCCTCTCTGCTGGGCTGACTGCTCCCCAGATTCTCTGGTGTCTGGTCTCAGTCTATCTATGTTTGGAGTTTGGATCAGCAGACTGAGGTTTCAAGAAGAGCTGCAACTGCAGTTCTCCCTCCTCATTTCCAGCACTGATGGCCCTTCCTCCCATGGGACTGAGCCTGGCAGGGAAGGGCATGGGTCCTCTGAAGTTACAGATTTCACTGATCTCTGCTGTCCCATGCATTCATGAGTGTTGTATGAAGTATGCCCAAAGTCCATTTGCTCTCTGGTGTCCAGTCCATACAGTTTCTGGCTTTCTACCTACTTCCCTAGAGGAGTAACTAAAACCTACACCTCACCACTCTGTCATCTTGCCCCACCCCCCTACAATTATTTTTTAATGTTAGAATTCTTTAGTCTAAAGAGAAATTAAAACCTCAATTTTTTCTTCTTCTTCTTTTAATACATATTCCTTCAGCACCTGAATATATACCTGAAAAGAAAATTGAAACAACTTTATGTTATAGTTGGAATGCCTGGAATAAGGTTGGGATTAGCTAGTATCTGAAAAGAACAAATGAATAATTCAAATCAGAGCTTATGTGGCAGCTCTAGGTTATTTGACGGTACCTTTAAACAGATCATGTGTATACTCTACCCTTCTTAGATAGAGTGGGACTTTATGTTCAAATGCCGCATTGGCCTGTGCTTGATCATATCAGCCTTGTAATAATAATAAAATTCATAATAATAACTATAACAACAGCAATAGCAATAATAATGACCCTATCAGTAGCCTTAAATTTGTTAATTTTGGCATAATTGTTTTAAATAATTTTCAAGAAATATTTAAACTTTGTTAAGAATATATTATTTTCAGCAAAATTTAAACTATCAAATAGATACAAAATTCATATTAACATTGTGCAATTAAAACTATGTTATATATTGATCTAACATATGATTATATGTTATTTGGGGTAAATAAAATATTAAAAAACTGTTCTGAAAAATACAAAAGAGTACTCTAGAAAAATATAAATGACTCTAGTGATGTTTAACACTGCAGATAGGTCAAAAATAGTGTAAGGAATGTCAACTCAAAAAGACTTATTAATTAAATGCATTCACAATCTGAAATGCAGTTATATATGGAACTGAAAAATCTCATTCCAACACAAGCATGGAGACATAATGGCATATTATTATCACTCATTTTTTGAAGGGGAATCATTACCTTAAAAGATATTTAATATTACAAAATAATAGGCAATACGGTATAGTACTGAAGGAGGAATAATATATCAAGAAATATATATATATATTCAAGGTAATTTAATAACTTAATAAATGAGCTACAACAATGTAAAAGAGAGGTAGATTAACAGGAAAACTGGAAACCCAGAGGAAGAAAGATTGCCAGTATATTTTATTTGCTGCTTTAAATGGTAGATTGCAGATAGATCAAAAGTCTAAATTTGAAAGATAAAACTACAGAGCTAATAATAAAGTGATGTAATTTTGTAAACATGAGGTGGTTAAAACCACCCTGAACAACACATAAAACTACCATATAGAGGTGAAAGAATTCCTTGATGTTAATATAAAAGTTACCTCTTCAAAGAAAGACGTAGCCAAAGTTAATAGGCAAATGGATCAAAAGGAGATGGTTGCTCTTGCTCCAAATTCATAAGGAAGAAATATATGCTAAGAAATGTTGACAGAAACAGTCTCAAAGCAAATGATATGTCCAGAAGCAGAATTAAAATGTTCCAAATTTATTTTCTATTTTTAATATTAAAAGATTCCAAAATTGCTATCAATTAGGAGATGGTCTAATTCACTAACAATCTGATACATGGAAACTCAGGCAGCATGAGACAAACTTTTAAAAGAATAACACTGACAGCAATTGTAAAGTTGTATTTTAGGTGTTTTAGCAAGGATGTGGACTAAGAATGAAGCTCTTGCTTTACTGGAAAACATCATTTAGTAAACTAGGATTCAGAAGCTTTGGTATTCATGTATTAGGGAATGGATAAATAAAATATGGTGGGTGCTATGATGGGTAGTGCTGTAGTTAAAAAAGAAAAAAAGCAACTGTAAGTTATGTTTCAAAAATTTCACTGTTCCTTTGAGATAAACAAAAACAACAATGAAAGGAGTGAGACCAATTTAATGGCAATGTTTATTAGGATTACTGAAGAACATATATACACACAGATCTATGCATTCAATATGAATTAAGCTTTATGTAGCAATTGTACTTGTAGGAAAATTGCTTTGGGTTTTGCAGTGTCATAATTTGTTCAATTCAATAATTAATATTAAGCTATGTCTAAAACAGCATGGAAATACCAGAAGTCTTTTTTCCAAAGTGTAAATTTTTCTTCAAGCTGGATTGAGACCATTTAAATATATATGAGTTGAGACCATTTAACTATATATGAGTTAAGTATTACATATTCATTACATAGACATACATACATTACATTACTCTAAAAGCAGTTTTAAAAGGGTATTGAGACCAAATTTAATTTTCTCCTGGGTAGAAATAATCGAGTGTGTGTAACCACTGGGTTTTCTTGTCTTATCTGTCATCACCAAGAGCTTCTACTGTACCAGATGTTTGGATTCCCTTTAATTCACCCATAGTGTGTTATCTCTTATCTCATGTACAGAAATATCAATGCCTGAATTCAGCAACCTTACTACCATAATTGTCCTTTGCTTCTCTAGATTTTTATTAACCATTTTAAACAATGTCTATGATAATCATTTTTAGACATTGCTTGTTTAAAATTTGTCTGAATGGCTACAAGACAGAAGATGTCCTTCCTGTTATTAGCACCATCTGCCTTCTTTTGCTCTGCTACTCTCCCTACAATAGAAAGGAAATTGGAGATAGATTTCATGTGCTACATCTTCATGAATATGGATGAATCTGTTTATGGATGTGAGCATTTCTCTTGTAACTATCTAGAAAAATTATGGATTTTATTTTCAGGATATAATGCATAGGTACAATGAGATAAAGGGTAATGGGTACTAGTCTATCCATCTTTCTAACTATCCATCTATACTTTTGTCCACTGAAACACTAAATAATAAAATTATATTACATGGTGAAAACAGAATTTAGAGCATATATTTACAATAATGGAAATCTTAGTTTTTATGCAAGCTTTGTCACAAAAATTAGTGTGAACCTGAGAAAGTTACACAACTTTCTTGACCTCTCTCCTATTAAAATAACATTGATATAAGAAGACAACCCCACATATCTACTTTTTAAATATAAAATAGTAAACATTCAAAAAGTGTGGGCACAAAATAATTCATTTTACTCAAGCAACTTTTACATTCAAATACTTAACTACTGCATATTTAATTATATATCAAAAGAACCAATTGACCAAAATTTTAACTTTATGTGAATTTAGAGACAATGATTTTTACACTTTATTCTACTTCATTAAGTAAGTGTTATTTCCAATCAAATGAAAAAAATCTTCCTTTGGGTATCCAGAAATATCCAGCAAACAGTCTGTCTAGGGCACACTTAATCTCTGTGTTCCTCAGGCTAAAAATTAGGGGGTTTATTAAGGGGGGCACCATAGAGTAGAACATGGCTGTCAACAGTGTTTGAATTGTTGATTCTTTTGATATGGGGCCCAAACAAGAAAACATCCCTGAAACGATAAATAAAATAAAAGTAGCTATCTGGGGAGAGCAGGTTGATAAAGCTTTGTTTCTGGCTTCCAGAGAATGCATCTGGAGCACAGTTAAAAAAATGTTAGCATATGAGATGAATAAGATGACAAAGCCAAGTAAGAGAAGACAGGCACTTACAACCAGAGCCAGAGACTCAGAAAACCGCACAACCTGAGAGGAGATGCTCATGACTTGAGGAACATCACAGAAAAATTGATGGATCACATCAGACTCTGTAAAGGGGAGTCTGAAGATGTTGCCTGTGTGGATGGCAGAATAGACAAGCCCACTGACCCACAAGCCACCTGCTACCCGTGTACACAGCTGTGGGGTCATAGTGAGTCCATAATGCAGAGGGTGGCAAATGGCAACATAGCGGTCATAGGACATTACCACAAGGAAGAAAAACTCTGTGGATCCAAATAAAATAAATAGGAAAGTCTGAGTGGCACATTCCTTGAGAGAAATCAATGTACTGCCTGTCAGATAATTTGTAATAGATTTGGGAACAGTTACTGAGATGTATCCAAAATCTAAAAAGGATAAATTGCCTATAAAGAAATACATGGGGAAGTGGAGATGCGGGTCAATCACAATGGCAGTAACAGTTAGAAGATTTCCAGCCAGGGCTCCTAGATAAATCACTAAGAATAGCAGACCTTGTAAGACTTGGAGCTCCCGAGATCCTGAGATGTCCATGAGTAGGAATTCTGTGAAGATGGTAAGATTGCCCATGTCTACAAATATTCTGCAACCTCTCTGTAGTCAAATGATAAATTGATAAAATTTTACTAAAAGTCAAATTGGAGTGAGAATCCAAAATACCCTTAAAGAGAATGAGACCTCTGACAAAGCTTGTATATGACATTTAAAGATCCAAATTTCATATGCAATTTTTATATGACATAAGCATGCCTAACTAGTAAATATTATTTAAAAAATCAGAATATATATAAACTTAGCAGTGCTAATAACACTGAGTTCTACCACTAGACCTTGGCCAATTTTTTGTGTGCTTTGATTTTAAAATATCAATACAGATCCATTAATAAGATTAAAAATTACCAAACATACCTGAAGACTGAAATATCAGTTTTCTCTTTTTGACCATTAACGTCTCTCACAAAGACTTAATGTTGTAAATTCCAACACTCTGACCTCTCAGCTCCCTTCATTGGTCATGTTAGAGAGAGTCTTGTGGGGTATTTTCATTTCAAGCCATATGAAGAAATGTGCAGCAGGCTTCTCTTTCATGCTTGTCAATATCTTTCCGGGGATATTGTCAATATCCTCAGGGAGAACTCCAGAGCAGTCTCTAGAGAAAAAAAGGAGCTTTAAAACCTTGTTTTCCATAGATATTTTGTCCAAAATATTGTGATTAATTAGATGGATATATCTTATTTTTAAGAGGTAGCAGTAGAGTTTGGTTCCTGAAAACTTGAGAAAGCACAAGTGACTAAAAATGGTTCCTGTGTCAGTGTTGATTCAATGATACTTCAAGGTTACTAGTTCATTATAATAGGAGAAACAACCTTTAGAGAAGAGAATTAAATATGTTGTATAAGTGTATATATATGTATACAAAATATGTATGTAAATTAAAATTTAATTAACTATTGATATAACATGAAAACAAGTTCAAGTAAAGCAGGATCAAAATGCTCACCTCTCACAAACTTAACAGAAATTAAGCAAAGGTATCTGAAACATCCTTAAAGTTACTAAAGTTACTGGTAGAACAATTGCTTTAAGTTTGAACAAAGACACCACAGAATGAACAACAAAAAAGAACTATTACAGCACAATGTAGACTAATTTAAAGCTTAGGAGACACAGCCTATTTGTTGCCTCTGAAAGAGTACTGAGGAAAGAAGGTAAATGATGGAATCCTGAGATGATTCTGATAATTCTCACAAGGAAATTATTGGAAACACTGGATAATTTCAGAGGAAAAAATCCTCAGAGTTCTACATCCAATTGACAAGATTTCAAAGAAACACAAAGATGCTTGAGATCTTATGGAGCAGTGGTTCTCTGAGTGTGGTCTGCAATAGTGGCACCTGCACCCCTGGCAAGGTCTCAAAGGAGCATGAGCACAATGAGGGGAAAGAGCATGACAAGGCAAATACTCTACTTCTAAAACAATGGTGGGTTCATTTGGGCAGAAAGAATATATGTCTGGAAGAAAAATAAATAGCACAGGCAAAAAAGAAAAAAAAAGGAAAAAAGAAAATTGCATACCAAAGAGATTTTTCACTGTTGAATATCTTCATAAACACATTAAAAAAAAAAAGACCCCTGGCTCCATGCCCTTACATGTTCCTTGCTGGGATTTTGTACATGGAACTAGCACTGTATGTGGTGCTCATTAAGATCCCCACATTCCAGCACACGCAGTCCTTGTAGTCTTTGCTGGTGTCTCCTTGCCCCACGAAGTCTCTGCTTATGTGCAGCCTGACCCTCTCCACCACGCTGCTTTAAGTGGACAAAGTGGTGATAGGTCTGTGCTCACCTTGGAAAAGTTATTACTCTCTGGAAATTAGTTCATTTAGCCCCCATCACATGCAAATATCTTCCTAAATATGTCTCTTCTTTTGTTTTTATTTTCCTATTTGTTTTTCTACTATAAATAACACATGAAAATTATTTATGCATATATATTCCATTGTCACAATCATCACTAATGATTGTCACATTTTAAACTTAAAATAAATGTATTTTTATTCCAATGAATGGTAAGAATATTTATTCCAATATATAAAGCTCATAAAAATCTTTCAATACAAGTTTGTATAAAATATTCCCTATATTAGTCAAGGTTCCACAGGAAACAGAACTGATAGGATGTGTGTATGTAAATATTATGTGATTTATTATAAGAATTGGCTCACACAACCATAGAGTTTGGCATGTCTGAATTCCATAAGGCAGATGGCAAGCTGATGAAGATGTTGATAAATTCCCCAGGAGAAGCAGGCCAGCTGAAGTAGAGACATGATTTATTCTTTCTGACTGCTGAAATCACCAGTTGTCCCTTTAAGACCTTCAACTAATTGAATGAGGCATCCCTCATTGCTGAAGGCAATCCCCTTTTGATTGTAGATTTAATCAGCCATAGATTCAATCAACTGATTAATGATTTAAATATAGCAAATGTCCTCACAGTAACAATCAGGCCTGTGCTTGCTTGACAAAACCACTGGATTCTATAAACTAGCCAAATTGACAAGTGAAATTTACCATCACACTCCCCATATTTTGAAGGACAATATTCTGATATAAATAATTCATTGGAATAGAATAAGTTGCTTATACAACAAAAACTTAGGTTAATGAAATCAGATGGGGCCTAGGTGATCACACCATGAATTGCCAAGCAAAAGTTCAGAATGTTACAAATTAGTGGAACAAAAATATTCAGCCATTAAGCCTTAGATGTCAAACAGCAACATGTAAACATGAAACTCATTTGAGTAAATGGTGCTCAATGCTGAATTATGGTGCATCCCTAAATAGCTAACTGGACAGAAAGCTGGACAATCCAACACTTTTCTGAATAGTTTACTCATTAAAGTACACTTAGAGTTTTAAAAAATTTATTTCTGTATCTAATAAAGCCTAATACCACTTCATCAACCATAAGGAGCTCTGTGTCACAGAATTACATAATTCAGCCAAAGTTCTAGGAAATCTGGTATTTGGGAGACAGCAGAAAATCTCTTTAATGTTCACTTATCCTGAAAATGTAAATATCTTAGAACCCTTCTGTTCTAGTTTTCTAATGCTGCCAGCATGCAAAACATGAGATGGATTGGCTTTTATAAAAGGGGGTTTATTTGGTTACATAGTTACAGTCTTAAGGCCATAAAGTGTCCAAGGTAACACATCAGCAGTTGAGTACCTTCACTGGAGGATGGCCAATGGTGTCCAGAAAACCTCCATTAGCTGGGAAGGCACGTGGCTGGCATCTGCTCCAAAGTTCTGGTTTCAAAATGGCTTTCTCCCAGGATGTTTCTCTCTAGGCTGCAGTTCCTCAAAAATGTCACTCTTAGTTGCACTTGGGGTATTTGTTCTCTCTTAGCTTCTCCAGAGCAAAAGTCTACTTTCAACAGCCATCTTCAAACTGCGGAAATTGTCCAATTAGAGTCATCACCCACTGTTGGGTGGGGCACATCTCCACGGAAACATTCAAAGAATTACAATCTAATTAACACTGATATGTCTGCCCACACACAATTACATCAAAGATAATGGTGTTTTGGGGGACATAATACATTCAAACCAGTACACCTTCCATTTATGATTTTTTCCTGTGCAGCTTGTAGTTTGAATGGTGGATCCCAAAATAACTTGTCCATGTATTAAAACCCAGAAGTGGTAAAGTGATCTCATTTGGAAAAAGCATCTTTGCAGATGTAATTGAGTTAAGGATATTTAGATGAGATAATCCTAGGTATAGTGGACACTTAATCCAATGGAAGTTGTCCTAAAAAGAGAAGGGTAGGAGAGTTAGACACAGAGAAGACCAGGTGAGGATGGCAGCACAGATTGAGGTGATGTATCTATAAGCCAAGAAATATTGTGGATAACCAACAACACCAGAAGGTAGATGAGAAATATAAATTGATTCTCCCACAGGGTTTTAAGGAAGAACCAACCTTGTCAACACCTTATTGACAGAATCATGGTCTCCTGAACTGTGAGAATATAAATTTCTGATGTTTTAAATCACTAAGTTTCTGGTAATTTGTTCAACAGAAATAATAAACTAAAGCACAGATTATATAATAAGACAAAATATTGGCTTCTTCTTTGGGAAGGTGCCATTCTAGATCTTTCTAATCTAAGTGATAATAAGAATGGCACCTCAAAAATATTAAGGATATAATATTTATCCTCAGATGTCCTTTATAAGGGCTTTCAAATCTAGAGGGCTTACATCCACCCTAGTGAATTCTGCATGATTCAGCCACATTCTCATGGAGTAGAGCTACACAGAGTTTTTGAAGAAAAGACAAAGAGGTTTCATGGTAGATATTTTATGAAATGTAGCATGAACACACATTGCTCAAGACAATATTTAGCAGGTACTATTTAGGGAATCCTTGGTGACACAAGTAGTACATGATATGTTCTTCTATATAGGGACAGAAATTTGAAGGAAGGTTGCCTGGAATTTTAATTGATAAAATACACTTTGGATAGACAAAATTCACCATGATGTATAATGTGTTCATTGAGAGGTATCCTCACATGGTAACACAGAATGGATCATAGCACACAGAGTTTTCCATCTGCAGGAAGAGCTTCCTATTCAGATCACAGCTGAGCCCCTCCTCTGGAAATTCCTGCAACTGAATGCAGCTGCCTTTATTAAGTTTAAGCCTCCTTCCTGGGGGCAGCTTGAAACCAGTGATTGGTGATGCAATTGGTCAAATGCCCAGTGCTTACAGGTATTGGAATTAAGTCTAAACAGTGAAAGCATATTTCTTCTTTAAACAGCAATAGAGGAAGCCATGTGTATTTCCCCATGGCAGTTATGACTGCAGTTCCTGTGAACTTATTTGTTGATTGGTGTGATGCTGATAGTGGGCTTGGTAGAACTTAATTAGCATTTATCAACATTAGCTGTAGGATCATCAGTGGACTCACTAGGTCCTCCATGTATGTCTGGCTCTGGTTTAACAGTCTTCTTTATAAAAGTATATCTGTGACAATCATTGAATATATATATCAGCCAGAGTTAGTTTCTGTTTCTTGAATTTAAGGACCTAGGCATATATAAGTATTTCCAAGGTTCATTGTGAACAAAAGTTCTCACCAAAATTAATGGAATATGGTATTAATTATTGGGCCTCTTGAAAGGATTAAACAAACCCTTCTTTCCCTCCCCTTCTTTCCTTTTCTTCACTTCTCTCTTTTCCCACCTTTCCCAATACTTTTTTAAAGCTTTCCCACCCCTAAAATTTGACTAACAGATAATTACAATGCTTAAAATACAGATCTGGAAAGATTGCACCAACGATCCTGAGCAAAAGGCTTGGAAAACCAGAGCAATCTCCAACCAGTCTGAAAACAAGTTTTATAGAAATTAAACATAAAGAAACCTATAAACACAAGGACATGTCTTCTAATTTTATGAAACTCTAAACTGGCTTGGCTGGGAGAGTTACCTGGCCTTGAAGTGCTACCTGATTTTTATACAATTTCAATCACTTTAATTATTTTTAAAAGTTTTAACAGCTTTATTGACCTAATTCACATATCATAAATCATCCTTTTAAATCATTGTATAATTAAATGATTTTTACTATATTCACAGATAGGTACAACTATCATCATAGTCAATTTGAGAATATTTTCATCTTCTCAAAAATTTAGCTCATGTCATTTAGCTGTGAGGTCTTATTCTCCATAATAAGCAATGTCTAGGCAACTTTATAGATTTGCCTATTCTGAACATTTCATATGACTTATTTAACATGTGATCTTTAATGACTGGCATCTTTCACTTTGCATAGTGTTTTCAAACATCACCATTGATGTAGTATGTATCAGTATTTCACTCATTTTATGGCTGAATAATATTCCATTGTATGGATATAATACATTTTTTAAATTCATACCTCAGTTGATGGACATTTGGATTCATCTTTTTTGCTATAATAAATAATTCTGCTACAAACATGTGCTTAAAACTATTTGGGTGTTTTAAAAAATGAATATACATATCTAGGAGTAGATTTGTTAGGTCATAAGGTAATACTATGTTTAATCATTTAAGGAACAGCCAAACTCTTTTTCCAAAGAAGTTGCTCCATTTTACATTCCTATCAGCATTGTATGAGGGTCCCTATTTTTCCATATTTTCACCACACCTGTCATTATCATATTTTTGGTTGTATCCATTCTCATGGATGTGAAACAGTATCTCATTTTGGTGTTGACTTCCATTTCATGGATGGTAATTGATGTCTAGTGCATATCAAGTGTAATTTGACATTCTTATATCTTCCTTGCAGAAATGTGTTTTCAGAACCTTTGTCCATTTTCAATTTGGTTTGTTTGCCTTTTTTTATTGGATTGTAAGATTCATTTATATATTCAGAAGACATGAACATTACTAGAGATACATGATTTACAAATACTTTCTCCCATTCTTTGGATTTACTTTTCCCTTTCTTGATGGTGTCTTTTGAAAAAAAAATTTTAATTTTGATAAAACCCAAATTATGTATTTTTTTCTTACATTACTTGTGCTGTTGGTGTAATACTTGACAATGATTTGAAACATCTGAGATAAGGCAAATTCACTCTTACATTTTCTTTTAAGTGTTTTAGAGTTTAACTCTTAAATCTGGGTATCTGACCTGCTTTGAGTTAATTTTTGCATTTGAAATGAGGTAGGGATCTAACTATATTCTTTGCATATGGACATCCAGTTGTCCCATCACCAATTATTGAAAAGTCTATTATTTTATCACTATAATCTTAGCAAATTTGTCAAAAATAAGTTGACAAATAGTTTTATTTCTGAAACCTCAATTTTATTCCATTGATCAATTGATCTATCTATCGATCTAATCTATCATCTATCTATCTTATTTTTGGTACCACTCTGCTTTGTGTATCATTCCAACACAGTAAGTTTTGAAATAAGAGTGTGAATCTCCTTTGTTATGAAGATTCTTTTTGCTCTTTTAGCTCCATTACAATTCCATAAGAATTTTATGATCAGCTTATCAGAAAAATCAGTTGGGATTTTGACAGTGACAGAGTTGTATTTGTGTGTCAGTTTGGCATGTTGTAAGGATTAGTTTTATTTGTCAACTTGACTAGACTATCATACCCAGTTATTTAATCTAACATTTATTTAGATGTTGCCTTGAAGGTGTTTATAGATATATTTAACATCTACAATCAGTTGAATTTAAGTACTGGATATTAATTACCCTTGATAATGTAGTTGAGTATCATACGATCAATGAAATACCTTAAGAAAAGAACTGAATTTTCCCAAAGAGGAGGAATTTTTGTCTCCATACCACAGGATCAATTCCTCTTCATATTTCCCAGTCTGCTGTCATGCCATGCTCATAGCCATCAAGCCAGTTGATTCCTTAAAATAATCATCTATATCCTATATCCCCCACAAAACCTTAAATGATATAGGAGTATTGTCATCTAAACAATATTAAATCTTCTGATCCATGAGCATGGGAATTTTTATCCATTTATTTGGAATTTAATTTCTTTAAATAATATTTAGTAGTTTCTAAAGTATCCTTTGCACTTTTATTGCTAAATCTATTCATAAATCTTTCATCCTATAAGGTTGTATCATTTGGTGATAGAAGTAACTTCCCTTCTTCCTTTCCCATCTGGATGTTTTCATTTTATTTACCTTGTCTAACATTGCCCTGGCTAGAATCTGCATTAATATTTTGACTAGAAGTAGTGAGAAAGGGCATCCCTTTCTTGCTCCTGATCTTAGGGAGGAAATATCAAGTTCTTATTAAATACAGATTCAGTTGTTGGTTTTTGTAGATGCCCTTAGCAGGTTTTTGAAGTTGACTTCTATTCATAGCTTATTGACTATATTTTCCATCAAATAGTCTTCTAGTTTGCTAATGCTGCCAGAATGCAAAACACCAGAAATGGATTGGCCTTTATAAAATGGGGTTTATTTTGTTACACAGTTACAGTCTTAAGGCAATAAAATGTCCAGGGTAATGCAACAACAATCAGGTACCTTCACTGGAGGATGACCGGTGGCATCCAGAAAGCTTCTGTTAGCTGAGAAGGCACGTGGCCAGCATCTGCTCTGGAGTTCTACTTTCAAAATGGCTTTCTCCCAGGATGTTTCTCTCTAGGCTTCAGCTCCTCAAAAATGTCACTCTTATCTGCTCTTGGTGCATTTGTCCTCTCTTAGCTTCTCCAGAGTAAAAGTCTGCTTTCAAAAGCTGTCTCCAAAATGTCTCTGTAAGCTGAAGCTCCTCTCTCAGTTCCAGTGAATTCTTCAATGTGTCCCTCTTGGCTGTAGCTCCTCTTCAAAATGTCACTCTCAGCTGCACTGAGTTCCTTCTGTTCATCAGCTCATTTATATGGCTCTAGTGATTTAATTTAGACCCACCCTGAATGGGTGGGGTAACACTTTCATGGAAATTATACAATCAGAGTCATCATCCACAGTTGGGTGGAGCACATCTCCACAGAAACATTCAAAGAATTATAATCTAATCAACACTGATACATCTGCCCACACAAGATTTCATCAATGATAATGGCATTTTGGGGGATATAATACATTCAAACCAGCACAAATAGCATTGAATTTCACCAATAGGTTTTGTCCATTGACATGATCATGTGATTTTTGTTTATATGTGTATATTGAAATGAATTTCATTAATTGAATTTTTAAGTTAAACATTTCTTTCCTGGGATAAATTTCACTCAGTCCAAGCCTACATATAATTCTTTTTATGTGTTGTTAAATTCAGTTTGCTTGTAATTTGCTCAGGATTTTTATATGCATATCATAAAATATATTGATCTCTTTGTGAGGAATTGGTATTAATTATTCTTTAAGTACTTTTTCATTGGAAACTTCAGTGATGGAGCCATGTGGGTCTTGGAATTTCTTTGTAGGTTTTTTATTATTACTAATTCAACCACCTCACTTGTTTTGGGTCTATTCAGAAAGGCTATTTTTTTCATGGGTGAGTTTTGGTTTTACTGGTTTCTGCATTGTTTTATAATTCTCTGTCTAATTAATTTCTGTTCAAATTTTTATTATTTTCTTCCTCTGCTTGTTTTAGACTTAATTTTCTCCTCTTTATCCAATGCTTTATGGTAGAAAGTTAGGTTATGGTTTTTAGATCTTTCTTCCTTCTTTAGATATTAACAGCTATAAATTTCCCTTTAACCACTGTTTTAGTTGTGTCCCATAAGTTTTGGTACATGACATCTTCATTTTCATACATCTAAAAAGTATTTCTGACCTCATTTTTCATTTCTTCCTATGGTTATTTAGGAATATGTTCTTTACTTTTCACATTTATGTGTTCCCCACATTTTTCCTGTTACTGATTTCTAATTCCATTCTTTTTTGGTCAGAGAAGAAACTTTATATTTTTCCCTCAAATTTATTGAAGTTTATTTTATGGCCTAGCATATAGTTTACCCAGGAAAATTTTCATGTTCAGTTGAGAGGAATGTATATCCTGTAACTTTTGGTGGAGTGTTCTAATATAACAACTAGGTTCTGTTAAGTCTGAATGGTTTATTGGGTTTCTCAAGTTTTCCATTTATTTGTTAATCAACTATCTTGTTTTTCTACTCACTATTGAAACTGGGGTATTGAAGTGTCCAACTGTTATAGTTTAATTATCTATTCCTCCCTTCATATTTTATCAAGTTTTGGTTCATGTATTTTGGTGTTTTGTTATTAGGTGCATACATGCTTATAATTGTTACATCTACCTCACTGATTGAAACTTTTATCATTATAAAAATATTCCTATTTTTCTCCAGTAACATTTTTATTGGATTAAAGACTATTTTGTCTACTAGTATAGCCACTTCATTTTTCTTGTGTTTGCAGGTTATATATTTTTGCATGATATATATTTCTCCATCCTTTTTCAATAAATTTATTTTCATTTGAATCTAAAATGTGTCTCCTGTAAATAGCATATTGGTGCATTTTATTTTCAAACATAGACAGTCAACATTTGTCTACTGTTTGGATTTTAACCCATTCTCATTTAATAGCATTATTAACATAATTGGATTCATGGCAGACATGTTTCCAGATATTTCATGTTTTTGTGTTTCTCTAGTCTTCCTTACTTCTTTATTTTACATTAGGTGAATATTTTCTAATGAAAAAATGTTTTTCATGATATTTCCACTCAATTTTTGAGATATTTTGAGTGGTTGCTGTAGGGCTTACTGTATAAATCTTAATTTATCAGAAACTGCTTCAGATTTATAATAATTTAATTCTGATGATATATAGAAAATTTAACCTTATATAGGTCTATTTCATTATCCTCTGATTATGGTGATATTGGGTACCCTTCCAATTTCCAATGTATAATATTGCTTTATGTGTGTGTGTGTGTGTTTGTGTGTGTGTGTGTGTGTGTGTCTGTCAATCTTACAAACTCAATAATTCATTGTTATAATTATTACTTTACCATCAGTAGTCATTTCCATAGCTTGATACAACTTTGTCCCCATGCACCTCCTTGTGCTTTTATTGACAATTACAATACAAATATATTAAATTTTTATACATTATAGTCTTAAGTATTATATGTATACTGTTTTATACAATTTTTAAAACAATAATAGAAGAAAGAAGAAAACAATGTACTTATGTTACCTTTTATACTTGCCTTTCATAACTCCTCTACAGTCCTCTTTGCTAGATAGTGTGGATTTGAATTATTGCATGGAGTCACTTCTTTGCAGCCTAATGATTCTCCTTTTATAGTCCATCTAATATAGGACTGCTCATGAAATATTCTCCCAGTTTTTGATTATAAGGGAATTCACTTTAAAGAATATTGTTGATAGCTGTAGTATATTTGTTGACAGTTGTTTTCTTTGAGTACTTTGAATATATTATTTCATTCCCTTTTAAACATTTTTATGGTGAAATATATATACAGAAACATGATAACCTTAAAAGTACAGTCTAACAAGTAGTTATTGAGCAAATTTCAAAGTATGGTATGGGTCACAGTTGCACAATTTCAGTTATTTCCTTCTAGCTGTTCTAATGCAATAGAGACTACCAATGTATACAATTCTTTAGTAGTCATAATCCTTTGTTAAATCCTGTCTTGTCTATTGCTACTCCTTCATCTCATTTTATCTCTGTCTTAATCTTCAGGGATACCTGGGCAGTGATGACTCTAACTTGTTCATATTGAAATGGGGTGTTGACATTATGGGGAAGGGAATGCAAATGGTTGATGTTCTTGAAGAGGCTGTTGCCTCTGGGTTTTGGGACTTATCTGGCATAGGATCAATCTGGAGGCTTCAAGTTTCTTAAAAACAAACTTAATGAGTGAAACTTTTTATAGAGTCTCAGGTAGGAACTTGAGTGTTTTTTAGGGTTTTCAGGGCTAGTTTTGATTTGGGCTTGGCATACTGTGACCATTTGGAATATATAACCGAAGCTTACATAAGAGTAACCTCCAGGTTAGCCTCTCAACTCTACTTGAAATCTCTTAGTCCCTGAAACCTTATTTTGTTACATTTCTTTTCCCCCTTTTGGTCAAGAAGTCATTCTCAGTCCCACAATGTCATGGCCACTCCCCTGTGAATCATGTACCATGAAGGGGGGAGGGTAATGAATTTATCTGCAGAGTTTGGCTTAGAAAGAGGGGCAATATCTGAGCAACAAAAGAGGTTACCTGGAAGGGACTCTAAGGCATAATTATAGTCATCATTGTAGTCAGCACTTTAAAGAAGTAAGTGCCATAAAAGCAAACCTCAAGATTGAGGGCTTGACTTAATTAGGTAGCAAGTCCTTAATTTCACATAGCATATATTCTGTCCAAAATAAACAGTCTCACATTATCCTCACTTAGTTGTACTTTCATCACTCTCAATTTTAAACAATCATCATAACCCACCCCATAGCTTTTGTTCTGATCCCCCAATTATGTTTCGCTATATTAGTGTGGTACTAGTAAGGCACTCCTATTAAATATAGTCCATAGTATGAAATAGGTAGTGTTCCCATATACCACTTTGCTGTTAACTCTTTGTACAAGTGTCATACCTTTGAAGTAGATCTTGCAAGGACTTATTCATATTTGTAGCATTAATTTGTGAGATACATGACTTTAAACAACCCCTTTCAATCATGTTCATCTTCAGTACTTCACTCCCTTTTCACCTCCATTTTTCTGCTGATAATTCATTTGTTAATCTTATTGGGGCAACTTTGTAAGTGATGAGTCTTTCTTCTCTTGCTGTTTTCCATGTTTTCTTGTCTGTGGATCAATAGAAAGAAAATAGATCAGTGGTTCTCTAGAACTTGGAGAGTAGTGGAGAAAAAGCATAATTCCTAAAAATGGGGGGGGGTTCATCTAGATAGGAGATTAAGTTATTAAAAAATTAATTGTAGAGGGTTTCCAAGAAGATGGTGGATTAGGAGAGATAGAGAAAAATTCTCCTCCATGAAAAACCCTAGATAAAGAATAGAAAACACTCCAGAACAGCAGTTCCAGGGTGCAACAAGCTGAGTAGGGACTTTAAACCACAGAGTGAGGACAAAGCTGCTGGAGAAACTGAGAAACTGCATTCAGGATGGGTGAGCTTCCAGCCTGGAACACTGTGAGAGACAGGCAGTTACAGCTGGTGAATGAGCATGGAGGGGAGCAGTCTGCCACATCCTATGCACCCTTCCCTGAAGTTGGCTGGGTTGATAACTCTTTGCAGCCACGTGGCCAAGAGTCCCATGCCAGGGACTGGTGGTTGGAGCCAGCAGATGAGCATGGAAGGGGGCAGCTTTCCATGCCCCAAACACCCATCTCAGCAATCGACTGGGGAAATAGCACTTCACTGGCCCACAGCTGAGGGATCCTGTGAGGGAACTCAGGATTCAGTTATCTTGTGAATGCATCTATTCTTCTTCTATGGAAGCACACAGTGTGCACAACCAAGAGGAAAGGGTGCTATATGGAAGTGCCAGGAGACCCTTCCCAACCCCAGGGTCTCCTAGGCACACAGCAGACAGGAACTGTGGGGCATTTGAGCTGGAAGGTGAGATGTGCAGTTCCACAGCCCCAGAGTATTCTACCTGCAACTCTGGGAACTGCTGAGACAACTGAGTCCTGGAGCAGACTCCTAGCTGAACTGCACAGGACCTGTTCCTCTCCCAAGGAGTGGGCATTCCCCAGTTAACAGAGAAAATTGTTGCACTGATTGGATTTCCACCTGGTTTGAACCCTGCTCAGTGCATAGATGAATTTGGGGGAGAACTTACTTGAGGGTAAAAGGTGGTTCAGGAGAGTCATCTTTTACTAGGACAGGGAAAGTGCATTCCACCAAGCTGTAGCCCTGCCAAATGATGGATAAATGTTCTAATAATCCTGCATACATTAAAATAACCCTATCAAGATAAGCAAATGCTGAGAGGCCAAAAGCAACAGAAAATTGTAAAGCATATGAAGAATCCAGAAGATTTGTACAACCCAAATGACCAAATTAAAAATCCAGAGAAGACACAGAACTTGGAGCAGTTAATCAAACAAGTATACACAAATCTCCAAAACAACTTCAATGTGATGGCTAAGGACATAAAGGATATCAAGAAGACTCTAGTAGAGTATAAAGAAAAATTTGAAAGAATACATAAAAATAGATCTTATGGAAATAAAAGATACTGTGAGACACATAACACCAGATTTGAAGAGGCAGAGGAATGAATTCTTGAACTAGAGTATAGACAATGGAATGTGAAAGCACAAAAAACAAATGGTGAAAAAAACTAAAAAAAATTGAAATGGATTTCAGGGAAATGATGGACAACATTAAATGCAAAATATAAGAATCATTGGTATTCTATAAGGTGAAGAGAAGAGTAAAGGCCTAGGAAGAGTATTTGAAGACATTCTGGGGGAAAATTTCCCAACCCATCTAAATGACATAAATATGCAAATCAAAGATGTCCAATGAACTGCAAATATATTAAATCCAAATAAACCCACTCTGAGACATATTCTGATCTGATTGCCATATGCTGAAGAGGAGAACATTCTGAAACAACAAGAGAGAAGCAATTCACTACACACAAGGGAAACAACATGAGAAAAAGTACTGACTACTCAGCAGGCACAATGGAGGAGAAAAGGCAGTGGTATGATATATTTGAGATCCAGAAAGAGAAAAATTGCCAGCCAAGAATTCTTTATCCAGTAAAATCTCCCTCAAAATTGAGGGAGAGCTTAAAAATTTCACAGACAAACAAATGCTGAGAGAATTTGTTAGCAAGAGACCTGCCCTGTAAGAAATACAAACTGGGGCTCTACTGGCTGAGAAAAAATGACAGGAGAGAGAGAGGTCTGGAGAAGGGAACAGAAGAGTGTTAGTAAAGGTAATTTATGGGAAAAATAGATCTGACAATTAAAACAAAAAAATAAGGTGGTTGATTCAAGAATTGCCTTCAAAGTAATAATATTGAATGTCAATGGATTAAACTCACCAATTAAAAGATATGGATTGGCAGAATGGATTAAAAAATGTGAACCATCAATATGCTATTTACAAGCCACTCCTCTTAGACCCAGTGACACCAAGAGATTGGAAGTGGAAGGATGGAAAAAATAATTCACATAAGCTACAGTAAAAAAGCAGGGGTAGGAATACTAATTTCAGCTAAATTAGACTTTAAATGCAAGGATGTCATAAGAGACAAACAAGGACATTATATACTAATAAAAAGGAAAATCCATGAAGAAATAACAATCATAATGTTTCTGTACCCAATCAAGGTGACCCAATGTACCAGAGACAAACATTGGCAAAACTGAAGGAAGAAGTAGACATTTCTACAATAATCATGAGAGATTTTTATGCACCACTCTTTCCTATAGATAGAATGTCAAGACAGAGGACCAATAAGGAAATTGAGAACCTAAACATTGTGATAAATGATTGCGAATTAACAGACATATATAGAGCAATATGCCCCAAACTACCAGGATATATATTCTGTGGTGCTCTTGGGATGTTTTTCGGGATAGATCATATAACGGGGCATAAAAGAAGCCTCAATAAATTAAAAAAGATGGAAACTTTTCAAAGCACATTCTCTGAACACAATGGAATGCAATTAGAAGTCAATAACCATCAAAGAACCAGAACATTTACAAATATGTGGAGGTAAAACAACACACTCCTAAACAATCAGTAGGTCAAAGAAGAAATTGCAAGAGAAATTGCTAAATATCTAGAGATAAATGAAAATAAGAACACAACGTATTAAAACTTGTGGGATACAGCAAAGGCATTGTTCTAAGTGCATACATTAATGAACTAATAGAATAACTGAAGAAGCTAGAGATTTATCAGCAAACTAACCCTAAAGCAAGCAGAAGAAATTAAATAACAAGGATTAAACAGAAATAAATGATACGGAGAACAATAAAACAACAGAGGGAATGAATAAAACCCAAAGTTGGTTATTTTAGAAGATCAACAATTGACAAATGCTTACCAAAACTGACAAAGTCAAAATGAGAGAAGACCCAAATAAACAAAATCATAAATGAGAGGGGAGAAATTACTGGGGATCATGATGAAATTAAAATAATCATGAGGATACTATGCAGAACTCTATGCCACCAAACTAGACAATATAGATGAAATGGATAATTTCTGGGGAACACATGAAAAACCTAGACTGACTAGAGAAGTACAAGAGCTCAGCAAACCAATCACAAGAAAGAAATCCAATCAGACATCAAAAATCTTCCTGCAAATAAAAGCCCAGGAAAATTCACAGAGGAATTTTACCAAACTTTTGAAAAAGAACTGACACCATTCCTGCTCAAATTCTTTCAAAAAATTGAAGAAAATGGAACACTAACTAATTCATCTTATGAAGCTAACTGGATAAAGGTGCAACAGAAAAGAAAACTACAGGCCAATCTCCCTAATGAATATAGATGCAAAAATTCTCAGCAAAATTCTTGCAAATGGAATCCGAAGACCCATTAAAAACATCATACACCACAACCGAGTGAGGCTCATCCAAGGCATGCAAGGGTGGTTCAACATAAAAAAAATTAATGTAATACGGAACATTATCAAATGAAAGGTGAACAATTAAATCATAATCTCAATAGATGCTGAATAAAATTGGAAAAATTAAGCATCCTTTCTGATAAAAACACTTTCAAAGCTAGGAATTGAAGGAAACTTCCTAATGTTATAAAGGAAATATATATGAAAATCCCATGGCTAGCATAGTACTCAATGGTGATTGACTGAAAATCTGTCCCTAAGATTGAGAATGAGGCATGGATGCCCACTGTCAACAGTATTATTCAACATTGTGCTAGAAGCTCTAGACAGAGCAGTTCACTAAGATAAACAAATAAAATGCATCCAAATTGGGAAGGAAGAAGTAAAACTATTATTTGCAACGATATGATTGTATATTTGGAAAATTCTGAGACATCAATAGCACAGTTACATGAGCTATGAACAAATTCAATATAGTGGCAGGATTGAAGATTAATATGCAAAAGTCAGTCCATTGTATAGGGGTGGGTATAGGGCAGCATGGACCTTATTTGTACTAGATCAAAGTTAATGAACTAGGGGCTTGATACATTACCTGGTGTCACAGGATAATATCTCTACTGAAGAATCTGATAATGAGGATGCTGACTTGTTCTCTCTATGCTGCTCTCCTATACCACCTGATGATTTCTGTTCTGATAGTAAAAAAGCAGTTATTCCTTCTGATATGGAAGCATATTTAACAGAACTTTTACTTAAAAACACTCAAGTACAATTTCCAAATAAAAAATGGAAAGGCCTTACTATAATAATTGGGACAGATAATTTATATCCTTCAAGTCCTATATTAGAAGATTATACTGAAGGAGAACTTGAACAGATTTTTAAGCTGTGAATATTTTCAAGAAAGAAGAAAGGCTCTCTCAACTTTCTTAGATATAGATAATATGTGACCATCTAGTCCTCTGTGTAAAAAGAAAACAGGATGGGGCTACAGCTATTACTTTAATCATAGATAAGCCATAAGTAATGTAGCAAGGCTGAATACAGTGTTAATCAAATGTGTATTTGTCAACATGATGTAATGGATAAACTAATCATAGAATGAAATAAATCTATATTAAGTTAGACACAAGTAATAATCTCTTCTTTTTTAATTTTATATAAATAAAAAGTATGTTATATTGCTCTTACAGAAGTCATAGCTTAATTAGTTGAAATATTTTCAGTAGAGTTTTACAGACATTCAAAGCTAAGTCTCTAATAATATTGTAGATACTCTCCTTTGGTTGTGAATCACTCATGGATCAAGATGTTTCATTTACCACTTGTGGTTCAAATGTAAAAATAGAATATGAGTAATAATTAAATGTACTCTATATCAAAATGCTATAAATTCTTTGTAACTTAGACAAGAGGGAGCTCTCTGCTCTCATGCCCAGCTGTGTCTGTAGGAGTGGGGACTCCCAGGCTTGGTAATGTATCAATTAATTTTTACATTGTAAACTTGTTCCTTTTACCCTAAATTCTCCTTTAGTAAAAAATGGGTTGAAGTTAAATTCTTACTTTGAGTGCTCTTTACTTTTAAACTATTGTCTGTCCTTGTAATCTTAATTGAGTGGGAGGTTACCTGATGAAGTCCAAATTGATTAAATCACAACCTGATAGGGCTCAGGCTTTTCCTAATGGAGATCTTAGGTTTGAGGCATAAAGAGATGAACACAAGAAAATTGACACCCAATATGGGGCACAAGACAAGAATACTTTTGATTTTGTACCTTGGTAAATTTTCTCTAAGGACTTTAGGCACTTTCTAAAGTAATCGCTCGAACTTGAAATTTAGATATTTCAGGATTACAAGTGTTAATACAACTATCAGGAGCTAAGACTCCAGGACATCAGGATATTCTTACTGTAAGAGTTGATCCAGGGCCATGGGGAGTAGGTAGTGTGTTTGCAAAGATTCAAGTTGATCTCCAGGATGAAAATTGATATCTGTAATCACACCAACTTATACACTGGCACCTGGACTTGTTGATTTAACTACAGATAACTTACTGAAGTTTCTTATGCACAATTAATGGCCAAACTAGGACATGGGACCACATTTAACTGGACTACATAGACATGGACCATTATATACTAGTCCTTAGCTTCCAGGGGATGATTTAAGCCACAGAAGCAGTATCACATAAATTGCAAGGCAAACCTTGCCATATGGACTGTTTTAAATGATTTAAGAAAACAAGGAGTAGTACTCCATAAGAATAGTTCTATGAATACCCCATCTACCCTGTTCCCAAACCTAATGGATCTTTGAAAATGGTTTTAGAATTTAGAGCAGTTAATAAAGTTATTCCTTTAATTGAAGTTCCAAACCAGCATTCAGTAGGGGTATTAACACAGATGCAGAGAGAACAAAATAAAACCACACTGGATTTATCAAATGGATTCTGGGCACATCCCATTACAAAAGAAAGTTATTGGTTAACAGCATTTGCATGGAAGAAAAACAATTAGTTACCTCAAATTTTCATTAATCATCCAGCATTATTTACTGCTAATGTAGTGGATATATTAAACAAAATGCCAGGTATAGAAATTTATGTGGATGATATATATTTTTCTAATATAACAGAACAATATTTATTTACACTAAACAAGTGCTTAAAATCTTTTATTAAAGAGTAGGTATATAGTTTCTTTAAAAAAGTCAGAGACAGCAAAAGAAGTTCCATTTCTTGGTTTCAATATTGCTGAGGAAAGTCATGGTTTAGCCAGAGTTTAGAGAAAAACTTCTAAATATGTCAGCTCCTAAAGCTTTGAAACAATTACAAATTATATCGGGGTTTTTAAATTTTGCTCCCAATTTTATTACAGATTTTGCTGAATTGACTACATTTTGTATCTGGTTATTAGCAGAGCATGGGGCAACACATTCAGTGGACAGAGAAAGAAGGTATGGCATTAGAAGAAATCATTTAAAATTAAATGTTGTCTCTTATTAGAAAACAGGAATATTGAGAAACCCATAATAATTAAACTCCATAGTTTACCAACAGCAGGATATATTCAAATGTATAAGAAAGAGGTAAAAAACCTATTCAATATGTTACTTTTATGTTTACATGTTGAAATAAAGTTTAAGCCTATGGAAAATTTACTCACAACAATGCATAAAACAATAAGTAAGGGTCTAGACTTGGCACAAGTTGCATAAGTACATATTTACTCACCTTTAGCTTCATACACACATATTCAAAAAAGATCCTTGCCAGAAAGAAAAGTTTTGCATTTCCAATGGATTACTTGGATTGCACATTTTGAAAAACCTCAAACCAATAATTCTCCATGATCCTACCCTTCCAGACCTTCAGAATTTACCACAGCCTTTGTTTGTTAGATGATAAGTTGCAGATACTCCCAAAATATGATTTAACTTCATATACAGCAGAACATTATATTGATGGATCAGCTATTAAATATCTTAATCCTCAGAAGACAATTCTGCTGGCATAAGAATAGAGGAAGTTAATTTTGACCCTTATTTCTCTATTATTAAACAATGGAGATTTCCTTTAGGGGATTATACTGTGCAATATGCTGATATAATTGTCCTAGACTTTGCTGTCAAAGAAGCTATCATGGACAAAAGATCAAGTTTAATAGTTACAGACAGCATGTACTTGGCTAAAAGCTTTAATTAAGAATTGGATATTTGGATATCCAATTGGTTTGTTAATAAGAAAAGATCTCTGCAACATGTAATTAAATAGAAAATTATTCAAATTGTAGGGAAAATAATCCCAGTATCCACATGGTAAATGAGCCAGAGCATGAGAAACAAGGTACTATTATTTATACTCAAGATAAAAAAAAATACTTCCCAAGCCTGGACAAGGAGCTGGAACAAGACTTGGAATCAAAGATTCCTAACACTAGGGGGTATCCTGTAAAAAGAAAATGTGTATACATACACACACACACACACACACACACACACACACACACACACATTTTGAAAAATGGTAATATTATTGAACAAAGTGAACAGAAAAGGATTTTCCCTCCAATTATGGAAAGAGGAAAATTAGCTCAGCATATCCACAATACATTTGGAATGGATGGGAAACCACCTTAATTAGACCAAAAATTAAATACTGGTGGCTAATATGATTACAACAGTCAGATCTGTTGTAGCCATTCCTCAATGCCAGGTAACTAATGTTCCCTCCCAAATTCCTACTCCTCCAAAAACAGCTATTCATCCTGACAAGCATTTTGAAATGAATTATATGAATTTATATGAATTATATCAGTCCTTTACCCTCATCTCATGATCATGAATATATTCTTGTTGGTGTTGATGCTGAAATGGGATATTGCTGGTTATTCCCAACCAAGGCCCAAAGTGCTAATGCAACTGTTAAAGCTGTCAGCTTTTTATCAGGTACTGCAATTCCTAAGGTGCAGCATTCACTTCTGCCACCTTGTGACAGTAGACAAAGGATAGAAGTATACAATTGGGAATTTAGTGCCCCTTACCACCTCCAAAGTTGTGGAAAGGTGGAAAGGAAAAGTGGTAAAATAAAATGAGGGTTAAACGGTTGTATGAATGGCCTCAAAAGTGGTATCCACTTATCTCTTTTTTTCAGCTTTCTATCAATAATATAATGTCCACACAGATACATCAAGCACCTCATAAGTTAATGTCTGGTGTTGATTCTAATTCACCTTTTTAAAATTTAGATGATGTTAATTTGTCTAGAAAAGGACAATTAGCTTTACTGCAGGAACTCAGATAGGAGCTTACACTTGCAGCATCATCCTACTGCACTTCTGGTTGGAAACCTTTTGTTGGCCAGTTCATCCAGGAGAGGGTTCAGAAATATACCCCTCTATGTCTATGATGGAAAAAGCCTACTAAAATTCTTGCAGTATTTGATTCTCATACTGTCAAGACACTGGAACCTCTTGACCAATGATGAAAGATTAGTATTGATAATTTGAAGCCCATTGTTCATTATGGAAATATATACAACAGTCCTCAATTTTCAGGATTGAATGATTTGGAATAGGAAAAATATATGATATTTTTCATGAAGAAAGATCCCTGTATTGGTCTAGAGGACCCAGGATGGGAAAGTGTAGAAATCTCAAAACCCACTGCACAGGTGAGGTTCAGATACTTTTTTGTATACCATTTGTGCCACATCTACATGAATACTTTGCTGGTTCTTTTTTGAGCTAATAGTTATTGGTCTTATCCTAGGGTTTATTCTATCAGCAGTTTTTAGATTGCAATGGAAAAATGCTACACATCATTCTGATCCAATAATCTCTTGAAATTTAGTGTCACACCCATGATTGATATTCCTGTCATTCTCCCACAATATCATTGAGAACAGTGAGCCATCCATCCAGTACTTAGGAATGTTCATTTATAAATATATGGTCTTCAACAAGGTATGTTTTGGGAAATAAAATTGTAGAGCCTAAATATAAGATATATTCACTATATCAGAAATGTATAGCAGAAGCTGAAGTACATCATGTAGAGAGCATGGTTATCTCATTAAAGGAACTTTTATAACCCAAATAGAGAATCATACTATTAATACTAAGGAACTTCCAAATGAAGATAAGATATAGGGATTAGTTAATGAAGTCAATAAGCCTAATATAAAAATTAAGGGTAAGGAAAATGAAGTAAATCCTTTTCCCTTAAAATGAGGATGAAGAAGCCTTGCACTCAACGATTTAAGAAAGTAAGCCTTATGATGGTTAATTCAATAGCAAAGGTATCTAAAATTTCTGATTTAATGATAATTGGTTAGCTGATGAATTACATATGTTACAACATCATGTGGTGGAGGAGGTGGAGTAAGATGGCAGCATAGAGAGGGGTGGAAGCTAAGTAGTTCCCCTGGAACAACTACAAAAAAACAGAAACAACTAGTAAATAATCCAGAATAACTGCAGGGGGACAAACGAGACCATCCACTCATCATACACCAACCTGAATTGGGAGGAATGCCTGAGAACACAGCATAAAATCTGTAAGTAAAACCTGCACATCCAAGTCTTAAGACCCCCTCCCCCATAGCCCGAGCTTCAAAGACTCGTGGTGCCAGAGAGAAGCTCTCTCCCAGCAAGTGAATATAGTTCAGCTGAGCTCCAACTGGAGTTTTAAGTAGCGAGTGTGAACTGCTCACTACAGGTATGCATCCCCAAAAAACAGACAGAGGCTTTGGGTGACAACTGACCTTGGAGAGCTGGAGGGTTGCCTTGGACTGGGTCTGAAGGGGACTACCTGTTTCTTTTTTGGCTCAGTGGAGAAAGCCCCAGTCATTTTCAGTTTCCAGGGCTGTGACTCGGGGAAGGGTGGAGACAGCACAAGCAGAGAGTGAGACCATTGAAATGCTGATGACCTCCACCTGGGGGGTCTGTCTTCTCTAGGAGGAAAGGGGTGGGGCCCTTTCCATTCAGAACCAGACCCCAGAGCCTGGGGGAACATGGCCATACCTCCTCACACCAGTCAAGAATTATAGGCTAACAGGCATCACCTGCTGGGCAGAAAAGCACAGTGACCTGAGGCATCAAAGGGTGGAGCAATTTTCTAAGACACACCCTCAGGGAAACCAAATAGTGAATATTTCTTCCCTCTGGGACCTGAGCCTGTTCTGGTCTGGGAAAACCTGATTTGGATAACCAAGGAAACCATGCCTAGACAACACAAAATTACAACCTACACTAAGAAAAACAAAGTTATGGCCCAGTCAAAGGAACAAACATACACTTCAACTGAGATACAGGAATTTAAACAACTAATGCTGAATCAATTCAAAAAGTTTAGGGAAGATATCGCAAAAGAGATAGAGGCTGTAAAGGAAACACTGGGCATATATACGGCAGAAATCAAAAGTTCAAAAAAACAACTAGTAGAATCTATGGAAATGAAAGGCTCAACACAAGAGATGAAAGACACAATGGAAACATACAACAGCAGATCTCAAGAGGCAGAAGAAAACACTCAGGAACTAGAGAACAAAACAACTGAAAGCCTACATGCAAAGGAGCAGATGGAGAAAAGAATGAAAAAATATGAGCAACATCTCCAGGAACTCAAGGATGAAGCAAAGTACAATAATGTAGGTATCATTGGTGTCCCAGAAGGAGAAGAGAAGGGAAAGGGGGCAGAAGCAATAATAGAGGAAATAATTAATGAAAATTTCCCATCTCTTATGAAAGACGTAAAATTACAGATCCAAGAAGCACAGCATACTCCAAACAGAAGAGATATGAATAGGCCTACGCCAAGACACTTAATAATCAGATTATCAAATCTCAAAGACAAAGAGAGAATCCTGAAAGCAGCAAGAGAAAAGCAATCCATCACATACAAAGGAAGCTTAATAAGACTATGTGTGGAACTCTCAGCAGAAACCATGGAGGCAAGAAGGAAGTGGTGTGATATATTTAAGATACTGAAAGAGAAAAACTGCCAACCAAGAATCCTATATCCAGCAAAGCTGTCCTTCAAATATGAGGGAGAGCTCAAAATATTTTCTGACAGACAATGAGAGACTTTGTGAACAAGACACCTGCCCTACAGGAAATACTAAAGGGAGCACTACAGGGTGATAGAAGACAGGAGTGCGTGGTTTGGAACACAATTTTGGGAGATGGTAGCACAACAATGTAAGTACACTGAACAAAGGTAACTATGAATACGGTTGAGAGAGGAAGGTGGGGAGCATGTGAGACACCACAAGAAAGGAGGAAAGATAAAGACTGGGACTGTGTAACTTGGTGAAATCTAGAGTATTCAACAATTATGATAAAATGTACAAATATGTTGTCTTACGAGGGAGAACAAGCAAATGTCAACCTTGCAAGGTGTTAAAAATGGGGAGGCATTGGGGGAAGGATGCAATCAGCATAAACTAGAGACTGTAACTAATAGAATCATTGTATTATGCTTCCTTTAATGTAACAAAGGTGATATACCAAGGTGAATGCAGATAAGAGGGGGGGATAGGGGAGGGGTGTTAGACACTTGACATTGGTGGGATTGTCTGATTCTTTATTCTACTTTGATTTAAGGTTATTTTTCCTTTTGCTGCTTCCTAGCTGTCATTTCTTTTCCTCTTTCTTTTGCCTCTCTTACCTTCTTTGACTCTCCCTCCTGCCTTGTGGAAGAAATGTAGATGCTCTTATATAGACAGTGGTGAAGGTGGTGAAACATAAATGTATGACCATGCAGAAAACCATCAATTATTTACTTGGGATGGAATGTATGGTGAGTGAACAAAACCATATTAAACAAAATGGGTTGATGACAAAACCTCGAGGGCAATATACTGAGTGAAATAAGCCAGACACATAAGGACAATTATTGCAGGGTCTCACTGATAGGAATTAATTATAATATGTAAACTCATAGACATGAAATATAAGGTACCAAGATATAGGACGAGGCTTAAGAATGGGGAGTGGTTGCTTAGTATGAGCAGAATGTTCAATTAGGATGAACTTAAATGTTTGGAAATGAACAGGGGTGTTGGTAGCAAGATGTGAGAATAACTAACAGCGCCGAATGGTGTGTGAATGAGGTGGAAAGGGGAAGCTCAGAGTCATATATGTCACCAGAAGGAAAGTTGGAGATCAAAAGATGGGAATGTATAAAACTGAATCCTACGGTGGGCAATGTCCATGATCAACTGTACAAATACTAGAAATCTCTTCCATGAACCAGAACAAATGTATGACAATACAATTAGAAGTTAATAATAGAGGAGCATGTAGGGAAGAACTATATACCTATTACAAACTATATACTACAGTTAGTAGTATTTCAACATTTTTTCATAAACAGTAACAAATGTACTATACCAATACTACAAGTCAACAATTGAGGGGGGTTGGTTAGGGATAGGGGAGGATTAGAGTTTCTTTTTCTTTTTTTCTTTTTTCATCTTTCACTTTATTTCTTGTCTGGAGTAATGAAAAGTTTCTAAAAATTGAACAAAAATTAAGTGTGATGGATGCACAGCTGTATGAAGGTACCCAGGGGCAAGTGATTATACACTTTAGATCTTTGGATGATTGTATGGTATCTGAAAAATCTCAATAAAAATGAAAAAAAAAAAAACAAACATCATGTGGTGACCCTTATGGAAGCCACCATAGAGGACACTCAACTACAGCTGAGTTGGTAATATCTTATATACAAAATTTAAATTGCTCTCCACAGAAGGGAGAATTGACTGGAAAATATTAAATGGAACGTTGACTAATGAAAATTTTAGTATTCCTCAACATGGTATGCAAATAGTTAAGTGAACATCATACAGCATTATATATGATATAAAGAAAACTTACACATCTCCATTTAAAAATATCTGGTAAATAGGGATTTATTATCAAATAACTCTACCTAACAAAGTATACTATACTAACTGGCAAGCACTAAAAGTTGGACACTTAGTAAAAACAGGAACTCAATTCACTTTAATGAAGATACATCAACCTTATACCCATATTAGTGCAGAATACTGTGAATTATATTATTTAGATGTGAAGAAATGGATTATCTTATTTGCAAAGACATTAATCTACATCAACCTTGTTGCAATAAAACTGTGAGTGAATGTCCAGTAACTGGAAAACCAGTTTCATCTCCTTACTTAGAATTGATTCCTCTAAAGAATGGCAGTTATGTAGTTATATCAGATATTGTAGACTGTAATATAACTTCATATCAATTTTTAATTGTCACTGTCAATGATACAGATACATACTTTGAAAAAATATTAAAGAAACATTTGCCTAAAGAGCAAATTATTGTTTTTGGTAACTTTCAAATACCAAAAATGCAACTGAGATTACCATACCTAATTGGAATCTTAGCTAAGCTGAAGAAGATTGAAGTCAAGGTCGCTGATACATGGGCTAGCGTTAAAGAGCAGATGGAAGATATAAAGGCTAACCTTCTCAGACTGGATTTATATGAAGGGGATTCTTCAGACTGGATCAAGCAACCAGAAGCAGCACTGGAACATATTTGGCCTGCTGCTGCCTAAGCCACTGAAACAAAAGGCAGTTTTGTGAGTACTGATGTCATAGGCATCTTTGGTGGAATAATTGATATATTAACTTATGCTAAGCCCATAGCCATCTTAATAATTATTACGAGTATTGAGTTTCAGGTTTCTGACATGGTTTCCAAATTCTCGGTAAAATAAGAACAGGCCATGGATAGGCACAAGGAAATACTGCCTTTTACAGCATCTTCATTAAAACTTACTACAAGGCCTTAGAATGTATGTGGAAATTTCAATCTGCTGTATTAACCCTGTACACTTCTCATACTGTTAGGCATGTAATATATCATTTTGATAGTGTCTTTATCGTAACTAAAACTAACAAAGTTAGCCTGAAATATATGTGTAAAATATGTGCAGAAGAGCTCCTGGATAGAAAATATCTGTTTTATAATACTGATCCAAATTCTGAGTGCTTCCTTCCAATGAACAGGATATAGCACCCAGGTTACAATTCAAGAGCTAAGGAAACACTTAGTAAATTACCATGATGTGTACTTTGCCTTTCCATCACCCATTCCTTCTAGTAAGAGCTCTAGGAGATATGGGGACAACCAACCAAATGCAGAACTTTGCAAGTGAACATGACTGACACCTGACATTGAGCCCATATATCCCATTAACAACTCTGTTTCCACTGCTGAGCAAGCTACCACATCTACTGGGCACTCTGATCTGCCCAAGCACCTATGCAGTCAGACAGAAAATCCTATGCCACCATCACCATGAGGAGCTCTTCCAGGATGACAAGCTCAATAGCTTTCAACTCACTGGGGTTTGGGGATGCGGCAATGACTTTGATCCCACATGGAACTTTGATTTTTCTTTGCTATAAAAGTGCCACTTGGTGTGGTGGAGAGATTAAATCTAAATGTAATCCCAAAAAATGTTTTGTTGCATACTATAATTATTGGTTTTGGAACTTTCCTAAAGAGGGGAACAAAGTGATTATATGATATGTTGCTATTATGAACAGTGAAAAGGCAAAATGTTTGTAGAATCTTGGCTGGAGCTTTAGTGACCTGCCAGTAAAATGAGTGACTTAGAAATAAATGAAGTTGTTCTGCAGGCAGGAAATGCATGCTCTAAAAGTTGTTTATTGACAGTTATACCATTTGCCTTATGACAAGGAAGGGCCTCTGTCCATCCTGAGAATAAATAATGGCTAGGACAAAGTTATAGTTCATACTGGGTTGCCAACTGAAAGAAGTCTAGTTGTAAATTCTCAACAGGTCAAGAGGGTGGCAGTGTATAACCTCTAGCAGCTGTGATGCATTTTCCAGGTTGAGTTTTTGACAAATTATGCATTTATTATAAACATGAGTAGCAGCCTTATGAAAATGTCCCCACCAATATTTAATTAGCATCTGAGCTATCTTGTCACTATGGTGAAAGGAGTCTAAAGTTCTACAGGCTGGTTCTTTTAAAGATTCTGGTAGTACCAAGCAATTGGTCCTACTTTCACAAAAAAGTCTGTTGAAATTGAAAACACATCCTCCATTTCACAAGTATGTTTTTCAGCCATAAAGAGGCCTTTTCTATTTTTACGCTCAGGTGCTGTGAGCATGATTCATTAAAATTAATGATTGGTATGTGCTAGAGAGAAAATTGAGGGAGTACATCTGAAGGTGGTACGTTGCAACTGCCTTAACATGGAAATTCACTAAAGTTGGTATTAGCAACTTGGTATTCTGATACTTTTCTTTTATTATGAACCTCAATTTTAATAATGGTGAGGGATCAAGAAGTAAAATAGGAAGTCACATATTAGTTGCCCATTTTTTACAGGGGACCCAGTTGAGGTAAGGAAACCCCTCTGTTTCCATAACATTCCAAAATCATGGACAACTCTGAAAGCATATTGGCTGTCAGTATACATGTTAACTGCTTTTTGAGATGACAACATGCAAGCTTTAGTAAGAGTGTAGAGTTGTGTTTGTTGAGCAGAAGTAAATTAGGATAAGCTACCTAGTTCAATAATTTTTTTCAAATTTGTGACTGTATATCCATCTTGAAATTTTACGTTAATAACTCAGATATAGAATCTGTCAACAAATCAAGTAAGATCAGGGCTATGCAATGGTATTTCTTATAGGTCAGGACAGGAAGTCACTAACAGAGAGGCAATCATTTCACAGGTATGAGTCTCTCCTCATTCATACAGCAGAAGTCATACGCAAGCATGGTTAATGCTATTGCATCTTTTAAGAATTAAATTAAATTAAATAAAGTGAAAGTAAGAGGATTTCATGGGAAGTCAATCAGCTAGAGGATATATGCTGAGTAAATACAGTTTAAGAAGCTTTGGACATCATGAGTTATTTGTAAATCTACATTGTTTCCCAGTGTTATTTCTGCAGATGCTTCATTTATTTTTGCAGCTGTGGCTATTGTTTTTTAAACATGCAGCATATGCTTGAACCACACCATATTCTTATGTTAGTAAATCAAGATCCTTCCTGTTACTCTCCTGAATAAACGGCTTAGAATAATTTGGTAGCCCCAAGGCTGAAGAAGCTAATAAGATAATAAGGCCATCTAATGTTTAAATTTCCTGTCATGAGAGTCATATCAAGGTAAAGATTCAGGTGAGTTGGCTTTATTGAATTCAAAAAGAGTTTTTGACAATAAAGAACATTTTGGAATCCTGAGTTGGCAATAAACTGCCAGCCCAAGGAATCCTTTTATTATCTTTTTCCCCCTATGCTTAGGGTTTTCCTGGGTGGGTTTAATTCTTTTGAATAAGAGTTGAATTCTTTCAGCACTAAGATCATGAACCCAATAGTGGTCTGTCTTTCCAGTAAGCTTAGAAAATTTATGGTTAATCTGAATAATCTGTTGGAGTAAATAGATGGAATCTCTTAAGGAGCTTTCTTTAGTAGGTGTTCTGGATGCTAATGCTGCCATTATGCAAAATACCAGTAATGGATTGGCTTTTATAAAGGGGAATTAATAAGTTGCAAATTTAGTCTGAAGGCCATGAAAGTGTCCAAATTAAGGCATGAACATGAGTATACCTTCACCAAAGGAAGGCCAATGGTGTCCAGAAAACTTCTGTTAGCTGGGAAGTCATGTGGATAGCATCTGCTGATCTCATGTTGTGTTCCAGCTCCTCTCTCAACTCCTGTGCATTCTTAAAAATGTTGCTCTCGGGGCATTTGTCCTCTCTTGACTTCTCTGGAGCAAACTCTGGGCTAGCATCTCCAAAGTTTCAGCAAAAGTATGTTTTCAGCAGCAGTCTCCAAAATGTCTCTCTCAGCTGCTCTGAGGTCTTTCTGCTTGTGAGCTCTTCTAAAGGACTGCAGTGATTAAGACAAGACCCATTCTGAGTGGGTGGAGTCCACATCTCCATGTAAATAATTTAATCAAATTGTTCACCCACAGTTGATTGACTCACATCTCCATGGAAACACTCAATTAATGGATTCCAACCTAATCAACCTGCCACCAGACAAGAGGACTTTCCACAAATCCTTTCTGGATAATTCCATCTCCAATCTTGGCTTTTACTGAAATGGTGGCTGGGTTCCATGTTTGGTTACATGCTCAGGTTGGGCTGTGGCTTCTGGTGTTTCACCACCCCAGAAGCCCAGAGTTTTTAAGGCCATCAGTTTCTGGTTTCTTTGAAATTAAGAGTTTATTTCTCAGCTTATCTCTGTCTTCTCTCATTTTATTATAAGCTGCAAGTAAAAGCCAGGCTACTTCTTCTATATTTTGCTTGGAGATCTCATCAGCTAAATATTCCAGGTAGTCACTTGCAAATTCTGCCTTCCATCCAACACCAGGACTCAATTTTGCCAAATTCACTGCCACTTTAAAACAAGGATCACCTTCTTTCAAGTTTGCAACAACACATTCATCATTTCTGCTCAAGGCCTCATCAGAAGTATCTTTAGAGTCCATATTTCCAGTCTCTTCAAAGCAGTTTAGGCCTTTTCTATCAAGCTCCTCACAATTCTTCCAGAATCTTCTCCTTATCCATTTAAAAAGCTGTTCTAACATTTTTGGTATTTGCAAACTCATCAACACCCCACTCCTGATACCAAAATCTGTTCTAGTTTGCTAATGCTGCTGGAATGCAGAACACCAGAAATGGACTGGTTTTTACAAAAGGGGGTTTATTTGGTGACAAAGTCACAGTCTTAGGTCATAAAGTGTCCATCAACAAAGGGTACCTTCACTGGAGGATAGCCAATGGTGTCCAGGAAGCCTCTGTTAGCTGGGAAGGCACATGGCTGGTGTCTGCTCCAGAGTTCTGGTTTCAAAATGTCTTTCTCCCAGGATGTTCCTCTCTAGGCTGCTGTTCCTTAAAAATGTCACTCTTAGTTGCTGTTGGGGCCTTTGTCCTATCTTAGCTTCACCAGAGCAAGAGTCTGCTTTCAATGGCCCTCTTCAAACTGTCTCTCATCTGCAGCTACTCTCATCTCCTGTGCATTCTTAAAAGTGTCCCTCTTGGCTGTAGCTCCTATTCAAGATGTCACTCTCAGCTGTACTGAGTTCCTTCTGTTTGTCAGCTCATTTATATTGGCTCCAGTGATTTAATTTAGACCCACCCTGTATGGGTGAGGTAACACCACCATGTAAATTATCCAAACAGAGTCATCACCCACAGTTGGCTGGGGCATATCTCCACAGAATCACTCAAAGAATTACAATCTAATCAACACTAATATGTCTGCCCATACAAGATTACATCAAAGATAATGGAATTTTGGGGGACATAATACATTCAATTGGGCACACAGCCCCACCCAGTCAGACACTGCTAGGCTCCACAAGCAAAACAGTTTTGAGGAAAAATAAGTAACTAAAGAGTACCATCTGCCATGTGGGCTGTAAAGTGCAGGGGAAAAAAGCAGAGTTTATGGTGCCTACATACCCTGCATGGCCCTGTTTTGGGTGGGAAATATTAATGATCTAACAGTCAAAAGAGTACTTTAATACAAACCCAAGCAACAATTAAATCCTACATAAGAGAGAGAAGCATACTGTTAGAACAGACCTATCAAGATAATCAGATGAGCAGATATCAGCAAAAAGTCACAAGGCATACAAAAATCAGGAATATATGGGCCAGTCAAAAGAACAAATTAGCTGCATCCATATCCTGAGTCCTTGCCTCTCACCTTACTCCCAGACAGCATGAGCTTCACCACTGCCACCACCTTCTCCATCAAATACTGATCCCTGGGCTCAGTCCAGTTGCCCAGCCAACCAGGTCCTGCCAGCCAGCAGCACAGCCAGCATCTATATGGGCACTGGGGTCTTGGGCTCCTGGATCTCCATGTCCTGCTCCTTTAGCTTCTGGGATGGCTGGGGGTCTGGGGGCCTGGCCAGTGGGGTGGCTGGGGATCTGGCAGGAATGGGGGCATCCAGGGTGAGAAGAACACCATGAAAGCCCTGAATAACTGCCTAGCCTCCTACCTGGACAGGGTGAGGAGCCTGGAGACTGAGAATTGGAGACTGGAGGGCAAAATTCAGGAACACCTGGCGAAGAAGGGACCCCCATATCAGAGACTGGAGCCACTACTTCAAGATCATTGAGAAACTGAGGGCTCAGATCTTTGAAATTTCTGTGGACAATGCCTGCATCATTCTGCAGATTGACAATGCCTGGCTGGCTGCTGATGACTTCAGAGTCAAGTACAAGACTGAGCTGGCCATGTGACAATCTGTGGACAGTGACATCCATGGGCTCCACAAAGTCGCTGATGACACCAACATCACTCAGCTGCAGCTGGAGACTGAGATTGAGGCTCTCAAGGAGGAACTGCTCTTCATGAAGAAGAACCATGAGGAGGAAGTAAAGGGCCTACAAGCCCAGATTTCCAGCTCTTGGCTGACTTTGGAGGTGGACACACCGAAGTCTCAGGACCTCAGCAAGATCATGACATTCATCCAAGCCCAGTATGATGAGTTGGCTCAGAAGAACTGAGAGAAGCTGGACATGTATTGGTCTCAGCAGATTGAAGAGAGCACCACAGTGGTCACTTCTCAGTCCACTGAGATAGGAGCTGCTGAGATGACACTCATGGGGCTAAGACATACTGTCCAGTCCTTGGAAATCAACCTGGACTCCATGAGAAACCTGACAGCCAGCCTGGAGAACAGCCTATGGGAGGTGGAAGTCCACTATGCCCTGCAGATGGAGCAGCTCAATGGGGTGCTGCTGCACCTGAAGTCAGAGTTGGCACAGACCCGGGCAGAGGGGCAGCACCAGACCCAGGAGTATGAGGCCCTGCTGAACATCAAGGTCAAGCTGGAGACCGAGATTGCCACCTATCACCACCTGCTAGAAGATGGACAGGACTTCAGTCTCAGCAATGCCCTGGGCAGCAGCAACTCTATGCAAACCATCCACAAGACCACCACCCACAGGATCATGGATGGCAAAGTGGTATCTGAGACCAATGACACCAAAGTTCTGAGGCACTGAGGCAGCAGAAGCAGGGTGCCATTTGGGGAACCAGTGACCAATAAAAACTTCTGCATCTTCAAAAATAAAAGAGCAATTTAAACCATCAGAGTAGACACAGAGTTTGAAACATCACAGATCTTCAATCAAATCTCATAAATCAAGCCAAGGAAATGAAGGAAAATATGCATAAAGGGATAAAGGATATTAAGAAGACACTAGGAGAGCATAAAGAAAAAATTTGAAAGAACATATAGAAAAATGAGAGAGTTTATGGAAATTAAAGACACTGTAGATGAAATTAAAAATATGCCACAGACAAAAAAACAGTAGATTTGAAGAGGCAGAAGAAAGGATCAAAGAGCTAGAAGACAGAGAAAACTAATTCAAACATACAAGAGAAAAAAATGGAAAAATTTAAACAGGATCTCAGGGAAATTATTGACAACATGAAGCACACAATATCCACATCATCAGTGTCCCCAAAAGAAAAGAGAAGGAAAAGGGCCGGAAGAATATTTGAGGAAATAATGGCCCCAAATTTCCCAACCCTTATAAAATACAGTAAATATGCAAATCCAATTATCCCAAAGTACTCCAAATAGAATAAATCCAAATAGACCAGCTACAAGAAATATACTAATCAGACTTATCAGACTGTCAACTGCCAAAAAGAAAGTGAATTCAGAAGGTAGGAATAGAAAAACAATTCACCACATACAGGGGAATCCAAATAAGACCAAATACTGACTTATCATCAGAATCTATGGAAGTGAGAAGGCAGTGGTACCATATAAATAAGCTACTCAAAGAGAAAAAATTCCAGCCAAGAATATGTTATCCAGCAAAGCTTTCCTTCAAAAATGAGAGAGAGTTTAATATATTCACAGATAAACAGATGCTGAGAGTGTTCATTAACTAACCTGCCTTACAAAGAGCTACTCAAATGAGTTGTGCTGGTTGAAGAGAAAAGACAGAAGAGAGACTTGGAGGAGGGTATGGATATGAAGAGTATTAGTACAGGTAACAAAAATGATTAAAGGAGAGAAGTAAATAGATCTGACAGATAAATGTAAAAAGATAAAATGGTTGAAGAAAGTATTACCTTTATAGTAATAACATTAAATGTTAATGGAATAAGTACCCCAATCAAGACACAGATTAGAAGAATGGTTGAAAAATATGATCCATCTATATGCTGTTTACAAGAGATAAATTTTAGAAGCAAAAAATACAAATGTGTTGAAAGTGAAAAGATGGAAAATGGTATTACATGCAAGAAGTAAACAAACAAAAAAGCCAGGTAGATAACCTAATATCTGACAAAATAGACTTTAAATACAAAAATATTATAAGATAAAAGAAATGAAATGTGTATTAATAAAAAAGGAAATTCACCAAGAAAATAAAATCATAAATATGCACACAATCAAGATGGCCCAATGTACATAAGGCAAACACTGACAAAATTGAAGGAAGTAAATGGCATCTCTACAATAATAGTTGGAGAATTCAGTACAACACTTGATTCAATAGATAGAACATCCAAGCAGAGGATTATAAGGAAACAGAAAACCTAAATTATAAGAAAACTGAAGTAGACAGATATGTATAGAAAATTACACCCCCAAACAGTAGGATGTTCTTTCTTCTCAAGTACTAAGGCAACATTTTCCAGCATAGACCAATGCTGGGGCACAAAACACACTTTAATAAATTTTAAAAGATTGAAATTATACAAAACACTTTCTATGATCATAATGGAATGAAGCTGGAAATGAATAACCAGCAGAGAACAGAAAATTTTCCAAATATATAGAGGCTATAGAGCATGCACTTCAACGATCAGTAAATCAAAGAAAAAATCTCAAGAGAATTGGTAAATATTCCAAGATGAATGGAAACAATAACACAACATATAAAAATTTATGGGATGGGAACCTGAATCCCAGGATTGTAAATATCCCTGGCAATGCAGAATATGACTCCTGGGGATGAACTTAGACATGGCATCATGGGATTGAGAATATCTTCTTGACAAAAAGGGAGAGTGAAATGAAACAAAATAAAGTTTCAGTGGCTAAGAGATTTCAAAAGTTGTTGAGAGGTCACTCTGGTGGGCATTCTTAGGCAAGATATAGTTTTTTAGGTTTTAGGTGTATTGGAACAGCTAGAATTAAATACTTAAAAGTATCAAACTCCAACCCAGTAGCCTGGACTCTTGAAGAAAATTGCATAACAATGTAGCTTACAAGGGGTGACAGTGTGATTGTGAAAACTTTGTGGATCACACTCCTTTTATCCAGTGTATGGATGGATGATTAGAAAAATGGGGAAAAAACTAATTGAAAAATGGGGAGGGATGGGGGGATGATCTGGGTGTTTGTTTTTACTTTTATTTGTTATTCTTATTTTTATTCTTTCTGGTGCAAGGAAATGTTCAAAAATAGATTGTGGTGATGAATGCACAACTATATGATGGTACTGTGAACAGCTGATTGTACACCATGGATGATTGTATGGTATGTGAATACATCTCAATAAAATTGAATTTTAAAAAGTGAATTAAAAAAATTTATGGTATGGGTTGGGGCAAGATGGCAGCATGATGAGCTGTGGAATTTAGATAATCCTCTAGGGCTGCTGGTAAATAACAAGGAACTGTCTGGAACAAAATTTCGGGGGACCTCTTTGACTGGACACACAAAGTACAACAGTCTGGAATGGGTAGAATGGCTGAGATTTCAGTGAAAAACTCTAAGCTTCCCTAGCCAGGGGGTTGGTGCTCCTCCCCAACTGGCATGGCAGGATGTCTTGGAATTGGTTCCTTGAGGGTAAAAGAAGCAGTTTCTGCTGGGAGCAAGGAGGGTGGCTGAACCAACCTCTAATTGCAGAATTAACAAATTCTGATTGCTGAATGAAAGCTCTGAGCACAGATAACTCAAGAGTAAGCATGGAAGGAACTGGGAGGTTTCACCCAAGCAGAGAGAACAACAACAAAAAAGTGACTTTTGTTGTTGGAGGAGCTCAGAATACTGGAAAAGGATTGGGCTCTAAGAAAAGGGCACATAGAAATGTGTAACAACACTGGCTCTTGATTGGCAAACCTGGGGAGCTGGGGTCTGGCTCTGAAAAGGAATTACTTTTCTTTTCTTTATCCCCATTTGCCTATTTATTTAATTTAAACTTTTCAATAGCCTGTTAGAGTTGTGGGAACTTTCAGGTTTCAGCACTGCCCTAAGCAAGGGTGGAATTAATGTATGCTTCAGAGTAATCAGGAGAAGGAGATAATTCCCTAAAGAGCACATCTTTAAGTATTCTCTTCTG
Source organism: Choloepus didactylus (assembly GCF_015220235.1). Classification (NCBI taxonomy): domain Eukaryota; kingdom Metazoa; phylum Chordata; class Mammalia; order Pilosa; family Megalonychidae; genus Choloepus; species Choloepus didactylus. Next base: position 296,165 of record NW_023637579.1, read on the forward strand.
GGGGCAAGAGAAAGTAGTTCAGCAAAGCTAAAACTCTGACTTAATCCCAGCAGAGAAGAGACAGTGCTGACAGAAAAAAAATAAATGAAATAAAATTTTAAAAGAATGAAGATGGAGGCTTTTGGAGTCAGTTGATCAGAGTGCTTGAAAGGAGCTTTGCTACAAGAAGAGAGGTAAACAGATTTGGTTCTTGACTGGCAAAACTTGGACGCTGAGGGATGGCTCTGAAAAGAGACTTTTTTCCTTGTTTTTTTCCATTGTTTTCTTTTTTTTCATTTTTTAGCTTTTCCTTCTTAAAAGCTGTTCTGAAGAGCTCATTAGAGAAAGATTAAGGCATTTTCAATTGGCAGTTGGAAGCAGGCAAGGGTGGAGCTAAGATAGATCTCAGAGAAAAAACAATGAATCAAGTGAGAGAGGTAAATCCCTAAAGGGCCTATCTTTCCCCAAAAGGGGGAGGCAAGGCCCAGCTCAATTGGTGGCCCTCCTTCAGAGAACTCTGATGCTAGGGGCTGGAAAACAGAAATAGCTTGAGCCAGACACTTCCCTGGCAGGGACAGGAACTGCTGAGAATTAGAGGCAGCATATCTCTTTATGCTGGTGGAGCTGCAGGATGACAAGCACCACCTGCTAGACAAGATAGGAAAAGCACAGAGTCTACAGGCCTCACAGGAGGGTCTGGCAATATGCTAGGTCTCATCCTCAGGCAAACATGTTATGGATTACACCCTCCTCCAAGACCTGGGCCTGTCTGGACTGGAAAAATCTGATTGGGATAGACCATATCTGGGGGGACCCTCTCATAAGAAGATTCCATATAGGCAGTCAAAATCCAGAAAAACAAGAGCTGAAAAATTCTCATCAACTAAACAAAAGTTATGCTAGAGGTATAGAATAACTTGAACTGAATGCCTAAGAATAGATAGAGAACAAAGTCAACCAACAGGAAAACACTAAGGTAAAAGCATGAAAATGATCCCCAGAATAAACTAATCAACAAATCCAGATGCATAGGCAGCAAAAAGTCACATCATACTAGGAAGCATGAAGAGATAGACCAGCCAAAGGAACAAACTAACACTTCTACTGAGATGCAGAAGTTGAAATAACAAAATAACAATGTTCAAACAAGTCTTCTAAGTCAAATCAATGATATGAAGGAAAATGTGGCAAGAAAGATGAAGGATATTCAGAAGACACTGGGTGACTGAAAATATGAATTCATAGGCTTGAAAAACAAATGGCAGAACTTACTGGAATGAAGGGTACAATAGAAGAGATGACAAACATCATGGAGACACCATAACAGATTTGAAGAGGCAGAAGAAAGGATCAGTGAACTAGAAGTCAGGACATCTGAAATCATATACACAAAAGAACAGATAGTGAAAAGAATGGAAAAATTCTTATCAATAGGTACAACATCTGGCAGAGAATATTAGGGAAACATGATGAATTGTACAGTAAATGAACTAGACTTAACAGACGTTCATAGAACTACACCCTACAAAAGCAAAAAGTATATTTTCTTCAAGTGTTCATGGAACATTCTCCATGATAGTTCACATGTTGGGTCAAAAAGCAAGTCTTTGTAAACTTAAAAATATTGGTATTATATAAAAATTATCTTGGAACCAAATGAAATTAAGCTGGAAATCAAAAACAGGCAGAATATCAGAAAATTCACAAGTTTATGGAGGCTAAAAAACACACTCTTAAAAAAACCAATGGGTCAAGGAAGAAATTAGAAGAGAAAATGTCAAATTAACTGAGGCAAATGAAAATGAAAAAAACATCTCAAAACCTATAGGATGCAAACTCTGTAGCTTACATGGTGTGACTGTGGTTGTGAAACCCTTGTTGGTCATTTTATCAAGTGTATGGATGAATGAGTAGAAAAATGGGGACAAAAACTAAATGAAAAACAGAGTGGGATGGGGGATGGAATTCTTTGGGTGTTCTTTTTTACTTTTATTTTTATTCTTATTTTCATTCTTTTTGGAGTAAGGAAAATGTTCAAAAATTGATGGGGTGATGAATGTACAACTATATTATGGTACTGTAAACAGTTGATTGTGCACTGTGGATGGTTGTATGGTATGTGAATATATCTCAGTAAAACTGAATTAAGTAAAAACTTATGGGATGCAGCAAAATTGGTGCTGAGAGAGAAATTTATTGTTCCAAATGCACATACCAAATGAAGAAAGAGCAAAATCAAGGAATTAAATGTTCATTTGGAGGAAGTAGAGAAAGAACAGCAAACTATTCCTAAAGCAGACTTAAGGAAAGAAATAACAAATATTAGAACAGAAATAAATGAAATTGAGAACATGAAAACAATAGAGAGAATCAACAAAACCAAGTTGGTTTCTTGATGAAATCAATAAAATTGATGGACCCTTAGCTAGGTTAACAAAAAGAAAGAGAGAGAGGAAGCAAATAAATAAAATCAGAAATGGGAAAGGGGAAATAACTTCTGACCCTGCAGAAATAAGGGAGATGAAAGGGTGCTATGTGCAACTATAAGCTAATTACCTGGACAATGTAGATGAAATGGACAACTTCCTAGAGAAGCATGAACAACCGACATTGACTCAAGAAGAAATAGATGACTTCAACAAACCAATCACAAGTAAAGAGATTGAGTCAGTCATCAAAAAGTTCCCCAACAAGAAAATTCCAGGACCAGATGGCTTCACATGTAAATCCTATAAAGCATTCAAGAAAGAATTAAAATTAATCCTGCTCAAACTCTTCAAAAAATTGAAAATGAGTGAAAACTACCTAACTCATTCAATGAAGCCAACATCACCCTAATACCAAAGTCCGACAAAGGTACTACAAGACAAGAAAATTATAGACCAGTCTCTTTAATGAATATTAGTGCAAAAACTCTCAGTAAAATACCCACAAATCAAATCCAGCAGCACATTAAAAGAATTATATGCCATGACCAAGTGGGATTTATTGGTATGCAAGGTTTGTTCAACACAAGAAAATGAATTAATGTAATACACCACATCAATAAACCAAAGCAGAAAAAGACATGATCATCTCAATTGATGCAGAAAGGGCATTTGACAAGATTCAACATACTTTCTTGATAAAAATACTCAGAAGGATATGAATAGAAGGGACCTTCCTCCATAATAAAAGCCATATATGAACATCACAAAGCTAACATTACATTCCATGGGGAAAGACTGAAAGCTCACCCTCTAAGATCAGGAACAAGACACAGATACCCACTGTCACCATTTTTATTCAATTTTGTGTTGGGAGTTCTAGCTAGAGAAATTATGCAAAAAAAAAAAAAAAAAAAAAAGAAATAAAAGGCATCCAAGTTGGAGAGGAAGGAGTAAAACTTTCACTGTGTGCAAATGACATGATTCTATATGTAGAAAATCCTGAAAAATGTATTGCAAAGTTACTAGACTTAGTAAATGATTACAGAAAAGTGGCAGGGCACAAGACAAACATACAGAAATCAGTAGTGTCCATATATATTATTAATGATCAACATGAGGAAGAAATCAAGAAAGAATCCATTTACAATAGTAACAAAAAGAATCAAGTATTTAGGAACAAACTTAGCTATGGCCACAAAACCTCTATAGACAAAAACTACAAGAAATTGTTTAAAGAAATCACAAAGGAATTAAATCAATGGAATGTCATGGCATGTTCACGGAATGGAAGACTGAAATATAGTTCTTCCAATTCTACCTAAATTGATTTATATATTCAACGAAGACCAATTAAAATCCTAATAACTTACTTTGCAGTAATAGAAAACACAATAGTGAAGTTTAATTGAAGGGCATCATGCCCTGAAGAGCCAAAAATATCTTGAGAAAGAGGAATCAAGTGAGAGGCCTCACACTACCTGACTTTAAGGCATATTACAAAGCTACACTGGTCAAAATAGCATGATACTGGAAGATATATATATATACTGAACAATGGTATCAAATTGAGTACTCAGACTCTCTCATCTATAGATAATTGATATTTGATAAGGTTGTCAGACCAACACAAGTGGGACAGAGCATCCTCTTCAATAAATGGGGATTGGAGAACTGGATATCCATATGCAAAAGAATGAAAGAGGTCACCTATGTCACACCTTATACAGAAATTAACTCAGAAAGGATCAAAAACTTAAACAATAGATTTAAGAACATAAAATTTTAGGAGAATATGTAGGGAAATATTTTAAAGATCTGTGATAAGAGGTTGTTTCCTTGACCTTATACCCAAAGTTTAAGCAATGAAAGAAGAAATAGATAAATTGAACACATTTGTAAATCGAAGGACTTTGTCAGAAAAGTAAAAAGGCAGACTACACAATGGGGGACAATGTTTGGAAATCACATATCAAATAAGGGTTTCCCTATATATAGGGAAATGCAAATCAAAACCACAATGAGATAAATGCTCACATGTACTAGAAAGGCCATTACAAAAAAAAAAAAAAAAACAACAGAAAATTGTAAGACTGGAGAAGATGTGGAGAAAGAGGCACATTTATTCACTATTGTTGGGAATGTAGAATGGTGCAACACTCTGGAAGGCAATGTGGCAGTTCCTTAGGAAGCTAAGTATTGAATTGCCATATGATCCAGCAATCCCATTAGTAGGTATATACTCTCAGAGGAACTGAAAACTAGGATGTGAACAGACATTTGCAAGCTGATATTTATACTGTCATTATTCATGATTACCAAGGGATGGAAACAGTCCTTATGTCCATCAACAGGTGAGTGGATAAAATCTGTGGTACATACATACAATGGAATATTACAAAGCTGTAAGACAGAATAAAGTCACAGAGCATACAACAGTGTGGATGGTTCTTGAGGACCTTTGGTTGAGTGTAATTTGCTAAAAACAAAAGGACAAATTCTGTGTTGTCTCACTAATATGAACTAACATTAATGAGTTAACATTGAAAGTTACCTGAGAACACAGGGTATCAGGAGATAGAAATGGTAGAGATCAGTCACTTGAGGCTGAATGAGAATACAGTGTTCAACAGGATTGATTGTATAAATCCAGAAATGGATAGCACAATGCTGTGTAATGGTAGCACAATATTGTAAGTGCACTGAACAAAGGTGATTGTGAGAATGGTTGATAGAGGAAGGCTGGGGGCTTGTATGACCACTCTGCATGGGGTTGAAAAAACGAAGGTATGGGGGAAAACACAATCAATGCAAAAGTAGTCTATAGTTAACAGTAATATAATAATGTGCTGACATTAATTGTAACAAAGGCAATTTATCAAAGCTAAATATCTGTAAGAGAGGGGTATAAGAATGAAGTATGGGACAGTTGGTGGTAACATTTTTGTCTGACCTTTTCAATGTATTTAATATTATTTATTTTTACTTTTTCTTTTATTTGTTATTATTCTGATTTTAATTTTTCTGGAGTAATGAATGTGCAAAAAAGTGCTGATTTTGGTGATGATGCACAACTGTAGGTTGATACTGTTAACAAGTGATTGTACACTGTGGTGGATTGTGTGATACGTGAATATATCAAGAAAATTACAGGGGAAAATAAACAGAGGGATGTAAATTCTGGAGAAAATGTGGAGAGAGGGATGTACCTATTCACTGTGGGGAAGTAGAATGGTGTAGCCCATTTGGAGGGCAGGGTGGTGGTTCCACAAGAAACTTAGTATGGGGTTGCCATAATGTCCTGCAGCCCCATTATTGGGTATTATAATTGGTAGAAGTGAGAGCAGGGATATGAATGGACATTTGCACACTGGTGCTTATGGTGGTAGTATTCATGATTTGCAGTGAATGGAGGTGGCTCAAGAATACATTGATTGAACAAAATGGTGAACTGTGCTGTATGTATAAAGTAGAAAAGTGAGAAGCTGCAAGAATTAATGAAGTTGTGAGGTGTGCAACAAGGCGAATGGAACTTAAGGATAGCATTTTGAGTGAAATAAGCCACAAAAGAGAAGACATACATTATAATGCCATACTAATAGAGACGAAGTAGAATGTGCAAACTCTGAGAATTGAATCTTAAGAGCATAGGTTATCAGGGGATGGCTTATTGTAAAGGTTCCTAGATTGTAAGCTCTTACAGTAGTCACATCATTTCCTGAGTTGTAGATGTTATCTCTAAATTCTGAGATGCTGAGCTATTTTCATATAAACCTGCTCAGTCCTTGGAACTTTGAGCATCTGTGTGGCACGTCAGACTCAAAGCTAGATTTTGGCAGCTATGGATGTCAGTATTACTCCATACAGCAACTGTTAGAAAGCTGAAATAGAGTTCAGACTTCAGGTAGTGGTCTGAATGAAGCTGATCTGGTTAGGATGAAGGAAAATCTAACTAAAGGGTAAAGGATGATATTGACAGTGTTTAAAAACTTTCAAAATTCTGTGTGAGTCCAAAGGAAGAGATATTTATTTGGTGCAAAATCTATATTTTCTGTAGAACATTGTATAATACAACGTTTATAGTCACTTTATTGAAACACTGTAATTACATGAAACTTTGTATAGGAAGTGAGTTCTTGTTGGGTTGTACTGGTTAGTGCAAAGCCCTGATACATCTGTAGTAATTTTGGCAGAGAACAAAAATGTATTTGAAAAGCCCCATTGAGTGTTTGGGAAAATGTGGAAATATTAAACTTCCCAACTGGGGAATCGCTGACATTTTCACAAGCATTAGGGACTACCAATCAAGACTGAGCCCTTGATCTTGGGGCTTGCCCTATGAAGCTTGTTACTGCAAAGGAGAGGCAAAGGCTACTTACAATTGTGCCTAAGTGTCACCCTCAAATAACCTATTCTGTTGCTCAAATGTGGCCCCTCTCTCTAAGCCCACTCAGCAGGTAAACTCACAGGGCTGTAAGTCTCCCTGGTAATATGGGACATGACTCCCAGGGATGAGGCTGGACTTTGCACTGAGGGGTTGAGGAAGACTTCTTGACCAAAATGTTCTTCTTTACTTTTAGTTGTATTTTTGTTTTTATTTTTTATGTAATGAAAATGGTCAAAAATTGATTGTGATGATGAATGCACAGCTATGTGATGGTACTATGAAAAACTGTACATTGTGGGTGATTGTATGGTATGAGAATATATCTCAATATAATTGAATACAAATGAAAAACCTTTTGGGATGCTGTGAAGGCAGTGTTGAGGGGAAATGTGTAGCCCTAAATGCCCACATTACAAAGGAAGAAAAAGGTAAACCAAAGACCTAACTGATCAAATGAATACACTAAAGAAAGAAGAACTAACTAATCCCAAGCAAGCAAAAGGAGAAACTAACAGTTTAGAGCATATATAAATAAAATGAAGAACAAAAAAGCCAGAGAGAATCAATTAAACCAAAAGTTTGTTCTTTGAGAAGATCATTATAATTGACAAACACTTGGCTGCAATACCAAAAAAGAGAAAGAGAAGAAGTAAATAAATAAAATCAAATAATGAGAGGGGGATTGTTACCAAGGAACCAGAAGAAATAAAAATGTTAGTAAGATGATACTATGAACAACTGTACACCAGCAAGCTAGAAAACATAGATGAAATGTACAATTTCCTAGAAACACATGAACAAATTCCACTGACTCAAGAAGAAATAGAGATCTCAACAAAACAAACATAAGTAAAGAGATTGAATCTGTTGTGAAAGTCCTCCCAATAAAGAAAAGCTCAGAAGAGATGGCTTCACAGGTGAATTTTTACCAAGAATTCCAGGACAAATTAAGACTATTGCTGCTCAAACTCTTCCAAAAAATACTCAAGAAGAGGGAACGTTACCTAACTCATTCCATGAAGCACATCATGAATGTTAAGTAGCTAGCATCACCCTAATATCAAAGCCTGATAAAAATACTACAACAAAAGACAGACCAATCTATTTACTGAATACAGATGAAAAATCCTCAACAAAATACTTGAAAATGAAATCCAACAGCACATTAAGAGAATTGTGTACCATGACCGAGTATGTTTTATTCCAGGAATGCATGGGTGGTTTAACACAAGAAAATCGATTAATGTAATACACATCATAAACAAATCAAAATGAAAAAACACATAATCATGTCAATTGGAACAGAAAAGGCATTTGACAAAATTCAGCATCTGGTCTTGATAAAAGCACTTCAAAAAGTATGAATCAAAGGAAACTTTGTCAATATGATAAAGTTCATTGGAAAAACCCACAGCTGAATTATACTCAATGGGTAGAGACTGAAGGCTTTCCATCTAATACCAGAAACAAGACAAGGTGCCCACTGTCACCACTGTTATTCAATATTATGCTAGAAGTTCTAGCTAGAGAAATTAGGCAAGAAAAAGGAAAGTCATTAAAATCAGATAGGAAGAAGTAAAACTTTCACTGTTTTGCAGATGACATGATCCCATATCTAGAAAGTCATGAGAAACCAGGACACACTACTTGAACTAATAAACAAGTTCAGCAAAGTGGCAGTATGCAAGATCAACGTGCACAATTCAGTGGTGTTTCTATACACTAGTAAAGAGCTATCCAAGGAAGTTATTGAGAAAAGTATTCCATTTACAATAGCAGCTAAAAGAATCAAATACCTAGGAATAAACTTAACCAAAGGTGTAAAGGACCTGTACAGAGAAAACTACAAAACACTGCTAAAAAAATCAAAGAACACCTAAATAATGAAGGCTATTCTGTGTTTATGGATTAGAAGGCTAAATCTCATTAAGATATCAATTCTACCCAAGTTAATCTAGAGATTCAATGCAATACAAATCAAAACACAGAGACTAATTTGCATAAATTCAAAAGATAATTATCAAATTTATTTGTAGGGGTAATTGGCCCTGAATAGCAAAAAAAAACTTGTAAAAGAAGAATGAAGTGGGAGGAATCACCTTTCCTGATTTTAAAGTGTATTATAAAGACACCATCATGAGAAAACAGCATGATACTTGCATAAAGATAGACATATTGATCAATGAAATTGATTGATAGTTCAGAAATATACCCTCAAATCTATGGTCGATTGATTTTGTCAAGGATCCCTAGTCCAGTCAACTGGGACAAGATATACTTTTCAATAAATGGTCTTAGGAGACCTGGGTATCCATATCCAGAAGAAAGAGGGCCCCTATCACACTCTATACAAACATTAACTCAAAATGGATCAAAGAGAAATATGAGTCAATACCATGAATCCCTGGAATAAAATGTATGGAAACATCTTCAAGATTATTGATAGGTGGTAGTTTCTTAGACCATACACCCAAAGCACAAAAAACAACCATATAGATAAATGAGACATTCTCAAAATTAAATACTTTTGTGCTTCAAAGGAGTTTTTTTTAAAAGGGTAAAAAGCCTGCTGACACAATGGGAGAAAATATTTGTAAACCATCTATTTGATAAGAGTTTGATACCCAAAATATATAAAGAAATCCTACAATTCAACTATAAAAAGACAAATAACCCAATTGAAAAATGGACAAAAAACATGAATAGACATTTTTCTAAAGAGGAAATACAGATAACTAAAATGCCATGAAAAGAGGTTCATGTTCACTAGCTATTAGGAAAATGCAAATCAAAACCACAATAAAATATCATTTCATACTTACTCGAATTATGAGACAAGCAGGAAACTACAAGTGTTGGAGAGGATGTGGAGAAATAGTGACAATTTTTCACTGCTGTTGGGAATGTAAAATTATACAGCCACTGTGGAAGATGGTTTGGTGGTTCCTCATAAAGGTAAGTATAGAGTTGTCTCATTATCTGGCACCCTTCTACTCAGTATATACCCAGAAATGATAGAAGGGCACTAAAAGACATTTGCACATAAATGTTCATAGTGGCATTATTTCAAATTGCCAAAATATGGAAACTACCCAAGTGTCCATCTTCTGATGACTAGATAAACACAATGTGGCATATACACCTGATGGAATATTATACAGCAGTAACAAGGAATGAAGTTCTGAAGCACAGGACAACATGGATGAAAGCTGAGGAACATTATGTTGAGTGAAATGTCAGACATAAAAGGACAAATATTGTAGAATCTCCCTAATATGAACTAATTATAATATGTAAACTCATAGACATAAAGTACAGAATATAGGTTACCAGAATAGAGAATGAGGCTAGACAATGGGGAGCAGTTGCTTAGTATGAGCAGAATTTTTAACTAGGTTGAATTTAAATGTTTGTAACAGTTAGAGATGATGGTAGTATATTATTCTGAATATAATTAACAGTGCTGAAATGTATGTGGATGTGTTTGAAAGGGGTAGTTTATAGAGTCGTATATGTCACCAGAAGGAAAGTTAGAGGATAAAAAGATGGGACTGTATAACCGAGTGAATCTTGTGTGGATGATGACTGTGATTAACAGTACAAATATAAAACTTTTCTTCCATGAAGTAGAACCATGAGGTAGAACAAATATGACACTATTACAAGGAATTCATACAGTGGTATATGGGAAAATGCACCTATTACAAACTACGGATTATAGTTAACAGTAATAACTTAATATTCCTTCATCAACAGTAACAAATGTACCACAGCATCACAAGGGGTCAATAATAGTGGTATAAGGGGTATGGGATGTTTGGGGGTTTTTAAAAAATGTTTTGATTAATGAAAATGTTCTAAAATTGATTGTGGTGATGAATGCACAAATATGTGATGATACTGTGAACCACTGATTGTTTACTTTAGATGGATTACATGATGTGTGAATATATCTCAATCAAATTCCATTTAAAAAAAGTGGAGCTTGAGTCTGAGGAAGTCAACAACTCTGACAAGACAGAAGTACAGTGTATTTATGTTATTTGCAGTAATCAGCAGCTTCCTTTGGTTCTCATCTTCGTCGGATCTCGTCTTCATATTCACTGCTAAATAAACACAAAATTTGGTTAGACCTCAGAGAATTTGCTTGAATCATTTCATGAATTGGGGAGACACCAATTATTATGAGATGGGGTTCCACTGAGAAAAGAGAGCAATGGACTTTTACAGGCAGAAGCAGCAAGTACATTGGGAGTGAATTTCTATTGGTTAATGCAGTGAAGACGGATGCCTCCAATTGTGGAAGTTAGCTGGAGTTAATCAGTCAGTTGTATTTAAATTTAGTTTTCTCAGAAAGATGGTTATTTACAGGAAATATAAACTTGCTTAGGTTTTTATATTTTTCTGACATGTGGCTTAGCAGGGAAGCCTCAGTGTCTGAACCTACTAGATTTTATTTCTCAATACTTACATCTAATATTTTAGTGCATTTTTATGTGAAATAATATGAAAATACTTTATACAAGATTATCATTATTTTATGATAGCATGTAGATTGACCTCATAAGATTTAAAAAATGCGTGGTAGAATTTAGTGCTCATATTAGAAATTGAATGCCTCCTGGTCTTCAAGCAGACAGAGATTTAAAGAAAAAGGATTGATGGTATTTCCCACAGAGAAAATAATATATTTTAAAAATTGTGCTGGCTGTTAAGTTTTTTTTTTTCACTTGATTGAACAGTTCAAGTTAAAGAGCCATAAGAAACAGGAAGCACAGGAAAGTTCTGAAATCAAGGGGAGGAAGATTGGATTTAATACATCAATTTATAAGGATCATGTTGGGATATTGGCCAAAACTGGCAAATGAATTTATTATATTTATTCTTAAATTTTTCATTTGTTGTAACTTTGAGATGTCCTATTAATGAAAATGTTGATATTTCAAGAAATGAAAAAAGCATGCCTTTATATTACAAACTATTTGGTGATACTGGAAAATTGAAAATCATTTTATAGAGAAATTTTTTATAATCTTTATAAATTTGGCTGCATGTCTAGAAGCCCCCTCTCCATTGAACGAAATTGGCGTCAACCAATTTATGGCATGCTAACTAACATTTTATTTACTGGAGTTTAGTCTCCATATGTGCATGCATGAGAATTATTTCTATCAAGAATGGTAAATAGGTTTTTTCTCAAGTGTGGACTTCATTTGATTGGTAATGACTCTTTCAAGAGGAGCTCTAGGTAAATGACTTTCTTGGCAAAGAACAGTACTGTGTATTGATGTCCTACCAAATGTTAGCATAATAACTAAGTGGCACAAGCTGGAGGGACATGGAGATTGAATGGTGAGGGTTGGTAGGAGGGTCTGCAGCTGTTTACTTTAGCACAACACCAACTAATTTATTAGGGTTTATGTTTACAGCATAATTACCCTAATAGTTTTCCATTATGGTTCTTTAATGACCTCAGTCACTTATGGGTCAGTAATTTTAACCACCTATATTCTTATGGATGAAGTGACACATTTTGTTTTGTTTTGTTTTTACATTTTCAACTTTTATCACTGCAGGAACATGCAGATCTTTGGCTTCAATTTTTAACCTCTCTACAGTACCACATGTTATTGTAACACCAACATTTGCAAAGCTGATCTGTTCAACGGACATTTAACATGCCTCCAGCTTTTCATTATTAGACTGTTTAGCAACAATCATGCCTGTCCACTTCTTCCTGAAGTCAGAGACAATAGACACTCAAGGGAATATACCTTGAAGCATTAATCATGGAAATTATATGTCTTGACCTTCTTTAGATAACATCAATTGCTCTTCAAAGTATTTGAATCCATTTACATTCTGAACAGTAGTGAACAGTCATTCCCATTTCTCCACATCATTATCACAAGTTGATACTGTCAGTATTTGATAAGTTCTGTCAGATAAATGGAAAGGGTTATCAAATTTGGATTTTAATGAGCATTTACTAATGATCTGATCATCATTTCAGTTATTTGCCTTCTGGATATCTTCTATAAATCCCACATTTATATACTGTATCTTCCAATAAATTATTTTTCCTTTAAATTAATTCATGATATTTCTTATAGATTATGGGGACTGATTACTTGTTATGTATTTTGTGAATATATTTTCTGAGACTGTCATTTATTTTTCCACAATGTTTATTGTGTGTTTATCTTACAGAATATTTAAAATTTTTATGCAGTCACATATACCAATAATTGCCTTTAGGACTTTTTATTTGGGGGAGGGAAGTGTTTAAGTTATTTTTCCCTGAGTTTGTCATAAAATAATATTTCCATTGGTTTCCATTTCAATGTTTTAAGGTTTTAATGATCAATTTTACATTTTTAATACTTCTGATTTTATTTTTGTGTATGGTGTGAAGTAGAGTTTTTTAAAAAAATATATGTTTTTATTCTAATTCTCCCAAGATCATTTTCTTCTCCACTTCTTCCTTTTCCACTGATATGTGATATAAACTCTGTTATATTTTGGAGCCATCCATTACTGGGTTGGGTTCAATTACCTTGACATTTGTTATCACTGGTAATGCTTTTTTAATGACTATCAAAATACAGATGTGATATTTATTGTGCCTTTATCAACTTTCCAGTTCTTCTTTATAATTGGTTTTAATTTTCATGGCCCCTAAGTTTTACATGTGTATTTCAAACAAAACTTAAAACTATATTAAACTAGGTTAAGATTTTGAATAAAATCCCACTGAATTGAGGATAAATTTGGTGGAGAATTGAAATATTAGTGAGTCTTCTCATTATTGTAAATGGTGTATACTCAAATATTCTCCTCTCCTTTATATCCTTAAATAATTTTAAAGTCTATTTCCTCAGAAACAATTACTTTTCCTCTTAGTTGAGAATTATTACCAGATATTTTATATTTTGAAATTTTCCTTGAATGTGTAATATCTCTTTTGTCAAAGGATAAATCAGAATAGTTTGCACATTAAAACATTTTGGCAGGGACACAAAAATTTTTCTGCAGCATGGAAGCTGGATCACTTCCAAAATGGAAGCACCTTCAAGATTCTAGGGGATGCAAGTACATTTTTATAGACATAAAAGGAAGTAATCTGGACTCATTGATTGGATGAGGGTTTGATTGTCTTACAGGGCAGGTTTAAGGTAGATGGGCTTTATTTTGTATTGGATCAAATGAAAAGAACTAGGAGCTTTACTGGTTATCTGCCTCAGCCACATTGGAGGGGATTTTAAATTTAAAAGATATAAAGAGGAATTTCAAGATAGGGTTGAAAGAGGAAGTAGCACACAAAATTTTGTTGTTTTGTTTTGGCTCTGAGGGTTGCCTGGGGCTTTCTGTATATAATTTTATCAGTTTATTCTTTTTAATCAATGAATCTTATTTGGATATTTTCCCCTCTAAATCTGACTTTTTGAAGTATCCAGGCGAGTCTATTTGAGAATGTTACACATTCTGGATTTGTCCAGTGGTTTTTCCTAGTATTGTTAAACTTGTACCTCAGTCCTTTGTTTTCATGAAACCTGGATGTTAGGTCTGAGTATTGATTGGATTCAGGTAAAACAGTTTTGAAAAGAATATTTCAAAGATCATAAATTCTACTAAATGCAACATGTAAGGAGTCACATAATGACAGGTGGTTTGGCTCTGTTGATAGTAATTTTCATCACTTGGTTAGGGAGGCAACCATCAGTTCTCTCAATTGTAAAATATGGAGAATGTAATTCAGAGTGGAATCACGTCACTGTGAGAATTTCTTATTCCTGTAACACAACTTCCTTAATGATTTATACCATCCATTGATAAATCTTCTTTGAATCAAGCATACAATAAGTGATTTAAAATGTTGACTTTAAAATTATGTCATTCTTTCTGTATTCCTAGTTCTTATCTTCTAAAGGAAAATAGAATATTACTTTTTTCAGTTTTCTGAAGTAAAACATATTATGATTAGTGTTGCCATTGAAAACCCAACAGAGATTTCCCATAAAGATTATAATTTGTAAAATATTAAATAAACACCATTTTACTAATGTGAATTTAAGGGAAACAACCTGCAATTTTTTCTCTGTTTTTACAACTTTTCCCATTTAACTCAGCTATAGGGACACATGAAACTAATATAATTATGTTTCACAACTCTCTTTCTAAGGAGAAACAAGAAATAATTTTGTGATTTTCCATGGGCCCTCTGGTAAAATTTAAAGATGGAAGATGTTATGCATAAGAGATGCCTTGAATTTTTTTTATTATTTCTTTTTATATTTAGGATTCGGTTTTGGGGTGGTAAAAAATAAAAATTTTCCGAAGATGTTTGGGGACATGATGCAATAAAATTGTATGTGATTGAGAAACAATACCTGCTCATATATTTTATCCAAGTGACAAAAAAGACATTGGTGACATGAGTGTAGAAGAACATAACATTAATGAGAAAATGTAGGTTGGAGGACTGACACTACACAACTTCAAGATTTACAATAAATCTACCATGAACAGAAAGAGTAGTATTGGTAAGCGGATAGACAAATAGATCTGCCCAGAAACAGACCCACATAAATATAGTAAATATATCTTTAACAAAGGAACATAGCAACTCAATGGGCAGAGGATAATCTTTTCAACAAATTATGTTGAAAAAACTGGATATTCAATAAAAATGTATTAATCTAGACACAAACACCACATGTTTCACAAAAATTAACTCAAAATTGATCATGGACCTATTGAAAATGCAAACCTGTAAAATTTCTAGACAATAACAAAAGAAAAATTATAGGAGACTTTGAGTTTGGTGATTAATTTATAGAGACAACAAGAAAAGTATAATTGATGAAAGGAAATAAAATAAGTTGGATGATTAAAATTAATAACTTCTGCTCTATGAAAATCACTATTAATATGTTGGAAAGACAAGCCATAGATTGAGAGAAAATACTGGCAAAACATTTATCTGATAAAGTTCTCACCTCCAAAGTATATAAGGAACTAATAATTTAGCAATGAGGAAACAAACAACCCCATTACAAAATGGACAAAAAATCTGAACAGATGCCGCTCTGAAGAAACTATACTGATGAAAAATAAGCATAGTGAAAATGCATTCAGCATTATATGTCATTAGATAATTGCAAATTAAATAAAAATGAGATGCTAACAGAGACCTATTAGAATGGGTAAAATCCAACACTGCCCATACTAAATGCTGGGACGGATGTGGAGCAATAGCTAGTCTCATACACTCCTGGTAGTACAACCAATTTGGAAATAGTCTGTCAGTTTCCCACAAAGTTCAAGATGCCCTTAATAGGTGAATGTATAAATGAACTGTGGGGCATCTGTACAATAAAGTATTGTGCAACGATAAAAAGCATTGAGTTTTCAAGCTTTGAAAAGACATGCAGGAACTTTAAAAGTATATTGCTATGTGAAAGAAGCCAGTCTGAAAAAAATTCATATATTGTTTGGGCCCAACTATATGATATTCTGGAATAGACTAAACTATAGAGACACTTAAAAGACCAGTGTTTTCCAGGTATTCCATAGCACTGCAGTAGAATGAATTGTTGGAACACAGGGCCGTTTTAGGGCAGTGGAACTATTGTGTATGATACTATAATGGTGGAAACATTGCATTACACTTTTTCAAAAGACATACACGGTATAACCCTAATATAAACCATTGAATTAGTTAATAATAAGTGTATCAATATTGCTTCATCAATTATGACATACCATATTATTGCACAATATTAACAATAGGAGAAACTGGGTGAGCTGATATTTGGGAACTATCTCTACTTTATGCATAATTTTTCTGTAAACCTAAAACTGTTCTAAAAAAGTAAAGTCTACTTTATTTAAAAAATAACCTTATAAACCTTTCATTTTTCCTCCATAGATATGTGAGGTCTATATATTTATATAGACTATAACAAAGTCTATATAAATCACAGAAACCCTAGGTAGATTAAATAGAAGGCAAGACGGTTGCTGCAAAGGAGAGGCTAGGCCTCCCTGTATTTGTGCCTAAGAGTCTCCTCCTGAATGCCTCTTTGTTGCTCAGATGTGGCCCTCTCTCTCTGGCTAAGCCAACTTGAAAGGTGAAATCACTGCCCTCCCCCCTACGTGGGATCAGACACCCAGGGGAGTGAATCTCCCTGGCAACGTAGAATATGACTCCCGGGGAGGAATGTAGACCCGGCATCGTGAGACAGAGAACATCTTCTTGACCAAAAGGGGGATGTGAAAGGAAATGAAATAAGCTTTAGTGGCAGAGAGATTCCAAAAGGAGCCGAGAGGTCACTCTGGTGGGCACTCTTACGCACACTTTAGACAACCCTTTTTAGGTTCTAAAGAATTGGGGTAGCTGGTGGTGGATACCTGAAACTATCAAACTACAACCCAGAACCCATGAATCTTGAAGACAGTTGTATAAAAATGTAGCTTATGAGGGGTGACAATGGGATTGGGAAAGCCATAAGGACCACACTCCACTTTGTCTAGTTTATGGATAGATGAGTAGAAAAATAGGGGAAGGAAACAAACAGACAAAGGTACCCAGTGTTCTTTTTTACTTCAATTGCTCTTTTTCACTCTAATTATTATTCTTGTTATTTTTGTGTGTGTGCTAATGAAGGTGTCAGGGATTGATTTAGTTGATGAATGTACAACTATGTAATGGTACTGTAAACAATCAAATGTACGATTTGTTTTGTATGACTGCGTGGTATGTGAATATATCTCAATAAAATGATGATTAAAAAAATAAATAAAAAAAAAGAAAGCACTTATCACATTTTAAGTTTCACTGAATAAATAACAGTGTGTTATAATTGGATGACTTCTGCTGTAACATCAACACATTTCATCGCTTCATTTCAGACAGATAATACAACAAAACAGCATTAACCTCATTTAAGGGGAGGAAAAGGTTTTTCTGAATTCCAGGCATGAAGACAAATAGACACACACAGGTCTTATAGTTTCAGACCTCTAGCGGTTGTTTTTCTGGAAATCTTGTTTACCTGGGTGAGGACTAGCCATCTTTGAGAACTTGCCTCAGGTGCATCTTCCTCCACAATTTTGCCTCTGCTTTAGGTTTGTATCCTGAGTCTTCTTTATGGATCCTAGAACAGCTCTATAGTCCACTTAGACTGCTGCATTTTTTTTCCCAGATTTTTTTCTATACCTCATCATTAAATAGACAAAAGCTTCAAGGAATCCATGTATGAATTTCATCTAGTTATATTAAGTCCTTTTCATGTTACCACCATTAAGCCAACTCAAACATGTTTTCATTCATGAAATGAATCATTCATTCATGATCCATGAGTAACACAGATAAAATAAGTTACTAAAATATCAAAAATGAAAACATCATGAAAAACAGAACCACTTCTTTCAGAGGGAGTTATCACAGATATCAAAGATGGAGAAATGCTTAATCATAGAAGAGCACAAATGAGGGTCAGGACATCTATGTTTTAGCCTCGTATAATGCAATTGTTGATCTTGAAGAAGAAACCTTCTGCTCATGAGTGTTCATTTTTTTTCATAGCAAACAAAAATATATTCATTGGTTTCTTTTCTCAGGTATTTCCAAATTTAAAAATAAGTTAATTTACAGTAATTATTTTTGTGATCTGTAAGGCCCTATATTACTGACAGTCTCTTGGAAGTGTTAAATGCTCTGAGCCTCTCAGTGTTGTATTTTTGACAGCAACCTCATCAAGGCCCATTTCATGTCCTTGTTCCTCAGGCTGTAGATAGCAGGGTTGAGGATTGGAGGTATCACAGTATAGATGACAGAAAGCAGCTGGTCCATAACTGAGGGTGCATTTGAAGATGGCTTGAGATAAACAAAACATGCAGTTATGACAAAAACAGTAAAAACTGTGAGATGAGGGAAGCATGTGGAGAAAGCTTTTGATTGACCTTTTGTTGTAGGAATCTTCAGTACAGTGGAGAAAATATAAATATAAGAGATCACAATACAGATGAAGCAAGACACACATAAGCACATACCAATCCCAATACTTGCATAAACCACCACTAGTGTTTCAGAGCTGGAAATCCTCAATAATGAGGGAACATCACAGAAAAACTGTGGGATCACATTGGAGCCACAAAAGGGCATGGAAAATGTACCAGCTGTGTACACAGCTCCAAAAAGTCCTCCAATGGCCCAGGAAGCACTTGCCATCAGCATACAAGTGCTGCCGTTCATGATGAGCCCATAGTGCAAAGGATAGCAGATGGCTGTATAGCGGTCACAGGCCATGGCTGTGAGGATAAATATCTCACCTGCCGAGAAGGAAGTCATTAACAATAGTTGGAAGGCACATTCTAAAATGGATATGAAATAGCTGTGTGTTAGGCTATTGACAATGAATTTTGGGATCGGGACTGACACAAGGAAGACATCCAAGGAGGACAAGTTCTTCAGGAAGAAGTACATGGGTGCATGGAGTTGCAGATCTAGGGTGATGAGAGTGATGATGAGGAGGTTACTCACTACAGCAGCTGAGTAAATCACTAGGAAGAGCACACCATGTAAAACCTGCAGCTCTGGGTCATCAGAAAACCCTACCAGTAAGAATCCTGACACCAAGGTGACATTGGCCATGCTGGTAGATTCTCTTCCCTTCCTGGCCAAGCAAGGAGATATGCAAAGACAACATTAATGTACATACTTTAATAAGAATCATACTGAGAAAGAGAAGCATTAGTTTGATAAAAGCCAGGTAGTTCCCTCTTTAATTTTAAATATATTTATCTACAAAATTGTTTATTTTTTAAGGTAAAGGGATAAAAGTAAGGTAGGAAATGAGTTAACATTTGCAAGAGTTTCACCTATTGCTATACCCTCAACCTCAATTGCTATGAGATGGCCATATCTTTAGCATATAATGCAGTTATTTTTCTAATCACACTATTATTTTTTTGCATCACGGTATTAATATGACAGGAATCATGAAAACTCCTTTTTCTTTTGGAAAAAATAATCCAAAGTACCATGTCTTTAAAGTGTGTTGGAGTCCTTAACACTCAATAAAGGAAAAAATATCAATGATCATATGCAGTTACAATCCTGAACTCACACTTGTATTGAATAATCCAGCATAGTCCAGTAAGTTTTTCTATCCTATGGACAAAAGCAAGAGAAGATAAAGGTTCTATGATCTGTGTTCATATTGTCTTGAGATCATGCAATTCTAATATCTTGAAAATCTCATTTAGTATGGGGAGGAAATAACTGAATTATCTTGAAAATTGCCATGTCCATTAAATGCATGTAAACTAGAGCCACATTTTCATGGGGGCTCTTTCTATAAGTGACTTCAAGGCTCAAGCATAAATTAAGTAAAAGAGCCTACAAGGCAAGGAACTGAGGAGAGAATGCTTTAGGAAACACAAATGACATCTACAGCTTAATAAATGTAAGTGAAGGCAATGGACATTTGGATAAAATGTGAGGAAACAGTGTGTGGTGAACTTGGAGCTTGAATGGTGGTGAGAGAATTCTGCAAATTGTCAGTTTGGAGAAATACACATAGGACCAGCCTAAGAAAGAAGAATGGAAAAATTGGCAGGTAAGTTTCATTGCTTTTGGTGTCTTCCCTAAATTTCCTTAGCATCTACAAGAATTTTTTAAATTATTTAGAAAAAGATAGTATTTTTAGCTTTTACTAACAGAAATTTGAAATTCATACCAGAATAAATTCCCATTCTTCATCCGTATGGACAAAGGATTACTTACCATACGTGTTTCAGGAGACAATTCCAACAATTGTACTGGATTGTGGAAATTTTTCTCCTATAAGGAAGTTTTATTTACTACTTGATGACCTGAAAATAAAACAGAACTTCTAGCTTCCTTTGAACATCTCTAACATTATAATATACAGTTGTGCTTCTAGGTTTCTTATAAAGGACACAATGATCTCCGCCAAGCTTTCACAGAGTCTTCTCTTTGATGCATACTAAAGTGACATGGACATAGTCATTTGCCTTCCTTTTATGCCAAATTTGATATTAATTGAAAGGTTCCATGGTCAAAATGACTATAGCAAGTTATATTTAAGACACATGTAGAATCCTTTGGGATTCCCCAAGGATGTTATGTCTTAGAAGCATTCTTAATAGTCCTATTAGCCAGACATCTCTTAGGACAATAGGATTCCTGTCAGTGGTGTTTTTACATGCAGAATTGCTCAGGTCCCAGAAAACACTGGAATTCACTGAGGTGGACATGACTCAGAATTTTACCACAATAATAATGGAGTAGTTAAATGTCCCTTTAACTCCACTTATCATAGAGTTGTAGACTACAGGCTAATGGTTAGCAAAGTAATTAATACAGGTAATAATTACTTGAGTATTTCCCTAATAATGAAGATTCCTGTAAAATATTCTTAATGACTTTGACCCAGTGGGTCTTTGGGGAAGTCCAAGAAAGTACATTTATTCAACGAACTCAGTGACTCAGATTCACATCTTGCTTTGAGAAACCATGCATACAGCAGGAGTCACCTAACATGAAAAACAAAATAAAGCTCATAGTAAAAACCCCTCACTGTAGAGTGATGAAACTGAGATCATTTTTACAGACATAGTTGCAAGAATTTGGAAGTGTTTTTCTTTCATCTACATTAGGGAAATACTTTTTTTTTTTTTTTTTTGAGTTTTCATAATGGAATGTTTAATGGGACAATGTGAACCCTGAGCATCAATCTAAATCTGTCTTAACAGCAGAAGTGATTTTATAACACTTCCAGTAAACTTCAAGTATATTTCAAACAACCAAACATATCAAAATTTTTAGTTTTATTAATCCTCTGGTAAAATCTGCACAATCACAGATCAAGTCATTGAAGAATCTTTACTCCTTCTGTTATCCAATCTCCAGCTCACTTTTTGCCAGCACCAGCACTGGCCTTTGCAGTCCTCCTGACTTTCTTCATTCTGTTCTTGCATTCCTTTCACTGTTTTCTGGAGGTCTTTTTCTTCTCATACAGACCATGTCTTGCAAGTCTGTGTTTGGGTTCATTTTTCTTTGCATAATCCAAGGAGACATAAATCACGCCAAAGCCAGTTGTCCTGCCACCACCAAAATGGGTTCTGAATCCAAATACAAAGATGACATCTGGTGTAGTCTTATACATTTTGGCTAGTTTTTCCCGAATTTCTCTTAGGTACTGCTGCCTTTGCAGGGTGAAGAACATCGATGACCATTTGTTTCCGCTGAAGTAGTCAGCTGGTCATGAATTTCCTGGTCCAGATGGTTACCGTGTCATTCATGATGGCAGGTGATCTTCAAGCAGCCAGAGAGGAAAAGAGGGGAAATACTTTTTGTTAGATTCTTCAAAAGAATTTTGGTTACCAGAGATATAGTAGTAAAATTCCATTTGTCTACTACATAGTTACAAAAAATATTTTAACTAATAAAACTTACCTCTCTTCCATAAAGAATTAATGGCATGAACTGTAGTGTAGAGAATTCAGTAAGAATTTTAATAGTGATTTATATGAGGTGTATTACCATGATTATTATTATCCTGGAAATATTGAGTGCTTATTTTTCAGGACCATGAGCCAAATTGAATATTGAAAAATAGGAAATCAAATATCAAAATTAACTCAGAAATAAAAATCAAATGAGTAGTTTTGTTTTAGGAGATAAAAGTTTTAACATGTAGGATCAATAAGATCTCAAAACTTTGAATGAAATTAATGCTTATTTCATTGTGGAGTAAAATGACATAATTCATTTAAATATTTAGAACAATTTAGAAAAAAAAGTTGAATTGATTGTAAAAAGTGAGGTTAATTCCAGAACAAAATATCTTAAATAAAAATAGTCGTTCTTTACTTTTGTAATGAAATTATCTTTCTTAGTCATATTGCAGTTCTGGTAGCATTGATTCATGTCAATTTCTTCAGATGTGACAGGCCCTGCTGTATGGGTGTTAAAAACAAAGCCTCCTTATTGACCCTCATTTAATATATTTCTTTTTAGATACTCCTGGAAATGTAGAAAATTCCACAAATTAACACCACCTATATGTCTAGGCCAGGATTCAAACTCAATGATTTAAACTTCAAATCTCATTGTTCTTTCCTAGCAAACAGAATACTTAAAGCTCAAGATTTTGTCTCCGAGTGTCAAAATAGCACACATCAACTGAGTTTCATCCTCCAATGTTTATCAGATGTCCTGTGATTAAAACAAAATATTTAAGTAAGGAGTGATGGTAAAGTGTTGGGGACAATGTTTATTGTATACATTGTCATCAAAGAAAATCCCTCTGAGGACATCACTATTGAATGTTGATATGTTGCAATATTATTTTAGGTTCCCTGAATTGAAGATTAGAGATGTATATTTGACAAATAATGCTAGAGTTTCATCATTTCAGGGAATCTAGTTTCATGTATTCATTTAGTTTGATAGATTTACCACGAGAATCAGGTAGACTAGGCAGAGAACATTATCCAGTACTCTGAGCGGGATCACACATATTCTCGAGCAGGGAACGACTCACATTTAAATTATTATCATAGTGACTTGATATTGCATATGACAAAACATGATTTGCAATTATTGCATCATGTGCATGCTTTATCTTTGATTTTTTTTTAAACTAACATACCTTATTTTTTTTAAATTTTGATATAATTTAAAACTTACAGAAAAGTTTCAAGGATATTAAAAGATCTCACAAATAACTTTTACCCTGACTCCTTTATTTTCAATATTTTGCCACAGTTCAGTAATAACAAAAAGAAAATTGAATATTGATAAAATTATTTCACCTTTTTGTATCCATTTTCCATTTTAAATATTTGTACCAGTAATGCCCTTTATAGCATTCCCTATTTCTGGTACAGGATACAGTTCAGGATCAGGTATTGTCTTTAGTTGGTGTGTTCCTTTAGTCTCACATAACCAGTTCTAATGTCTTTCTTTGTCTTTAATGGCACTGATATTTTTAAAGAACATAGGACAGTTATTGGAAGGAATGTTCCCTCATTTGGAATTTTCTATTGTTTTCTTATGATTAGTTTGTGCTTAGCATACTTGCCCAGAATAATACATAAGGATTACATATTCAGAGGCATTCAAATATCAACTGGTTCTCTATTTTCCTCAATGGATTATAAGCCATTACTCCCTCTTTTTAAAAAAATGTGCCACTTTGGAGCAGCACTGCAAAACTTTTCTGCAGAATTAACATTTGTGACTGAAAAAGGATAAGAAAGCATAATTAGTATTTAGACAATAAAATATGGTCCTTAGATTTAATCATTGCTCCAGGGATTTCATTGATTCCACATCTGTTTAGGAATAGTTATGTCATTAGTTCATATTGATGATTTCTATGTTCTTTATTACCTTCCCCACCAAAATCAATCCCTGACACCTTCATTACCACACACACAAAAATATCAAGAATAATAATTAAAGTGAAAAAGAACAGTTAAAGTAAAAAACAACACTGGGTGCCTTTGTTTTTTGTTTTTGTTTTTTGTTTTTCCCTTCCCCCATTTTTCTACTCATCCATCCATAAACTAGACAAAGTGGAGTATGGTCCTTACGGCTTTCCCAATCCCATTGTCACCATTCATAAGCTACATTTTTATACAATCTTCTTCAAGATTCTTGGGTTCTGGGTTGTAGTTTGATAGTTTCAGGTATTTACTGCTAGCTATTCCAATTCTTTAGAACCTAAAAAGGGCTGTCTATATTGTGCATAAGAGTGCCCACCAGAGTGACCTCTCGGCTCCTTTTGGAATCTCTCTGCCACTGAAGCTTATTTCATTTCCTTTCACATCCCCCTTTTGGTCAAGAAGATGTTCTCCATCCCATAAAGCTTGCATTCAATTTTAAGGTTTCTTTTCCCTTTCCTGACTTAATTTTGCTTTTTGAATATGTAGAAAATAAACATGCCTCTCCAAAGTATAAAATGTACTCCCTTCCCCCCAAAAAATCTGTACTTAGTGAAGAGCCACACCCTTCCTACACTTCCTTGCCTGTTGCTAAATGTCTTGTAGGAAGCTAAATTCGAGGTTCATTGATTTATCATTCCAATGATTGATTTTGCAAAAAGAAGCAGATTTATGCATGTTTACTTATTATAGAAAATAATACACAAACTCTCATGCAATTGACTTTTTCATTTAATATGGGCTGAAAATCATTATATATTAGTTCATATAGACATTCATTATTTCTTTTTTCTTTTTTTATTAGTGAAGTTGTAGGTTTCCAGAAAAATAAGGCAGAAAATACAGTTTCCACATACCACCCATTGTTAATATTTAGCATTAATGTGGTACTTGTGCTACAATTGATGAGAGAATATATATTTATTATTTCTTACAGTACAATATTGTGTAAATATGCCATAGTTTACTCAACTAATGCTCTGTGTTTGGGATTATATATTTTCTAATACTTTGCTATTAACATAAATGTGCATTAAAAATAAATTTTGAAAATGTGTTATTGAGTTTTCAATGGTGCATTTTCAGAGTCAAACCCTAAGGTATGAAGTGCTATGTCTTAACATAAATGAATATGTAATTATTTTTAAGTGTTGCAAATGTACCCTTTGCAGGGTTTTGTTTGTATTGTTTTATTTTTGTATTAGAACCATTTTAGGTTATGGAAAAGTCAAGCAGAAATTACAGAATTCCCATATAATACCCACAAACATGCAATATTCCCTGTTATTAACAATTTGCTTAGTGTGGTCACTTTGTTATAATTGAAGAGACAGTATTTTTATAACTATATCATTTAATGTAGTCCATAGTTTATATTACATTTGTTGTACAGTTCTGTGTATCTTAAAAATTTTTATTCTGGAAACAGGTATACAATCTTAAATTTCCCATTTTACCCTCTTTGAAGTTTACAATTCAGTGGTGTTAATTATATCCACAATGTTGTGCTACCATCACCACCAGCCATTACCAAAATTTTTCCATCACCCCAAGCAGAAATTCTGTACCAATTAAACATTAACTCCCCATCACCACCTCCACTCTTGTCTCTGGTAACCTGTATTCTAATTCTGGCTGTATTAATTTGCATATTATAATTATTTCATTTAAGTGAGATCATACAATATTTGTCCTTTCATGTCTGTTTTATTTCCCTCAACATGAGGTCATCAAAATCATCCAAGTAGTAACATGTTTCAGAATTGCATTCCTTTTGAATAATATTTCATTGTGTGTATATACCATATTTTGCTTATACATTCATCCATTTATGGACACTTGAGTTGCTTCCACCTTTTTGCAATTGTGAGTATTGCTGTTATGAAGATTGGTGTATGAAAATCTGTTTGAGTCCTTGCTTTCAATTCTTTTCATATATACATACACATGAGATTGCTAGGACAAATGGTAACCTACCCTAAACCTTCTGATGAACCATCAAACTTTTTTCTATAGCAGTTGCACCAATCTACATTCCCACCAACAATGCAAAATTTGTCCCTATTTCTCAATATCCTCACCAATATTTGGTATATTTCATTTTTTATAATGATGGATATTTTATAGATGTGAAGAGATTCCATTGTGCTTTTTATCTATTTTATTTTACTCTTTTAGAATTCTTTTAGAAATTGTCAGTTTACAGAAAAAATTTTAAAGTATGATATTCTCTTATACACCCCTCCCCAGGGTTAACATTTTGCATTAGGGAGGTACCTTTTTTTTACCACTGATTAAAGAATATTGTAATTGTACTATTAAACATAGTCCATAATTTACCATATGATTCACTGTGTTGTATATTTCTTGTTTTATCTTTTAATTTTTATTCTAGTAAAATATTAAACTTAAAATTTCCCCTTTAAACTACATACACATATGTAATTCAATGTTGTTAAATACACTCATAACATAGTGGTACCATTATTACCACTCATTTCCCAAACTTTACAATCAATAAAAATTCTGTACACTTTAAGCATTAACTCCTCATTCCCTACCCACAACCCAGCCCCTGGTAACCTATATTCTAGATTATAACTCTATGAGTTTGCTTACTCTAGTCATTTCATATCAGTGCAATCACACAATATTTGGCCTTTTATGTCTGGTTTGTTTCACTCAACCTGTCTTCAAGGTTCACCCATGTTGTTGCATGAATCAGAACATTCCTTTTTATGGCTGAACAATATTCCATTGCACGCATATGGTAAATTTTGTTTATCCATTCATTGGTTGATAGATACTTGGGTTGCTTCCATCTTCATGGCAATTTTTAAAAGTGCCACTATGAATATTGGTGTGCAAATATATGATTGCATTCCTGATTTCAATTCTTTTGGGTATATACCAGCAGGGGGATTGCCAGCTCACATGGTAATTCTATACTTGGCTTTCTGAGAAACTACCAAAATGTCTTCCAAAGTGGGTGCACCATTTTACACTCCTGCCTGGATTGAATGAGTGTTCCTATTTCCCTTCATCTTCTTCTACTTGTGTAATTTTTTTTTTATTGTAGCCATTGTAGTGGGTGTGAAAATGTATCACATTGTAGAATAGACTTTGATTTCTCAAATAGCTAGTAAAATTGAGCATATTTTCATGTGATTTTTACATATTTGTATATAATGTTTGGAGAAATATCTATTCAGGTTTTGCCCATTTTAACTTTATTTTTGTCTATTTTTGAGTTGTAGGATTTCTTCATGTATTCTGGATATTAAAATCTTATCAGATGTGTGATATTCAAATGGTTCTCCCATTGAGTAGGCTACTTTTTAGTTTCTTGACAAAGTTCTTTGAAGCACAAAAGTTTTAAATTTTGTTGATATCCTATTTATCCATTTTATATTTTGTTGCTTGTGCTTTCAGTGTAAAGTCTAAGAAACTATTGCCTTATATAAGATCCTGAAGATTGCTTCCTTCTAGTTTCTTCTAGGAGTTTTATAGTTCTGCTTTTTATACTTAGGTCTTTGTTCCATTTTGAGTTAATTTTTGTATATGGTGTGCGATGGGGATTCTCTATCATTCTTTTGCATATGGATAACCATTTCTCCTGGCACCATTTGTTGAAAAGAATATTCTTTCAATTGAGTGGACTTGGACTTGGCAGCCTTGTCAAAAATTAGTTGGCCATAGATTTAAGGGTCTGTTTCTGAACTCTTCCTTGGATTCCATTGGTATACATATACTGTGACAATAACATGCTCTTTTAACCACTGTAGCTTATAATAAACTTTATAGTCAGTAGGTGTGAGTCCTCCGTCTTCTTTCCTTTGTTGCAAGAGGTTTTTGGCTATTCAGAGACACTTACCTTTCCTAATAAATTTTATAATTGGCTTTTCCATTTCTGCATTGTAGGCTATTAGAGGTTTCTTTGCAATTGCGTAGAATCTGTAAATCATTTTGGGTAGAAATAACATCTTAACAATATTTATTCTTCCAGCCCATGAACATGTAATCTCATTCCATTTATTTAGATCTTCTTTTATTTCCTCTAAAGAGTTTTGTAGTTTTCCATTTAAGTCCTTTACATCCTTGGTTAAATTTCTACCTAAATATTTGATACCTTTACTTGTTATTTTTTATAGTTTCCTAGAATATTCTTATTCACTGTTTAATATAAAATATTTGATTAAAGCATTTTGTCCTCTCTATAGGCACACTGTTGTCTTTTTAAACGTAAGAGAGAAAATGTTGACTTGAAATTATCTTGTGTCCAAAGAGGGATGAATGTGATAAATATGTTTTTCTTATGCAAAAAGAATCATAAAAGTAGCAGTGATATTGTCTGGGGCAACATCAAGAAAAAAACAGGTATTTTTATTCTTAATTCATTTATTCAACACTTATCTATTGAAAACTATAATATACAATAAACTGGGGGTTATAAGTTATATAAGAGTCCCTGTCCTTGAGGTGCTTACAACCTAATACAAATAAATTATTATGTGACACAATTAGTGAATTAAGTACATAAGTACTGTAGCAATAGAACAGGAGGAACAAAATTCTCATGGTAGTTTACAAAAGGCAGAAATTGAGCAGTGTGAAGAATGGGTAAAAATTTTCATTTGATGACAGAGTGGGAAAATACATACAGGCCATGGGAGGACATTTCAGGCAGGACACAAAAGCATAGTATCTATCTAATTGAGTCATAGTTTTGATAGTACAAGAAATTCCATTAAATGACATGCAGAATTAAAATGGTTTAAATGATTTTCAAATTCAGCAACCTTTTTTACATTCCAATATTAAAATCCAATTACACAAACATATTTAACTCAAAATTTTCTCAATAAAGCAATCCACAATATCTGTTTGAGAAGATATTTGGGGACTCCTTTATCACATTGAATTAATTTTTGAATTTACAATTTCTTATTTTAATTTGAATAACTAATATGCAGATAAAAGTGCTAGAATTCTAGAAAAGCTGATTCTTCTCAAAAAGAAAATGGCTAGTATTAGAGAATAACAGTTTATGGGTAGTGACTACCTTTTGCCCCTGCTAGATGGTCCTCTTTCAGATCAGGTTGTAGTCATCTCTTCCTCCCTCACCCACTCTGAAATATTTATACTGCAAATTGACCAAAGTATAGTACTCTCAGAGTCTCTAAACCAAACACTTGGATTACTTAATCACATCCAGTCTTACGGGTTTTGCTTTTCCACAAGAAGTGGCAAATACATCTGGGGAACTTAGTTTAAAATCAGTCTGGGGGCTAAATTTTTCAAAAGAAATCTGTACTCATAATTGAAAATGCAGACTCCCTCATGGTGTTTCTTAAAATTTTTCCATCCCCACATTCCTCATGAGAATGAAATTTTTGTTGCAGAGGACCTGGAATTATCTTAACTTAGAAAGCCTTGGAATGGGAATCCAAAAACTTGTGTAAGATGGGTTGCCTTGACAAGTCCCCAGTCCAGTGCTTCTCAAATTGTACATGGAAGTCAGCTGGGGATCTTATTAAAATCCAGATTCTGATCCAGTAGATCTGAGATTCTGCATTTTTAACAAATTCCAGATGATACACTGTTGATCCATGGACCACACTGAATTGCAAGACCAAAATCCACTGAGTCTCTTCTCTCTGCAAAATGAGAAGAGGTTGATGTAGATATTAATGCCCTTCCTTTTAAAAACTAATTTCTCTAACTTTCTGGGCTCACATTAAGTACTTCTGTTTTTCTTAGTGCCTTATAATTTGAGCATTTGTACCAACTCTATCTTTGTGAATTAGTCCATTTTTTCATAGTTTAATATTTTGGAACCAGTGTATTAGGATGGAAATAATTAAAGGTTTAGTGTAAAAAGTTCTGATCTCACAATCAGGCTACCTATACTAGCTTTGTGACACTGGGCAAACTACTTGAGCTTTCTAGTCTCATTTCATTCATTTGTGGTATGGTAATAGGGATCATGATGTTAGCAGCTTAGATCATTGAATGATTTTGAGTGTTAATTGATGTAATATAGAGTTTTGACTCATTTCACAGGAAAGAACATTTTACATCACAACCTAGGGGCACACGCATGTATCTCAAGCAGATTTCTTACAACAGTACCCACCCGTGATATAGGAGTGATACTCTGTTATATTTTCTTTTCTATTCCATTCCCTTTCTTAAGGACCAGTAATTTGTAAAGCTCTTAGGTAATGTATATGAGCATACATTATACACTAAAAATGTGTCATATGTGTTACCATTTTAGCCAAAAGTTTCATATCATAGAGAAGTAAATATTTGCTAGTATAATGTTTTCCAAACAGATTTTTACCTACAACCAGTTATGGTAATAGTCATGATTAATTATTAACTAAAGTACTTAGTACATTTTGGCAACTTTCAAAGGCCCATAAGCCATCCTTAAAACACTGAAGCATTGGTTTGTATTTTATTTTATTAAATATGTTTGCCAACAGTGGGAAACAACCTTAAGTCATGGTTCTTACTCTGGATTAACTTAACCTAAAGCGAATTGGTCATTTCCCAGATAACTGATGTTATTAGCTGTTGTTGCAGGCATATGTTCAGAGGACTATGGGGGAAAGCATGCTTAATTTTGTCTAGGACTGAGACAGGCTTCACAGGAGTATCATTTATCTATTAATATGAATATGAATATGTACTCCTTTTAGGTTGAAATGGATTTTTTAACTCCAACATCAAGAAGAAAAACCCTACTTTGCAAAGGTAATAACACTTGTATTTTTTTTTTGTACTTCACCTCTATTATAGTACTATGGTACTAAAAGTAATTATTCTCCAGGGATAGACCTATCATTTGGTTCCTTATAGTTGTTTTCAATTTCTTTGAAATTACATTTAGAAAATATACTAATCTTTTTTATAAAACTTCTCTTTACACAAGACAGTTCTGGTATTGGAAAACTAATGCTATGGAATCTTTAGATGAAGAGGAAAATGATTATTATTTTTCAAACTCTTATTCTGTGCAGAAAAATGAGAAAATATTATTTCAAAGATTTTTATCATAAAGCAAATAACATTTGTAACTTCATTTGGAGAGCACATATTTTATTCATAGTGTAGCTTTATTAGAAAATGTGGACATTTCAAGTGTTTGTATTCAACATAAAATTTCATTCTGTAGAATAATGCTCACTACTACAGTTCACTAAAAATGTAAGGAAAAATGTTCACTTGTGTAGATATTTGTAAATTGCTGTTTTTGTGATATTGAATATATATATATACACACACATATATATAGAAAAGTCCTGTATAAACACTAAGTCTTTTACCCTAACAAAAGTATGTTGCAAATTCAAAAAGAGCTTTATTACTCTTAAGTAAGGTTTTACTGGTGACTACTGAATTCATGAAAACTTTAGGTTAGCATTTATCGTCATTTGAAATGGAAGTCCAGTGTTGATATAATGTTTAAATTATACATTGTTCAAACTATTTGACATGCTTTTCTCCTTTTTTATTAAACTTCTCTTTACAGATTTAGGAGACAGCTCTGGTATTGGAAAAGTTATGATTGGCATCTGTATAAATCCTATATAAATGCATTTCTTTTTTCAATACTTTGTTAGGTGGAATCAGAGAACAAATTTTGTTGGATTCTTAAGGCATATGTACATACACAGACATAGGATAACATGTTATATCATAGTGAATATTCTTTTCCTTTCACTGCAGATGCTATATTTCTTTTAGCCTTTTCTCCCGTTATGTTTTAAATTTTAATTTTAAAACATAATGGGAGAAAAAAACATAATGGGAGAATATTTTCCTCTGGTTACAGTACACATTCAGCTATCACTTCTCTCCAGTTAGATTGTTCAAATAAGGTTAGTTTTTATACTATCTGGGTTTTGGTGTGTGTGGTTTTTGGTGTTTTTTTAAACTACTAGATCATAGAAAGAAAACAAATATGCACTTTGTCATTGGTACTTTTTAAGTTTCTTCAAAAACACTTGACATTTTAGTAGAAGATTATGTTTTCTTGCTTCTTAAGAATTTAATCAGTAATAATCAGCAGTTAAATAGCTACCAGATTTATTGAAATCAAAAAATTTAAAAAAAAAAGAGTCAATTGGACCAAAATTATTCTTTAAATACCATGATTATTTTCACCACAGAGACTTTGGGTAGATATAAGGTGGAACAGATGAAAAGATGAGTTCAGAGTGGCTCTATTAGAGTTGTAGAACTTTGGTTGCCATTATTTGGTTTATATATATTATATGTGCTTGAAGTTAGTGTGCAGTGTTTCAGAAGTTAAGAAAATGATGAAATTCCATATCATAAAACATAAAGATAATTTGAAAACAGCATGGACTTGACCAACCCAAAAGTCTGCCATTCCCTGCCACAGTGTCCTGTGTCTTAACTGAACTCCTTCAACATCCTTCCTATTCTCCATTGTTGCATCTGCCAGGTACCTGGTTTATTCAAAAGGGCATAAGCTGACAAAGATCAAAGAAGTCTCCAAAGGAGACTTAAAAGTAGAAAAGAAAACTTTAAGGGCTCAAGAACTGAATTGATAAGATGAATTGATAGTCAATAGGGTTTATAATTAAGGGTTGCCAATGAGGAAGAAGACTACTACTGCAGGCTTACATATGGAGAGAGAGAAAGCTCTCCACTCTCCACACAGCAAGCATAAATAAATCCTCTAAGTTATGTCCCTCACACCATTTTAATTTATGTGATATTTTATCTGGTGGGTGGGCACACAGAATGAGCTACGGCCTGTGGTATCTGTGGGTGCGGAGGGGAGGTGCTGCAATGTGTGCTACCCAGACCGGTGTGGAGCTAAATTCCACAGAGTAACTTCTTTTGCCTCTTTATTGATGCAATAAATTGAAAAGTGAACTGAATCTAGTTCCTGGGTTCTGGTTCTAGATGTGCCAGTCTAAGTCTTGAGTAAGTCACCTGCTTTGGGGCGTCTCTATGTTGGCTGATAAGAAAGAAAAAGGGAAAGAAAGAGCAATTTGAATTACAAGAGTTCTGAAGTCCCTGAGAGGTTTAAGGTGAGGAAAGCACTCTGCTGGTGAGCATTCTTTGACTACCCAGAACTACAGTAGAAGAAATAAGAGATAGAGGACTCTAAATGGAAAATAAAGCCCTCATAATTAGACTGCTTTACCACTAGACCGACAAGCTAGAGGGAAGGACCTCAGATATTTCAGATACAAATAAGAAGCCATCTTACAGTATTAATATCTTCACAGCAATTTAATGGACCAAAATGAAAATCTGCATTCAATAGCTCATCTAAACTAAAAAGATTTTCCAAGTTCAAGCCAATATACCACTTTGAATATGATATTTAAACAGCAAAAAAGTTAAAATATCTTGGAGCGCATATCAGTAGGATGTGACTGTATTATAACTGGAACACCTTTGGGAAGATAAAAATATTCAGTTAAATTATCTACTTTCCTGGCTACTTGGGCATTTGTCTCACAAGATGGCCACACCTTATACAACTTTTATTTGGATTCAGTGCATTTAAAATATTCTAGGTAATATTATAGTTCATATTTATACACAGGAAAATTGTTTATGACCATTAAGTTGGCAGCAGTCATAGTCACATCAATATATTATGCTAATAATGACAATAAGAGTACTTTAATAATCTCTGGAAAAACTTCAAAATACGTCTCAAACTCTAGCTTTAACTTTCGCAAACTACCCTCAGTAGCACCTTTAATAAACCTTTATTTATTCAACAAAAATTATTTCATAATCTAGCTGGTCAAAATGATTATTTAACATCAATTGTTCTCATTTTAAATAATTTATATAATCTACATAAATAAAACGTACAATACAGAAAATAATATCTTTAAGAAATTGAGAAATGTCCCTTTATTTACATATTTTAAACTAATAAACAATAGCAATGATTGAAAAAGTGCATTTAGTATTGTGAGAGTTCTTTGATAACTGCATTTTGAACAGTCTAACCATGCATCAGATTTCAGTCTACCATGATTAAGACTGTTTGGTAATATAAGCATGTCAAATTCATAGTGAATGTATCTACAGATCTCCTAAGACTTTTGATGAGTTATTTGTGCCTACATGGAGATTTCTTGAGGTGAGATGCTAGCTATCTTTTTTCAAAGATGAAAGCTGTTCACATATATTTAATGCAGTTATATAACTTAGATTGGGAATACTTAAATAAAACTGAAGGATCTCATATTTATTACTGGCCATCACTGTTGAAACATGAACACCAACATTCTCTTTTTGTTCCACTAAATACAGTTCCTTTAGCAAATCTGCAGTTTCCTCCTGGCAGGAACTGAAAATAATTCAGATTCCAGCACCAATTAAAGCAGTCAGCAGGCTGTCATAGCTCTTTGTTCTCCTAAACATCCTTGAAGTGTCCCATGTTTTTTCTGTCCTTTGCAACAATCATGCATATTCTTCCAAACATGCTCTGCAGGTGTTGTATCTGGTTGGTGAGATTGTTTTTGTTGATACTATTTCATATCTCAGCTTAAGACCTCCTTTCCACCACCATGTGGTTACACACCATGTAATCACAACCATTACGAGGACAAACCTTTACTTCTAACCCATGAATTGCTCTTAGAAAAGAAATTCTTTCTGAACCTGAAGTGATTTCATGACTATCTACAAGAATATGGGTTCTTTTTCATTTACTTGCTATTGTAAATCAAATTTTCCTTGACTTTTTCCCACAGATTTCTTATTATTATTGTATAGAAACACTATTGATGTTTGCATCCTGATCTTGTAACTACCACCCACCACCCCCCATTTTGCTGAATTCATTTATTGGCTCTAGTATTTTTGTTGTAATTTTTTGTTATTTTCCATATATAGGTTCATGTAATCTGCAAATAGTGAAAGCTTAACTTCTTCCTTTCAACTGGGATGCCTTTTACTTCTTTTACTTGTGTGAATACTCTAGCTTGAACTTCCTGTAAAATTTTTAATATCAATGGTGACAATGGGCATACTTCTCATTTTCCAGATAGAGGGA
Source organism: Choloepus didactylus (assembly GCF_015220235.1). Taxonomy (NCBI): domain Eukaryota; kingdom Metazoa; phylum Chordata; class Mammalia; order Pilosa; family Megalonychidae; genus Choloepus; species Choloepus didactylus. The sequence continues at coordinate 331,506 of NW_023637579.1, forward strand.
ATGCTTTCAGTCTTTCACCACAGCTACAAGGTTAGCTGTGCTTTTTTTCCAGTATACCCTTTATCACGTGGAGGAGAAGAATTTCCTTCTATTCTTATCTTTCAAAACTTTTAACCCTAGAAAGGATCCTGGATTATGTCAAATATATTTTCTGCATCAATTGAGATGATCATGTGATTTTTTCTCTTCATTTTGTTAATGTGGCATATTATATTAATTGATTTTCTGAGGTTGTACCACCCTTGCATACCTGGGATAATACCCAATTGATCATGCTGTATAATTATTTTAATGCAATTTTATTGAGATATATTCACACACAAGATAATCAACCAAAGTATACAATCAGTGGTTCACAGTATCATCATATAGTTGTGCATCCATCACCACAATCAATATTTGAACGTTTTCATTGCTCCAAAATAAAAATAAGAATAAAAATAAGAAAGAACATTCAAAACTTCCCATACCACTTATCCCTCTAATATTTATTTATATTTTGTCTTTGTTTTCTTACTGATCTGTTCATACACTGGATAAAGAGAGTGTTAGTTACAAGGTTTTCAGAAGTATACAGTAACACTGTAAAAAGCTATATAGTTATAGAATCATCTTCAGGAATCAAGTCTACCCACCCTCTGAGATGAGACATGACTCCCAGGGGTGTAAGTCTCCCTGGAAATGTGGGACATGACTCCTGGGGATGAGCCTGGACCAGCATGAAGGATGAATAGAAATGAAACAATATGAAATTTCAGTGGCTGGGAGATTTGAAATGGAGTTGAGAGGTCATTCTGGAAGTTATCCTTATGCATTATATAGCTATCCCTTCTTAGTCTTTCATGTACTAGAATAGCTAGAAGGAAATATCTGAAACTGTTGAATGGCCATCCAGTAGCCTTGATTCTTGAAGATGAATATGTAACTATATAATTTATATGATGTGACAGTGTGATTGTGAAAACTTTTTGGCTCACACTCCCTTTACTCATTGTATCAACAGATGAGTAGAAAAATGGGGACAAAAATAAATGAAAAATAGGAGAGGATGGGGGAATGGGATGTCTGAGTGTTCTTTTTTATTTTCATTTTTATTTATTTTTATTTTTATTGTTTTTGGAGTAATGAATCTGTTCAAGGTCTGATTGTTGTGCTGAATGCACAACTATATGATGAAACTGTGAACAATTGATCATACACTGTGGATGATTGCATGGTGTGTGAATATATCTCAATAAAATTGCAGGGAGAAAATAGCAATAAGAAATCACCAGTGAAAAAGGCTTTCTAGTTATAATGTGTTTAGGAAAGTCAATATATTAAATATTCATATTATAAGAGTGAAAAACAAATTTAAAGGAAAAAGAACATTACCTTTAAATCTTAAGACTCAAATTTCTGGGGAATTATGCTTTAGTTTACTAAAACTAAGGTGTTTTCTGGATTTTTTGCTGTTGTATTGTTGGGTTCATCTTAAAATTATTTCTTTTCTTGTACTGTTTGCCTGGTGATTTTCATATCATTTAGTGTTGTTTTAGTGGGAATTTGTAATATTTCTCAATTGTTGCCTATTGTTCTGTAATTATTACACATGCATCTTATTATATAATTTGTGTAAATATATGAAATCTTGGAATTAGTAAAAAACCAGACTGAGATACAATTTCACCACCACTAGAATGATTAATATTTTAAAAATGGGAAATAGTGAGTGTTGGAGAAGATGTGGAGAAAAAGATGACTTTTTCATTGTTAGTGGGAATGCAAATTGGCACAACTGCTATGGAAAACAGTTTGGTGGTACTTCAGAAAGATAAGTATAGAAATACCATATGAACCAGAAAACTTACTTCTAGATACATACCCAAAAGATTTGAAAGCAAGGAATTGAACAAATATTTTCACACCAATGTTCATAGTGGTATTATTCCTAAATGCCAAAAGATGGAAACAACTCATGTCCATCAACAGATAAATGGATAAATACAATGTGGCGTATTCATATAATGCATTAATTTTAGCTATAAAATAATTAAGTCCTGATACATGCAACATCATAGGTGAAACATGAAGACATCATGTTGAGTGAAATAAACCAGACACAAAAGGAAATATATTGTATAATCTCACTGATATGAAGTAATTAGAATAAACAAATTCATAGAGTCAGGGAATAGATGACTGGTTACCAGTGTCCTGGGTTGGTGTAGGGATTAGGGAATTAATGTTTAATTGATACAGGGTTTCTGTTTATGGTGAAGGAAAATTTTGGTAATGCTGGTGGTAATGGTAGCGCAACATTGTGAATGTAATTAACACCACCAAATTACACACTTGAATGTATTTAAAAGGTGACTTTTTAGTTGTTTATGTTGCTAGAATATTTTTTAATCCATAGGACTCTAAAACCATGTGAACCCTATTGTAAACTATTCACAAAAGAAAATAGTATAATTATAATATTTTTGTTTTAGCAATGGTAACAAAGTTGCCACACAAATGCAAATTGTCAATAATAGGGAAAACTGCATGTGCAGGTGTATATGGGAACTATGTATTTTCTGAATGACTTTTTTTGGAAACCTACAACTTCTGTAATAAAAACTAAATTAAAAAAGTATCAAAGCTACTGGATTACAGTTTCCTTCTAGCTATTCCAATACACTAAATACTAAAAAAGGATATTTACATAATGCACAAGATAACCTCCAGAATGACCTCTAAATTTGATTTGAAATCTCTTTGCCACTGAAACTATATTTTGTTTCATCTCTCTTACCCTTTTTGGTCAAGAAGGCTTTCTCAACCCCATGATGCCAGGGCAAGTCTCATCCCTGGAATACATGTCCCAAGTTGTCAGGGAGATTTACAGCTCTAGGACTCATGTCCCATTTATGGCAGAGGACAGTGAGTTTACCTGCAGAGTTGGCTTAGCAAGAGAGGCTGCATCTGAGCAACAAAAGAGAGGTCCTCTGGGGGAGACACTTATGCAAAATTATAAGTGGGGTTCACTTCTCCTTTGAAGGAATAAGTTTCATAAGAGCAAGACCCAAGATCAAGGGCTTGGCTTGTTATTTTGGTAGACCCAGTTGCTTGCAAGAGTATCAGAGATTCCCCAGGTCAGGAAGTTCTTTCACATTTTCCCCAGTCCCTCAAGGGAGCTTTGCAAATACTTTCTGATTCTCTGGCAAAATTACACTGAGATGTTATGGGGCATCACAGTAACCTGGACAAACCAACCAGGTCTCACTCCCTATTCAAGCTTCCATGTAATTATGGTGTTCAAATAAACTGTGTATAAATTAAATCAAATAGTGTGCTACAGAAAATATCAATTTTGCACCAAATAAATATCTCTTACACTGGTTCCATGCAGAAGTTGAAGTTGTAAAACACAGTCAAGAGGCAGGGCAAGATGGCAGAGTGGTGAGGTCTAGGTTGAAGTTACTCCTCTGGGGCAGTTTGTAGAAAGCCAGGAACTGCATGGACACAAACTGCAGAGGAATTTGAGATTGAACAAACTTCATACAACACTCACAAATGTGTGGAACATCTAAGACCAGCAAAATCTGTAAATTCTCACAGCCAGGGGACCTGTGCCCCTCCCTGCCAGGCACAATCCTGAGGGAGGAGGGGCCATATGTGCTGGGAACCAGGAGGGAGAATGAAAGCTGAAACCATAGATAAACTGAGTGCAGACACCAGAAAATCTGGGAGCAGTCAGCCCAGCAAAGAAGAGACAGGGCTAGCAAAACAGTAGAAAAATAGAAAATAAAATTAAAACAGAGACTTTTTGGAGTCAGGTGAACATAATACCAAGAAGGGAAGGGCTCAAACAGAATCAGACACATATGAAAATCCAGGGAAGGAGAGCCCTTGTCTGAAAAGCCAGCTTCTCAGCTTTCTTAATTGCTCTTTAATTGCCCTGAACTCCTTGTCTTTTAGTTATTTCAGTAGCCCATTGGATCTGCAAAGACTGTAAATAGTCCATACTGGATCCTTATTTTTTTTTATTTTTTTCTCTTTTTCTAAAACAATTACTCTAAGAAGCCCACTACACAAAGCCTCAAAGAATTGCAATTTGGGCCCAGGCAAGAGCAAAGCTAAGATAGGTCTGAGAGAAAAAGCAATGTCTAGTGGTGGAGAAAATTTGCTAAACACCGTAACTTCCCAGCCCTTTTGGGAACTCAGATTCCAGGGTTTGAAATTCATTAACTAGCTTCAGTTAGCCACATCCCAGGCTGAGTTAGGGTCACCTGGAGAACTAAAGGCTCCCTGCCTCCTTACACTGGTGGGGAAACTGTGGGCTGGCAAGCATCACCTGCTGGAAGCATAGGAGAAGCACAGAGTCTAAAGGCCTCACAGGAGGGTATCATTTTCAAGGAAACTCCATACCCTCTTCCCAAGACCTGGGCCTGTCTGGACTAGGAAAGCCTGACTGGGGCTGACCATATCTGAGATCACCACACATAAAGGCTACACAGAGGCAGGGCAAGAAACAGAAAACCAAGAGGTGAAAAACTCTGATCAAGTAAACAGACTCTAAGTTAAAAGTCTAGAATAAGCTGAACTAAACACCAAAAGTTAGAGAAAAAGCTGACCAATAAGAAAATCCTAGTTAAAAGTGAAAACAAGCTCCAGAATAAACTGATCAACAAAGTCAGATGCCTGTGCAGCTTACGATAATGAGCTATACTAGGAAATATGAAAATATGGATCATCCAAAGGAAAAAAAACTAATAGTTCAACTGAGATATGGGAGTTGAAGCAGTTATTGCTAAATCAATTCAATGAGCTGAAGGAAGAACTAATTGGAGATGTTCAAACAAATCTAAAACAATTAAAAAATCAAGTCAATATACCGAGGGAAGACATAGCAAAAGAGATGAAGGATATAAGAAGGACACCGGATGACCATGAGACAGAATTCATAAACTTGATTAAACAAATGACAGAACTTATGGGAATGAAGGGCATAATGGAGGAGATGAAAAAGACAATGGACAGATACAACAGTAGATTTGAACAGGCAGAAGAAAGGATCAGTGAATTGGAAGACCAGACATCTGAATTCAAACACATGAAAGAGCAGATGGTGAAAAGAATGGAAAAATATGAGCAGTGTCTTAGGGAGCTGAGTGACAACATGAAACACACAGACATACATGTTATGGGTGTCCCAGAGGTAGAAGAGAAGGGAAAGGGGCAGAAAGAATAATAGAAGAAATAATCACTGAAAATTTCCCAACTCTTCAGAAAGACAGAAAATTAGAGATTCAAGAAGTACAGCACACCCCAAACAGAATAGACCTGAAAAGACATACTCCAAGGCACTGATCAGACTGTCCAACATGAAAGACAAAGAATTCAGAAAGCAGCAAGAGAAAAACAATCCATCACATGCAAGGGAAGCTCAATGAGACTATGCACAGATTTCTCCACAGAAACCATGGAGGTGAGAAGACAGTGCTATAATATATTTAACATACTGAAAGAGAAAACCAAGAACCCTATATCCAGCAAAAATCTCCTTCAAAAATGAGAGGGAGATAAAAATATTTTCAGACAGACACTGAGAGAGTTCATGAATACAAGACCAGCACTACAGGAAATACTAAAGGGAGTGCTACAGGCTGATAGGAAAAGACAGGAGAAAGGTTTGGAGAAGAGCGTAGACATGAAGATTATCAGGAAGGGTAAAAAAAGAGAGAAAGGAAAAATAAGACATGACATATAAAATCCAAAAGACAAGGTGATAGAAGAAAGTACCGCCCTTACAGTAATAACACTAAATGTAAATGGATTACACTCCCCAATAAAAAGACACAGACTGGCAGAATGGATTAAAAAACAGGACTCATCTGTATGCTGTCTACATGAAACTCATCCTAGACACAAGGACAGATATAGGCAGAAAGTGAAAGGTTGGGAAAAGATATTTCATTCAAACAGCAACCAAAAAAAGTGGGAGTAGTTATGTTAATATCAGACAAAGTAGACTTCAAAAGTAAAACAATTAAAAGAGACAAAGAAGGGCACTATATATTAATGAAAGAGTCAATTCATCAAGAAAACACAACAATCATAAACATTTGTGCACCAAGCCAGACTGCCCCAAAATTCATGAGACAGGCACTGAGAATACTGAAAGGAGAAGTAGATAACTCCACAAAATAGTTGGAGACTTCAATATACCACTCTCATCAATGGGTAGAACATCTAGACAAAGAATCAACAAGGAAGTGGAGATGTTGAATTGTATTTTAAATTAACTATACTTGACAGACTTTTATAGAACACTACATCCCACAAAAGCAGGATATCCATTTTACTCAAGTACTCATGGAACATTCTCTAGGATAGACCACATGTTGGGCCATAAAGCAAATCTCCACAAATTTGAAGGTATTAATATTTTTCAAAACACTTTCTCAGATCATAATGGAACGAAGATGGAAATAAATAACAGGCAGAAGATTGTAAAATTCACAAATATATGGAGAATGAACAACACAATCTTAGAAAACCAGTGGGTAAAGGAAGAAATTACAAGAGAAATTAGTAAATACGTTGAGGCAAATGACAATGAAAACACAACATATCAAAACATATGGGATGCAGCAATGGCAGTGCCGAGAGGGAAATTTATTGCCTTAAATGCCTATATTAAAAGAGAAGAGAGAGCAAAAATTGAGGAATTAGCTGTCCACCTGGAAGAACTAGAGAAGGAACAGCAAATAAACCCCAAAGCAAACAGAAGGAAAGAAATAATAAAGATCAGAGCAGAAATAAATGAAACTAAGAACAGGAAAACAATAGAGAATCAACAAAACCAGAAGCTGGTTCTTCAACAAAATCAACAAAATTGAGAGAGAGCAGACACAAATAAATGTAATCAGAAATGGGAAAGGAAACATAACTACTGACCCTGCAGAAATAAAGGAGATAATGAGGAGATACTATGAGCAACAGTAAGCTAATAAACTGGACAACTTACACAAAATGGGAAACTTCCTAGAAAAGCATAAACAACAAACATTGACCTGAGAAGAAATAGAGGGCCTCAAGAAACCAATCATAAGCAAAGAGATTGAGTCAGTCATCAAAAAGCTCCCAAAACAGAAAAGCCCAAGAGCAGATGGCTTCACATGTGAATTCAACCAAGCATTCATGAAAAAATACCAATACTGCTGAAACTCTCAAAAAAAAATTGAAGAGGAGGGAAAGCTACCCAACCAATTCCAGGAAGCCAACATCACCCTAATACCAAAACAAAAGATATTACAAAAAAAAAGAAAATTATATCTTTAATGAATATAGATGCAAAAATCCTCAACAAAATATTCACAAATCAAATCCAGCAGCACATTAAAAGAATTATAAACGATGACCAAGTGGGGTTTATTCCAGGTATGCAAGGCTGGTTCAACATAATAAAATCAATTAATGTAACACAACACATCAATAAATCAAAGCAAAATAACCATGTGATCATCTTGATTGATTCAGAAAAGGCATTTGACAAAATTCAACATGTTTCCTTGGTGAAAACATTTCAAAGGATAGGAATATGTGATGGCTAGGTTAATGTGTCAACTTGGCCAAGTGATAGTACCCAGCTGTCTGGTCAAGCAAGCACTGGCCTAACAATTGCTGGGAGGACATTTGTGGCTGGTTACTAAACCAACAGGCTGGGTTAGTAAATCATCAGTCAGTTGACTGCAGCTGTGACTGATGACTCACCTAAGGGTGTGTCTTCCACAATGAGAGAATGCAATTGGCTGGACTTAATCCAATTAATCAGTTGACAACTTATAAGCAAGACAGATAGAGGACCTTCACTCCTTTGACTGCCCAGCCAAGCATTTCCTGAGGAGTTTATTGAAGTTGCTGGTTCATTTCCTGAAGAGTTCATCAGACGCTTTACTTGGAGTTGACAGTTTGCTGACTGCCCTACAGAATTTGGACTTGTGCATACCCACAGTTGTGTGAGTCACTTTTATAAATTTTGTAGTCATAGATACCTCTCATTGTTTCTGTTTCCCTAGAGAACCCTAACTAATACAACTTGGTACTGGGAGTTGTTCTTCAGAAACAGAATCTTAAAATGGGCTTTTACAATTTGTTTTCTACTCTGATTAGATTCAAAGGCACTAATGGCTCCATTTCCTGTAAACAAGAGGGCACTGACAGTCCATGGCATGAGTTGGCAAAGGAGATATGCAAAATAGCACCATTTGATTCTCCTAATCATAGTCTTGTATGAAGAAAGGCTCTGGGTGACAGTGTTTTCCACACCTTCACAGAGTTTTACAGAATTTAGAGGTATAATGATGTTGCCTGGCTGCTCTTAGATATGTTTGTAAGAGAAAGGGATGAGTTAAAGTCTTCAAATTCAAAACTTAAACACTGTATGACAGATGTAAATGTTTCTATGTGTGCCCTGAAAGAAAATCTTATTTCCTGTGCCTGCAGACTTGAGGTTTCTGAAAACCAGATGCAGACTCTCATTGTGTGAGTAGCAGATTTACAACATAAACTAAAATCTCAACCTCTCAGGGTGTCTGCTGTTAAAGTAAAGGCATTGATTGGAAAAGAATGGGATCCGAAACTTGGGATGGGGACATATGGATTGATAATACTGGCAGTGAGGACACTGGAACCCTGGATTCTGCTGGATCATTGTTAGATTTACCTGTAGAGGGCTGTCCTGGGGAAACAGCTTCCCCACCTCCAGTCTGCCCTAAGGAGCCTGCCATCCAACCCCCACCTAAAGAGATTAACCCTTCAGTGCCTGCTAACTCTGTAATCACCTCCCCTGAGGAAGCAGCTCTCACTCTTCTGTCTGCAGAGATTAATCTTGTTTTAAGAGATAAAAATGCAACCTCACTTTGTTAATGACTCTCAGACTTTGACATCTAATGGAGTTTGTCCTGTGGGTTTTAGGAACTGTTTTGTCCTGTTAATCCTGTTTTCCTTTCAGTTTTTCTTTATGGCAATGGGAATGTTTATCCTGTGAATGTCCCTCCTTTGTATATTGGAAGCACATAACTTGCTCTAAATTCACAGATCCACAGCTAGAGGGGAATTATGCTTTTGGACTGACCACGCCTATAATTGATTTTGATGGGATCTTGTACTTAACTATTGTTACTGAAATGATTTAAGTTTCTGTGATATTCTTGTGGGATGAATGTATTTTGTATATGGAAAGATAATGTCATTTTGGGATCCAGGGGGTGGAATGTGCCAGTCTGAATGTATTATGTCCCCCAAACACCATTATCTTTGATGTAATCTTGTGTGGGCAGAACTATCAGTGTTACTTAGATTGTAATTCTTGAGTGTTTCCATGGAGATGTGCCCCACCCAACTGTGGGTGATGACTCTGATTGGATAATTTCCATGGAGGTGTAGGCCCACACATTCAGGGTGGGTCTGAATTAAATTACTGGTTGCTCTAGTTTGCTAATGCTGCCAGAATGCAAAACACCAGAGATGGGTTGGCTTCTATAAAAGGGGGATTATTTGGTAACACAGTTACAGTCTTAAGGCCATAAAGTGTCCAAGGTAACACATCAGCAATTGGCTACCTTCACTGGAGAATGGCCAATGGTGTCTGGAAAATCTGTTAGCTGGAAAGGCATGTGGCTGGCATCTGCTTCAAAGTTTTGGTTTCAAAATGGCTTTCTCCCAAGATGTTCCTCTCTAGGCTACAGTTCCTCAAAAATGTCACCCTTACTTGCACTTGGGATATTTGTCCTCTCTCAGCTTCTCTGGAGCAAGAGTCTGCTTTCAATGGCCATCTTCAAACTGTCTCTCATCTGCAGCTCCTGTGCTTTCTTCAAAGTGTCCCTCTTGGCTGTATCTCCTCTTCAAAATGTCACTCTCAGCTGCACTGAGTTCCTTCTGTTTGTCAGCTCATTTATATGGCTCCACTGATCAAGGCCCACCCTGAATGGGTGGGCCAACAACTCCATGGAAATTATCCAGAGTCATCACCCACAGTTGGGTGGGGCACATTCCATGGAAACACTCAAAGAATTACAATCTAATTAACACTGATAGGTCTGTCCACACAAGATTACATCAAAGATAATGGCATTTGGGGGGACATAATACATTCAAACTGGCACACTGGTGCACTATATAAGATCAGACAGAAGGAGCAAGCTGCTACAGCCAAGAGGGACACTTTGAAGAAAGCACAGGAGCTGCAGATGAGAGATATTTTGAAGATGGCCATTGAAAGCAGACTCTTGCTCTAGAGAAGCTAAGAGAGGACAAATACTCCAAGAGCAACTAAGAATGACATTTTTGAGGAACTGCAGCTGAGAGAGGAATATCCTGGGAGAAAGTCATTTTGAAACCAGAACTTAGGAGCAGATGCCAGCCACGTGCCTTACTAGCTAATAGAGGTTTTCCAGACATCATTGGCCATCCTCCAGTGAAGGTACCTGATTGTTGATGACTTACATTGGACATTTCATGGCCTTGAGACTGTAACTTTGTAACAAAATAAACCCCCTTTATAAAAGCCAGTTCATTTCTGGTGTTTTGCATTCTGGCAGCAGTAGCAAACTAGAACAGAATAGAAGGGAATTTTCTCAATATGATAAAGGCAATATATGAAAAACCCACAGCTGACATTGTACTCAATGGGGAGAGACTGAAAGCTTTCCCTCTGAGATCTGGAACAGGACAGGGATGCCCACTATCACCATTGCTATTCAACATTGTGCTGGAAGTTCTAGCTAGAGCAATCAGGCAAGAAAAAGAAATAAAAGGCATCCAAATTGGAGAGGAAGAAGTAAAACTTTCACTGTTTGCAGATGACATGATTCTACATGTAGAAAATCCAGAAAAATCTACAGCAAAGCTATGAGAGCTAATCAATGAATACAGCAAAGTGACAGGGAACAAGATCAACATGCAAAAATCTGTAGTGTTCTTATAAACAAGTAATGTACAACAAAAGGAAGAAATAAAAAAATTCCACTTATAATAGCAACCAAAAGAATCAAGTATTTAGGAATAAATAAAGGCCACAAAAGACCTATACAAAGAAAATTACAAGAAACTGCTAAAAGAAATTGAACAGGACCTAAAAAAATGGAAGAACATTCCACATTCATGGATTGGAAGATTAAATATAATTAAGATGTCAATACTATCTAAACTGATTTATAGATTGAATGCAATACCAATTAGAGTCCCAACAACTTAATTTGCAGAATTAGAAAAACCAATAACCAAATTAATTTGGAAGGGAAAGTTGCCCCAAATAGCCAAAAATATCTTGAGAAAGAGGAATGAATTGGGAGGTCTCACACTACCTGACTTTGAAGCATATTACAAAGTTACAGTGCACAAAACAGCATGGCACTGGCATAAGGATAGATATACCAACAAATGGAATTGAATGAAGTGTTCAGAAATAGACTCTCACATCTATGGACCATTGATCTTTGTTAAGGCAGTCAAGCCAAATCAACTGGGACAGAGCAGCCTTTTCAATAAATGGTGTTTGAAGAACTGGATATCAATTTCCAAAAGAATGAAAGAGGACTCCTACCTCACATCTTATACAAAAATTAACTCTAATTGGATCAAAGACCTAAATATAAGCACTAAGACCATAAGACTCTTAGAAGAAAATGTAGGGCACTATCTTAAAGATCTTGTGATAGGAGGTGGTTTCCTAAACTTTACACCCAAAGTGTGAGCAACCAAAGAACAAATAGACAAATGGGATCTCTTCAAAATCAGACACATTTGTACGTCAAAGGACTTTGTTATAAAAGTAAAAAGGCAGCCTACGCAATGGGAGACAATATTTGGAAACCAACTATCAGATAAGGGTTTAATATCCTGAATATATAAAGCAATCCTACAACTCAACAACAGAAAGACAACCCAATTAGAAAATGGGCAAAAGACATGGACAGACACTTTTCCAAAGAGAAAATACAAATGACTCAAAAACATATGAAAAAATGCTCAACTTCCCTGGCTATTACGGAAATGCAAATCAAAACCACAATTACATACCATCTCACACCTATAAGAATAGCCATTATCCAAAAAACAGACAATTACAAGTGCAGCAGAGGATGTGGAGAAAGAGGAAAACTTATTCATTGCTTGTGGGAAAGTAGAATGGTACAACCACTCTAGAAGACAGTGTGGAGGTTCCTCAAGAAGGTAAGTATAGATTTGCCATATGACCCAGCTATTCCATTGCTAGGTGTATACTCAAAGGAACTGAAAGCTAAGACACAAATGGACATTTGTAAACTGATGTTTATTGCAGCATTATTCATGATTGCCAAGAGATGGAAGCAGCCCAAATGTCCATCAATGGATGAGTGGATAAACAATCTGTGGTATATACACATGACGGAATATTATGCAGCTGTGAGGCAGAACAAAGACATGGAACATATAATAACATGCATAAAACTTGAGGACATTATGTTGAGTGAAGTTAGCCAGAAACAGAAGGAAAAATACTGTATTGTCTCACTAACATGAATGAACATTAATGAGCAAACTCAGAGAGTTAAAAGCTGATAACAAAGGCTAACAGGAAATAGGGGGTATAGATCAGGCTTTTGATGCTGAAGGACTACAGAAATGTTTGGCATGATTGTATACATAAAGAAATAGATAGCATAATATTGTGTAATGGTTGCACAATATTGTAAGTACATGGAACAAAGGTGTCTGTGAGTAAAGCTGAAAGAGGTGGGATAGGGGAATGTATGACACCAGAGGTAAAGACAGATGATGAAGACTGAGACTGTATAACTTGGTAAAAACTGGAGTGGCCAACGACTGTTGCTAAATGCACAAATATAAAAATGTTCTCACATTTGGGAGAACAAATGACTGTCAACCATGCAGAGTGTTGAAAAAGGGATGGTATTTTGGAAAAAAAAACATAATCAAAGCAAACTGGAGTCTATGGTCAACAGTAATATTCCAATATTCTTCCATTAAATGTAACAAAGGCAATATACCAAAGTTAAATGTGTATGAGAGGGGGATATAGGGGAGGAATGTGGGATTCTTGGGGGTGGTGTTGTTTTCTGTCCTTACTATTATATTATATTGTGACATTTTAATTTTTCTTTTTATTATTTTTTTATCATTCACCAAAAAAATGTTTTTCATAATAATCAGTAAGTTCAAATGCTGAGTGTGGTAATATATATACAACTATGTGATGATGCCATGAACAACTGATTTTGCAATGTGGATGCCTTTATCTTATGTGAAAATATCTCTATAAGATTATAGGAAAAAATCATAAATAGAGGTAAAAGAGCTAGAGAAAACATGGAGAGAGGGATGTACCTATTTATTGTTGATGTGGAGACAGAATGGTGTAGCCTTTCTGGAGGTCACCATGGTGGCTCCACAAGAAGCTAAGTATGTGGGACCATAGCATCCTACAACCTCATTATGGGGTATGTATTTGGAAGGTCTGAGAGCAGAGACATGAATGGACATTTGCACACTGGTGTTTATGGAGGTATCATTCTTGAACTGCAATGGGTGGAGGTGGCCTAAGGGTACACTGTCTGAGGAACAGAATGGTGAAATGTGGTGTGTGCATACAATGGAATATTGAGTAACTACAAGAAGGAGTGAAGTGTGAAACATGCAGTGAGGTGAATGGATCCTGTAGACAGCATGTTCAGTGAAGTGTGCCAGAAACCAAGGCAAACACTGTAATGCCTCAACAATATGAACTACAAGGTGTAAACTCAGAATTAAATCCTAGAGCACAGCCTAACAGGGAAATGATTATTGTAATGGTCCCTAGATTGTAAGCTCTTACAGCAGTCAAATCTATTCCTGAATTGTAATGGCTATCTCCAAACTCTGAGATGTTGATCCCTTAAGGTATAGCCTGATTGGTCTCTGGAACTTTGGGTATCTGTGTTACACCTGAAACTCAGAGCTAGAGCTTGGCAGAGATGAATATCAGTAATAACACATACAGCAACTGTTAAAAAAAAAAAAAAGCTGAAATAGGGCCCAGACTTCAATTAGAGGTATGAATAAAGCAGATCTGGTTAAGACTAGAGCAAATTGGGCCAAAGGGTAAAGGTTGAAACTGATTGTGTTCAAACTTCAACTCCCATGTGAGACCAAGAAAAGAGATGTTTATTTGGAGTAGGATCTATATTTTCTAACAATATAACTTCTATACTCAGTTTGTTCAAACTCTACAATTACATGGAACTTTGAATAAGAGGTGAGCTATGGTATGTCTGTATAGATTAGAATGAAATAACACATCCTAAAGTCATTTGGGTGGAAAATAAAAATATATAATCAGGACCCCCCTGAAGAGCTGGGGGAGGATGCAGAGGTGTTGGACTTCCTCACCTGGATTGCTGCTGATGTTCTCACAAACATTGGGGACTGACAGCTTGATGTGACCAGCCCTCTGTCTTGGGGCTGGCCCCTATGAAGCTTGTTGCTGCAAGGAGAGGGTAAACCTGCTTATAATTGTGCCTAAGGGTCTCCTTCTGGGTGACTCTTTGTTGCTCAGATGTGGCCTCTCTCTCTGACTAAGCCACCTTGGCAGGTGATCTTGCTGCCCTCCCCTCTCTGTGGTACCTGTTTCCTAGGGGTGTAAATCTCCCTGGCAACACAGGATATGACTCCCAGGAATCAATCTAGAACTGGCATTGTGGGATTGAGAACATCTTGACCAAAAGGGGATGCAAAATGAGAGGAAATAAAGCTTCAGTGGCTGAGAGATTTCAAATGGAATTGAGAGGTCACTCTGGTAGACATTCTGATGCAATACATAAACACATTTTAGGTTTTAATGCATTGGAATAGCTAAAAGCAAATACCTGAAACTACCAAACTCCAACCCAGTAGCCTTGACTCTTGAAGATGATTGTGTAACAATGTAGCTTACAAGGGGTGACAGTGTGATTGTGAAAACCCTGTGGATTGCATTCCCTTTATCCAGTGTATGGATGGATGAGTATGTAAATGGGGACAAAACCTAAATGAAAAAAGGGTGGGATGGGTGTGTGTGATTTGGGTGTTTTTTTATTATTTTTTTTTTTTTAAATTCTGATTCTGATTCTTTCTGGTGTAAGGAAAATGTTCAAAATTAGATTGAGGCAATGAATGCATGACTACAAGATGGCACTGTGAACAGTTGATTGTACAACATGGATGATTGGTATGTGAATATATCTTAATAAAACTGAATTTTAAAAAAAAGTCAATATCATCCTTTATCCTGTAGTCTGATCTGCCTTTTTTTCAACTTTTTAAACAGTTGCTATATGGGATAATACTTTCATACCTGCAGAACTCTAGCTCTGAATCTCAGATATCACACAGATTCTTATAATTCCAGGGAATAACCTGGTTATAGGCAA
The DNA here is from genome assembly GCF_015220235.1 of Choloepus didactylus. Lineage (NCBI taxonomy): Eukaryota > Metazoa > Chordata > Mammalia > Pilosa > Megalonychidae > Choloepus > Choloepus didactylus. Next base: position 346,925 of record NW_023637579.1, read on the forward strand.
AGAGTCCAGCATCTCAGAATTTAGAAATAACTGTAACTATTGAGGAATAAATGTAACTGCTGTAAGACTTTACTATCTAGGAACCTTTACAATAAACATTCTCCTGATAACCTATGCTCTTAGATTCAATACTCAGAGTTATCACATTATATTTAGTCCCTATTAGTGAAGCATTACAATATTTTGTCTTTTCTTTTCTGGCTTATGTCACTCAACATACTCTCCTCAAGTTTCATTCACCTAGTTTCATTCCTCACAACTTCTTTCCTTCTTGTAGCTATTCAATATTCCATTCTATGGATACACTGCAGTTCTCCTACCATTCATCAGTGTACCTTTAGGCCACCTCCATCCATTGGAATCATGAATACTGCTGCCATAAACACCAGTGTGCAAGTGTCCATTCTTGTCCCTGCCTTCAGTTTTCCCAAGTATATACTTAATCACAGGCTTTAAGGGTCATGTGGCAACAGCATACTTAGCCGCCTGTGGAGTCACCACACTTCCTTCCACATGGGCTGCACCATTCTACTTCCCCATCAATAGTGAGTAGGTACATTCATCTCTCCACATGCTCTCCACTGCTTGTACCTTTCTGTTTATTTTTAAACAGTTTTATTCACATGCCATACAATCTATACTAAGTAAACAATCAATGGTTCCTGGTATAATCACAAAGTTATACATCCACCACCACAGTCTATATGATGATGTTTCCATTTCCATTTCTTCCACAAAGAAAGAAATGAAGGAAAAATAAAAAGTAAAATAAAATATAAAAGCAACAAAAACTTATTGACATTTAACTTTGCATATTGCCTTTGTTACATTTCATGGGAATGTATTAAATATTCCCATTAGCTATAGACTGTAATTTGCATTGATTGTATTTTTTCATATACCATTCTGTTTTCAACACCTTGCAATGTTGACATCCATCTCTTCTCCTTCAGGTAAAAAACATTCTCATATTTGTATGTTTAATCACTATCATTGTATTATCTAGGTTTCACTAATTTATACAGTCCCAGACCTTATCTTCTATCTTTCCTTCTGGTTTCATACATGCCCTTAGCCTTCCTCTTCCAACCATAATCACAGTCATCTTTGTTCAGTGTACTTAAAATACCATTGTACTATAAGATAGTATTGTGCTATCTATTTCTGGATCTGTACAATTAATCCTGGTGACCATTCTGTACTCCCTCAGCATCAAATATACAATCTCTACCCTCTTTCTATCCCCTGATTACCTGTGTTCTCCACTTTAACCCTCAAAGCTCACTCACTAATATTAACTCAAAATAATGTCCTCAGGTTTCATCCACATTGTTATATGCTTCATGACTTCACTCTATCTTACAGATTCTCTCTCTCTCTTTTTACCCTTACTGGTAATCTTCATCTCTGCATCTTTTCCAAACCTCTATCATTTCTTTTTCTAACTGCCTGTAGAAACACCTTCAGAAGTTCTTGTAGAGCAGGTCTCTTGTTCCAAAACTCTCTCAGTGTCTTTCTGAAAATATTTTAAACTCTCCCTCATTTTTGAAGAAAAGTTTTGCCAGATATAGAAATCTGGGTTGGCTGTTTTCTCTTTCTCTTAAATATCCTTCATCTCTTTTGCTATATCTTTCCTCAACTCATTAATCTGATTTTTGAATTGATTTATCATGTTTACTTGAACATCTTTAATTAGTTGTTTCAACTCAGGTATCTCATTTGAATTCTTAGTTTCCCCTTCAACTGGGCCATATCTTCTTTATTTCTAGTGTGGCTCAACTTTTCTGGTGTCAATTCATCTGTGTTCCTTGATTAGTTTATTCTAGAGGTCATTTTCATTCTGTTACCTAGAGTTTTCTTGTTGGTTGGATTTATTCTTTATATGTTCTCTGTAGCTCAGTTCAGCCTATTCTAGGTTTCTAGCATAGTTTCTGTTTAACTTATCAGAAATTTTCAGCTCTTGCTTTTCTGGTTCTCATCCTACTTATATATAACCTTTATTTTTTTGAGGAGGGTCTACCCATCTGTAATCTACCCCAAACAGAATTTCCCAGACCAGACAGGCCCAGGTCTAATGAGAGAGTGCAATCATATAAAGTTTCCTTGTGGATGAGATCCAGAAGGTTGTCAGACTTTTTTGTGTGTCCTCTAGGCTCTGTGCTTTTCCTATCCTGCCTAGCAGCTAGTGCTTATCAGCCTGCAGTTCCCCACTGATATAAAGAGTTGCAATACCTTTAATACTCAGGACACACTCTTTCTGCCAGGGTGTGGTTGAGACAGCAGTTGAGGCAGAGTGAGTGCTTTAATTTTGCTTCCCTCCAGCTCTTGGGAGCTGAATTCTCTGAAGGAGGGCCCACCACTTGAGCTGCATCCGATGTCCCATTTCATGTGGAAGATATGCCTTTTAGGGAATTATCTCCTTGACTTGACTACTTATATTGTCTCTCCATCCTATCTTAACTGCATGCTTGCCTGGGTCTGCACTGGCAATTGAAAATGCATGGGGCTTTCTCTAATGAGCTACCTAGAACAGTTTAAAAATGAAAAACAGGAAATCCCCTTTTCAGAGCTACTTGCCAGCCCCCATGTTTCATCAGTCAAGAAGCAGAGTTTGTATCTGGCTTTATGTGTCCCTTTTCTTAGGGACACATATTTTAGTGTTCTGAGCTTAGCCAACTCCAAAATACTCTTATTTATTTATTCATTCATTCATTTATTTGTAAGTTTATTATTTATTTATTTATTTTCCCTCATTCCTGCTGCTTCTCTGCCAAGAGAGACCTCAGGGTTTCTTTCATGCTTGCTCCGGATTTATCTGTCCTTGCAGCTTTGATTCAGTAGTCCTAATTCTTTTTAGTTAAAACCAGAACTGGAACTTGTTTTAACTATCTTCCCTTGCTCCTAGTAGACTGTTTCTTTTTCCAACAGTGAAGTGTTGCAACTCAGCTGGCCATGCCAGTGTGGGGGTTCACCAGCCTCTGCAGGGGCTTTAGTTACAGTTCTATGCTGAGATCTCTGCCCTTCCACCCATTCCAGACTGGTTTACAGTTTGTGTCTGGACATTGACATCCCCCACACAGTTGTTCCAGACAGTTCAAGGTTATTTACTATCTGCTCTCCAGTACTAACTAAATTCCATACCTCCTCATGCTGCCAAATTTTCACTGTATAATTATTTAATGTGCTGTTGGATTTGATTTGCAAGCATTTTGTTGAGGATCTTCCAATCAGTATTTATAAGATAAATTGTACACTAAATTTCCTTTCTTGTAGTATCATTATCTGGCTTTGGTATTAGGATAATGTTGGCCTGAAAGAATGAGTTAGGTAGTGTCCCCTCCTGTTCAATTTTTTCAAGGAATTTGAGCAGAAGTAGTAATAATTCTTATTGAAATGTTTAGTTTAGTTCACCTCTGAAGCCATCTGCTCCTGGGTTTTTTTTTTTTTTTTTTTGTATTTTATTTTCAAATTTTTAATGATTGATTCAATCTCTTTACTTGTAATTGGTCTCTTGAGGTCTTCTATTTTCTTGGGTCAGTTTAGATTGTTTATGTGTTCCAAATAATTTGTCCATTTGATTTAGGTTGTCTAATTTGTTGGCATACTGTTGTTCATAGTATCCTTTTATGATCCTTTTTACTTTGGGGGTTCAGTAGTAATTCTGCCCTCAGATTCCTGATTTTATTTATTTGTGACTTATGTCTTTCTTTTGTCATTCTGGCTAAAGGTTGGTCAATTTTATCGGTCTTTTCAAAGAACCATCCATTAGTTTTGTTAATGCTTTCTATTTTCTTATTTTTTTCTATTTAATTTCTTTGTGCTCTAAACTGTTATTTCTTTCCTTCTGCTTGCTTTCTGTTACTTGTTATTTTTCTAGTTCTTTTAGTTGTGCAGTAGGTGTTTGATTTTACCTCTTCCTCCTCTTTTTTTTTTTTTTTTTTTCAGTTCCAGCTGATTTTATTTCCTTCTCAAAAAAAGTTATTTACAGAAGGTATATATCAACAATCTGACAGGCAGTGAACTTGACATGATTAGCTGGCATGATTTTTTTCTTTTTTATTCCCCCAAACATTGTTTTTGTGGCCTTGAATTTTAAGACAAATATTCTACACGGCATATTGCACAGGATGGATGGCAAAAAAAAGTTTAAAAACAAAAACCCTTAACGGAACTGCCTTAGAAAGGCAGACATCCTAGTGCCTGTCATGTTATATTAAACATACATACACACAATCTTTTTGCTTATTATAATACAGACTTAAATGTACAAAGATGTTTTCCATTTTTTTCAATCTTTAAACACAACAGCTATAAACCTGAACACATATGCTATCATCATGCCATAAGACTAAAACAATTATATTTAGCGACAAGTAGAAGGGATTAAATAGTCAAATACAAGAATGAAAAACGCAGTACATAGTGTCGCGAACTCAAATCGGCATTTAGATAGATCCAGTGGTTTAAACGGCACGTTTTTGCTTATAAAAAAAAGTGCAAAAAAGATGTGGTTTACAAGTTAAAGCTACAGGATCCCTTTTTGCTGTAAATGCACCAGTTTTAAAGCCTCTGGACTTAACAGTATTTCGTTGACGACTTTGTTTTTCTTAAAAGCATACAGTGTTTGGCTAACTCTCCTCCCCTTTTTATAAGACTGGGGTTGAAGGGTGGACACTGGTGGCAGGTTAAGGGATACTGTCACTTTAAGAAGCCTGCAGATTGAAGTGTAAACATGGAGAAATTAGGGGCTGATTTTTTAAACTGTGTGAGATATTAAACCAGCCGCCCTATTATAAAATCAGGAAATCCAAACAGCGATTTACACCGATTAACACCCCCTTTATATATTTTTTACAAAATTCATCTCTCTTGTCTTTTTTTTGTTTTTTAAAAGTGTCAAAAGTCTACATTTAAATATAAAAAAATTAAAAGTTAAAACTCTAGCCCTTCAGTGAAGGAGACATAAAATGGCATGGGTAACAACTACTTACCCTTCCTCCTCTTTTAATGTAAGCATTTAGGAGTATGTATTTTCCCCTCAGCATTTTTGTTGCTGCACCCCAGAAGTTTTTATATGTTGAGTTCTCATTTTCATTTTTAACAAGTGATTTCCTGATTCCCCTTGTAATTATTCATTGACCCACTGATTAACTAAGGGTGTGTTATTTACCTTCCATATATTTTTAGATTTTCCAATTCTCTGCCAGTTATTTACAGTTTAATTACATTATGATCATAGAATATTTTCTGTATTATTTCAATGTTTTTAAATTTATTGTGATTTGTTTTGTGACACAACATGCATTCTATCATGGAGAATGATCCACGTGTGCTAGCGAAGAATGGACATCTTGCTGATCTGGGGTTCCGTGTACTGCATAGCTCTTTTAGGTCTAGTTCATTTATCATAACATTTATGTTCCCTGTTTCCTTATTGATCTCTCTCTAGGTGTTCTAACTATTGTTGAGAGTGGTGTATTGAAGTCTCCATCAATTGTTGTAGAGGTGTCTGTTTCTCCTGTCAGTTTTGCCAGTATTTGCCTCATGTATTTTGGGAGCTGTAGATAGGTGCACAAATATTGATGACTGTTGTTTCTTCTTGGATGTTTGCAATTTTATTAATATAGAGTGTCCTTCTCTGTATCTTTTAACAGTATTAACTTAAAGCCTATTTTGCCTGATATTAACATAGCTACCTCAGCTCTTTCTTTTGGTTAGTATTTCATGCATATATTTTTCATCATTTCACATTCAATGTGTTTGTGCCTCTGGGTCTAAGCTGAGTCTCTTTTAAACAACATATAATTGGATCATGCCTTTTTATCTATTCTGCTAATCTTTTTTCTTATGATTGGGGAGTTTATCCCATTAACATTTATTGTTATTAACGTAAAGGTATTACTTCAGCCCTTTTTCCTTTTGGTTTTGATGTGCCATGTTTTTTATGTCTCTGTTTTCCTTCATTGCAGCATACTTTACTATATAATTCATCTTTATTTGTGTATCTGATGGATCCCTTTCTCATTTCTGTTTCTATATATTTTTAAAATACTTACTTTGTGGTTACTCGGGTGTGTATTGCACAGCATAATACATCTGTAACCTTATTTGTTGAAAATATACCATATTAATTTCTACAGTATGCATGTTGTTTGCTCAATATCCCTCTGTTTCCCCTCTTTGTGTTGCTTTTATCCCACATTACCGTTTTATATTATTAGTGTCTGTTTCAGGAAATACGACTTTTTCTCATTCAATTGTATTCTGCCTCTCATAGGAATTAAAGGGTAGATATGTATATTGAGGATACATATCATTGGGTTTTGTATTTACACTTTTAGTTACCTTTACTTTTGATTTACATTTCTTCACACTACTGCCAGCCACTCTCTACTGTCTTTTCCTTTCAACATGCAAGACACCTTTTAATAATTCTTTTAGGGGATCTTTCGTTGATGAAATCTCTGTTTCTGTTTATCTGTGTATATTTTAAACTATCCTTCACTTTTGAAGGGCAGTTTTGCCAAATAAAGAATTTTTGACTGGCAGTTTTTTTTTTTTCTGTTTAATTACCTTAAATATTTTATTATTGCCTCCATGGATTATATGAAAAATCAGAATTTTGTCATATTGAGGACCCCTTGTATATAACCCATAGCTTTTCTCTTACTGCTTTCAGAATTCTCTCTTTATCAGTGGCATTTGACATTCTGATTAGTATGTGTCTTGGAGTAGATCTATTAGGATTTATGCTGTTTGGGATGTGTTGTGCTTCTTGGACGTGGATATTTATGTCTTGCATGAGAGTTGGGAAATTTTTACCATTATTTATAAAATATTTATCTGCTCCTTTTCCCTTCCTTTCTCCTTCTGGGCTATTCAAGATGTGTTAGTGCATGTCATGCTGTCTTTCAAATCCTTGAGACACTCCTCAGTTTTTTCTATTTTTTCTCTACCTGCTCTTCTGATTGTATGATTTTGATCATCCAGTCTTCTAGTTCACTGATTCTTCTGCCTGTTCATACCTGCTTTTTTATGCATCTGGTGTATTCTTAATTTCCAGTATTATGCCTTTCATCCCCACAGTTTCTGGTTTGCCTCTTTATAAGCTTTTATTCTTTTTAAGTGATTATTTGTACTCACACATTTTCTTCTTAATATCTGTTAGCTCCATATCAATTTTTCTTCATATCCTTGAATTGATTTAGGATATTTGTTGGAGTGTTTGAATATTTTTTCCAACTTCTGGGGCTCATCTGAAGCTTTAGTTTGTTCCATTTTCTGAGCCATATCTTCCTGTTTCTCACTGTGGCTTGAAATTTTTTTCTGATGCCTTGTTATCTGCTTATTTTGATGTGTTAAATCTGAAGGTCAGTTTCCCCCTCTCACTTATGATTTTTGCATATTTTGGTACCCCTATTGTGTTGTATTTGTTTACTATTTAGTAACTTTGCTGTGGACTTTCCAGGATTTTCTGCATATAGGATCATATCATCTGCAAATAAAGAATGTTTCTCTCCTTCCCTTACAATGTAGTTGCATTTTATTCCTTTACCTCACCTAGTTGCTCGGGCTAGAACTTACATCACAATGTTGAATAACAAGGATGACACTGGACATCACTTACTTGTTAACTTAGGCAGAAAGCTGTCAGTGATTCATCCTTGGGAATATTAGTGGCTTTTTCTCATATACTATCAGGTTGGAGAATTTTCCTTCTATACTAGTTTTCCACAGTCTTTTTTTAATCAAGAAGGTGTGCCACATTTTGTCAAATGGCTCTCTTACCTGTCAGATAAAGAGCTGATCCAACAGGAGCCTGCTCAGTGTTTGCTTCATACCAACGTGGTGTGTTCAACTGAAATCTAAATGGGTGAAAACCATGTGCTCAGTTAAATAGGAATGGTGGTCCAGGTATGCCAGCATGAGAGCTCATATCACCAGAACCAGAGGGCCCCCAAGTCTCGGAGTTACCCAGTTTCAGAACACATCTATGCAGGCCAGTCCCTGGAAGGCTTTAGTGAGGTGGATTTGCCCTGAAACCCTCCCCACTATTCCCAACTGTGTCCTTTATTCTTGCCCTCCAACAGGGACAGATTCTACTACTTTCAAAAAGTGTCTGAGATTTTCTCAGATGAGAACAACTATAAGTGAGCAGGGAACTGCTCATGAAGGAAAATAAGAGGCTGGGGGTCCAGGGCTCACTGAGTTTCTTTGGAAAATTCCAGTCTGGACTTGTGTGGGCAAGGAAGAAGAGGGATAGGTTTGGTTCACATGCAGATGGAGGCAGTTGGCTGGCAGGAGGCCTAGGTCCTCAGAGGTGGTGTTGGACTGTTCCAGGAGATAATGAACTGGCAGGATAACAAGTCTCCATCACAATTAGAGGGTCTCATAGTCTCAGAGGACTATGAGAAATACTTGAGAGACTTAGGAGTCCATGGCAAATCTTTTCTGACTGTATTTGGAAGGCCCCACATAAAAGAGGTAGCAAAATGTCAATGTCCAGTACTCCCAGAAGCCCCACCCTGCATGATCAGTCATATTTGGCACCTCTGGAGACCAGATCTTGAGTGGACACAGAGGGACTTGTGCACAGACAGAATGTGCTGAATGGACCTTTGGGGAGGGGAAGAATTTGGTATGCTTTGGGCAGACTTTGGGGTGCTTGACTCTAGTGAGCTACAGCAGGAAGGAGCTGCTCAACTAGGTCTTCTGAAACACCACATCATCTCTCTCCATAGTTCAGCTGACATGAGGCCCTGACACACACTCATGAGCTAGGGTAACTGCACCCCAGTTCATGCTGGAGTGGATGTCAGCTCAGATGATGCCTCTTTCTGGGAGGAAGCAGTATCTCCTTGTACTCCCTGTGTTACTTGGGGAAAAGACAGGACCCCTCTTGGGCCTGTGTTCTCATCTGGAGTAGAGGGTGACCTCTTGGTGGGTTGTCAATGTTCAAGGGGGGATAGAAACCTGGCCAAGCTTTCCCATTGCTCTGTGGTGGAGAGGGCAATGGCGAGAGCCACAGCAAGTCCTCTGGGCACTTGACAAGGGGGTCAAGTCCTTGGTCACACATTGCAGATGACCAAATTCAGGGAGCTGACTGTTTCCTTGCCCCAGGTCACACACTAGGGAGATTGGGGACACTGGTGGTAGCAGCTGTATTTTTACCTGCCCATTTGGCCAGGTGACCAATGTTCAAGGGACAATGGTTGATGGGCTGAATGCTGGAAAAGAAGAATAAATGAGAAAAATGCATACTCCCCAATTTCAAGACTCACTAGAAAGATACAGTAAACCAAACAGTGTGGTACTGTCATAGGGATAGTATCGGGTTCACTATTTAGATTAATGAATTAGGATTGAGAGTTCAATAGTATATCCACATAACTGTCCATTTTTATTAGAAGTTTTGTACATTGACAGAACCATCATGCATAAAATACTTGATTCCCATATACAACCCTATTATTACCTCCTTGCTGTTGGACCTCTACCTTACAATATATACAAAAATTAAAACTTACTCAAATGTGTCAGACTTCATTATAAATTCTAAAACCATAAAACACAATAAAACACTGCAGCAAATATTCATGACCTTCAGTTTTGCAATATTATTAGATATGACATCAAACATGTAAACAACTGAAGGAAACATAAATAAATTGGATTTCTCAAAATTAAAAAAAGCAAATTTTGCATCAAAGGACATTATTATGAAGGTGAAAATACACTTATAGAAAGGGAGAAGCTATTTGAAAAGGGATTTATATACAGTATGCAGATAAAAATTCTGCCACTAAATAGACAATGCAAACAATGCAATAAAAAAGGATAAATAACTTGAACAGACATATTTCCAGAGAAGATATATAAATTGCCTTTTAGCACATATTATCACATAAAAAGATTTTCCATATTAGCCATTAGGGAAATGCATATCAGAACCACAATGAGATGCAATCTCTCACCCACAAAGTCTGTGGTTATCAAATAATAATAATAATTAGAATACAAGTGCATTGGAGTTCTGGATTGCTGTAACAAAGTACCAGAAATTGAGTGGCTTAAAAAAAGATTTGTTGTCTCACATTTCTGGGTGTTAGAAATCTGAAAGCAAGTTTTCAATAGGACATACTTCCTTAGAAGTTAATGGAGAAAAACTCTGTTCCATGATTCTTCTACCTTCTGGTGATGGTTTTCCAGAAATCCATGGCATTCTCTGCCTCAGTTGTCACATGATGTTCTCTCTTCTGGCTCACTGTGCCCAAATTTGTTGGACACAGATCTTATTGGATTAAGAGCCCAGTCAGTCCAATATGCCCTAATTTTAACTTGCCTAATTCCATCTGTAATGACCCACTTTCCAAATAACAGCACATCCTGAGGTACTGGGATTTGGATTTCAACATGTGTTTCTTGGAGACATAATTAAAACCATCACGTAGCAGTGACTGATTAATTGGAACCCTCCTGCACTGATGATGAGAATGTAAAATGGTGCTGATGTGGAAAGCTATTTGAACAGTCCTCTAAAAGTTAAACATAGAATTCCAATAAGAACCTTCAATTACACTCCTAAGTACATATCCAAAGGATTTGGAAACAGGTACTCATAATGAGTACTTCAATGTTTATATCAGTATTATTCACAGTAACCCAAACTTGGAAAGAACTCATGTCTATTCATAGGTGAATGGATAAACAAAATGTGTTATATACATATTATTTAATGTGGTTCAGCTGTTAAAAGGAATAAAGTGAGCTCTGACATGCTACAGCATGGGTGAGCCTTGAAAACATAATGCTGAGTGAAATAAGTAGGCAAACAAAGACAAAAAATTTATGTCTTCACTCGTATGAATCAGCTTGAATGAGCCAATTCATAGACATTGAAAGTAGTTTGGGGCTTTGGTGGAGGGGGAATGGAGTGTCATTTCTTCATGATTACAGGGGTTCTGTCGTTAATGCTACTGAAATACTCATGTAAAAATGGTTAAAATGACCCTTTATAAGAGTTAACTCCTGTTGTTTGGAACAAAATTTATATTAACTGTTTCTTTTGTTAAATTTGACATCACAATGAATTATTGAACACTTTACATTTGCACATGATCTAAACTTCACTTTCCTAATTTTCTTTTCCATCCCCTCTTTGATGAGTAATGTATGATCCATTCACACCAGAATTACTTCCAGAGCTTGAAATTTTTCGTTATGCATTTGGCCCTTCTGACTAATTGTGCCACAGAATTTATTTAAAAAACTCCTACCTCTCTCTTATTCATCTTCCAAAAGATAAATTTCATTTCTATTTACCATAAAATACCTCAGACTGCTGTAATTTCATACATCAATTGCATCCTCCATTTGTAAATGTCATAGCATCTCACTGAGTAGTACTTCATATTGTTTGTTTTAAACTTTCCTGAGATGTTCACGGTCTGAACGGGAGCAAAGTTGGTTTAAAAAAATGAACTTTGTGAATTTTCTCTTCCCAAACAATATTGATTTCCTTGTGGTCTTCTTAGTTGATTCAAAAAATAAAGATGTCAAATATATCTTAATTAATAGTCCTTCCCCTTTCCACTCCTGCAGTGGAGTTCCCTTCTGCTTTCTCAATGGGATGCTTCCACATTCATGAATCATTCAATAATGCTGTGAGTTCCAAAATTTCATGAAAATATTTTTCTCCTTTTATTAGTGGAAAATACAAAAGACCAGTTTTTCTAAGGCAGCACAAATTTACAGGAAGCAGAACATGAGGGTTTGTAGCCATAAGCCCTAATTCTTGAAGCAGTTGTGATCAGTTGATTTGCAGCACAGCCCACACTTATATGATGTATATCAACTGCTTGGGAAGGACCCATTATAATTAACTCATATAAATCATTTTTCTAAGTATTGCATATGTAGCTATTCACATGTAGAAATCCTTGTTCCCAATTATGGCACACATTCATTTGTCCTTTATACATATGAAAATGCAGATACTGATCATGAAAACTACCTACATACACAAAATCAAATTATTGCAGAAGATTTATTGTAATACATTGCTTTTGGTATGAATTACAAGTCAATTAAGTGCAAATACAAACATATTATAGTTAAGATTACTGATAATTAAAATGGGTCCATCAATTTATTTAAAATCATTTTCAGATTTCATAATCAGTGAAGCATAATTTCTCCCTTTAGAGCTGTATTATCTTTCAGGATGATGATTATTTTTATAAGACACTATACAGCACAAATGTACCAAATATGGATTGGATACAGAAGATGTTAAAATTTTAAAGATAAATGTAATGTCAAAAGTTTTGTGGGAAGAAGAAAATGTATGGCATTGCCCAGCAGCTCAGCTATGAAATAAATACTTGTTTAATTTCTACTCTAAGCCACATACTAAGAGAGGCACTGGAGATATGTCTGCAGCCCTCAAATATAATATAGTTAGGTTGAGAAAAGGGACATATAAAAATACGTATAACAAATACATAATGTCAACTACTACTGACATAAGTGCTATGATGAAAAGGCAAATCTTGTGAAAAAGCATCTAATAAAAGAAATTTAAGTAGTCTGGAATGATTCTATGCAAAGGACATCTCATGTATAAGTGGTTCAGGGCAGGAAAATACACACTAGATAAAAGAATCAAGAAATCATCTTAAGACGATATGGACTGCATATAAAGAAGCTATAAATATTTGCAACTCTTGATGGTAGTAAACTCAAATTTCTTGTCCATTGTTGACCTCTTCTAACATTTTTGATACCTTAGATATTTGATAGTATAACCCTATAGCTACTTTCTCTTCATAGTGATAATTGATCAAAGCTTTCTTTCCCACTGTCTTAGATTGAGAATATTGCCAAGCCCATTTCTTTTCTGCCTACCACACCTCCTCCCTCTTGCATTGTCTTTCATCATGAAGATCAATATAGCTCCCACTACTAGACCAGTCTTGCATCCCTTCCCATTTTTGCTACTTAGTTTTCTTCTGATTCCAATTCAACCCTCACATACATCCTCCAACTTCTTTTGAGACTCTCTACTTATCTACTTTTAAATAATGCTTAGATGTTACCTTTCTGAAAATTGTCTTTATATGTTGCCTCTGTAACCCACATTCATTCTAAGCTTCCATCTGGGCTTGTTGTCTTATTCTATACTTCCATAAATTTGTTTGAGTATTATCATAAGGGTGTGCATTAAATATAATAACCATAAGTTAAAATGTATCTATCTCTTATTATTGGAAGGTAAGGATAAAAACTATACTAGAAAAAATGGCATAAAATAGAGATGGAAACAAAATACATTGCCCAATACCTGGCATCCTTTGATTTCAGAATTGATAATCTGTATCACCCCATGACATAGCATTTAGGTACCCCCTTTTCCAAGAGTAATCATACATTCAATTTGCTGAGTGAATCCCGATCTATCTCTGATGCCCCAGAATCCTGCCCACTTTAGGATTTATGACAGATGAAGGTGTACCCATTGGGAAGATAATATAATACGAGCATATATCTCCCCAATTACAAGTGGAACTGTACTCTTTGTCCCATCCATTTGATGTGGGCATAGAAAATGCATCTTAATAACTGTTTAATGATTACAGCCAGAGTTTAAATGATATATCTTAATTTCATAGCCAAAATTATTTCCAGACTATACAACCAGATTGTTCAGCTCATTAGCAACGTCTGCTCATTAGCAGTTTCCTTGATGCAGTCTGTATATCCTTATTTCTTAGAGTATAGATAAAGGGATTCATAGTGGGTGGCACCACAATATACAACATTGAAACTAGCAAGTCTGAAGGCAATGGAGATTTGGGAAGGGGGTGTAAATAGTCAAAAAACCCAGAAGAGAGAAAGAGAGTCACAACAATGAGGTGAGGCAGGCATGTGGAGAAAGCTTTGGACCTACCTTCTCTGGATGGCATCTTCAGAATAGTGGAGAAGATGTTAATGTAAGAAATATCAATGAACACAAAATAGACAATATCTAATACAAAGCTTATCCCAATAGCTACAAATTCTCCAATGTTATAAGAACAGGCAAGGGAAAGGAGTTGGGGGACATCACAGAAGAACTGGTGGACGTCAGGAGGCCCACACATGGGTGTAGAGAAAGTGACTGCTGTGTGCAGAATTGCATTAAGACCTCCACTGAGCCATGAAGAAATGGCCATCTGCACACAGGCCCCTTGGTTCATGATGATTTCATATTGGAGTGGGAGGCATATGGCAACATAGCGGTCATAGGACATCACTGTGAGGAGAATTATTTCAGTAGTGGCTAAGAAAAATAGGAAAAATACCTGTGAAACACAACCCACAAATGAGATGGTATTGTGATTAGTCATGGAGTTAGCAATGGATTTGGGGACAGTGACAGAAATGAAGCAAAGATCCAGAAAGGACAAGTTCTTCAGGAAGTAGTACATGGGGGTTTGTAGCCTATGATCCTTGGTGGTGAGAATGATGATGAGAAGATTCCCCAGTAGTGCTGCCAGGTAAATTATCAAAAACAGTACAGCATGTAAAATCTGGATCTCCCGACGATCAGAAAACCCCATGAGGAAGAATGTGGTCCCCAAGGTGAAGTTGTCCATTTCTCTGGGTACTTAATCAATTACTCTAAAAAATAAAGTGAGTAACTGGAGAATGGAGAAAGGTGAATTCTCATTTATTATTATGATATTTGTGGTGCAAATTATTTTTCCCTCACTGACCCGTGTATCTATGATAAAATTTGAGACCTCTGTGACTTCTATGACAAAGTCATCATTGAGGTAATTTAACCCATTTTCCACATTAAATATGTAAAAGGAGATATAAAGAGATATAAGTCCCCAATCTTTCACCTTGAAATTATATTTAGGTTAAGGCCCATATGTCACATCTCAACTAGATAGAATTTCGTACTTTTCTTTTGCAATAGTAGTGAGTAAAGGACTATGGAGCAGTCAGTATGAGTACATATTTCAGCTTTTACTACCTTTGTGGCCTTGGATATGTTATTTGAGCACCAGTGTGATCAATTTGCACTGTGAGTATTTTTCTTTGGATCACTGTTCTGATACAATTAAATAAAAAGGATAAAAATGTCTAGCATAATTCTAGGCACATTTCTTCAATCCTGACTTTCTTCCTTATGCCAGTAGCCAGAAAAATTGTGGAAAAACTCTGAAATCTGCCAAAAAAAGAGAGAAAATACTGAGACTCCTGTCCAGTGCATGAGTTATCTTTACATTTTGTTGTTTTTTAGCAATTTTACAATTTTATGTGTTGCCAAAAACTATTAAGAATGCAAACAATTATTTTCCAATGAAATGGAAATTCATTCTATTCTGATGTAATGCAATTGATTATTGCTCTGTAGAGAGATGCATTTTACATATATTTGAAAATTAATTCTGTCATTCTTTATCTGCCCTTATTTGATTTTTCCTCTCAACAGGGTGTAATATGTTGCTGACACACTCATTAACAAATTAAAATATTCTGCATGACTGTGTTTATGTTTGTATGAAAGTCATTGTGTTATCCTTCTGGAAATAATCATTTAATACCTGACATAGAAAAATCTCCAATAATTAGAGGCAAACACTATGAAAGGAATTGAAACATTTTAGATAAATACAATAGGCAATTTAATAAGGGCATAGACAGCAGAAATCGACCAGATAATCTTTGTCCTTTTGCTGTGTTATATTTTGCCTGACAAAATCTGTCCTCAATTTTATTAGATGCTTCAAAATAGAACTGGACTATTTGAACTGTGCAGCAAAATATTCACATGCATTTCCTATGCATTAGAAGATTTTACTTTTCAATGGGTTCTCCAGTATTGCTGTTGTTGTCATTAGGGGATTGGAACAGAGAATCACAGGCTTTCAGCCAAATATCCTTTTTATATACCTAAAGTAGCAAAGTCTTGTATACTTTTCTGCTTAGCCAGATTTTCATTTTCTCCTAGTGCTCCTCCAGCTGCCCTTCGTCTGTGCCAGCCCCTTATTGTCACCATTTTCAGTGGAATACTCCACTACTAATGTGGCTGAGGATGGTAAATGCCCCCTACAGTTCTCTACTGATCTGTTCTTCCTACACTTACTTTTCTATTTCTTTCCTCTTCTCATGGATGAATAGTGGCTTCCTCCTACATAAGGTTGTAGTGCAGTGAAGTATTTCCATTGGAAATATGTGTTGCTATTATTTAGTAATTCACACTTAATTTACATATTCTTAAGTGTTGGTGGTCTGTGCTGGATCTCATTATGAACCTATGTCAAGTAGGACTAGGATTTCACCAGTATTTCAGATCCTATTCTATTAATTGTTTGCTCAATGAATGCAGAACTTAGTTCTCTCTGAAGTGTGGATATTTTAATCTTTTTTTCTTGTTTGTGATACGATTTCTGCATCTGAAGACTTTCTCTCTCATTTTGTTCCTCTCTTTCCTGCAGTTTGAATGTCAGTACTCCTTTACTCATGCATGACCCAAAAAAATATTGCTGTTGGTTATTTATAACTGGTTCTCCTACTATAATATATTGCTTAGGTAAAAATTGTAACCATATAAGGTGATTTTTTGAACCAAACTATGGCAGACTATAAGTGCTTCAGGAGTACTGAGAGAATCAATGTTGATTTGATGTAAAAAATGTGGCAAAGGGAATGTTAACTCTTGAAAATGGTGCTATTTTGGAAGGCAAAAAGGAAGAGGAAGGCATTTAAACTAGGATAAACAGTGGGAACAAACGAGAACCTCAGCAGCCTGAAAGTTGTAGAGACAGAACACTCTAGCAAATGTGTGTCAAAATAGCCTGGATACGATGGATAAGAGAGTTGACGGATATGAGCAATGGCCTCAGAGGTTTAGCTTTTTACTTCTCCACATTGAAAGCAAGGTTGCTTTCATACCTATCAGCGTATGACTAAGATGTCATACCATTTCCTTAAAATTAGTTGGTTTTTAGAATGAAAACTTTTTTTTAAGTAGAAAAAGAGGTCAAGAATGTGTTCTAATAGTGTAGCAAAAAATTATCAAAATATGACCTGGGATAAGTGGTCACAAAAGAAATTAAAGGGGTAGAGGAAACACAAAATCACTAACACAAGATAAAGAAAATACATGGAAAGTTTTAATATGTTGTTGAAAGACCAAAAAAAATCAAGTTTAAAATAAAATTCTAGATTCATTGATATGGATATAAGTTTTTCCATCTCTGCTTCCAAACTGCAAGGGAGGTAGAGAGTGCTTCTCTGTGCCAGGGTCCCACCTCTTCCCTTTCTCACTGGCACATCTTGTCCAAGTGTGCACATGCTCTAGACTCCAGTATTACAACAAACTTGATGCTAATTAGGTTTTGAAATGGTGTCGTCAAGGCCTGCAAAAGAGTGATCTTACTTCTGAGAGGAGTAATGTTTTACTTCTCTTCTGGCAGATCTACTATCTCCAATTTAAAGATGAGAAAATTAATACTTACAGAAGTGAAGACATCTGACCAGGGTTGCAAAGAAAAGTGGATGAGAGAATGTGTGCAGACCACAGACTGATCTGACCTCAGCCAGATTCATCCACCTGCAGTGCATGACCCCACAGAGTAGGCTAGGAATTGCTAGCCTATGTTTTCTCCTATTTTGAAGTTATGCTCCTTGAGTTGGGTAAATAATTACCCCAGGGATAGAAGAAAATTAACCAACATATTTATCCTCAGAATGAAAGGGCCATCAAAGGAATAACCTCATGTATTGCCAGAGTTGCAAGGAAATTTCGAATGGCACAGATTATTCCAGATTTGTAACTGGTCAACAGTACTTAATGTTATAATTAAAGATGTATAATCCCTCATCATTTAATGTGCATATAAGTAATTTGGAGTGAGACTAAGGAGATTTTTAAAAGTTTTTGAGCTACCAGAAATTACATGAAGAGATGCTCAATATCATTAGCCAACAGGGGAATGCAAAACAAAAACAAGAGAAATACCATTTCCCACCAAATAGAATGGCTGTTCTAAAAAAAAAAAAAAAAACAAAACAGAAAATGATAAGTGTTGTAGTGTATGTGGAGAAATAGGAAAACTCATTCATTGCTGGTGGCAATGTAAAATGGTGCAGCTGCTGCGGAAAAGAGCCTGGCATTTCCTCAGAAAGCTAAGTATAGAACTACCTTATGAACTGGCAATATCACTACTATGTATGTACCCAAATAACTGAAAGCAAGAACTCAGGTATTTGCACACCAATGTTCATAGTGGCATTACTCACAATTGCCCAAAGATGGAAGCAACCCATATGTCCATCAATCAATAAATGGATAAATAAAATGTGGTACATACATACAATGGAATATTATTCAGCCACTAAAAGGATTGAAGTCTTGATACATGCAACAACATGGATGAACCTTGAAAACATCATGTAGAGTGAAATGAGCCAGACACAAAAGGACAAATACTTTGTGACCTCATGGTTTTAAACAATTAGCATAAGCAATCTCATAGAATCAGAATCTGGAATATCTGCTATGCTTCCACTACAATCCCTCAAATGGTAGTGAACACCTTGACAGATACCAACACTATTTCTTTTTCAGGTCTCCTCACCTGGCTGTTCTTCATTTCCTTTGTGAACATAGACAGCATTCTTCTCTGTGTGGTGGCCTATGATAGGTATGTGTCAATCTGCCACCCTTTGCGTTACACCTCCATATTGAATTCTTGCCTCTGTAGCCAGCTGTTGGTTGGCTCTGGGTTGTGAACTATCTCCATGCACTCCTGCACACCATCCTAATGCTGCGTCTCTCCTTTTGTGCCTCCCTTGTCCACCATTTCTCCTGCTATCTCAACTGATGCAACTCTCCTGCTCTGTGGTGCCCTTCAACATGATGGCCATTGATATGGTAGGAGCTCTCTTGACTATCATATCTTTCACCTACATTTTCATATCTTATGGGCTTATCTTCTCCCCTATTCTGGAGTTCACATCTACTCAGGTGAAACAGAGCACATTTTGCATTTGCAGCGGTCACAGGTCAGTCATTGTCTTGTGTTATGGTACAGCCTTCACTATTTATTTCTGCACTTTTTCATCTCATAACCCTGAGAGTGACACACTGTCATCTGTCATGTATATTGTCATGACTGTCATGTTGAATCCTTTTATCCAGTCTAAGGAAAAGGGATATGAAGAGAGCATTCATGAAAATGCTTTATGAGTGCACAGACTTTATGAACAATCAATAATTCAGTGACTGAATTTAAAGACACTACACTATTGATTAAAGAAATTATATCCCTTAGTGCATAATGGTGGTAATAAGATCACCATACTATTTTGTTGAATGCCTTCTTTATGTTTAAATGTGTGTTACACATTTATATAGATTATCTTATTAATACATGTGGATATATGCATGAGATATAATTACAAGTCCATTTTCAGCCCTGCCCTGAAATTTCTTAAGAAATATATACTATGCTGAAGTCACAAGCTTATAAGCCATTGCAGAGTCTCTGATTCTATACAAATGCAAGCTAGTGATGATGTGATTCTTTGTGATAAAGTTCCAAAATATTATAGAGTAAGATAAATAAAAGTTAAGTTAATTTTTATAATTAATTTTTATAAATTCACATTTTGAATTACATATTAAAGGATTCAGGTTCTGGCTCCAGGACTTAGTGAGCTAGGAGGCACTGCCATTTCATTATTGAAATGAATTCATATGCCATACCATCAAAGTGTACAATTGTTCACAGTATCCTCATATAGTTGTGCATTTATCACCACATTCAATTTTGAACATTTTCATACTTCAAAAAATAAAAATAAAAGTAAAAAAGAATACCTAGAACATCCCATAACCCTCCTAACCCCCTAGTATTCATTTACTTTTAGTCTCCATTTTTCTACTCATTTTTCCATCCAGTGGGCAAAAGGAGTGTGAACCATAAGGTTTTCCCAACCACACGGTCACACAATATATGCTATATAGTTCTACATCGTCTTCAAGAATCAAGAATCCTGGGTTGCAGTTTAACAGTTTCAGATACTTCCTTCTATTTATTCTAATAATCTAAAAACTAAAAAGACTATCTATATAATTCATAAGACTTACCTCCAGAATGACCTTTCAATACTATTTGAAATCTCAACCACTGAAACTTTATGTTGTTTCATTTCTCTTCCCCATTTGGTCAAGAGGGCTTTCTGAATCCCACAACAGCTGGATCCAGGCTCATCCCCAGGAGTCACATCCCACATTGCCAGGGAGATTTACACCCCTGGGAGTCATGTCTCACATACTGGGAAGGGCAGTGAGTTTAACTCCTGAGTTGGCTTAGAGAGAGAAACCACATCTGAGCAACAAAAGAGGTTCCCTGGGGGTGGTTCTCAGGCACAATTATAAGTAGGCTTAGCCTCTCCTTTGAAGAAACAAGCTTCATAAGGGCAAGCCCCAAGATCAAGGGCTTGGTCTGCTAAACTGGTTGTCCCCAATGCTTGTGAGAATATCAAGGATTCATTTTTGTTAATTAAATACTTATTTCTTCTCCATTACATGGTTAGTTGTAATTCTGTTTTTCAATAGTGGTTTTTGTTTTAGATACATGGCATATATAATTCTTCCTTTAATTGATTTTTTAAAAATTTTAATTTGAGAAATAGTAGGTTTACAGAAATATATGTGAAACATTCAGTGTTCCCGTGTACACTCCAATTACTAACATTTTACACTAGTGTGTTTCCTTTGTTAAAATTGATAAAGAATACAATTGTACTGTTAACTGCTGTCCGTATTTTACATTAGGGTGTACTTTTCCCCATATGCCACTCTATTATTAGCACTTCACATTAGTGTTATATATTTGTATAGTTCATGAAATAAGATTTTTAATTGTTCTATTAACTATAGTTCAACATTTACAACAGGGCTCACTCTGTTGAACAGCGCTATATTTTATATTTTAATTTTTATTCTGGTGACATATAACTACCTAAAATTTCCTTTTTTAAGCACATTCACATATATAACTCAGTGCTGCAATTTTACACATGCAATATTGTGCTACCATCACCACCATCTATTCCCCAAACTTAGTAATCAACCAAAATAGAAATTCTGTGCAAATTAAGCATTAATTCCCATATCTGTCACCCTGACCCAGTCCATCGTAAATTATGTTCTGGATTCTAACTTGATGAATTTTCTTATTCTAAGTAACATCAGTGAGATTATACATTTGTCCTTTTGTGCTTGGTTTATTTCATTCAATTTAAAGTCTTCAGATTCATGCATATTGTCACATGAACCAGAACTTCATTCTTTTTAAAGCTGAATAATATGCTCTTCCATGTATAGTGCACATTTTTTTGTTGTACACTAGTGCTACTTCAATGCTTTTCTAATTGTGAATAATGCTGCCATGACCATCAGCATGCAAATATCTGTTTGAGTCCCTGCTTTCAATTCTTCTGGGTACATACCTGGTAGCAAGATTGCTGAGTCATATGGTGATTCCATATCTGCTGTCTGAGGAAATGCCAAAATGCCTTTCAGAGTGGCTGAACCATTTTACATTTCACCAGCAATGAATGAATGTTGCTGTTTCTCCACATCCTTTCCAAAACATGTACATTTGTGTTTTTTTAGTAGACGCCAAACTAGTGGGTGTGAAATGTTATCTCATAGTGGTTTTAATTTGCATTTCCCTAATATCTAGTGATGTACGTCTTTTTCTGTGCTTTTTAGCCCTTTATATTCACTATTTGGAGAAATGTCTGTTCATGTCTTTTGCCCATTTTTAATTGAGTTGCCTGTTGTGATGGTTGGGTTCATGTGTCAACTTGGCTAGGTGGCCTAGCTGTCTGGTCAAGCGGGCACTGACTGGCCTGATGATTGCTGTGAGGATATTTGAAGCTGGTTGGTAAACCAATGGGCTGGTTTGTCGGATCATCAGTCAATTGACTGCAGCTGACTGATGACTCATCAAGGGGCGTGCTTCTGCAGTGAGATAATGCAATTGGCTGGATTTGGTCCAGGTGATCAATTGGAGGCTTATAAGCCGGATGGTTAGAGAACCTTCACTTCTTCTTCAGCTGCTCAGTGAAGCATTTCCTGGGGAGCTTGTCGAAGTTGCCATTTCGTTTCCTGAAGAGTTCGTCAAAGTTGTCGGTTCGTTTCCTGAGGAGTTTGTCAAAGTTGTCGGTTCATTTCCCGAGGAGTTCGTCAAACATCTTCCTTGGAGTTGACAGCTTGTTGACAGCTCTGCAGAATTTGGACTCGTGCGCTCCTGCAGTTGCGTGAGTCACTTTTACAATTTGATAATCAGAGACATCTCTCATTGATTCTGTTTTCAAGGAGAACCCTAACTAATACACCTGTCTTTTTGTTAAGTTGAAGGATTTTAAAATATATACTGGATAACAATCATTTCTCCAATATGTGACTTCCAAATATTTTTTCCCATTGTGTAGGCTGTCTGCTTATTTTCATGATAAAGTCCTTTGAAGAACAAATGTTTTTGATTTTGATGAGGCCACATTTATCTATTTTTTTCTTTTGTTGTTTCTTCATGCTTTGGGCATAAAGTCTAAAAAAACATTACCTAACACAAGATACTGAAGAGGCTTCCTTATATTTTCTTCTAGGATATTATGATCCTGATTCTTCTATTTTTGTCTTTGATCCATTTTGAGTTTTTTTTTTTTTATGTATGGTATGAGATAAGCATCATCCTTAATACTTTTGCATAAGGATTTCCAGATCACACAGCACCACTTGTTTAAGAGACTATTTTACTTACCCAATTTTGTGGAGTGGGCAGCATTGTGAAAAATAAATTGGACTTAGACATGAAGGTCCATTTCTGAACTCTCCATTTTATTCCATTGGTCTATATAGCTATTGTTTTGCCAGGACAATACTGTTTTGACCATGGGAGCTTTTTAATAAGCTTTAAAAGAAAGTGAGTTTTCAACATCTTTTTCAAGATGTTTTTGGCTATTCCAGGCCCATTATCCTTCCAAGTAGTTTTGATAATTTGCTTTTTTTATTTCAGCAAAATAGACTTGTCATTTTGATTGGGTTTGTATTGAATCTGTAAATCATTTTTGGTAGAATTGACATCTTAATATTTAAGTCTTCAAATCCATAAGCATGAAATGTTTTTCCATCTATATAGCTCTTCTTTGATTTCTTTTAGCAAAATTTTGTAGCTTTCCATAAATAATTTCTTTATATCCTTGGTTAAATTTATTCCTAGATATTTGACACTTTTAGCTGTTGCTTTATTCTTTTTTTATATTGAGATTTTTCAGATACCATGCAACTCTCCAAAGATCCTAAGTGTACAATCAATTGCCCACAGCACCACCATACAGCTGTGCATCCATCAACACAATTATTTTTTTCCATTTTAGAACATTTTCACTACTCCAGAAAAGAAACAAAGACAAAAAAAAAGGAAACTTACATCCTCCCATACCCCTAACCATGCCCCCCTCCATTATTGATTCATAGTTTTGGTATAGTACATTTGATACTGTTGATGAAAGAATGCTAAAATACTAACTGTAGTATATAGTTTGCAATAGGTATATATTCTTTCCCTATATGCCTCTCTATTATTAACCTCTGGTTATAGTGACATACATTTGTCCTAGTTCATGAGAGAGATTTCTAATATTTGTATAGTTAATCATGGGCATTGTCCACCATGAGATTCACTGTTTTATACATTCCCAACTTTTAACCTCCAACTTTCCTTCTAGTGACATGAGTGACTCTGAGCTTACCATTTCCACCATCTTCACACAACTTTTAGCACTGTTAGTTATTCTCACAATATGCTACCATCACCCCTGTCTGTTTCCAAATATTTAAGTTCACCCAAGTTGAACATTCTGCTCATAATAAGCAACCACTCCCCATTCTTTAGCCTTATTCTATATCCTGGTAACTTATATTTCATGTCTGTGAGTTTACATATTATAATTAGTTCATATCAGTGAGACCCTGCAATATTTCCCGTTATGTGTCTGTCTTATTTCACACAACATAGTGCCCTCAGTGTTTCTTCATCAACCCATTTCTTTTAAGATGGTTTTGTTCAAACACTATACATTCTGTCCTAAGTAAACAATCGTTGGTCCCTGGTATAGTCATGTATTTATGAATTGAGCACCATCACCACTCTCTATATAAGGACATTTCTTCCACAAAGACAGAGGAAGATTCAAAGAAGGCAGAGAGGCAAAAGAAAAAGACAAGAGAGAGAGAGAAAAACAAACAAACAAAAAACTTGATAGCTAGGAGGTGACAAAAGGAAAGATAGCATTAACCTAAAGTAGAATAAAGAGTCAGACAAAATTACCAATTCCAGGAGTCCCATAACCTTCCCCTATCCCCCATCCCTATATGCATTTAGCTTTGGTATATTGTTTTGTTACATTAAAGGAAGCATAATACAATGTTTCTGTTAATTCTAGCCTCTAGTTTGCATTGTTTGTATTTTCCCCCAATCCCACCCTATTTTAACACCTTGCAATGTTGACATTCATTTGTTCTACCTCATGCAAAAACATCTTTGTACCTTTTATTACAACCATTGAGCACCCTAGATTTCCCTGAGTTACACAGTCTCAGTCTTTATCATTTGTCTTTTGTTCTGGTGTCCCACATGGTCCCAACATTCATCTTTTAACCATATTCACGGTCATCTTTGTTCAGTGTACTTACATTGCTGTGTTACTATCTCCCAAAATTGTTTTCCAAACCTCTCACTCCTGCATTTTCCTTTCTGTTTACAGTGTTTCCTTTAGCATTTCCTGTGGAGCAGATTTTTTGTTCACAAACTTGGTCATTGTCTGTTTGTCAGAGAATATTTTAAGCTTTCCCTCATATCTGAAGGATAGTTTTGCCAGATATAGGATTCTTGGTTGGTAGTTTTTCTCTTTCAGTGTCTTAAACATATCACCCCACTTCCTTCTTGCCTCCATGGTTTCTGTTGAGAAATCCACACATAGTCTTGTCAAGATTTCTTTGTATGTGATAGATCATTTCTCTCTTGCTGCTTTTAGGATTCTTTCTTTATCTTTGATGTCTGATAATCTGATTATTAAGTGTCTTGGCATAGTTCTATTCAGATCTATTCTGTTTGGGGTACGCTGCGCTTCTTGGATCCATAGTTTTATATCTTACATAAGAGATGGGAAATTTTCATTGATTATTTCCTCTATTATTGCTTCTGCCCCTTTTCCCTTCTCTTCTCCTTCTGGGACACCAATGACACGTAAATGCTTGCTTTTCATTTTGTCTTTAAGTTCCTGGAGATGTTGCTCATATTTTTCCATTCTTTTCTCTATCTGTTCTTTTGTGTGTAGGTTTTCATGTGCCTTGTTCTCCAGTTCCTGAGTGTTTTCTTCTGCCTCTTGAGATCTGCTGTTGTATGTTTCCATTGTGTCTTTCATCTCTTGTGTTTTGCCTTTCATTTCCATAGGTTCTACCAGCTGGTTTTTTGAACTTTCAATTTCTACCTTATGTACATCCTGTGTTTTCATTATATGGTTCAGCTCTTTTACCATATCGTCCCTAAACTTTTTTTGAATTGATTCAAATAGGTAACTTCTGTCCAAAAAAAAAAAAAAAAAAAAAAACACTCCATCAAGAGAAAACATCACCCACAAACCCACAAATACCTGGTTTGTGCTTCATCATATTGACCTGACAGGAAATCAGCACATAACATGACAAAATGTTTATAAACGGGATTGTTCAATAAAATAGTTTGTGCAGGATATTAAATGTCCAGTCCAAGATGGCCATTTATTCACTCATTCTAGTTCCTTTCTACAACACCACATCTGATAATCAGTGAAGGTCCTGTTTCACTTTTTATTTCCAACCTAAAAATCTCATCCTTGGGGCATCTGTAAATAACTTCTTGAAAGAACATTTGTGCATGCAGTTACAAACACACATACTCCCTCACACACACCTTATCAAGGAAAAACAAATATGCTCAGGCATAGCAAATTAATTTCCACTTAGAAAAAATATTTCTTCTACAAAATGCAACAAATTTGACAAAGGTTCTTAAAATCTTCTAACATATTCAGCTAATTTGCAATGTCAAATGAAAAACAGGTTCACAGTATTTAAAAAAATAAAAGCCTTTAGGAGAGAGATTGTAGTTGGGCTTAACACAATAGCAAATAGATATTTAATTTATATGTCTGAATTTCAAAGGTAAACTGCCCAAAATTTTAATTCAATCCCTCACTACACTTTCAGGTGGAAAAAAAGTGTATAGGGATTTCATTTAGTAGTACAAAAACACTCGGGGTTTAGAGTTGCCTGTGTTAAGCTCTTTGATATAACAAAGGTCAGTGCTGGATTGTACAGTCTATTATTACATGGCATCCATCATTTTAATGGCTCTTTTATCAAGGAAGGAATATTATATTCTTCACCACTCTTATTTTCATTTATTCATTAAGTGGATTATTCCAAATACTCTATATTGCCTCAAGACAGTTTTAAATCCTTCACTGTGCTTTATATATTATGGATAAATTTCAAATTATTAAGTGTCCCAGAATTAAAATAATGGTATAAGTAACTATCTGAAATGATGCAGCTATTTTTAGGTTATCCCCTAACAAAAGTTTCACAAATATTCACTTCCCTCATAAAGAGTTTTACTAATGCTCTTTTGCAGGGGGAGGTACAGAAATCTCTGCCACACACCTTTGTGTTCCTTCATAAACCTGATTCAAAACAGGAGAGGAGAATTGAAATGAAAGTGTCACTTGATGCCATCAACCCATGGCTTCTAAATGCATCCAGTGTGCCTCAAAGTTGCCACGGAATTCAGAATTTCAGTTTGCTACTAAGAGAGCAATTTAAGGTGACAATTATCAGAGATGTTAGCCAGCAAAAATTTTTATTAGAAATTCAAAGGATTAAGGAAATCATGAAATCTCTGATGACCAGTGCAGATGTCCAGGTTTTCCTTACCATGTAAATACAGACAATGGCCTAAGATTAACAAGTGAAGTCCACAATTGTATGTGAGAGACATTACAAAGAGGTGGTTATTTGGGAGCAGGGAAATCATTTGATTCTACAATTATTGCATACTTGGAAATGAATGACATGAATCAGCAGATTATGTCCAGTTATTTGCTAATTCCAAGTTTCTTCCCCACAGGCCAACTATAATCACTTGGTATATCCTAAGCACATTCCATAGATAAAAATTTTAGTTATATTTCCACTAGAAATGACACTCAGAAAATCTCATTATAATAGCTAAAAAAGTTTAGACTTTATTATTCCTTCCTACAAATATTCCTGAGTTAGAAAATTTCCACAGATTGAGCAGCTAAGTATTTGCTTCCTTAGCCACTCATAGCTAAGTGCACAAAGTATTTGCTTCCTTAGCCACTCATAGCTAAGTGCACAAAGGCAGATTGGTAGGAGTTATAGATTTCAAAGTATGTTAGGCTATTATTTTTCCTATCAACTAAACAGATACAAATTATAGACAGAAAAATTGAAACTATCCAGTCTGAGGTGCAAAATGAAAAAAAAGGATGAAGAAAATGAACAGATTATGAGGAAAACATGGGAAAGAACCAAGTGGACCAAAATATTCATTATGGGATTTCCAGAAGGAAATGAGACAGAAAGGGGCAAATTACATATATATGAATAGATAATTGTCATGACTTTCCAAATTGGATAAAATACATAATTCAACAATCCATGAAACTCAATAACTCCAAGTAGGATAACTCAAAGAGATCAGTGCCAGGAAACATAGTGAAACTGCTGAAAGACAAAGAAAAAGAGAATTCTGAAAGAAGCAAGAGCAAAGCTACTCATCACATAGATTTCAAATAACAATAGTAGCTTAAATTTCATCAGAAACAATGAAAGCCAGAAGACAGCAGAGTGAAATATTTAAAATACTGATGAAAACAAATTAACAAAATATCCTCCATCAATGAATTTTACATATGGCAAAATATCCTTCAATAAAGAGGGACAAATTAAGACAATCCCAGATAAATAAAAGCTGAGGTAGTTCATTATTAGAAGATAACAAATACTAAAAGGAATCCTTGAAGTTAAATGAAGGAAGCTAGACATTAACAAAGCTGAACAAAGAAACAAACATGACTGCTGAAATAAACTACAGTAGTAAATATAAAAGTGATTATACTTTTTCTTGCACATCCTCTGTTTATTTCCTACATGATTAAAGGCAAGTGCATTAAATAATTATAAATAATATTATTGCACATGCAATATATTAAAAGGTTTTTATGACAAGAGCAACATAAAGGGAGAGATGTATAGGAGCTGAGTCTTTGTGTGTTGTTCACACTAGAATGTTAAAATTTTGGATGTTAATTTTAACTCCCATTAAACTTATGAAGAACATGTGTAAAATATATACACAAAAGGAAATGGAAGGGAATCTGAATGATTTAA
The DNA here is from genome assembly GCF_015220235.1 of Choloepus didactylus. Taxonomy (NCBI): domain Eukaryota; kingdom Metazoa; phylum Chordata; class Mammalia; order Pilosa; family Megalonychidae; genus Choloepus; species Choloepus didactylus. The sequence continues at coordinate 375,456 of NW_023637579.1, forward strand.
TATGAAAAACAAATATACTTAACAGAAAGAAGGCTGCAATGAAGGAATTAAGGGACAAAATGTATAAAATCTACATAAAACAAAGTAATTTAAATATAAATTGATTAAACGCTCCAATATAAAGGGAGAGTTTTACAGACGAGATCAAAGCACATGACCCAACTGTTTGCTGCCTATAAGAAACTCAAGTTAGATCTCAATACACAGATAGACTGAAAATGAAAGATTGGGGGAAAAATCATGCAAATGGTAACCAAAAGAGAACTGGTGCAGCTATACTAATATCAGACAAAATAGACTTTTAACTCAGAAACTGTTACAAAAGACAAATATTGTGATAAAATGGTCAATTCATCAAGAAGATATTACAATTATAAAGATATAGATTCCAAGCAAAATGCTCACAAAATCTGTGAAGCAGAATTGATACATTGGAAGGGTGAAATAGTTCTACAATACTCCATGGAGACACAAAGACTCCACTTTCAATAAAGGATAGAGCATCTAGACAGGATATCAGTAAGGGAATGGAGGAGTTGGAAAACATTATAATCCAACTAGACCTAACAGATGAATAGAACACTCCACCCCACAACAGAACAAGCATTTTTTCTCTAGTACAATGGGGTGAGAGCTCTTCAGGATACGTCACACATTAAGCCATAAAACAAGTTTCAATAAATTTAGAAGATATAAAGCATAAAAGTTCTCCCTTCTAACCACAGTGGAATGAATCTAGAAATCAATGGCAACAGGAAAATCTTAGAAAATACACACATATACAGAAATTAAACAACACATTCTTAAACAAGAAATATGTCATATGCACAGCAGAAAGGACAAACAATCCAATTTTTAAAAATGGACAAAGATATTGTACAGACATTTCTCCCAGTAAGATAGACAAATGCCGACAAGCACAAGAAAAAATGCTAAACATCATTGGTCATTCAGGAAACTCAAAATGAAACGTCACTTAGTTATCATGTCAAACCTACCAAAATGACTGTATTTAAAAAGAAATGGCTGAGAAACAATGGAAAGCAAATTGTTGGTTCCTTGGAAAAGATAAACATAAAATTAATTACGATATGACTCCACAATTCTGCTCCTAGGCATAAAAACAAAATTATTAAAAATAGGTACTCAAACAAGTGCATGCGTATACATGTTCATTGTAGCACTAGTCACTGTAGTCAAGAGGTAGGCAGAACCCAAATATCCATCAATTGACAGATATATACAAAGATTGTGGAATACACATTTAATGGAGTATTATTCAACTGTAATCAAGTATTATTCAATGTAAAGTGTAATGAAGTACTGATACATACTACAATTTGGATGAAGCTCCCAAATGCAATGCTAAGGGAGAGAATGCAAACACAAAGTCCATATATGACAGGATTTAATTTATATGAAGCTTACGTGATAGGAAAAAATTGTAAAGAAAGGAAGCAAATTATTGCTTGCTCCATATGGAGGCAAAGGGGAAATTGGGGAAAATGCTTAATCTGTAAGGAATTTTACTTTGAAGTGATGGTAGTATTTTAGAACTGGAGATAGGTAGTGGTCACACTATATTGTGACTGCTAAAAATGAAACTGAATTACTCACTTTAAATGATTAATATAGTGTGTGAATTTCACCACAATTAATGAAGTTTAAAAAGTATTTTGGAGGTGGGGCAAGATGGTGGATTGGTGAGGTATATGTTTTAGTTACTCCTCCAGGAAAGTAGGTAGAAAGCCAGGAACTGCGTGGACTGGACACCACAGAGCAATCTGACTTTGGGCATACTCCATACAACACTCATGAAAATGTCGAACTGCTGAGATCAGCGAAATCTGTAAGTTTTTGCGGCCAGGGGACCCGCGCCCCTCCCTGCCAGGCTCAGTCCCGTGGGAGGAGGGGCTGTCAGCTCCGGGAAGGAGAAGGGAGAACTGCAGTGGTAGCCCTTCTCAGAAACTCATTCTACTGATTCATACTCCAACCATAGATAGACTGAGACCAGACACCAGAGAATCTGAGAGCAGCCAGCCCAGCAGAGAGGAGACAGGCATAGCAGAAAACAGCAAGAAAAACTCAAAAATAAAAGCTGAGGTTTTTTAGAGTTCTGGTGAACATAGAAAGGTGAAGGGCAGAGCTCAGGCCTGCAGGCTCATTTGCAAAACCCAAAGAAAAACTGATCTCTCTGCCCCCTGGATCTTTCCTTAATGGCTCTAATTGCATTGTCTCTTAGCATTTCAATAGCGCATTAGATCTGCTGAGAGGGCCCTTTTTTTTTTCTTTTTTTTAAATCGTTTTTTCATTTTCTAAAACAATTACTCTAAGAAGCCCAATACAGAAAGCCTCAAAGACTTGCAATTTGGGCAGGTCAAGACAAGAGCAGAACTGAGAGCTCTGAGACAAAAGGCAATAATCCAGTGGCTGAGAAAATTCACTAAACACCACAACTTCCCAAGAAAAGGGGGGTGTCCGCTCACAGCCATCATCCTGGTGGACAGGAAACACTCCTGCCCGTCACCAGCCCCACAGCCCAGAGCTGCCCCAGACAACCAAATGTGATGGAAGTCCTTACAATAACATGCATACACCACAAAATTGGGCGTGGACATTAGTCTTCTCTCTACCCTCAGCTGGTTGTTCCAGAGTTGGGAAGGTGGAGCAGTGGGAATTAACAAAGCCCCATTCAGACATCATTTCAGCAGACTGGAAGCCTCCCTACACAGACCGGCAGCCCAGAACCACCCTGGGGGGACGGCACTCACCTGTGACATAGCACAGTCATCCCTCAACAGAGGACCCGGGGTGCACAGCCTGGAAGAGGGGCCCACTTGCAAGTCTCAGGAGCCATACGCCAATACCAAAGACTTGTGGGTCAGTGGCAGAGACAAACTGTGGCAGGAATGAACTGAAGGATTAGACTATTGCAGCAGCTTTAAAACTCCAGGAACACCAAGGAGATTTGGTTGTTAGAGCCACCCCCCTCCCTGACTGCCCAGACACACGCCCCTTATACAGGGCAGGCAACACCAACTACACACGCAAGCTTGGTACACCAATTAGACCCCACAAGACTCACTCTCCCACTCTCCACAAAGGCAAAGCAGGGGAGAACTGGCTTGTGGAGAACAGGTGGCTCGTGGACGCCACCTGCTGGTTAGTTAGAGAAAGTGTACTCCACGAAGCTATAGATCTGATAAATTAGAGATAAGGATTTCAATTGGTCTACAAATCCTAAAAGAACCCTACCAAGTTAAGCAAATGACAAGAGATCAAAAACAACAGAAAATTTTAAAGCATATGAAAAAACCAGACGATATGGATAACCCAGGCCCAAGCACCCAAATCAAAAGATCAAAAGAAATACAGTACTTAGAGCAACTAATTAAAGAACTACAGATGAACAATGAGACCATGGCACAGGATATAAAGGGCATCAAGAAGAGCATGGAACAGGATATAAAGGACATTAAGAAGACCCTAGAAGAAATTGAAAGTGAAAGGATGGAAAAAAATATTTCATCCAAGCTACAGCCAAAAGAAAGCAGGTGTAGCAATGTTAATCTCAGATAAAATAGACTTTAAATGCAGGGATGTTTTGAGAGACAAAGAAGGTCACTACATACTAATAAAAGGGACAATTCAACAAGAAGAAATAACAATCATAAATTTTTCTGCACCCAATCAAGGTGCCACAAAATACATGAGAGAAACACTGGCAAAACTAAAGGAAGCAATTAATGTTTCCACAATAATTGTGGGAGACTTCAACACATCACTCTCTCCTATAGATAGATCAACCAGACAGAAGACCAATAAGGAAATTGAAAACCTAAACAATCTGATAAATGAATTGGATTTAACTGACATATATAGAACATTACATCCCAAATCACCAGGATACACTCTTTTCTAGTGCTCACGGGACTTTCTCCAGAATAGATCATATGCTGGGACATAAAACAAGGCTCAATAAATTTAAAAAGATTGAAATTATTCAAAGCACATTCTCTGACCACAATGGAATACAATTAGAAGTCAATAACCATCAGAGACTTAGAAAATTCACAAATACTTGGAGTTTAAACAACACACTCCTAAACAATCAGTGGGTTAAAGAAGAAATAGCAAGAGGAATTGCTAAATATATAGAGATGAATGAAAATGAGAAATCAACATACCAAAACTTATGGGATGCAGCAAAAGCAGTACTGAGGGGGAAATTTATAGCTCTAAACAGAAAGAGCCAAAATCAAAGAACTAATGGATCAACTGAAAAAGCTAGAAAATGAACAGCAAACCAATCCTAAATCAAATAGAAGAAAAGAAATAACAAGGATTAAAGCCAAAATAAATGACATAGAGAACAAAAAAACAATAGAGAGGATAAATAACACCAAAAGCTTGTTCTTTGAGAAGATCAACAAGATTGACAAGCCCCTAGCTAGACTGACAAAATCAAAAAGAGAGAAGACCCATATAAACAAAATAAAGAATGAGAAAGGTGACATTACTACAGATCCCGAGGAAATTAAAATAATTATAAGAGGGTACTATGAACAACTGTATGGCAACAAACAGGATAATGTAGAGGAAATGGACAATTTCCTGGAAACAGATGAACAACCTAGACTGACCAGAGAAGAAACAGAAGACCTCAACCAACCAATCACAATCAAAGAGATCCAATCAGTCATCAAAAAGCTTCCCACAAATAAATGCCCAGGGCAAGATGGCTTCACAGGGGAATTCTACCAAACTTTCCAAAAAGAATTGACACCAATCTTACTCAAACTCTTTCAAAACATTGAAGAAAATGGAACACTCCCTAACTCATTTTATGAAGCTAACATCAATCTAATACCAAAACCAGGCAAAGATGCTACAAAAAAGTTAAACTACCAGCCAATCTCCCTAATGAATATAGATGCAAAAATCCTCAACAAAATACTTGCAAATCAAATCCAAAGACACATTAAAAAAATCATACACCATGACCAAGTGGGGTTCATTCCAGGCATGCAAGGATGGTTCAACATAAGAAAATCAATCAATGTAGTACAACACATTAACAAATCAAAAGGGAAAAATCAAATGATCTTCTCAATAGATGCTGAAAAAGCATTCAACAAAATCCAACATCCGTTTTTGATAAAAACACTTCAAAAGGTAGGAACTGAAGGAAACTTCCTCAATATGATAAAGAGCATGTATGAAAAACCCACAGCCAGAATAGTACTCAGTGGTGAGAGACTGAAAGCCATCCCCCTAAGAACAGGAACGAGACAAGGATGCCCACTATCACCACTGCCAGGGCAATCTGGCAAGACAAAGAAATAAAAGGCATCCAAATTGGAAAAGAAGAAGTAAAACTGTCAGTGTTTGCAGATGATATGATCTTATGTCTGGAAAACCCCAAGAAATCGACGATACAGCTACTAGAGCTAATAAACAAATTTAGCAAAGTAGCAGGATACAAGATTAATGCACATAAGTCAGTAATATTTCTATATGCTAGAAATGAACAAACTGAAGAGACACTCAAGAAAAAGATACCATTTTCAATAGCAACTAAAAAAATCAAGTACCTAGGAATAAACTTAACCAAAGATGTAAAAGACCTATACAAAGAAAACTATACAACTCTATTAAAAGAAATAGAAGGGGACGTTAAAAGATGGAAAAATATTCCATGTTCATGGATAGGAAAGCTAAATGTCATTAAGATGTCAATTCTACCCAAACTCATCTACAGATTCAATTCAATCCCAATCAAAATCCCATCAACCTACTCTGCAGACTTGGAAAAGCTAGTTACCAAATTTATTTGGAAAGGCAAGATGCCTCGAATTGCTAAAGACACTCTAAAAAAGAAAAACGAAGTGGGAGGACTTACACTCCCTGACTTTGAAGCTTATTATAAAGCCACAGTTGCCAAAACAGCATGGTACTGGCACAAAGATAGACATATAGATCAATGGAATCGAATTGAGAATTCAGAGATAGACCCTCAGATCTATGGCTGACTGATCTTTGATAAGGCCCCCAAAGTCACTGAACTGAGTCATAATGGTCTTTTCAACAAATGGGGCTGGGAGAGTTGGATATCCATATCCAAAAGAATGAAAGAGGACCCCTACCTCACCCCCTACACAAAAATTAACTCAAAATGGACCAAAGATCTCAATATAAAAGAAAGTACCATAAAACTCCTAGAAGATAATGTAGGAAAACATCTTCAAGACCTTGTATTAGGCGGCCACTTCCTAGACTTTACACCCAAAGCACAAGCAACAAAAGAGAAAATAGATAAATGGGAACTCCTCAAGTTTAGAAGTTTCTGCACCTCAAAGGAATTTCTCAAAAAGATAAAGAGGCAGCCAACTCAATGGGAAAAAATTTTTGGAAACCATGTATCTGACAAAAGACTGATATCTTGCATATACAAAGAAATCCTACAACTCAATGACAATAGTACAGACAGCCCAATTATAAAATAGGCAAAAGATATGAAAAGACAGTTCTCTGAAGAGGAAATACAAATGGCCAAGAAACACATGAAAAAATGTTCAGCTTCACTAGCTATTAGATGCAAACTAAGACCACAATGAGATATCATCTAACACCGGTTAGAATGGCTGTCATTAAACAGGGAGGAAACTACAAATGCTGGAGGGGATGTGGAGAAATTGGAACTCTTATTCACTGTTGGTGGGACTGTATAATGGTTCAGCCACTCTGGAAGTCAGTCTGGCAGTTCCTTAGAAAACTAGATATAGAGCTACCATTCGATCCAGCGATTGCACTTCTCGGTATATACCCGGAAGATCGGAAAGCAGTGACACGAACAGATATCTGCACGCCAATGTTCATAGCAGCATTACTCACAATTGCCAAGAGATGGAAACAACCCAAATGTCCTTCAACAGATGAGTGGATAAATAAAATGTGGTATATACACACGATGGAATACTACGCGGCAGTAAGAAGGAACGATCTCGTGAAACATATGACAACATGGATGAACCTTGAAGACATAATGCTGAGCGAAATAAGCCAGGCACAAAAAGAGAAATATTATATGCTACCACTAATGTGAACTTTGAAAAATGTAAAACAAATGGTTTATAATGCAGAATATAGGGGAACTAGCGATAGAGAGCAATTAAGGAAGGGGGAACAATAATCCAATAAGAACAGGTAAGCTATCATGGGTAAATTTAATGTTCTGGGAATGCCCAGGAATGACTATGGTCTGTTAATTTCTGATGGATATAGTAGGACCAAGTTCACAGAAATGTTGCTATATTAGGTTACTTTCTTGGGGTAGAGTAAGAACACGTTGGAAGTAAAGTAGTTATCTTAGGTTAGTTGTCTTTTTCTCACTACCTTGTTATGGTCTCTTTGAAATGTTCTTTTATTGTATGTTATTTTTTTTAATTTTTTTAATTTTTTTTTTTTATTTTTCATACAGTTGATTTAGAAAAAAAAAAGTTTAAAAAAAAAACAAGGAAAAAAATATGCAGAGCCCCTTTGAGGAGCTGGTGGAGAATGCAGGGGTATTCGCCTACCCCACCTCCATGGTTGCTAACATGCCCACAGACATAGGGGACTGGTGGTTTGATGGATTGAGCCCTCTACCACGGGATTTGCCCTTGGGAAGACTGTTGCTGCAAAGGAGAGGCTAGGCTTCCCTATAATTGTGCCTAAGAGCCTCCTCCCGAGTGCCTCTTTGTTGCTCAGATGTGGCCCTCTCTCTCTGGCTAAGCCAACTTGGCAGGTGAAATCACTGCCCTCCCCCCTACGTGGGATCAGACACCCAGGGGAGTGAATCTCCCTGGCAACGTGGAATATGACTCCCGGGGAGGAATGTAGACCTGGCATCGTGGGACGGAGAACATCTTCTTGACCAAAAGGGGGATGTGAAAGGAAATGAAATAAGCTTCAGTGACAGAGAGATTCCAAAAGGAGCCGAGAGGTCACTCTGGTGGGCACTCTTACGCACACTTTAGACAACCTTTTTTAGGTTCTAATGAATTGGGGTAGCTGGTGGTGGATACCTGAAACTATCAAACTACAACCCAGAACCCGTGAATCTTGAAGACAATTGTGTAAAAATGTGGCTTATGAGGGGGGACAGTGGGATTGGGGGGGCCATAGGGATCACACTCCCGTTTGTCTAGTTTGTGGATGGATGAGTGGAAAGGTGGGGGAAGGAAACAAACAAACAAAGAAACAGACAAGGGGGCCCAGTGTTCTTTTTTACTTTAGTTGCTCTTTTTCACTTTAATTATTATTCTGGTTATTTTTGTGTGTGCGGTAATGAGGGTGTCAGGGATTGATTTTGGTAATGAATGTACAACTACGTAATGGTACTGTGAACAATCAAATGTATGATTTTTGTATGACTGCGTGGTATGTGAATATATCTCAATAAAATGAATTAAAAAAATGAAAAAAAATGTCTGTAGAGTAGTTGAAAGTGAAATGATTGGACTTTGCCATGAAAATTCAAGTAATTAAATTTCAATATAGAAAACACAACAGATAGCCTAATATTTGCAAAATGAAAATATTATTTCCCCACGGAATCCTGAACACAAAGAATGACATTTGTAAATGGTATCTAAGTAATAATCATATCAGACCTACAGTAATATCATATCAGACCTACAAGAATACAAAAATGTATTCTCAGGGAAGAAAGATAAAGCTATAATATGCATTTCTGGATACATTATAATATCTTAACTACTAAGCAAAAAAAGGCTTTTATTTTCTAGAAACAATGCACGTTTATGCACATTTTCAACAGCACCATTCCGTCTAAATATTTTAAAGATATTTCTGTGTATTTGACAAGTTCCTCAAGCATCTTCACGACAAATTCTTGGAGGTTATCATCAGTTAAAAAGAGAGCCAACCTAATTTCTGTAACTACTACAAAGTATGGATTGAGGTTTGTGTGAATGTCCAGTTTTTCCAGTACCATTTTCTGAAAAGACTCTACTTTCTCCACTGAATTTCCTTTGTACCTTTGCTGAAAATCAGTTGTCTACATATGTGTAGGTCTGTTGGATTCTATTCTGTTCCACTGACCTATCTGCCTATTTTTATAACAATGCCACACTATCTTTATTAATGTAGCTTTATAATAATCCTTGAAATCAGGTAGTGTTAATTCTCCAACTTGTTATTCTTTCAAGTTGCTGTGATTATTCTAAGTCCTTTGCATTTTCGAATGAATTTCAGAATCAGCTTGGCAATTTCCCAAAACAACTTAAATGTTGAAACTTTAACTACAGCATTCTTCATGATATTACTCAGAATAAGTTTTCTTCCTCTGGCCCAAGCTTGCACGTACACATATAGCATGTTTAGCTATAAGCATGAGAATTTTCCCATGAAAGCTTGCTCTAATAAATGTTAAACTTTAAGAAAATGACCAATTCTCAAAACTAGAAGGTAAGTCTCCTCTAAACTGTCTCAATAGGGCAATCACTTAGGTGCTGCAGAGGCCAGAAAAAAATATATTATTATCAACTGTGACCCAAGCACTATGTAACCAGCTGGTATGGTATAGCTTGGTGATAAGAGCACATATTTGTGCAACAACAAAAAAACTAAGGAAATAAAAATAAAGATATTTATCCTGAGTATATGAAAATTCTTATACATGATATTCATAATTGAATGAATATACTAATCTTTAGATGAAAACACAAGGTAACTTCCTCTGACAAGATGTCTTTGCTTCATGAACTGCAGAAAGTATTCTATGATGCAAACAAGAGTCAACCAAAACTTAAAAAGAAAAGGTCAATTAATGAAATTGGTTAATTAGAGTACAAATTATCTAAAGGAAGATAAATAAACTTAAATATTTTAAGGTCTCTCAAGTGATTTTTTGGTTTTAATCCCAAGAGATTTTGGCAAAAGCCATCAATCAGCACTTAGCTGATCTAATGCATTATATAGTCAGTTTAAATGATACTAACAGAAATGTACCTGTAAAGAAAAAAATATTAATATTAATATTAAGTACTAATTTGCATGTCATTTAATACTTAACTACAATAGTCAACAATTATCTCAATGGGAACTCTCTCACAAGGACACTCAGCTCCTTTAAAAGGGGCTCAAACATGAAAGTAATCAATTTTTTTAAAAAACATTAAAATTAATGGGTTTTGGAAAAAGGACAATCAGTGAGAAATACCTGAGAATAATAATTCATCTTGCTTCAAAAACAAATGCACAGAGTATTGGAATAGCTAGAAGGAAATACCTGAAACTGTTGAACTGCAACCCAGTAGCCTTAATTTTTGAAGACGATTGTATGAACTATATAGCTTACACTGTGTGACAACGTGATTGTGAAAACTTTCTCGCTCCCACTCCCTTTATACAGTGTGTGGATAGAAGAGTAGAAAAATGAGGACAAAAAGTAAATGAATAATAGGGAGGGATGGGAGTATGGGATGTTTTGGGTGTTCTTTTTCTACTTTAATTTTTATTCTTATTCTTTTTTTGTGTTTGGTAATGAAAATGTTCAAAAATTGATTGTGGTGATGAATGCACAACTATATGATGGTACTGTGAACAATTGATTGTACACTGTGGATGACTGTATGGTGTGTGAGTATATCTCAATAAAATTGAATTAAAAAAAAACAAACAAACAAAAAGTATTTTGTTCACGTTGCCATCACAATTTTCCATTCTTTTTCTGAGAGCATAGAGTTTTGCAAATATTTACAATTCACTGTTGTGTGTTGGATCAATAAATAATGATTTCATCTAAAGTAAATATTTTCATGTTTATTACATGATTTTAAACACAGGATAAATTAAAAAATATAATAATGCTACAGATGTAACTTTAAGAACAAGGATGGATAAAAAGTTATTTCCCTAGGGTACAGCATATAATGTGAGAGACCAGACTGGCAAAATATCGTAAAGGAAGGGAAGACAGCAGACTGTGAAATGGAGGGAAACTGATTTTAAAATCATATTTCCCAACTTCCTTGTGGCAGCACCTAGAACAAGGTCATTGTTGGAAATCCCCCAAACTCATGTTTGGCACTTGAGACATGTCCCTTCCACTACACAGTCCATAAGGCTGGCTGTCTGCTAAACACAACTGACCATAAATTAGTTCAAACTGGAGTTTTGCTTTGATGAAAAATTAACTTGATGCTCACCATTCACACCCCCTAGGTATGAAAATAACTCATAGATTTAAGTTAAGGTTAATTAAATTTTAGATGTCAAAGACACAAAGACATTTTTTCTTCTTGAAAATAATCATTTCTTCCTTGGGTGTATTTAATAAATTTGAACTATTTGCAATTGGACAGTGAATGAAAGTATAGACCATATTCAGGATTCTCCCATTCTGACATACTTAACTTCTCTAAGTTTTATGTTACATCTCTCTAACATGTGTTTCTGATGTCTCTGATTTATAAGTATTACATGACATGGAGTTGGAGCATACATGATGACTGCTTAATAGAAGTTGATTCTTCTGTTGCCCCTTTCTCACTTTTCAGATTCAGGAGTTTTTTTCTGATATTTCGTGGACCTACTCCTGAAGTTCTAAAAGTATTTCATAAAAGCTATTGTATGAACCCTTGTGAGTTTCCACTTTAATTGTCTCTCTAAATTTATATAGAGAGGATTTTATATATTTTTTAGAAAAAACACATATGTACATACACATCTTTATGTATGTATGTATGTGTTCTGGTTTGCTAATGCTGCTGGAATGCAAAACACCAGAGATAGATTGGCTTTTATAAAAGGGGGTTTATTTGGCTACACAGTTACAGCCTTAAGGCCATAAAATGTCCAAGGTAACACATCAGTAATTGGGTACCTTCACTGGAGGATGGCCACTGGTGTCCAGAAAACCTCTGTTAGCAGGGAAGGCACATGGCTGGCATCTGCTCCAAAGTTCTGGTTTCAAAATGGCTTTCTCCCATGACATTCCTCTCTAGGCTGCAGTTCCTCAAAAATGTCACTCTTAGATTAGCATTTCAATGGTCTTGCTCTCTGCTTGTGCTGTCTCCGCCCTTCCCCGAGTCACAGCCCTGGAAACTGAAAATGACTGGGGCTTTCTCCACTGAGCCAAAAAAGAAACAGTCCCCTTCAGACCCAGTCCAAGGCAACCCTCTGGCTCTCCCAGTTGTTCCAGGGGGACTACTTAGCTTCCACTCCTCTCTATGCCACCATCTTGCCCGAGTCTCAAGGTTCTCTAACTTTTGACATACATAAGAATTACTTGAGAGGAGGTGGGGCAAGATGGCGGAGTGATGAGGAGCAGAATTTCGTCTCTCCTCTAGAGCAGCTGACAATTACCCAAGAACTATATGAAACAGTGTTTTCGGGGTCTCCAGTAACCAGTCACACATTGGACACAAGTTTGGAATTGGAGGAAAAGCTGAGATCGCAGCGAACATTGCTGAACAAGGAATCTACCTGGAGAGGCCCCAAAGAGGAGAGAGGAGACGGGAATAGTGCCCCTGAGAGACAACTGGAGTTATGAGGACTGGGAGAGTGGAGGGAGGTCCAGCTCAACTGGCAGTCCTCCTTCTGGGAATTCAGACCCCAGGAGCTGGAATTCAGATTCTGGCTTCAGTCAGCCACGCCCCCGACAGGATCAGAGTCACCAGGAGAACTAAAGGCTCCATACCTCCTTACACTGGTGGGGGAGCTGAGGGCTGACCAGTGCCACCTGCTGGACAGGAGAGGAAAAGCACCAATTCTAAAGGCCTCATAGGAGGGTCTCATTCTCAGGAAAACTCCATACCCTCCCAATGAGACCTGGGCCTCACTAGACTGGGAAAATCTGACTAGGGTCGACCACATCTGAGGAGACCCACTCATAAAAAGGTCACATACAGGCAGAGCAAGAAACAGAAAAAACAAGAGGGGAAAAATTCTGATCAACTAAATAGAACCTAAGTTAGAGGTCTAGAATAAGTTGAACTGAATAACAGAGGCCAGAGAACAAAGCCAACCAACAAGAAAACCACTAGGTAAAAGACAGAAAACAAGCTCCAAAATAAACTAATCAAGAAAATCAGATGCCTAGACAACTTAAGATAACAAGCCATACCAGGAAACATGAAAACATGGACCAGCCAGAGGAACAAACTAATAGCTCAGCTGAGACACAGGAGTGGAGGCAACTAATGCTAAATAAATTTGATGAAATGAAGGAAGATATAGCAAAAGAGCTGAAGGATATAAAGAAGACACTGGCTGACCATAAAGAAGAATTCATAAACTTAAAAAAACAAATGGCAGAACTCATGGGAATGAAGGCCACAATGGAGGAGATGAAAAACACAATGGAGGGACACAACAGTAGATTTGAACAGGCAGAAGAAAGGATCAGTGAACTGGAAGACAGGCCATTCGAATACATACACACAAAAGAACAGATGGTGAAAAAAATGGAAAAGTATGAGCAGGGTCTTAGGGAGCTGACTGACAACATGAAACGGAGAAATATACATGTTATGGGTATCCCAGAAGGAGAAGAGAGGGGAAAAGGGGCAGAAAGAGTAATAGAAGACATATTCACTGAAAATTTCCCAACTCTTATAAAAGACAGAAAATTAGAGATTCAAGAAGTACAACGTACCCCAAATAGAATAGATCCCAATAGATCTACTCCAAGACACTTACTGGTCAGATTGTCCAATGTCAAAGACAAAGAGAGGATTCTGAAAGCAGCAAGAGAAAAGCAATCCATCACATACAAGGGAAGGTCAATAAGACTATGTACAGATTTCTCTGCAGAAACCATGGAGGCAAGAAGACAGTGGCATGATATATTTAAGATACTGAAAGAGAAAAACTGCTAACCAAGAATTCTATATCCAGCAAAATTTTCCTTCAAAAATGAGGGAGAGATTAAAACATTTTCAGACAAACAGACACTGAGAGAGTTTGTGAATAAGAGACCGGCACTACAAGAAATACTAAAGGGAGTGCTACAGGCTGATAGGAAAAGACAGAAGAGAGAGAGTTGGAGAAAAGTGCAGAAATGAAGATTATCAGGAAAGGTAAAAGGAGAGGGAAAAATAAGATATGACATATAAATTCCAAAAAACAAAATGGTAGTAGAAAGTACTGCCCTTACAGTAATAACACTAAATGTAAATGGATTAAACTCCCCAATAAAAAGACACAGACTGGCAGAATGGATTAAAAAACAGGACCCATCTATATGCTGTCTACAAGAAACTCACTTTAGACACAAGGACAAACATAGACTGAAAGTGAAAAGTTGGAAAAAGATATTTCATGCAAACAACAACCAAAAAAAAGCGGGAGTAGCTATATTAATATCAGACAAGTTAGACTTCAAAAGTGAAACAATTAAAAGAGACAAAGAAGGACACTATATATTAATAAAAGGGTCAATTCATCAAGAAAACATAACAGTCATAAATATTTATGCACCAAACCAGAATGCCCCCAAATTCATAAGGCAAACACTGCGATCACTAAAAGGAAAAATAGATACCTCTACAATAATAGTTGGAGACTTCAATACACCACTCTCATCAATGGATAGAACATCTAGACAGAGAATCACTAAAGAAACAGAGATGTTGAATTGTATGATAAATGAACTAGACTTGACAGACATTTATAGAACACCACATCCAACAACAGCAGGATACACTTTTTTCTCAAGTGCTCATGGAACATTATCTAGGATAGACCTCATGTTGGGTCACAAAGCAAGTCTCAACAAATTTTAAAATATTGATATTATACAAAACACTTTCTCAGACCACAATGGAATGAAGTTGGAAAAAAATAAAAGGCAGAAGGTCATAAAATTCACAAACATATGGAGGCTAAACAACACCCTCTTAGAAAACCAGTGGGTAAAGGAAGAAATTATAAGAGAAATTAGTAAATACCTCGAGGCAAATGACAATGAAAACACAATTTATCAAAACTTATGGGATGCAGCAAAGGTGGTGCTGAGAGGGAAATTTATTGCCCTAAATGCCTATATTAAAAGAGAAGGGAGACAAAAATTGAAGAGTTAACTGCTCACCTGGAGGAATTAGAGAAAGAACAGCAAACTAACCCCAAAGCAAGCAGAAGGGAAGAAATAACAAAGATTAGAGCAGAAGTAAATGCAATTGAGAACAGGAAAACAATAGAGAGAATCAACAAAACCAGAAGTTGGTTCTTTGAGAAAATCAATAAAATCGATGGACCACTGTCTAGGTTAACAAAAAAAAAAAAAAAAAAAAAAAAAAAAAGAAAAAAGAGAGAGAGCAGATGCAAATAAATGCAATCAGAAATAGGAAAGGAAATATAACTACCGACCCTGCAGAAATTAAGGAGATAATGAGAAGATACTATGAGCAACTATATGCTAATAAACTAGACAACTTAGATGAAATGGACAACTTCCTAGAAAAGCATAAACAACCAACATTAACTTGAGAAGAAATAGATGATCTCAACAAACCAATCACAAGTAAAGAGATTGAGTCAGTCATCAAAAAGCTCCCAAAAAGGAAAAGCCCAGGACCAGATGGTTTCACATGTGAATTCTATCAAGCATTCAAGAATGAATTAGTACCAATCCTGCTCAATCTCTTCAAAAAAATTGAAGAAGAGGGAAAGCTACCTAACTCTTTCTACGAAGCCATCATCACCCTAATACCAAAACCAGGCAAAGATACTACAAAAAAAAAGAAAATTATAGACCAATTTCTTTAATGAATATAGATGCAAAAATCCTCAACAAAATACTCACAAATCGAATCCAGCAGCACATTAAAAGAATTATACACCACGACCAGGTGGGATTTATTCCAGGTATGCAAGGCTGGTTCAACACAAGAAAATCAATTAATGTAATACACCACATCAATAAATCAAAGCAGAAGAACCACATGATCATCTCGATTGATGCAGAAAAGGCATTTGACAAAATTCAACATCCTTTCCTGATGAAAACACTTCAAAAGATAGGAATAGAAGGGAACTTTTTCAATATGATAAAGGCAATATATGAAAAACCCACAGCTAACATCACACTCAATGGGGAGAGACTGAAAACTTTTCCTCTAAGATCAGGAACAAGACAGGGATGCCCACTATCACCATTGCTATTCAACATTGTGCTGGAAGTTCTAGCTAGAGCAATTAGGCAAGAAAAAGAAATAAAAGGCATCCAAATTGGAGAGGAAGAAGTAAAACTTTCACTATTTGCAGATGACATGATTCTATATGTAGGAAATCCAGAAAAATCTACAGCAAAGCTACTAGAACTAGTCAATGAATACAGCAAAGTAGCAGGCTACAAGATCAACACGCAAAAATCTGTAGTGTTCCTATACACAAGTAATGTGCAATAAGAGGAGGAAATCAAGAAAAAAATCCCATTTACAATAGCAACCAAAAGAATCAAGTATTTAGGAATAAACTTAACGAAGGACACAAAAGACCTTTACATAGAAAACTATAAGAAACTGCTAAAAGAAATTGAACAAGACCTGAAAAAAATGGAAGAACATACCATGTTCATGGATTGGAAGACTACATATAGTTAAGATGGCAATTTTACCTAAACTGATTTACAGATTCAATGCAATACCAATTCAAATCCCAACAACTTACTTTACAGAAATAGAAAAACCAATAACTAAATTTATTTGGAAGGGTAAGGTGCCCCGAATAGCCAAACATGTCTTGAGAAAGAGGAATGAAGTAGGAGGTCTCACACTACCTGACTTTGAAGCATATTACAAAGCTACAGTGTTCAAAACAGCATGGTACTGGTATAAGGACAGATATACTGATGAATGGAATCAAATTGAGTGTTCAGAAGTAGACCCTCACATCTATGGACAACTGATCTTTGATAAGGCAGTGAAGCCGAAGCAACCTGGAAAGAGCAGCCTGTTCAATAAATGGTGTTTGGAGAACTGGATATCCATTTTCAAAAGAATGAAAGAGGATGCCCATCTCACACCTTATACCAAAATTAACTCAAAGTGGATCAAAGACCTAAACATTAGCACCAAGACCATAAAACTCTTAGAAGAAAATGTAGGGCAATATCTTAAAGATCTTGTGAAAGGAGGTGGTTTCTTAGACCTCACACCCAAGGCACGAGCAACCAAAGAACAAATAAACAAATGGGATCTCCTCAAAATTAAACACTTTTGTACATCAAAGGACTTTGTCAGAAAAGTAAAAAGGCAACCTACACGATGGCAGATGATATTTGGAAACCACATATCAGATAAGGGTTTAATATCCCGAATATATAAAGGAATCCTGCATCTCAATAACAGAAAGACAAACAATCCAATTAAAAAATGGGCAAAAGACATGAACAGACATTTTTCTGAAGAGGAAATACAAATGGCTCAAAAGCATATGAAAAAAATGCTCAACTTCACTGGCCATTAAGGAAATACAAATCAAAGCCACAATGAGATATCATCTCACACCTACCAGAATGGCCATTATCCAAAAAACAGAAAATGACAAGTGCTGGAGAGGATGTGGAGAAAGAGGCACACTTATTCATTGTTGGTGGGAATGTAGAATGGTGCAACCACTCTGGAAGACAGTATGGAGGTTCCTCAGGAAGCTAAATATAGATTTGCCATATGACCCTGCTATTCCATTGCTGGGTATATACTCAGAGGAACTGAAACTTAAGACACAGACAGACATTTGTAAACCAATGTTTATTGCAGCATTATTCACAATTGCCAAGCGATGGAAACAGCCCAAATGTCCATTAAAGGACGAGTGGATAAACAAACTGTGGTATATACACATGATGGAATATTATGCAGCTGTAAGACAAAACAAAGACATGGATCATGTAATAATGTGGATGAACCTTGAGGACATTATGTTGAGTGAAGTTAGCCAGAAACAAAAGGACAGATTCTGTATGGTCTCACTAATATGAACAGACATTAATGAACAAACTTTGGGAGTTAAAAGCTGACAACACAGGCGACCAGGAAATAGAAAGAGGGCAGAGATCAGCCATTTGATACTGAAGGACTAAAGAATGTTTAGGATTGATTGCATAGATCCAGAAATAGATAGCATAATACTGTGTGATGGTAGCATGGTATTGTAAGCACACTGAACAAAGATGTCTGTGAGTAAAGCTGAAAGAGGTGGGATAGGAGAATGTATGAAACCAGAGGTAAAGATAGATGATAAAGACTGGGACTGTATAACGTGGCAAAAACTGGAGTGGCCAATGACTGTTACTAAATATACAAATATAAAAATGTTTTTGCATGTGGGAAAGCAAATGAATGTCAACCATGTAGAAATTTGAAAAAGGGATGGTATTCAGGAAAAAACATAATCAAAGCAAACTGGAGTCTATGGTCAGCAGTAACACTGTAATATACCTCCATTAAATGTAACAAAGGCAATATGCCAATGCTAAATGTATATGCGAGGGGGATATAGGGGAGTAATATGGGATTCTTGGTAGTGGTGTTATTTGCTGTCCTTAGTAGCATTTTGTATTGTATGACATGATATTTTTCTTTTTATCATTTTTTCTTATTGCTAAAAAAAAACAAAAAACAATTTTTCTTTTAGTAATCAGTATGTTCAAGTGCTGATTGTGGTGATAAATGTACAACTTTATGATGATACCATGAACAACTGATTGTACACTGTGGATAAATGTATGGTATGTGAATACAACTCTATAAAATTGTAGGAAAATATATATATAGGAGTAAAAGTGCTTCTGTAAAATTGTAGGAAAAAATATATATAGGAGTAAAAGTGTTGGAGAAAACATGGTGAGAGGGATGATGCCTCACCAATATGGACTAACTACAATGTGTAAACTCAGAATTGAATCTTAGAACATAGCCTAACGTGGACACAATAATTGTAATAGTCCCTAGATTGTAAGCTCTTACAGCAGTTAACTCTATCCCTGAATTGTAAGGCCTATCTCTAAACTTTGAGATGCTGATCCCCTAGCGTATAACCTGATTGGTCTCTGGAACAATGCATATCTCTGAGACACCTGAAACTCAGAGCTAGAGCTCGGCAGATATGAATGTCAGTGTTAGTGCATATAGCAACTGTCAAAAAAAAAAAAAAAAAAAAAAAAAGCTGAGAAAGAGCCCAGACTTCAATTAATGATATGAATGAAGCAGGTCTGGTTAAGACCAGGGCAAGCCAGGCCAAAGGATAAAGGTTGAAACTGATTGTGTTTTAAAACTTCAACTATCATATGAGACCAAGGGAATAGATATCTATTTGGTACAGGATCTAAATTTTCTAAACGGCACAACTCTACAGTCGATTTGTTCAAACACCACAATTGCACGGAACTTTGAATAGGAAGTGAGATACGGTAGGTTAGTATAGGCTGGAGTGAAATAGTGACACATCCTAGAGTAATTCGGGCAGAGAATAAAAAACATATTTACAGCCTCCCCCTCCCCAGCCCCGAGGATCTGGGGGAAGGTATGGATGTGTTGGACATCCTCACCTGGACTGGTGTTGATGTTGTCACAAACATTGGGACTGGCGGTTTGATGTGCTGAGCCCTCGAGCAAGGGACTTGCCCTTATGACGCTCATTACCACAAAGGAGAGTCTAAAGTTGTATGTAATGGTGCCTAAGAGTCTCCCCCTGAGTACCTCTTTGTTGCTCAGATGTGGCCCTCTCTCTCTCTAACTGAGCCATCTCGACAGGTGAACTCGCTGCCCTCCCCGCTACGTGGGACCGACTCCCAGGGGTGTAAATCTCCCTGGCAACACAGAGTATGACTCCCGGGGATGAATGTGGACCCAGCATCGTGGGACTGAGAGTATCTTCTTGACCAAAAGGGGGATGCAAAATGAGATGAAATAGTTTCAGTGGCTGAGAGATTCCAAATGGAGTCGAGAGGTCACTCTGGTGGACATTCTTATGCACTATATAGATAACACCTCTTAGGCTTTAATGTATTGGAATAGCTAGAAGTAAATACCGGAAACTACCAAACTCCAACCCAGCAGTCTGGACTCCTGAAGACAATTATATAATAATGTAGATTACAAGGGGTGACAGTGTGATTGTGAAGACCTTGTGGATCACACCCCCTTTACCTAGTGTATGGATGAGTGGAGGAATGGGAATAAAAACTAAAGGACAAATGGGGTGGGATGGGGGGATGATTTGGGTGTTCTTTTTTCACTTTTGTTTTTTATTCTTGTTCTGGTTCTTTCTGATGTAAGGAAAATGTTCAGAGATAGACTGTGGTGATGAACGCATAACTATGTTATCATACTGTGGACAGTGGATTGTATATCATGGATGATTGTATGGTGTGTGAATGTATTTCAACAAAACTGAATTTAATAAAAAAAAAATGTCACTCTTAGTTGCACTTGGGGTAGCTGTCCTCTCAGCTTCTCCAGAGCAAGAGTCTGATTTCAACAGCCATCTTCAAACTATCTCTCATCTTCTGTTCCTTTGCTTTCTTCAAAGTGTCCCTCTTGGCTATAGCAGCTTGCTCCTGCTGTCTGATCTTATATAGTGCTCCAGAAATTTAATTCAGACCCACCTTGAATGGGTGGGCCAATACCTCCATGGAAATTATCCAATCAGAGTCATCACCCATAGTTGGGTGGGGC
Organism: Choloepus didactylus; assembly: GCF_015220235.1. Taxonomy (NCBI): domain Eukaryota; kingdom Metazoa; phylum Chordata; class Mammalia; order Pilosa; family Megalonychidae; genus Choloepus; species Choloepus didactylus. The sequence goes on from NW_023637579.1 coordinate 396,143, forward strand.
ACATCTCCATGGAAATACTCAAAGAATTACAATCTAATTAACACTGATAGGTCTGCCCACACAAGATTACATCAAAGATAATGGCATTTAGGAGGACATAATACATTCAGACTGGCACATTATGTATAGGTAGGTAGTGTGTATACATACATTTTTATATTTAATTGTTCAATCAATTAATGTACATCTTGTATCAAACTGATTTCAAAGTATGTTATAAAAGACTATCTCTACTCAAATTAACAAAATTAAAAACAATATATTTAATAAATTCTATATTTTAATGTAGAAGAATAAATGAGTCTTGAGATTCATGTAAGTGGACAGGTGTTTACTATTTTGCATTAATATTGGTTGATTTTGGTGTAAGTTTTACACTGTTAAATATCTCTGAAGATTAGCTCATATATGATCTTAACATATATATATATACAAAATAACATATAATTTGTCTATCTCTCTCTCCATCTATAGAAATATCTTTATTCTGCGTGCAGCAAGAAATCTCTTTTCAGAAAGCACTTTCTTTTGACTTGGTCATTCCAGCTGTAATTCTATTAGTTAACCAGATGCTTCAGGAAAAACTCTGTGTTTGGGGCAAATACATTTTCACATGTATAGTATAGCTCTTATAACATCACAATTAGTTGGGTAGTATTCATCCTTTTATATATTAGAACACTAAGTTATAGAAAGATAAAGTACATGTACAATGTCAGGCAACTAATTATTTACAAATAAAGATGTGAATACAAATGTGTCTTTTTCTAGTTTGTACTTTGTATCACTGAATCTCCCCTTAGTATCAAGAGCTAAGTCATGAGTTTGATCACTATGTAGTTAGAATAGATAGGTTCAGTGGCTGGTTTCAGTTTCTCGTCTTTCCCTATCCTTCATTTCTCCAGGAAATATCACATATTACTTTTGTTTATTTATCATAAACAAAAGTAAAATTTTGTCTTAGAATCTTCATTGACTTTTTGGCTTTCAACTTTTATCAGTGAAAATAAGAGGGAAATCTTTAAAGTAAGGGAGAAACTTCACATACAAGAAGAAAGTCATTAGAAGATGAATTCAGAACTTAGCCCTCTGGGGTGCTGAGCTCACGAGAGATAATTGTACCCTTATTCAAGGCCCATACCTTTGTATAACTAAAAAAAATGTAAATACTCCCACTGTGACATGCTTTTATTTTCTACAGAGATAGACATTTATCTGTATGTCTTTCTACTACAGAGAAGACATTTTTCTGTACCTCATTTTCTCCCTGCTTATTTTCTACAGAGAAGACCACATTTATCCACACCTCATTTTTCCCTATTTTTGGCTCATGATTTGGACTCTGAATCAATGCATACATCCTCCTGTATTCTTGAGATAGACTATTATGGGTTGGGAAAAAATTCTAGGTGACAAAAGATATCAAAGAAGAGGGTATGTAGTGATAAATATTTTGTCTCTACTTTACAGATGATGTATCTAAGGAATAAGTACCTGAGTGTAGCATCCTTAACTAATGTTCAATATTTCAATGGAAGTGTAAATCTTACAAATTCATGCTTGATAAATAAAATTCTAGAATTAACAAGTTCTGCAGAGGACAAGATAAATAGGAAATTTCTTCCAAATTCATACAATCTCATGGCAAAACAAATGAGAGATAAACAAAATCCAATGGCATCTCCAGAATTTTTCATTTGCTTATTCTTTTTATTTATTTTATTTTGCACCAACTATGTGTCATATATATATTGAAGATACAACATAATATATCAAAATTCTGCCATCAAGATGTCACTGCCCATATGAGTCAGACAATAAGAAGAAAATGCAATGCTTACTATCAAAATAACATTCTGTAGCAATTATGGGAATGAGAAAAATGACATAACTGATGCTGCCTGAAGCTGAGGAAAGAAAGCTTGAAAGCCTGCACCTTCCTCAAGGCAATGCATATATATGGGTATACGTAACGTGCTTTGTCAGTGCAGGCTTTACCCAAGGTGCCGGGGACTGGGCAAAATGGGATTGCAAGGTGATTTTTTTAAGTTGATGGAAATCAGGAGGAGATGAATTTCATCGTGTAAATGAGGATTACAATGAGGATGATTTTCTAATTGTTGTAGTAGGACCAAATGCACAGTATGGTGTTCTCTAGCAATGTTCAGATGTTTTAGTATAGAAACAAGGAGGTGAGAATTTGGAGGAGAAACGAAGGGAGAGGAGATTTTAGAGAATTATCAAAATGGGTTGAACTGGAAATTAAATGATCCAAGACACACAGATAGGTTTTGACCAAAGATAGATGGAAGTGAAGCTCATGATAAGGCTGATGTGTAAGTGAAGATAAATGAGAGAGTAAGTTCTAGATACGTAAGAAGAGTAAGAGACATGTTAGCATTAAAGTTTCAGGAGACAAAGAAATTGCAAGTGATGCAAAGATTAAACATATCACCCTTGAATGTGATTCTGAAGTACAGCCTAAATATAAGTCAGAGATGTTAAAAGGACAAGGATCTTCTTGTGAGACATGGTTTTTGGATGAACTTGGATAATATAAGACAGTGATATAAATGGTGATAGAAAAGAAAAATATGAGCCAGGTGACAATGTCTTTAATAATTGGTAAAAGTTCCCTGGGTTTTAATAAATCACAAGATTGAGAAAAGGAATTAGGAGAATAGAATAGAACATTGTGAACAATTGAAGAATACATTCTGATAAAGTAAGTTATCAAAGTCAGTATGATTCTATGGGAAAATATTATCCCGCCTTAACCCCTTCATCCATAGTCCAGAGACAAAAGCATTTCATTCTGGTTATTGTTAACATTAAGAACACTAATATCAACACACACAGAGGAAATACAGAGAGTAATTTATGAAACATTTTGAAAAAATTATCTAGTCAGTAGAGCATTCACATGTTTTAATAATTTAAATAAGAATGGATGGCATCCATCAGAAATAGAACAATTTAAGCATGTGTGTAATAATTAGAAAATCTGGTTATTGCATAATGGAATATACTAATGGTTAATTTGAGGATACCAAATAATGAGGGAGGAATCTACATGAGACAAAAGATGTGATCAGCATGAGACTAAAAGCAAATTCAGCCCAGTGAAAGAAGGCAGACTTGTGATCATCTGTGACCAAAATTTATTCTAACAAGGGGAAAGATGGATAAGAACATCTGAAAATGTGGATATAACATTCTGATTGGGAGGTAATTATTCAGTAAAGTAATTTATGAAGTCAAATAATTATTGTATGGTTGCTATGGAAAAGTGAATATAATCAAAAAATAAATATAAATATCCATTATTAATTATTTTGCTTTTTAATTCAGAAGAAGGAATTATACTTCAAAGAAAGTGAAATTGGTACAACCAGAGTCTTTGTCAACACACATAACACAATATATGAACATCATCAGAAACATGTAACTGGCCAGCATCCAAGCAGCCAAGTATCTGGATGGTGCTTTATGATACACGTGCCTGCACACAGACACGAAAATCCTTGTTAATGAGAGATTTCAAACTACCAATCTACAAATTTAATATTTTGTTCTTCTAGATCTGCTAGGAAGATGGATAAAAGAAATCTTACAGTCGTCAATGAATTTGTTCTTCTGGGACTTTCCAGCTCAGCAGAGCAGCAACGACTCCTGACCCTGCTGCTCCTCTCTGTGTACTTGGTCACCATATCAGGGAACACACTCATCATCTTAGCTATTGGCTGTGACTCTCACCTCCACTCCCCCATGTATTTCTTCCTTAGCAACTTGGCCTTTGTGGACATCTGTTATACTTCCACCACAGTTCCTCAAATGGTAGTCAACACCTTGACAGATACCAAGACTATTTCTTTTTCAGGCTGCCTCACCCAGCTCTTCTTCTTCATTTCTTTTGTGAATATGGACAGCCTCCTTCTCTGTGTGATGGCTTATGATAGGTATGTGGCAATCTGTCACCCTTTGCATTACACCTCCGTAATGAATCTTCATTTCTGTGTCCAGCTGGTGGCTGGGCTCTGGGTTGTGACCTATCTCCATGCCCTTCTACACACCGTCCTAATGGCACATCTCTCCTTCTGTGCCTCCAATGTTGTGCATCATTTCTTCTGTGATCTGAACCCACTCCTGCAGCTCTCCTGTTCTTCTGTATCCTTCAATGTGATGGCCATCTATACAGTAGGAGCTCTCTTGGCTCTCATACCTTTTGTCTGCATCCTCATATCTTATGTGCTTATCTTCTCCACTATTCTGAAGGTCACTTCCACTCAGGGGAAACAGAGAGCATTTTCAACCTGTGGAAGCCACCTGTCAGTGGTGGTGTTGTGCTATGGCACAGCCATTGCTGTCTACTTCTGTCCCTCTTCTCCTCATAACCCTGAGAGGGACACATTGTCATCTGTCATGTATAATGTGGTGGCTCCAATGCTGAATCCTTTCATCTACAGCCTAAGGAATAGGGATATGAAGAGAGCACTCATGAAAATGCTTTGTAAATGTACAGATTTTTATCACCAATAAGGACCTCAAAAGCCAAATTAACAGTACTAGTTTGGTCATAAATGAAACTGAGTCCCTTGAGAGCAATAATAACAGTAGTAAGATCAACCTGCTGTTTTGTTAAATGTCTCTTTTATGTTTGAAAATGTGTTACAGATTTTATATGGATTTTCCATTAATTCTTTTGAGTAAATGTATGATATAAAATTATAAGACCCTTCTTTCATGTCAGAAAGTTGAATCTTAAGAAAGTTATGGCATTCAAGAAAGTTGTAGACTGCATAAATCCCATGCTTATGTGTAAAGAAATACTCTCTGATTCCATGCAAATACATATTAATGATAAATGTGACTCTTTTTTGAAAATGTTCCCAAACATTATGGGTTAAAATAAGTAATCCTTCAGTTAATATGTAAAATTCAAATTTTGAATTAAACATAGATATTTCCATGTACTGGCTCCACAAAATTAGTTGAAAAGGGAGACCAATTCATTTTTAATGCTTTATTTTCTATCCCACAAAATTATCCAAGATTTAAAGAATTTTTGTTTTATTACCATCTTTTCTCACTTTGAACATAGCCAGTGATTGTCTTCCCTTGACCCAAGTTCTTTCTCATACATGTTATTTATTGGTTTGTGACAAAGAGTAACACACACTCCTCAGAATCTCTTTCCTACATATTTCTACAGAGCAGAAGCAAATTGATCACCCACTTTTAGTTGCATTCTGAATATATTCCATTGTTGGAATATATTCAATTCTCAATACATTTTTTCAGAGATAGATTGGTCTTTTCCTTTCGTTTCAGTCAGATAAATGCCTTCTATCCAGTGACAACTTTAACTCCTTCAATAATGTATCTTAAACCCAAATGCATGCAATTGCTTCATGTATTTCTCCAAAAGAGAAATCAATACACAGCATGTCACAGTGTTTATATTTGGGGTCTCTCATTCTAATAAAGACCATGTAGTATATTGCATTTCCAATAAAACATGATTATATATTCAACCCATTCCAGTTTCTTTATGTAGTACCATTTATGCAAGTGAGTTAAGGTGATTTCTGGCTGTTGATTTACAGCCTTAAAGCATGAGCTCTGGGCTGGGGTCCATAAATTCTTGAATGAACACATGTTTACCTATGTGCTTGTAAATACACATATGTACACACACATATGCAAACACAAGCTTCTCAAGGGGAAATAAATGTGAACATTTACAGTAAAATTTAATTTCATTCAGAAAAAAATAGAAAAAGTTGGAAAATATATTTGAATTTTTCCAATCTAATAAATTAATTTACAGTGTCAATAAGGAATGGATTCACAGAATAAAATGGTGTAGTTAAAAAAAAAAAACATTGGGGATTAGGGTGGTAATTTGTAATGTGCAGATTTACCCAATAAAATTGGATGTTGTTCCATGTTTGTGTGGTTAAAAATCATCTGCTTTATAGTTTATTTAATCTCTCCCTACAGATTTAGATGCATAAAATTAGTTGTAATTACAGCTTTAGGGTATGGAGATGGCTTTGTTAGGCCCTCAAGTCAATCTATATTTTACAGTATATCATATATTAGAATTGCTTTTCTATCAAGTAAGGAATGCTATTTTCCTCTCAGTTCTTGCCATAATTTCTTTATTACTTGGTTTAGTCCAAATTTATTTTATTTGCCTCTTGACAGTTTTAAAACTTTCAATGAAGTGTAAAGATTCAATGTCAGTCTCAAATCATTAATAGCTTCCCAGAAACAAAATAGTGATATAACCCTAATATTGACCCCTTTCTCCTCTAAGCCATCATCTGAAATCACACATTCATGCAACAGGTAAAGTTTATTTCATCCCCATCACATATGTTTCACAAGTATTAACTTGCTTGATGATGAGTTTCTGCAAAAATGGGAGTTGATAAGAGCTCAAATTCCACCTTCACTGAGAATCAAATTAAAGGATGATCTTTCTAACATTTTGGGCTCCAATAAGAGCTCAAATTCCACCTTCATTGAGAATCAAATTAAAGGATGATCTTTCTAACATTTTGGGCCCCAAGTCACACAGTTTTTTGCTTTCAACAAGAAAAATTTTGGTCTGTAAGTAATGAGGAAATCTTACTGATCACTGGGGTTGGATGTGTGGCTGTCTCCACTACATACTATTGTGTTCCTTCACATGCATAGTCAGGAACATGAGAGGTGAATTGCCACTAAAATGCCACTTGGTGGCATGAATCCATGGTTTCCATATGTGCTCATTTTGCATTAAACTTGAAATGAACACAGAACTCCAATTTACCACTAAAATAGAAAAACTGAACTCACAAGAGCCAGAGATCTTAGGCAGTGTCAACTTTATTAGCAATTCAGGAGACACAAGTGACTCAAGGTGGAAGAAATGCATGGAGGCTGTGACCATCGGTTCAGCTCCCCCAGACCTTCTTTACCACATTAGTACACCATGGCCCAGATTTCAAAAACAGTGTCTCCAACTCATACCTGAGGGGATTACCTTAAACAAACATGGACACTACCAGTTGGTGATCTCAAGAGGATAAGTAGAAAAAGTTCTGTTCACATAATTTCTCCTGCCTGCGGAACCAGTATAGGAAAAATTAGCCACCACCTGTTGCTGTTCACTCTCTAGCCACTCAGAGGAGTGGACAGATGCAGAACAGTGGGTGCTGTAGGTGATTTCACAGCATGGGTGGCTGGCTGAAAGGAAGGTCTGTGAGTAGATAACTCAGGTGCCTTCAGATTGCCAGGGCAGTGTTGGTGGAAAATTGTCTCTCGTCCTGATACGTGAACTGTTATTTCCTATATTGTCATGGCTGCTAGTTATTGTAGTTTCTACAAGAAAGAGAAGACTTTACAGATAAACAAAACAAAATGAATCACAACCAGAATCCAAAGCAAATGAAATATTGCTTTAAATCTCTGAGTTTTCTGAACACACTTAAAAAATTATATAAATTGAGTCCCTCATGAAAATGGAGATATATATAAAATTAAAGAGTTCTGGATTTTAAATACACCATTGCAAATTGACATTAGCATTATTAAAAAAAGGATGAGAATAAGTGTAAAACACAAACAAGTAAATTGAACAATAGCTTAATTTGTTTTCTCAGTAATCAAGAGAGAGAAAAATGTAAAAAGAAGAAAATTCCCAAATAAAAATTGAGAAAAATAGAGTATAGTCAGAAGCCCTCAAAGGAGACAAGCTAACTGCTGACTGAAGCCTGGGTTTCCGCTATGTCCTTGAGCCCCCACAAACCCTTCCACACTGGGACACACCCTGCAGATTCTATGTAAGTCACCCATAACAATGCCTAAGACATTTAGTGATTTTCTGATCATTTTCACCTCTTCTGCTTTGATCAACAGGCTCATATCAATAACCATAAGCTTTTATAGTAATTGAATATACAGTATGAACAAGATGAATTTATAAAGTGTATGACAGAAGCTGAAGTGTATCCCTGTATTTATTGTGTATTTTCTGAACATGGACCATAAATGGAGTTTTGGCAGCTATCTTACAATCTTAAGACAATAAGTATTGCAACTGGAGGTATGCTGAAATTTTCCTGTGAAGTTTTCATAGAACTCTGACAGAACAAGTATGAAAATAAATGTATCTTGATGCTGGTTCTGGGACAATCAACCAGATGAACAAGTACCAAAAACCACATACATCTATACTTCTTTTTATGGTATGTGTAAAAATTAGCTTGTGTTCATTTAAAAGAAAAATATATGAGGAAAATGAAAGACAGATCTAAAAACCAAAATAACACAAGAATTTCAGAAGGAAAGACCTAAGAAAATTAAAATAAAATAAAGACAAATTAAATAATAAAATAAATATTCCAGGAGAAATACATCAATATTTTCTTTGATTTGTTGTTTTTTATTTAAGTTTTATTGAGATACACTCATATACCATACAATTATCCATGGTAAACAATCAACCGTTCACAGTACCATCGTAATTGTGTGTTCATCACCACAATCAATTTTTGAAAATTTTCCTTATAACAAAAAAAATAAAAATAATTATAAAAAATAAAAGTAAAAAAGAAAACCAAAAATCATTCCATCCCCCACATCCCACCCTATTTTTCATGTGGTTTTGTCCCCATTTTTATACCCATCCATACATACACTGGATAAATGGAGTCTCAGCCACAGGGTTTTCACTATTACGCAGTCACACCATGTAAGCTACATAGTTACATAATTATCTTCAAGAATTAAGGCTAATGGGTTGCAGTTTCAGGTTATTTCTTTCTAGTTATTCCAATACACTAAAACCTAAAAAGGTATATTTATGTAGGGCATAAGAATGCCATCCAGAGTGAGCTCTTTACTCCATTTGAAACATCTCAGCCACTGAAATTTTATTGTGTTTCATTTTGCTTACCCCTTTTGGTCAAGAAGATTTTCTCAATCCCATGATTTTTGGTCTGGGCTCATCCCAGGGAGTCATCTCCTGCATGACCAAGGATGTTTACAATCCTGGGAGTCAGGTCCCATGTAGGGGGGACCAGTGAGTTCATCTGCTAAGTTGAGTTAGCTAGAGAGAGAGGGCCACATCTGAGCAACAAAGAGGTTCTCTGGGGGAGACACTTAGGGACAATTATATGTAGGCTTAGCCTCTCCTTTGCAGTAGCAAGCCTCATAAGGGCAGGCCCCAATATTGAGGGTGTAGCATACCAAATCATCAGTTCTCAATTTTGTGAGAATATCAGCAATAACCCAGGTGGGAACATCCAATAGTTCTATGTTTTTCCCCACTTCTTTGGGGGGGCCTGCAAATATGTTTTTATTCTCTGCCCAAATTACTTTGGGATGTATCACTATTTCACACTAACCTGTAAAAACCTAACAGATCTTACTTTATATTGAAAGTTCCATGTAATTATGGTGTTTGAATAAAGTGACCTTACAAGTTAAATTATTTAGTGTGCTGTAGAAGATGTATACCCTGTACCAAATAAATATCTCATCCCTTGGTCCCACACAGAAGTTGAAGTTTTAAAACAGTCAATATTGTCCTTTACCATTTGCCCTGATTTGCCATAGTCCTAACCAGATCTGCTGCATTCATATCCCTAATTGAAGTCTGGACTCTTTTCAGCTTTTTTAACAGTTGCTGTATGTGCTAAAACGGATATTCATCAATACCAAATTCTAGCTCTGAGTTTCAGGTGTTAAACAGATATCCAAAGTTCCAGAGATGGACCAGGATATACACAAAGAAATCAGCATCTCAGCATTTGGACATAGCCACTACAATTGAGGAACAGCTATGACTGTTATAAGAGCTTACAAACTAGGGACCATTACAATAAGCGTTCTCCTGGTAAGCTGTGCCCTAAGATTCAATTCCCAGAGTTTACACATGTAGTTAGTCCAAATTGGTGAGGCATTATGTTTGTCTTTTTTTTCTGGTGTAATTCTCTCAAAATGCTGGCCACCAGATTCATTCACTTCATCATGTGTCTCACAGATTCACTCCTTCTTGCAGTTGCTCAAAATGCCATTATATGCACACACCGCAGTTCACCATTCTGTTCATCAGTTGATTGACCCGTAGGCCACATCCACCCATGGCAAATCATGAATACTGCCTCCATAAACACCAGTAAGCAAATGTCCATTCATGTCTCTGCTCTCAGATCTTCCAGGTATACACCCCGTAATGAGGTTGCAGAACCTTATGGCACCAACATACTTAGCTTCTTGTGGAACCACCACACTGCTCTCCAGAGAGGCTGCACCATTCTACCTCCCCACCAACAGTAAATAGGTACATCCCTCTCTCCATTTTTCCTCCAGCAATTTATTAATATGCATATATTTTTCCTACAATTGTATAGAGATATATTCATATGCCATACAATCATCTACAATGTACAATCAATTGTCCAGTATCATCATATAGTTGTGCATTCATTACCACCATCAGCACTTGAATATATCATCACTATGAAAAAAATTTAGAGAATTATAAGAAAGATAATAAAAATAGCATACTTTACAATATAATAACAAGATCAGACAACACCACCACTACCAAGAATCCCATATCCCTACCTTATATCTACCTCTCATACACATTTAGGTTTGGTATAATGCCTTTGTTACATTAAATGGAAACATATTACAATGTTACTGCTAACTGTAGACTCCAGCTTGCTTTGATTACATTTTTCCCCAATGCCATCACTTTTTCAACACTTTGCAAGGCTGAAATTTATTTGTTCTCCCACATGTAAAATACATTTATATTTCTACATTTAGTCACAATCATTGACCACTCTAGTTTTCACTAAGTTATACAGTCCCGGTCTGTATTGTTCCATCTTTAATTCTGGTGTCATACATGCACCTAGCCCTCCTCTTTCAGCTTTACTCACGGACATCTTTGCTCAGTGAACTTACAATATTGTGCTACCATTACACAGTATTATGCTATCTGTTTCTGGATCTATAAAATCAATCCTGTTGAACTTTTCTATATTCCTTCAGCATCAAATGCTTGATCTCTACCCTCTTTCTATCCCCTGATAACCTGAGTTCTCAGCTTTTAACACTCATAGTTTGCTCATTAATGTTAGTTAATATTAATAAGACCATACCATAATTGTCCTTTTGTTACTGGCTAACTTTGCTGAACATAACATCCTCATGTTTCATCCATGTTACTACATGTTCCATTTATTTATTTATTTATTTATTTATTTATTTATTTATGTACTTATTTATTTTTGGATAATGGCCATTCTTGTCTGTGTAATATGATATTTCATTTTGATTTGCATTTCCATAATAGCCAGTGAAGTTGAGAATTTTTTTCATATGTTTTTGAGCCATTTGTATTTCCACTTCAGAAAATGTCAGTCCATTTATTTTGCCCATTTTTTAATTTTTTTTTTTTTTTTTTTTTTTTGCTTTCTGTTGTTGAGTTGGTGGATCCCTTTATATATTTGGGATATTACACCCTTATCTTTTAGGTTATTTCCAAATATTGTCTTTCATTTTGTAGGCTGCCTTCTTACCCTTCTGACAAAGTCTTTGGTGTAAAAAAAAGTGTTTCATTTTGAGGAAATTGCATTTATCTATTTCCTGTTTGTTTGCTCATGCTTTAGGTGTAAGGTGTGGGAAATCACCTCCTATCACAAGATCTTTAAGATATTGCCCTACATTTTTTTCTAAGAATCTTATGGTATTAGTGCTAATGTTTATGTCTTTGATCCATTTTGATTTAATTTTGCATAAGCTGTGAGATAGGAGTCTTCTTAATTCTTTTGAAAATTGGCATCCAGTTCTCCAAATAGCATTTATTGATGGAGCTGATCCATCCCAGTTGTTTGGCTTGACTGCCTTATCAAAGTTCAATTGTCTATAGATATGAAGATCTATTTCTGAACACTCAACTCAATTCCATTAGTGGGTCTATCTATCCTTATGCCAGTAGCATGCTGTTCTGACCACTCTAGATTTTGAATATGATTCAAAGTCAGGTAGTGTGAGATTGACCAATTCATTCCCCTTTCTCAAAGTATTTTTGGCTATTCTGGGCACCTTTCCCTTCCAAATGAATTTGGTTATTGGTTTTTCTATTTCTGCAAAGTAAGTTGTTGGGATTTTAATTGGTGTTAAATTGAATCTATAAAGCAGTTTAGGCAGAATTGACATCTTAACTATATTTACTCTTCCAATCTGTGAACATGTTATGTTCTTCCATTTTTTTAGGTCCTGTATGATTTCTTTCAGCAGTTGCTTTTAGTTGTCTCTGTAGAGGTCTTTTGTGGCCTTGGTTATGTTTATTCCAAATTATTGATTCTTTTTGTTGCTATTGTAAATGGATTTTTTCTTGATTTCCTCCTTCTGTTGCACAATATTGTGTGTTGGAACACTGCTGGTTTTTCCATGTTGATCTTGTAGCCTGCCACTTTGCTGTATTCATTTATTAACTCTAATAGCTTTGCTGTAGATTTTTCTGGCTTTTCTACATATAGAATCATGTCGTCTGCAAAGAGTGAAAGTTTTACCTCTTCCTCTCCAATTTGGATGCCTTTTGTTTCTTCTTCTTGTCTAATTGCTCTAGCTAGAACTTCCAGCACAATGTTGAATAGCAATAGTGACAGTGGGCATGACTGCTTCTTCATGATCTTAGAGGGAAAACTTTCAATATTTCTGCATTTAGTATGATGTTACCTGTGTGTTTTTTGTCTATTGTCTTTATCAAATAGAGAAAGTTCCTTTCTATACCAATCCTTGAATTGTTTTCATTAAGAAAGGATGTTATATTCTGTCAAATGCCTTTTCTGCATTGATCAAGATGGTCATAAGTTTCTTTCAGTTTGATTTATTGATATGGTGTATTACATTAATTGATTGTCTTGTGTTGAACCAGTCTTGCATTCCTGGAATATATCCCAACTGGTTTTGTGGTATAATTCTTTCAATAAGCTGCTGGATTTGATTTGCAAGTATTTTCTTGAGGATTTTGCATCTGTATTCATTAAAGAGATTAGCCTAGAATTTTCTCTTTTTTTTGTAGTATCTTTGTCTGAATTTGGTATTAGGTTGATGTTGGCTTCATAGAATGAGTTAGGTGGTTTTCTCTCCTTTTCAATTTTTTTAAGAAGATTTTGAGCAGGATTGGTACTAAGTCTTTCTCAAATTCTTGGTAGAATTCATATGTGAAGTCATATGGTCCTAGGCTTTCGTTTTCTGGGAGCTTTTTGAGGACTGACCCAATCTGTTTACTTGTGGTTGGTTTGTTGAAGTCATCTGTTTCTCCTTGAGTCAATGTTGGTTGTTTATGCATTTTGAGGAAGTTGTCCATTTCATCTAAGTTGTCTAGTTCCTTAGCACATAGTTGCTCTTAGTATCTTTTCATTATCTCCATTTCTGCAGGGTCAGTAATTATGTTTCCCTTCCCATTTCTGATTGTATCTGCATGCACTCCCTCTTGTTTTTTTTTTTTTTGTTAGTTTTTGTTGTTTTGTTTTGTTTTGTTTGTTTTTTGTTAGGCAGGCTAAGGGTCCATCAATTTCATTGATTTTCTCAAAGAACCAACTTCTGGTTTTGTTGATTTTCTCTATTGTTTTCCTAATCTCAATTTCATGTATTCCTGTTCTAATCTTTGTTTTTTCTTTTCTTCTGTTTGTGTTGGCATTAGTTTGCTATTCTTTCTCTAGTTCCTCCAGGTGAACAGTTAATTCCTTAATTTTTGCTTCTCTTCTCTTAATATAGGCATTTAGGGCAAAAATTTCCCTCAGCTCTGCTTTTGCTGCATCCTGTAAGTTTTGATATGTAGAGTTTTCATTGTCATTTGCCTTGAGGTATTCACTAATTTCTCTTGTAATTTCTTCGTTTACCCACTGGTTTTCTAAGAGTGTGTTGCTTAGCCTCCATATATTTGTGAGCTTTATGACCTTCTACCTGTTATTTATTTCCAACTGCATTCCACTATTATTTGAAAAAGGGTTTTTTATAATATCAATATTTTTAAATTTATTGAGATTTGCTTTGTGACCCAGCATGTGGTCTATCCCAGAGAATATTCAATGAGCACTTGAGAAAAATGTGTATCTTGTTGTTGTGGTGTGTAGGGTTGTGTAAATGTCTGTCATGTCTAGTTCATTTATCATACAATTTAACATCACCGTTTCCTTATTGATCGTCTGTCTAGCTGTTCTATCCATTGATGAATGAGGGTGGTGTATTGAAGTCTCCAAATATTGTTGTAGAGGTATCAATTTCACATTTTAGGGTTCTCAGTGTTTGGCTCATATATGTTGGGGCACTCCGGCATGGTAAATAAATATTTATGATTGTTATGTTTTCTTGATAAATTGACCTTTTTATTAATATATATTGTCTTTGCCTCTTTCATTTTTTTTTACTTTTGAAGTCTAATTTGTCTGATATTCATATAGCTACTCCTGCTTTTTTCTGTTTTTTTTTTTTTGTATGAAGTATCTTTAACCAAGCTTTCACTTTCAGCCTATTTTTTTCTTTCTGTCTAAAGTGAGTTTCTTGTAGACAGCTTATGGATGGGTCCTGTTTTTTAATCCATTCTTCTAAACTGTGTCTTTTTATTGGGAAGTTAATCTATTAACATTTAGTGTTATTACTGTAAGGGCAGTACTTTCTTCTATCGTTTTGTCTTTTGGATTTTATATGGAATTCCTGAATTTTTTCTTTCTCTCATTTTTCCCTTTCTGATAGTCTTCATTTCCATCCTCTTTTTCAAGCTTCTCTCTTCTATCTTCTCCTATCAGCCTGTAGCATTCTCTTTAGTATTTCTTGTAGTGTTATTCTCTTATTCACAAACTCAGTGTCTGTTTGTCAGAAAATATTTTCAAATCCCCCTCATTTTTGAAGGACATTTTTTTCCAGATGCATAATTTGTGATTGGCAGGTTTTCTCTTTCAGTATCTTAAATATATCATATCACTCTCTTCTCACCTCCATGGTTTCCATGGAGAAATCTGTACTTAGTCTTATCAAATTTCCCTTTTATGTGATGGATTGCTTTTCTCTTGCTGCTTTCAGTATTCTCTTCTTGTCTTTGATATTAGACAATCTGATCAGTAAGTGTCTTGGAGTATGTCTGTTGTGATCTATTCTGTTTGGGGTATGCTATGTTTCTAAAAATCTGTAATTTTATGTCCTTCATAAGACTTGGGAAATTTTCTGAGATAATTTCTTCTATTATTTTTTCTGCTCTTTTTCCCTTCTCTTCTCCTTCTGGGACACCTATAACATGAATATTCATGCATTTCATGCTGTCACTGATCTCCCTAAGACCCTGCTCATATTTTTTATATTCTTTACCCCATCTGTCCTTTTGTGTGTATGATTTCAAATGACTCTCATCACTCATCCTTTTTTCTGCCTGTTCAAATTTAATGTTGTATATCTCCATTGTGTTCTTACCTCTTTTATTGTGACTTTCTTTCCCATAAGTTCTGCCATTTGTTTTATCAAGCTTACAAATTCCTCTTTATTGTCATCCATTTTCTTCTTTATTTCCTTCATCTCTTTTTACACATTTTATTTCAGTTCACTTACTTGGTTTAAGAGATTTGTTTGAATATGCTTAATTCATTTTTTAATTCCTTTGTCTCAGTTGAACTGTTAGTTTGTTCCTTTGACTGGTCCATATTTTCATGTTTCCTAGTATGGTTCATTATTTTATGCTGTCTACGTATCCAATTTTCATGATGAGATCATTCTGGAGTTAATTTTCGCTCTTTTATCTATGGTTTCCCTGTTGATTGGCTTTTTTCTCTATCCTTTGACATTCAGTTCAACTTATTCTAGACCTCCAACTTAACTTCTATTTAGTTGATCAGAATGTTTCACCTCTTGTCAGTCTCTTTCTTGCCCCACCTCTAAGTAATAATTTCTGTGACAGCATCTCTTCTGATATGGTAGACTCAGATCAAGGTTTCCTAGTCCAGAGAGGCCCAGGCCTCAGGAGGAGGAAATGGAGTTTTCCTGAGAATGTGACCCTCTTTTGAGGCCTCGAGACTCTGTTCTTTTCCTATCCTGTCCATCAGGTAACACTTGTCTGTCCACATCTCCTAATCAGTGTAAAGAATTATGGTGCCTGTAATTCTCCACATGCTCTATCCCTGTCTGGGCCATGGCTGACTGAAGCTGATTTCTGTTTTCCAGCCCCTGGTGTCTGAGTTCTTTCAAGGAGAGCTTCCACTTGAGCTGGACCACACCACCCCTTTTCTTTGGGAAATTATGCCCTTCAGGGACTTGTCTCCTCTGCTAGGTTCATTGCTCTGTCTGTCAGACCTATCTCAACCTCCATTGCCTAGGTCCAGAGGCCAGTTGCAAATATCTGAGGCTTTCTGTAAAGAGCTACTTAGAATAGTTATTTAAAAAGAAAAAAACAAGAAATCCATTTTTAAGGCCTTTCCCCAGCCCCCAATTTTGTCAGTCTCAGTATAGAGCATTTAAAGATATGTGCTTTAGGCTCTTATCTAATTCATCTGAATAGTTACTCTGCAGGAGCTTTATGCTTGACTCATAGATTGGGTAAATGCATGTTGTGAAATTTCCAAATATTTGGTTGTGTTTTATGTCCAATTTAATGCTATTTTTCTCATAGAACATACTCTGTAAAATGAAGTATTTTAAAATTCATGGTCACTTGTATAATGGCTCAGTGTTTGGTCCATCTTTGTATATTCTCAAGTGATATGCTAATGAAATCAACAGTGATGTATTACTACACAACTCCTAAATTTCCAAAATTATCAAGTATGGCAAAACTAAATGATGACAATTTTTGCCCAACCTAACCTTTCATGAACTTTGGTGGTACTTGAGTCATCATAGTAATACACAAATCTTTGAGCAGTTTCTTACAAAACTTGTATGAACCAGCAAGTTAAATTTTCATTATGTATTCAAGAGAACTGCATGCATTGATCAAAAAATGAGTTTTACATGAATTTTCATCACAGCTTTGCTCTTATGAATTAAACATTGAAATAGGTGCAAGAATCCATGAAAGAAAATATGATAAATAATGAGTACTGTATTCATACAATAGAATAGTACAAAAATTTTAAAACAAAGTGACTATTGATACACTTAACTATATAAAGTATTTCAGAAGCATTATTTAGAATTTTTTTAAAAGAGCATTATGCCAAAGAGTGACTATTGCATGAAGCAATTTGAGTAAATTCTAGAGCAGAAAAAAGTTACCAATGATAAAATAAATAGATAATGTTCTAGTAGTTGCTTCTGTGTAATGGGGAGTATTTTTGAGGATTAACTAGGAAGGAGAGACAGAACTCACTGAAATTACTGGAAGATGCTCTATTTGATAGAGTTTTAGGGTAAACTGGTGGTATTTTGTCAAAATTAAGTGAAATTAAAAAATCAAGATGCATTTAGCCATAAAATTTGCCTAAATAGACTCAAACTCAAATAATTAACTTCAGTTAATGATATACATCCTCAAATGTTTAGTAATGAAGAGTAATGGCATTTGAAAGTTCATCTAAAATGCAGATATAAAAACAAACAAAAAGAAACAATGGTGGTCAAATTGATAGAAAGAAACTTGATTAATGATTAATTATAGCAACATGTTCATTGTACAATATAAGCTGATATGGTGGATATACAGATGTTCACTACACAATATTATAATATTTACTATAAATCCATTTTTTGTTTATGAAATTAAGTTTAGAATTTAATAGAACAATTGCTAGTGATTTTTAAGTGGATGAACACAAAAGTTCATAAAATGCCACATTAAATATTAAAAACAATAATGCATAACCAAACATGTAAGATAAAAGTAATTTTTTCAGAAACATAACAAAACTAAATATTTCTTGTTATTATCTTAAGGAACAAAAGAAAAGATAATTTAAAATCTCAAATTAAAAAGTATTTTAAAATGACAGAAATATTATTTTCAAAAGGAATTCACCATGTGATGCTGCATTTAATAAAATTTAAAGAACAATTTATTTGAAGAAACACATAATCTGCCAAATTTGTCACTTAAGGATGTAATAAAGTGCTATGTAATTAGACAATGAATGTGTAAGATAGGTATATAAAAAAATATGAAAAAATAATGCTATTTTGTGAACTTTGATGTGAATAGTAAGTATTCTAAAATATTAGCTTTAAAATATATTGAAGCTCATCTTTTTTGTATTATTTTTTATCAAAATTTCACATTCACAAACTGTTTATAAATACGTAATATTTTAGATATATAGAAACAGGCAACAAATAAATAAACATGAACTAATAGAATAAATGTATGAATAAATAATTTATTTAGTGGTATCACTTCCATTTGTTAATTTTCTATTTATCAATCTTTATCTTCCAAATTTTATAAACACATAAAAATGTTTGTTAATATTATTTATGGATATGGGATTTTATATTTTTGTTTACTTCTTTGCTATGTTATATATAATAAACAGGCCACCAGAATTGGGAGTTCTAAGAGAAGCCTCTTTCCTGAAAAATGACAGGGGAATTTTAGAACACAAAAATTGGCTAAGGATGAAAACAGAGCAGAAAATGGAGTTTCCATGATAAGTTACAGTCTGAGTACCATTGAGTGATAATATGGTTTTGATCTGATAAGGACAACCTATTAAACGTGGAAAATTATGCTATAGTCACCAATGTATATTTTTCCCTATAGGAAAATGATTGTATTATCCCTATGCTTCTGGAACAAGGCTGTACCTTCTTAATTTTGCACTATTTGAGAAGCAGCTTCTGGTGAAAGTTTGGAGATGAAGACTTTGTGTTCAATCACATGAGAAAGGAATTTAAAGACCAGAGCAGACTTCAGAGCTGAATTTTACCAATATATTCATTTTCTTGTTTTTAACAGGATGAGTGGCAGTGATGATAATAACATTTTTCAAAAAAAAATCAAATAAACATGAAGGCATGAATATAATTCTTGAGATAGGAGCAGTAGGAACTCTGTTCCCGTATACATCAAATTACTGAAATACAAGCATACTCTATCAGTCTGTCAACCTATTCAAGATTAAAGAAATCTGTAAGTGGCACATCTCCTTTAAAATCTACATTAAACTTTTTTTCAAGATAAATACACTTATCCCTTATCCTGATGAAGACATCAAAATAACAGTAATGGAATACAAATTTTATAATCATCAGTGAATAAGGTACACATGGATTGATATTCGTACAATTTTAGCATTTCACAAAACTCATTAGTAAGGAACAATTTTTAAGTGTGGGAGTGAGAACAGAAGGACAGAAGATACAAGACTGTCAGGTTTCATACTTGTGTTAGAAATTTAATAATCAAACAATTTTGTTCTCTGTGTCAAACTGTACCACATATTGTTTTAGCTTTAATCTCATGACAAATTATCTGGATTGGGAGCTTGTGAAGCAGAAAACACTGCCATATTCAAAATGCTTTTTTACTTGTAATTATGTTGAGTATCAACTTAGGCAAACATATTTCCTCTTGCACTACCTTTGAAGCCACAAATGTACTAAAGGCAACTCCTCCCAACCATCAGGATACAATTTATTAGCATCACTTTTTTGTACTCACAACAGTTCATGCAAAGCATGGGATGGTTCTGCTGTATAATGGAAAAACACCCTAGGCAAAAAGCAGACATTAATTAGACTTATAAGAGGAGAGAGTCTCCTGGGCAGTGGCCGGAGATATACTGCACTCCATAAAGAGGGATGGAATACAAGGGCAACATGTATATGATTTCAGAAGAGACATCCACACAGTCTGAGGGACATCATGTCCTCTAATAAAATTAATCGTTAAGTCCTGATATTTAATAAAGGTTAATGTTTAATATCTAGCAATCAGCTCTGTCTTGCTTTCATCCTTTACATCCATGATTATTCCCTTCCCCCTGAGGTTGGTTGTTTACTTCTTTGGACTTTGTCTGGCAAGCAATACAATCCAGGAAGGCCAATGGAATCTGAAGATGGAAAGTCTGTGCACAACCTAATATTGGTTCAATTGTATGCATGAGTTCCACTAAGCTCACTGTAAAAGGTGGTTCACTATAGACACACTCGGTAAAAATGTTTATTGGGAAAATAAAGGTAAACCCTGTTGGATCCAGTAAATTGGATGCAAGAGTTCCCTTGGTAGATTAGTAAGGTACCATGCAGAATGACATTGTGGGGAGGTTTTAAATACAAGTATTCCTTCCCCTATAGTAAAGAGTCCTCCACTGTGACGTCACTTAGTTAGTCTTTGGCATAGAAGTGTTTCAGTCCAGCCCATAGTTACAACATAAGTTCCCATGGGAGAATAGGAGGCCCTGGAAGGTAATAAAAATTTTAACAACCATGCCTTTGTTGGCATAAATGTGGCCATTTTATGAATGCTTTGGGTGACTCCTATTCCCATAGGTTTAGATTCTTAACCAGTGTGGTTTATTGGCCAGCATGAAGAACAAAAGACTTCATTTTCCTCCTCTTGTAGGCATGAGGCATAGGCCCAATAAATTATTATTAACCCCTTTTAGGCTTGATGTGGCTGGTCTTTTATTTGTATTCTTAGTGCTTGCATCAGCCCTACCATTAGCATTTCAACTGTAGCTGAGGCTTCCTGAAGACCATGGTGTAGAGTTCAGGTGGGTTAGGGCCTGACATAACCTTTTAGTCCATTTTTGTAGGTATTGCATATCATCTTTCAAATGTTCCTTTAAGGGGCTATTCATTCTTTCTATAAGGCCTGCACCTGTGGTGAAATGTCCGTATCACATCATCATCCATAGCCTATGCTTGGGTCATTTGTCTGGTGAAATGGGTTCCATGGTCACTATTTGTGTGGGTGTCTCAGAGAGGGTGCTTACCTTTTCTAGTCAGTGTATGGGTGCTCATTGATTAGCTTTCTCCACTGGAAAAGCTCTAGAAAGTTGCTGTGGCAGTATTTACAAGGTGAATGTATACCTTGTCTCTTCCAAGGGCAGAAGGGAGCCTATTTACTCCACTTGCCACCAGGTCACTGAGCCTGTGATTGACTGATGTTTACCATTTGGTGTGACAATCAGCATGGTTATCACAGGGAGCATTGCAGGCCCTCCTGTGTGAGGTCTGTAAGTTGTTGGCATGTGATGGGTAGCTGGAACTGTTGGCTAAACAACATAAGGTTGGATACCCTCAGTGTCTGCCTTTTTGATGAAAGCCCTTAGCAACTTCTTAAGTTTGAGTAGTGTCTTCAGACCAGAATGAGGGTGTCTGCCTCAACACTCCTGGTAACATGTTAGGAGTGTGGACAGGGACATGGCAGAGAGTTACTTTTCATTGCTGACAGACTTCCAAGATGTCTTGCCACAGTTCTCATACCCATAATGGGTAAACTATGACTTCCATTGTTCTTGTTGCCAGGTTGCCATCCAGAAAACGAGGCCTTTCAAATGCCCAGCTGTTGGTACAGATAGCACATCTCCTGTGTCATACACTATAACCATCCATACAGCTCTTAATTCTCAGACCATTGATCGCTTTGCATAGCACCAGTCTCCCACCATACAGTGTCAGTACTGGTTTGTACCATCATGGCTGTCCAGGTGGGAGGCTGCCTGCTAGCAGATCCATCAGCACACCAGAGGACTCAGGAATTTTCTGGTGCTATTTCAGGTATGAAAATTTTAGCTGTTGAGTCTTCTACATATGACACAGGTCCTAAAACCTTTTGCATCTTGGCACTAACGGGGCTCGTATTGAGAACACTGTGCTGCAGAAAGCAAGCTTTCCACTTTGTAAAGTACTTAATTGTGCATTGTCAGAGTGTGGCTTATTGGACCTGTCTGTAATCCACCCCTGTATAGAGAGGGTGGTCCTCAAGGTAATGGGACATTTCTGCATCAGGCCTTCAACTTGTAGTATAAGCATTATATGCAGAACGTGGATGCTTTTCTAAGGGGCTATATTGTATTTCTGCCCCTTTCTATAATTGTGAGCAGAACTTTAGGGGCACTTATTTAGAATGTTGCCATTGCCACAAATCCCACCCAAAGCCAGTGTTGGTGCAAGCCACATCCAATTCACAGTATAAATTAGTATTTACCTCCCTTAGTGATTGTGCCTGTGCTATTTCTCTTTTTGCTTTCTCAAAAGCAGACTGCTGGGGGTTATCCTATTCTCAAGAGTAACCTTTTCTAATTAGCATATACAACAATTTTAATATTTGAGCTAAATGAATAACAAAAGGTCTCCAATAATCAAGTATTCCTTTAAAGGCCATTAAATGGCTTTGGCATGTGCAGAATAGGAAATAATTGTACTTTATCAATTACTGAAGAATAAACAGTTTTTTACGTACACTACCACACCACACCCAAGAGTTACAGCATCTAGGGTCTTGTGTCTTATGGTGATTGATTTCCCATTCTTGGCAATGTTTACTATCCCTGGATGGGATATTAAGGTTTCTGAAAGTTCTTTTGGCTCTGAAAGAGAATCTTCATTTAACATAATATCATCAATATAATGAAATAAATTCACAAATTTGGGTTTCTCCCAATTGGCCTAGCCTTTTGCACTAGACCATGGCAAGCTGTCAGGCTATGTAGATAGATTTGTGGAAGCATGGTAAAAGTCCCCTGCTGTCCTCCCAGGTGAAGGCAAAGCAAGTTGGTCTGCTTTATCTAAAGGAAAATAGAAGAAAACATTAGCTAAATCTAAAACAAATTATATTGGCATAAGAGTGCTGATTTAGAGTAAAGAGGCAATGTTTGGAACTGCTGCATACAAAGGTGGTGTTTACATTATTTAATTTGTGGTAATCTACGGCCAAGTTCAATCAGGTTTCCATAGTGGCCCCAAGAGTTATTATAGGGGCTATGTGTTGGTACTAATATTCTTACTCTGTCTAGTTCCTTAACGGTTGCAATAATCTCTTGAAGTCCTACAGGGAGCTTATATTGTTTAATGGCTACAATCCATTGAGTCTGTGATGTTTTACAAGGGGCTGTTTCACCTGACTGCTTAAAACTGTTTTTACTACTCTATGCTGCAGGTGGAATTTAAGAAAAGATCAATTCCTAATATATATTCAGGTATAGGAGAAATATATACTCTGCATTCCTGGGAGGGGGCAAATCCCCAATTTGTAATATCAAATTATGTCATTTGGGTCTATTTGTCTTTCCCCCATAGCTTCCTATGGCCAGCACAAGTCCATTAAATCAGGCTACATTTCCATAAATTAAAGTGCATTTAGCTCTGGTGTCTTCTAGAATTAACACTCTTTGTTAGTAGGGGGCCAATGAATGGTTAATTCTACACGTGGCCTCTGATCCCAGGGGTGCCTGGTTATTGCCTCTGCCCTGGAGTATTGAGCCCTCCCCTATGGGGTGGGTAGAGGAGCTTGCCAAGTCACATCCAGGGGTGTGGGGTGTTCTCTTATTTTGGAAGGTGGCTTCTTAGGGGGCTTCTTAGTCAGTTTATCTTCCTCTTCAGCTGTTTGGGGATTCATTTCAGTAAATCTCTTACCGTTGGGTAATTTTCTCCATAATTTAACTAAAACAGCATTTGCTTGTTTCTCTATGGTTTCTAGTTCTGTCCCTGCAACAACAAGTACAGCCCACATTTGCTCATGTGAGACCCAGTTAGAGCCATCGTGTTCTTGGGAAGTCTTTCCTGCCACCTGCACTCCTCTTTTTGAGAGACTCTCTGATTCCCTGAGTTCTGCTGTGGCTTGAGCAGCTCTCAAAACAGACTGACCCACTAGAGGACTCAAAATGGACATGAGGGGGTCTATAAAAATAATTAGGAGCAGTGTGCAGGATGGGGACTTACATTCTTGCTGTAGAAGTTTCAACATTGGGGCCTGAAAAATTCTCAGAATATATTGTATGTTTCATCCCAATATCCCACAAAACATCTTGCAGTTCTTCCCCAGATTGCCTGTGGGGAACAGTATATGGGATATTTTGTTCATTGGACCAAGCAGCCTTGAATACTGCTACTAGTCAGGCTAAAAAAGATACGGTTTCTTCATGATTTAGGGCAGCATACGGGTGCTGGCATAGAGATGGGTGCATCATAATAGATGCTGGCTTACTCATCTCTATTCCAGTTAATATTACACCCTTGGCTCCTGGGTCCCAACCAGATAATGGGTTCCTGGGTTTTGGCCTTTAGCACTGCCTTATAGCACCTATTTCAGCAGTGGTATAATCTCTCATGGTAATGTGGAGTTTCCACTCCAGAGGTTATAAATTCTGATTGTCCATACTGTTAGGTCACTCTTGCACTGTTTATATATTTTGCTGTAGCCCTAGGTGTACCTGCTGGGGAGGTTCCTCTTCCTACACTTCCCATACCTTTTTACCCTTTCCTCTTCTTCATCATCAGATAGAATCTATGTGATCCCAAGCTTTAGGGTCCCACCCCAGATTAGTTAGTATTCTCCAGACTCAAACCCTGGGTAATTTTTGACTGCCAGCTCAAGCATATTGACAAGCTAATGATTCTAATTGACCATCCACATGACACAAGTGATCAGTTCAGGCATCTTTCATATCTGCCTGAGTGAGCTATGTAACCCTTTCTAATTTTAATCCCTTCTATAGATGGTGGGCTGTTATTTTTGTCTCTTGTTGTGCCTCTGTTTCCAAATGTATGACCCCTAAAAGAAGCCAGGCTATGGCCACTGCTACTTGCTATTCTCCTTTTTTTTTTTTTTTACTAAGATTTATTTGCCCTGCTATCTGTTGCAAAAGTCTTAGCAACCCCACTGGAGTTTTCTGGGTTGTGCCCATATTCTCACAGTGGTCCCCATCCATCCAGGAGGACAGCCGCCTCTCCCCACGTGGATGATACAGGCCAACCTGTGATTCCCCCCATTGAGTTTCCCTCCCCTGGACCAATGCCTACTGCTGGTGGCAGTGTCTTGGTTTCTCCTGGCTGGCTCACCAACTGTCTGGACCAAGACCAAGTTCATGCAGAGCACAGGCTGGTTTTGCCACAAGACCAAAACCATGCCAATCACTGAAGTAGACATAGATTTATTAGAACTTACAAACAGGAAAAAGTATAAAAAATTAAAGTCAGAACTTTCTTCCAGATGATCAAATCATTTTAATAACTTGCTATTATTGTTATATTTCTGGAAGAAAATCCTAAATATGTTAAGCTTATCAATTCTTCCCCCAAATATTTTCATTTATATTCTAATCAAAATTCTAATTAGATGATTTAACCTAACAAAATGATGAAGAGATGAACTTAAGGTAAAACAAAGAGGTCAGAATTTGAATACTTGAATGTAAATATACTTATGAAAGGAGTATTGTTCCATTAGGTGGTAGAAATTATCATGAAGCAACAATCAATAAAACAAGATTATGTTTAAAGGAATTAAGTCAAGCCATTTCTTCTTCCCTTTTTCACATGCTAGTTTTCAAACTCAGGTATTCAGTCATTTCATGTCCCCTTACCTTCTGGCTTATGTGTCCAGTTGTCCTGAATCACCTCCATGCAATTATGTGCTGGAAATCTCAGACCCAAATTGAGATTTTCCTCTCCAACATGCCAAGCCCTGATATTCATCAATGCATGTAATAGCTCTACTACCTACCACACCCCTCCTTGACCATTACCATCGTCCAACCACCATATCTTTCACCAAGACTATTTCAAACCCCTGCCTAATTTTTGCTTCCAAATTTATTCTCCATAAAGCATCCCTGTTGGTGCCCTCAAAACATAAATCCTATTATGCCTTTATTCTTTCTCAATCCTCCCATGGTATCTCAGAGTGGGATTTACTGACACTAGGACACCTGGAAATTTTAGGCCCCTCACATCCTGGGACCTCTGTAAGTGTTGGCAGTTGCTGAGCATTGCATGAGTCCATCATACTCACAAAAGCTGCTATTCTTGACCTATAAGCACTTTTAAATCTATAAGAAAAGGAACAATGTGAAAAGCAAATAAACATTTCATAGAAGCTGTGGTGTATATGGATAAACATATGAATAGTCAAATAAATGCACTAGCAATCAAGAATGGCAAGTTAAACAATGATGTATCTATCAAATTTACAAAGGTGGAAATGTCCAAAATCCATTGCTTGTGCAGATGAAATTTGATATTGTAGTACAATTACAGAAGTTTTTTCAAAAAGCAAATCAATGTTGTGTTTTAAGAGACTTGATTTTTTATCAGTATGGTAAGTTATCTTAGGAAAAATTACATTGAGAATAATTTCTATGTAAGCATATTATTTCAGCTTATATACATTTTAAGCTTATTATAAATTATACACCATTATTTTAGAAATTTTAATGCAAGATAAGTTTTCAGTATTAGGGGCAATTTTAATTATGGTATAATTATCTTGTTAGAAATTACAACCATTGGTCAGGGTCCATTTATATTAAAGTACTTTAGACATTTCAAAGAGGGTTTTAACAAACAGGTTTAATGCAGGTTATTGCATGCAGGTGGTAATTATATGCAGGTGGATGATTGGAGAAGCAAGGGAATGGGGTGTTTTTACCCAAGGAGGAGAACGTCCCCAACACTGGATCTCCTCATGCCTCTCAACTGCTGAGATTATGGACATGCTGTGCCCCCAGGGCTGCTGATAGAACCCATTCCTGCTGATTCACAGTCATCCCAAGTGTGTCTGCTCGCCAATGAAGCTGAAAGTGCCTTTGGGACACTGGGGCCCCAGCACTCACATGGTCCACATTGCCCCACAGCTGCTTCTGCAGCTGCCAGAGAAGGAAAGGAGCAGCAATTTCTTTCTTCCTCACACCGTACAGTGCTCCCTCCCCACCAGTGTCTTTCTCCATTCTTCCCATTACCACCTAGGGCAAGCCTCTTCTTACACCTTGACCCCTGAGCCTTAAAGGAAACCAGTTGACAGAGGAGACAAGTAAGGAGATCCCAACTGCAGGCTGAAACCTTGTGGCTCAGAGGAGCACAGAGCAGGCAAGTATGGGCATGACATAAAGGACATCACAAGACAAAGTCTGTCAGGAAAACTGGGTTCTCAGAACTCTATTCAAATTGTTACAGAACAGGCACCTAGAAAAAGCGTTCAGAAGAATGTGTATGCAAGTTCAAAGAGAGTGAATGGTTGCTTCTTTCCTGTTCCCTCTTTTGTCCCCCAAACCTGGGACATTGTTTGCACTCAATACACATATGTAGTTTGAAGGTAAGTTAAGACTTCTGGAGTGTTTTTGTCTGGGTGATTACATTGTGGCTGATTTTAAAATTTTCTTTATATAAGTTTGTGTTTTCACAACTTTCTATAATTAACACATTAACATTAAAAATCACTTTACATTTAATGCAAAGCAATACAACATAGATTTAAGTGAGCCTTATGAGAAAGAGAAAAATGAGTAATCTAATGAATGATAGTCACAAAGATGTGAAGGAGGTGACTACAATCCTATTTGTGTTCACAGTACTGATAGGTGGTGTTGGCTTCGATGTGTTAATTGAAATCTGAGTTTCAAGTTCTGTAGCTTTCAAAGAAAAGAACAATAAAAATATATCACACAATTTCTTGAAAATTAAATGACATTAACTTAAAATATTTTCAAAGTGGAAAATGCCATATAAACTAGCATATTTTTCATAGATAAGGTTTCATTGATAATAATGAGATTTGAGAATATGGTTAATATTGGTTAAGATTTCAAAGTATATTGAGTTTAACACTAAATGAGAGTAAAAAAATGACATGAGAAAAGAAAATGTGCAATGGAGATATTAATATTTTAGCTATTTTACTCATATTCTACTCTAGAGTCCCCTTCACAAGTTGCCTAGCTTGGTATATAAGTTTGCAATAGCAAACTACCATTTTGAATGACAATTTCATGGATTAATAAGTAAAATGTAAAATACCTAAAAATTCCTGAGATTTCTCCTCTGTCAGCTCCAAGTGTGGCAAGAGTACAAAGAGGCATTCTGGTTATGGTCTTACTTCTGAAGCTGTCCCAGCTCAGCTTTAAGAGAAAGTAGTTACATTTCAGAAACAGAACTTAAAACTCACTGCTAGTCAACTCTTATCAGACACTCAGCTCTAAGAAATATTTGTGGAATGTTGCCTCAAAGATACACCATTAATTCATCAAACATTCTATAATTGTCCAGTGCACTATGACAAACAATAGAACTGTGCAGCTGGTTGGTACAGTTTGGCCACACCATAGAAACATTTTACTAAATTACATGTCTTTTAGATTTCTGTCATTATTTTACACTGAAGCTGAAGAACATTTTTAAAATGTAGCCGTGAAGAAACTGACTATGAATTATTAGGGTATCATTACAGACGTTATTCACTATATACAAAGCCCTGTCTTGCTAAGAATCCATGGAAGAAACTTTCCCCACTTTTCCTCTCTAATAATAATTGAACTTCTCTCTAATCCCTATTTTTCATTTTTGTTTTCTTAGTGGACAGTGTAAGTCATGTCTTCCTCATTGTAAGCTGAACTTCCTTTTAGGAAAGATTCACAACCACTACCTCTAGCAAGTTTTCAGGACAGTACAAGCATGATTTTGCCTTTTAACCTCATCCTTACATTATTCTAATATTCTGTGACCTGATTTTTTTCCTCTTTACTAAAACTGCTTTATTTTTTTTAATCTTGTATTACATATAGTTTACAAGCTACCTGAAATTCTTCTTGTAAGAATATGTACATAAATGCAGGTAGGTCCTCCAGTGCCCAGCCATACCGTGTTCTTCTCGCCCTCCAGGCACGCGAGAGGACTGTACTTTCTGGTGGCCATGTGTGTGGGGGCCATCTGATTAGTTCTGGTCAATACATGTGAGCCAAAGTGCCATGTGCCACTTCCTAGCCAAAGCAAGTAACTGCACATGTGAGACCCTCTGGCACTCTCTTACCACCACTGCGACACAAAAGAACCTCAAATTCAGCTTAAATTCAGTGGTCAAAGCAGCTTAGACCACTGAAGGCGGTTGCCCTACAGAGTTTTCCAGACCTGCAACAGACTTTGTAAGAGTAAAAAGTACACTTTAGTGTAGAATTGGGCTTGAATTGTTAACTCAGTACAACCTAGGCCAAGGCTCCTCAACAAAGGCACTAGGGACATTTTAGGCTGGATAATTCTTTGTTGTGGTCAGCTGAACTGTGCACTGTAGGATGTTAAGCAGCATCCCCTGTCTCTACCCACTTTGTGACCTTACCATTTTTTCACAAGTAATGTAAGGATGAGGTTAATAGGCAAAATCATGCTTGTAACAACCAAAAATGCCCCCAGACATTGCCCTCCCTCCTGTCATATCCTTCGAGAACCACTGGCCTAGCATAACCTAATCAATGTAGGATGTATGTACATGTATCATGTATATAAATGTATTATGAATATATATGTATATAAGTATATTTAAATCAGGTGTCATCTGACACAAACGTAAATATATATTCCAAGCTTTATTGTACCTTAGGGTCAGATATTTTGTGGGCCCTTTGCAAATGTGAATGCCCATCTTCTCAGGCCAGGAAAGTTAATTCATAAACTTTTTAAAAATCCAAACAATATCACAAGTGTCTCTAGGGTAAAAAAAAATTTCAAAGGGGTATATAAATCCATACATAATATGCTGTTCATTTTGGAGGACTCATACCTCCCAACTGGATGGACATCTCCAATGGGTTCCAAGCCCTCTTTATCCCATTGGCAGGAGGGAGGGCAATATATGTTCCATCAGAGCTATCAGATGGAGAAAGTTCAAATGAAGAACCAGCTCTGTAATCTGTATCTGGAGAAATCAGGTTATTCCCAGAAGTATGTTTTGTACATTCACTCCTGTCAGACACACTTATATCTATCTATTCATTGGTCTTACTGAAGGATTTTTCATTTTCTTTGGGGGAACCAAATATATCATTTGGTGGTACACGTTCATGCTTTTCTTCTTGGAGAGAAATTTCTTCTGGAGTTATTTAAGTTCTGTTAGAGTCTTTTATATCTGTAAAATCATCACTAAAGTCTTCACTTAAATCATTCTTATCAGAAGATGACAAAGATGACAAGGAAATGTCATCTACATCATCACTCAGCTTCTAATTTTAGCATTACACTTCATGGTCTGGTCATTTTCTGTTCTGTAACTATCATTTTCAATTATTTCTTGGTCCTTATCAGTAGCTCTGTTGTTAGTTAAAAGTATAACATCCTCTTCTATACATGTGTCAACAGGTGAATTTTTATTGCCATCAACTGTGATGTTCCCAGCAAATGAAGGTCTGGGTTTCAACAAAGAGGGATAAACAATCCTATAACCCAAAGTGGAAGTCAGGACTGGGCCACTGGTAAAGCCAACTTCTTTCCAGCAACAGCATAAGGCCTGTTAAATCCATACCCTAAATGTTCATCCCCATTGAGTACTTATGGCTGGTGGCAATTTCTTGTTAGCATGCTTGACCTTAGAGGCACTCTGATGGGTAGCTGTTGGTTTTGGTAAGGCTTTGTAAGATCTATTGAAGGAATGTGATCTGGTTATAGATGAAGATGGAAGGAAGGAATTCTGAATGGAATGTGAAAAACTTTGTGACCTTTCCACTTTTTCACAAGTAATAGATTTGATATTGTCTGTTGATTGTGCTAAGCTTCTCCAGAACAGCTTCTAGTGGCACAGGAGTTTGCTCTAGGTCTTTGCATGCTACCAGCCCATCAGTTTCCATAAAATCCATTCAACTGCAATTTTGGAGCACTGACTGAAGAATATGAAGTCCTTCCTAATGATGTACCTTTGGTGAATTTACCCAGGTTAGATGGTCCAGATAAAGACTTTTGGTTTAACTCCTCTGTAGATGACACAAACATAGCGGATGGCTTTGATAACTTTGATGTGAATAAAGAAACACTTTTCAAACTTCCCTTTACCCCATTTTTATCAAACATTCCTTGAGTAGGAGTATGTTTTTCAGAATTTGGAGAACTCTTAGGCTCTCCAGCACTTTATTCACCAAGGTGACATTTATTTGCTTTTTTCCAATTAAATGAATGTGTCAATGGACAATTGGAGCCATTATTTTTTGTGTCACTTTGGACACTGCTACTCTTAGAAGTCCCAAACTACCAAGTGCCCCATTTGGCATTGGCTGCAGTGTACTTCTTATGAGTTTGGTTCCATACTTTGGCAACTTGGAACCCAAAAATGTCTTGATTTATGTTTTCTCTTCCATGAGCTATAAGATGCATTTGTTCTTTAACATTGATAGTATCATGCGGAGGTCACCCTGCCTCTTTGGTCTTGACACGGCTGCAGGCTGTCTAGCAACCAGCCAGCTCCAGGATGGAAGGTGAGGCAAGGATAGCCGGTCACATCCCCACTGCCCACCCTGAAGTTGCCAGCAGTGCATCTGTGGCCTGAGGCAGCCCCAGATGCCAGAGCCACCGCACCCCCTTCCCTGGCCAGTGCCCGCCTCCACAAGAGTTTTTACAGTCACAGGTGGATCCTTAAGCCAGAGATGTTGATTCGATACAGACCTCAATAATAAAAACGCTTGAAATAAGGAGATTGCTTTCCTTTTTTTTTTCAATGATTTGTTCTTGTGTTTGCCTAGGGTGATTGCTCCAATTTCCGGTACATGTTGGTAAATACCTCTATCGCCAAAACCTCATCACCCTGAACTGTGACAACTTCAGTAGATGTTAACAATCCTTTCAACCAACCCACATTGTGAATCCACTAATTTTTAAAGTAAATTTGGAATTTCAGATGATTTATAGTCTGCAAATCAACAGGTCCATGGGACTTCTGTTAACACAATCAGGTTGGCACACACACATGAACAAACATGCACACACATACACATGCTCTTGCTGAATGTACATGTCAGAGGTTTGCATCCCCATGGGTGACCCATGTAACCTAATATTCTCCTTGCTACTCTTAGGTGAAAGCTCATGGACAATACCACATGGCTGGGCAGACACATGGGAGGCTCTGCTTTCATCCTGATGGGAATCTTCAGTCAATCCGAACACCCAGCTCTCCTCTGTGTTGTCATTTTTGTGATTTTCCTGATGGCTTTGACTGGAAATGCCATCCTGATCCTTCTGATACACTCTGATGCCCACCTCCACACACCCACGTACTTTTTCATCAGCCAGTTGTCTCTCATGCATATGATGCACATTTCTATCATGGTGCCCAAGATGCATGTGGACCAGGTCATGGGTGTGAATAAGATCTCAGTCCCTGAATGTGGGATGCAAATGTTCCTCTACCTGATGCTAGTAGGCTCAGAATTTTTCCTTCCCTCCACCATGGCCTATGGCCAGTACTTACTCATCTGCCAACTTCTCCTCTACTCTGTCCTCGTGAACCGCAGGGTCTGTCTCCTCCTAGCATCTGGTTGCTGGTACTTGGTTCAGTGGATGGCTTCATGCTCACTCCCATCACCATGACTTACCCCTTCTGCAGATCCCAGGAAATCTTTCACTTCTTCTGTGAAGTCCCTATCATAATGAAGGTCTCCTGCTCTGGCACCTCATTCATTGAGTCACTCATGTACCTGTGCTATGTTCTCATGCTCCTCATCCCTGTGACAGTCATTTCAAGATCCTACATTTTATCATTCTCAACATTCATAGGATGAACATAGAGAATGAGAAGAAGACATTTGCCATCTCTTCCTAAAAATCACTGTGGTCATCGTGTTCTGTGGGGCCTCCATCTACACTTACAAGCTCCCTAGCTCCTACCACAGTTGGAGAAGACATGGTGGTGTCTAGTAACATTTTTTTTCCTTTTCTTCACACATCAGAGTTTTAAATCATATGCCAATGCTATCACTCAGACTCTCATATATGAAACCTCACTTGATCTCCACCTCTTTTTCTAGGGAGCTGTTTCCCTCTATTAGAAAAGTCTTCATTTTACATTGCTTTTATTTTTAAAATGTATTAGGCAATCATATTGGGTCAACATTACATTTACTGAAGTTGATAATTGAACTATGATTCTGCAGGGAAAACATAATTAAAACATCATGAAGTATACAGCTGATTCTCAAATTACAGGGAAAGAAGGGCAGAGGTGGAGAGGGAGAGATTGGTTGAAAGTGGTTAAAATGGAAAAGTTTGAATTGTATAAATGCTACTACAATAAAAAGTTATTTTAAAAAAATTAAAAGGCTTAAATGTGTTCTTTTTACTATTCTTATTCATGCTACTTTTCTGAAAATTTGAAATTGTTCCCAAATAAAGAGAAAAATATCACTTTCTCTCCTTTATTTGCATTCCTACTATCTGGTGGCAGTGTAAGTTATGGCTGGTTTTCAGATGTATTTGTAATCATTTTCAGAGATAGTTTTAAATATATGACACAAAATGATTCCCTCTCTACTTTCAGAGAGCGATCAGGCAGATTTAACACAGATTTTAACAATTTTAGGGCTAATTTTATTTAATTGGAATAATTGAAAAGAGAACTATTTAGCAAAAGTATAAGTGTTTACCAGTGATATTTCAGCCATGAAGGGAATGTGAATTTTGAGAAGTGGAAACCTCAAAATAAAATATGTGTTGTTTCTCAGCTGACACAAAATCAATGGAGTATTACTTGGAACTCAAGTCAGGTCACCCAAAGGAGGAAATTGGAAACAAAGTTAATTTTGAATCCTATTTTATTGACATCATAAATATGGAAGAGTTTGAAATCTTTACCCTATCTTTTTCCTCAACAAAACTTTCTCCTAGTAATTCTCCTTACAGCTTCCGTAATCTGCTTGTTTCTAAGACTATAGATAATAGGATTCAGGAAAGGAGGAACTACAGTATAGAACACAGAAGTGATCGTGTCCTGAATCGTGGGTGAATGGGAGGTTGGCTTCAGGTATACAGCAGCAACTGAGCTGACAAAGACGCTCACCATGAGCATGTGGGGAACACAAGTTGAAAAGACTTTTCCTCGCTCTTCCCTTGTTGGAAACTTGAGCACAGTAGAAAATATGCAAATATAAGACCTGGTAATAAATGCAAAGCCAAGAAGAATCACCACTACAGAGATAAAATTTGCAATTTCATTACTTAAGGTGTCAGAGCAGGTGAGATTCAGCAGTGGCGGAATGTCACAGAAGTACTGATGGATCACGTTCGACTGACAGGTCAGCCTGAATGTGTTTCCAGCATGGAATCCAGAGTAGACAATACCACTGAGTACTGAGACTACAGTCATCTGAACACAGACACGAGGGTTCATGATCATAGGGTACTGGAGGGGCTGGCAGATGGCCACGTAGCGGTCGTGGGCCATGATGGTGAGGAATAGCATTTCAGTAAAAGCAAGGAAAATCATGAAGAAGACCTGAGCTGCACATCCGACTATGGAGATCACCCTGCTGTCAAGCAGGAAGATAACACATGCCTTGGGTATTGTAACAGAAATATAGCACATGTCCAAGAAAGAGAGATTCCTAAGAAAGAAGTACATGGGGGTATGAAGACTATGGTCAAGTGTGGTTACTGTAAAAATAAGAAAGTTTCCCATCAGGGTTGCCAAGTACATCAGTAGGAATAGCACAGCATGCAAGACTCTTAGTTCCCACACTTCAGAAAATCTTGCAAGCAAGAATTCAGTCACCATGGTAGAGTTGGGCATCTTTAGGCAATTTTCCTTGGTCCTGAAGAGGCAGACGGGTAAAACCTAGGAAACATTGCAGAAATTAGCAAAAGTACATTTATTGACTCACATTTATTGACTCGCATTTATCCAATTTTATTCTCTCTCATTTGTTTTGGTTAGTAGAATAGCACATCATATTTCCTCATGTTACTTTAATCTCCAGGCTTGTGTAAATCATTTCCAGGATAGGAATTGCATGAAAATATAATCTTTAAGAGCTTGTGCCTATGTTTTCACAAATTATTTCACTTAGCATATAAAATTAATACATCACTTACTATATAAAATGGATATATTGGAGGTCAAATTTTTGCCTAAAAGATAAATGAATTTAATACAGGTAATTTCTATGTATCCTTGACACATTAGTAGTATTCTATAAATGCTAATGGTTATTTGATGACCAAACAAAATGTGAGTAACAATAGCAGGCTGATTTTTTGGACCTCTGAAAATTTTACTATCAATTATAATCCATTATAATTGATATATTGTAATCCATTATAATCCATTATAATTGATATATAATTATAATTATAATAATCCATTATAATTGATACATAATTATATCACCTGCCAGGTGGAAAATTATTTTTATCTTCATTTCCTCCACTGTGACTTTTGATGCTATTTTGATGTTTGATCTTTTGACATCTTTTTGTCATTTTAATAGTTTGTTAGATTCTTCCTGACTTTATTTTCTTCATTCCATAGCCTAGATAAAAGAACCAACCCCATGAATTACATTAACACTAGCTTTTATTCATCCAGAAGTTCTTATGTAGTTTACATTATTTATATATTATGTATTGTAATTCTCATTGAAACTTGGTAAAATGGGAAGAAAATATGGAATTTTAAAGATGAAAGAATAGGTCACTGAAAGGTCAGGACACTTAACTAACCATAAAAATGTAAACTGAGGAGTTTGCTTTCAAAGAAAGCATTGTCTTCACAATTGCCTGTCACCACATTGTGCATTTCCTCCACCAGTACTCCGGATCATACCAAGCTACGCTGTTTCCCAGGGTCCCAAGTCATGCTCCTTGTTCAGGCTGGACATTCCCCGGTGTGGCTACAGTTCAGCCTTCTCTACGGCAGGATCCAGGGGACACCAATTTTTGTGTTCATTTAAATCACAATGATCCAGAGCTGAGAAGTTATTCCCACAAATTGAGTAGCAGTAGATACTTTAGTATTCCAGTCTCTTCTCAATGTCAGAAAGCTTGCTTATTCATTTAAAATATCCTGAGATTTGTAGTAATAAATTAAGAATTTCAATATAAAGTAATTTTTATGTTTAGTCACTCATCTTTTCCTCCTTATGTGCTGTCTTAATAAGAAAAGAATCATTCATAACTAAGGTGAATTCACAAACTCATCTAAAGTCTTTCTCATCTTTCACTCATGCTGATGTTTCTCATTAAATGCCATGAGATTTTCTGCTTCCCCATGTAATCCTTGAAAGTAAAGTAATGCTTAGTTTCGTCTTTTCAAAAAACAATACATCACTTGCATCTCTTGGTTAGTAGATATAAACTGTGAAAATGAGTGTTTATTAAATAACAATATCAAGTTCACTAATGTAGGCAGTTATGTCTTCATTTTGTGGAAGGTAGTATCATGCTTTCCAATAAAATATGAATGTATTTCAGGATTTGAATAAGCTAAGGTAGAAAGACTGCTTGGTGTATGGGTCATTAATGTCCATTATAATCACAACCAGTTCCTTGTTCTCTTTCATAATCGTAGGCCTCTAACTAAACCCTTACTGAGTGCTCAGGTGCAGAAAGTATTCTTCTGGACATGATTAAACTGTTTATTTTACTTGCTGCATTGAAATGGCAGAATGCACATTTTTGGCCTGCCTACATTTTTACTCTCTAATTCTCACTGATAATGGAACATTCACTGTCCCCTCACACGTAACATCCTTATTTCCTTGTTGCCTTTCCCTTGTGATCGATGTATGCTCCTACCACATAGAGAACCTCTGCTAAATAACAGAAGGCAGGACAGAGTCACTTTCAGACTGACTTCCCGCTCTCAAGACCAAACGCTTTCTCTCTTTTGGTTCCTTCTTATCTCAGGATGCTTCAAAATTGTGCAATAAATTGTTCTTGTTTTGGTTGTTGTTGTTTTGTACCACCCTGTTTACTGAAAATTTATTGATAGCATGATATGAAAATCTTGGTTTAAATTGTTATTTCAATATTTATAGTAGCTCTATCTAGCTATAAATATATATAAAGATATAGAGTAGAGCAATAGTAGTTCAATATTTATTAGTATATTATACATAGTAGTTATAATGAAATTAAAAGTTTCATTCTGAAGATTGAGGTTTTAAAATACTTACATCAGACAACTACCACCATATTAAAGAAATACAATGGGCTTTCACAGTTTGAACATATAATGAAAAAATATTATCATTTCACAAATACCAATCAAGTTTAGGTCTTTAACTTGAATTTCCCTGTGCATTATAGCAGAGTTAAAACTTCATAAACACCAGGGGAAGAAAAGTTCTGCATCCTGACTCTGCAGTTTAATTGCTATACAGCTAAGGAGGGTCTCTCAAATATCTTCAAATCTCAATTTCCCTATCTATAAAAACTGTAATACTGGCTACCTAATGAATTTTATATCTGTGAAATATTTCAAATAAATGAGAAACTCAAAATAGTGGATATGCCAAAGTAAAGCAAATGAAAAAGAAATACAAATCCAAAATCGGACTAAGCATGTAACTCCTCCAAAACTTATTTTTATCCAGCTTATGTACATAGTAGTATTGTATTTTTAAATAAGCAAATAAAGAAGCAAAGGAAAGGCAACACTCTGCATATGCTCATGTAATTTTCTGTTAAATGGAGTATGACAATATAAAATGCCCCGCATAGACAAATAGAAATTGTAAAATTCAGAATATTTCTTAATCTTCAGACTGGTGTATGGCAAGAAAATAACCTGTGTAGTAAAATTCTCCTGAGGTAAGTAGATTATTCCATGTGAACCCCTATTCATCAACAAGTAAAAACAAGTGAATTTTTAACTTTTCTGCAAAGGCTTGATGGATGTATTTCTCATTCATAAGAATTAGAATATATACTTTACACATTAGTTCTTTTACTTATGATTGCGTACATCCACTTAATCTTTAATTTATTCAAAATTAGCTTAATCTTTTAAAATATTTTCAGGTGAATTATATGCAGACATTTTTCTGGAAGTTCTGGTGAACTATCATAAACAAATGCTTACCTGTTTTCATTACATGATAGGATAAAACCCTAGAATTACATCTGAAATAGAAGAATTTATGTACATATTTTGACAGGAAATCACTTATTTTCTTTGTACTACCTGAACATATGGTACAATACTTGGTAAAAAGAAATATTGGGTAAATATTTGTTGAAATTATTACTTGACTGGCAATGATATACATAAATCATTATTTTCACTCTTTTAGGTAAAACACAACCCACCAGAATTAAATATGTTCAAATATAAATTTAAATAGTCATTCAAGAACTGAGGTTTTGGGCAGCATGCAGATATGCATGCAGGCATTTTTGTTCCATCATGTTTTGCAGGCATCTACGATCTACTAGGTTCAGTGCTGAAATCAGTTTACTCTGTTTCAATGAACAGCTAAACATTGTGTTAAAAATTCTGGGGCAGGGTTATTTAATGCAATGAATAAAAAGTTCAGGTTTGTCTTATTGTGTCTGTACCTGCCCTGTGTATATTTCCTATTCTAATTACTTTGACACCCTGCCTCAAAAATCAAATGAGTAGTTCAGGAAGAAATGTGGGTGATTCATGGAAGAAAGGGAAAAAGGAGAGAAAAATGAATTATTAACAAAACACTCACAAGTTAATAGACTTTCCTTAAGCTGTATAGGCCTATTAGATTTCTGGTAAGGGTCCAGCGATGTTTTACAGACAGGCTAGGATGAGCCAGCATATTTAGTTGACATGCTTGAGATACTGAGAGGAACCTTTCTGTTTTTAGTAAGAGCTTCCACATTCAGTTTTATTTCCAAAAGGGAAGACTCCAGTGGTATCATTCAAAACCCCTGGGAACATAGACTTTGGCACCATTAGTATCCAGTGCCCAGAGGTAATTTCATTGAGGTAAATGGTTCTAGATGATAAAGGAACAGGGTCCAAGTACAATCTGTCCATAAATATAACTTTTGTAGACAAACAAGGAAAAAAAAAAAAAAAGATGTAGTGCCCCCTTGAGGAGCCTGTGGAGAATGCAGGGGTATTCGCCTACCCCACCTCCATGGTTGCTAACATGACCACAGACATAGGGGACTCGTGGTTTGATGGGTTGAGCCCTCTACCATAAGTTTTACCCTTGGGAAGACGGTTGCTGCAAAGGAGAGGCTAGGCCTCACTGTATTTGTGCCTAAGAGTCTCCTCCTGAATGCCTCTTTGTTGCTCAGATGTGGCCCTCTCTCTCTGGCTAAGCCAACTTGAAAGGTGAAATCACTGCCCTCCCCCCTACGTGGGATCAGACACCCAGGGAAGTGAATCTCCCTGGCAACGTGGAATATGACTCCCGGGGAGGAATGTAGACCCGGCATCGTGGGATGGAGAACATCTTGTTGACCAAAAGGGGGATGTGAAAGGAAATGAAATAAGCTTCAGTGGCAGAGAGATTCCAAAACGAGCCGAGAGATCACTCTGGTGGGCACTCTTACGCACACTTTAGACAACCTTTTTTAGGTTCTAAAGAATTGGGGTAGCTGGTGGTGGATACCTGAAACTATTAAACTACAACCCAGAACCCATGAATCTCGAAGACAGTTGTATAAAAATGTAGCTTATGAGGGGTGACAGTGGGATTGGGAATGCCATAAGGACCAAACTCCACTTTGTCTAGTTTATGGATGGATGTGTAGAAAAGTAGGGGAAGCAAACAAGCAGACAAAGGTACCCAGTGTTCTTTTTTACTTCAATTGCTCTTTTTCACTCTAATTATTATTCTTGTTATTTTTGTGTGTGTGCTAATGAAGGTGTCAGGGATTGATTTAGGTGATGAATGTACAACTATGTAATGGTACTGTAAACAATCGAAAGTACAATTTGTTTTGTATGACTGCGTGGTATGTGAATATATCTCAATAAAATGATGATTAAAAAAAAAATAAAGGAATGGATTATGTAAAAAAAAATATATATATAACTTTTGTGTATCAAAAGATATAAGTATATTTGAACCAATGGAAAGATTTTGTGAGGAATAAAGAGACAATAATTTAAACAGAAAGTGAATCACAGTTATCCTAATATTCTGAAGTCTCCTAGGTTGAAATGTCTGTGGAAGCAGAGAAGGAGAAGCCCATAGCCCAAACTCAGTCTAATCCAGTGATACCAACTGTTACTGCTCATCTGCAGGGTTTTCCTCTCAGGAAAACTGTGATTTACACTAGTCAGGCAAAACTAACAATATTGTTAATGTGCTCAGTGAAAATCTCTGAAGAGCCTTCCTGAAATTGTCCAAAGTGCCTATATGGGCCTGACATCAAAGCCCAACACAGTGGCCTGTGAGCTCTAAGATCATCAGGACATCACTTTATCTCTGGTGCTTCAACTTCTTCATCTTATCACACATTAACCACAGTGTCCACCATCATGTACTATTCAAGAAGAGGGACACATAACACATTTAGACTAGTCTCTGGCCCAAAGTGCATATTAGGGAATGCTGCAATATCTGTTCTGTATTCATGGTAATGGGATGAGTGAATCAGTCAGATCCTTTCAAGAAAGGAGAAGCCTCAGCATGCTTTTCAGAAGTGCTTCCTAACCTCTCATTGATTTCCAGTTTCTAATTCTACTCTGCCTAGGCAACACACTTAATTATTTCAAACCAATCAATATATACTTGAAAAGAATGTGCATTCTCTACCATTCAACAATAGTTAATTTTAACATTTTATACCTTTACTTAATATTTATTTTACTATCTGAATTGTACTTACATATCCAGTTATTTTTTTTGTTTTGTTTTCTAATTTTGGATTATTTTATGCACTATATATTTTGAAGCTATGTTACTGGGTGCATATATAAATTTACAACTGTTATGTCTTCCTATTTAGCTTCTTATCATGATGCAAAATAACTCAATATGAGGAATAATTCTTGCCTGTAGGTCTACAATGTTTAATAAGAACACAGCTGCATAGCCATAGCAGCTTTTGGTTTGTGATTGCACCATACCTTTTTTCCATGTTTTAAACATTTATTTTCAATGCATATATTTGCATTTATATTAAATATTATTTATTGTAAACAGAATATTATTTTTAGATCTCAATTTATTTTTTAATCCACTTATACAATCTTTGTTTTTCCATTGAATTTTTCAGTTTATTTACGTTTAATGTTATTACTAATAAATTTTGGGTTTCTATGTATTTGTCTCATTTGTTCACTATTCTATTTTTCTTCAATTAGGTAAATAAGCTATATTTTTACTTTTACTTTTCTTCTTTAGTGGCTTTTCTCTGATGTAGCATTATGTTTTATTTTGTAGTTATCTCATAAAGATTTCTGTATCCATTTTCTTCGCTGTAAAATCTAGTCTTATTAGGATTTGCACAACTTCTTGAGTCCATATATTCACCTTTCCCAGTGCTCTTCATTCCTTACTCTACCAGTGTGTCCATCTGGATGGTTTTCCTTCAGTCTGTGGAACATCTGTTAAAATTTCTTTTATTATAGGAATGTCGACATTACATATTTTTCTGTTTTTAAAATTATATATAATTATTTGTTCCCACATTAAAATATTCCTGTAGATACTTAATACTTTGACTTTTGTAATTTATTCATTTGAGTAACCTTGACTAAAGTTGAACTTCATGAAAATAGACTCAGAAAGTGATTTTCCTTTTGCAACTGTTTTTTTCTCACCATAATCTTTATCAGATTCTTCCATGTATTTGTTGTATAGGTGGTTTTCCTTTTCTATATCAGGAGTATTCCACATTTTATTTATCAATCCTCTTGATAAAGGACATTCTATATTACCATATTTTTGCTATTAGGAAAATAAATCATTTATAAAATTTGCTGTATATGTCTTTTGGTGGCTACAAGTGCTCATTTATCTTGAGTATAGAACTAGGAAAAAAAGACTGGGTCCTATGGCAGATACATGTTTGGTTATAATAGATAGTATATCATTCACACTCACATTGGCCATGTAAGAAAATTTCATTTGCCTCTCATACATGCTAAAACTTTTACTGAGATCGGCATCATGGAAAATGATAGAGTTGGGCACTCCAAGACTCAGTTCCTCCACTGAAGCAGCCACTAAGCTTGCAAAATGATAGAAATGATTTTTTCATTACTCTGGATATTGGTATTAGAAAACTTATATCAATCTTGGGAGTGCTTAATGTTGAAATAAGATATGAAATTTGGTAACAACAAAACAAAAACATTGTGCTGCATTTGACACCATTTACCATTCCCCTATTTGGAACAAGCCATGGGCATGGTAATCGGTATTCCTGATGCAGCTTGCTGGTGCCAGAAGGGTTAAGATGAATCAGATTCTCAAACAACAAAAAAAATTGATTGTGAATTTTTACTTGTCTGGTGGTGCCTTGATGAATTTGACATTTTTGCCCCTAATAGTTGAGTGACTTCTTGGGAAGCAATGATTGTAGCATTTAAAGATGTATACTACCTGTTGCCCTATGAGGCAAATGATAGCAAATGCAGTGGGTGGTGTGCTGGTTTGGAGGTATTATGTCTCCCAAAGTGCCATGTTCTTTAATGCAATCTTGTGGGGGCAGACATATTAGTGTTGACCAGGTTGGAATCCTTTGAGTGTTTCCATGGAGATGTGACTCAATCAACTGTGAGTGAGAACTTTGATTGGATAATTTCCATATAGGTGTTACTCCACCCATTTAAGATGGGTCTTAATTGAATCACTGGAGTCCTATAAAATAGGTCACAGACAGATGGAGGTGCTGCAACCAAGAGAGAGACACTTTGAAGAATGCACAGGAGCTGAAAGTGGATCTGGGACACAACCTGGGATTGGCAGACAACAGCCATGCCTTCCCAGCTAACAGAGGATTTCTGGACACCATTGGACTTCCTTTGGGGTATGTATACTTGTGTTGATGCCTTCATTTGGACATTTTCATGGCTTTCAGACTGTAACTTTGTAACCAAATAAACCCCCTTTATAAAAGCCAATCCATTTCTGGTATTTTGCATAATGTCAGCATTAGCAAACCAGAACATTGAAGCAGTGTTCCCCAGAAAAAATATGCTCTTAAATTTAATCTATCCCTGTGTTTTTGAAATCCTGCAAATAGGTATTTTTGATGTTGTTTCTAGAAATAAGGTATAACTTAGATGAATCATGAGAAGTCTTAATCCTGTAATTAAAGGCCTGTAAGGAAGACAACAGAGGAAGAAAGACAGAGAAAGCACCCAGGAGTTGAAAGTCAACAGATCCTGGAGGAGAATGAAGAAGCCAGGAAAGACTCCCATGTGAATGGCCATGTGACAGAAAAGTCAAGGACCAAGGATCACTGGCAGCCAGTTCTAGAGCACCATGGTCTTCTGAGAGAAAGCAATACCTTGGTAACACCTTGATATTGGACTACTTCTAGCCTCAATACACTGAGCCAATAAATTCCTGTTATTTATGACAACAGACTGCAAGGAATTTGACTTGGCAGCCAGGAAATTTAATCAGATTTGGTACTGTAAAATGAGGTGCTGCTATTTCAAATAACTAAAATCTGGAAACAGCTTTAGAATTTGCTAATAGGTAGAGGCTGGAAGAATTGTGAGGGGAATAATAGAAAAAGCCTTAGATTGCTTTGAAGAGATTTTTGGTAGGAATATGGATGCTAAAGTTACTTCTGATGAGGCCTTAGAAGGATATGACAAACGAGTTATTGAAAATTGGGTGCAAGTGATCCTTGTTTTAAAGTGGCATAGAACTTTGCAAATTTGAGTTTGAATTTCAGACGGAAGTCAGAACATGCAGCATATGGTGAAGTGAAAGAGGAAATGGATAGCTGAGAAATGAACACTGAAGCAAAGAGAAACCAGAAATTAATGGTCTGGGAAATTTTGAGCCTATCCAAATAACATGCATTCAGGCTAGGAACAGAAGCAGCTGTATCAGGGACCTCCATGAACTTCTGGAAATTGAGGACCTGGAGAGAAAGGACCCATGTGCGTATTTAACCGAACATGGATTCAGTCAGGCATTTCAGTGGAAGTCAGGACAGAAATGCTGTTTTGCAGGATAGATGTGTGGAAAGTTTTATTTTCTTAGCTGACAAAGCTTCTGCATAATTTTTATGAGTAGAACCACTGCCAGCCTGGACTGAAAGGGAAAAGAAAGTTTGAGTTGAAGGAAAAAATGGCCTCAAGTGAATACCATAGAAGCCCAGATGGGGGCTAAAGAGATATCCTTGGGCCAAAATAGCAGGCTCACCCATGTGTAGGGAAAGGGTACGTTCACCCTGCACTTGGAGGTGTCAGGCCATCTGCCCCAGCATGTGGATGGGGCAGGCCTTGTGACCCATTGATAAGGAAGAATGCTTCTATACCAGTGCTCAGAGATGGTGAAGACTGTGTCCCAGCATTCATGGAGGGCCTGGACATCACTCCACTGCCCAGAGAGGGTGAGAACTGTGTCCTGATATCTGCATAGAGCCTGGCCACCATCCTAATACTTGGAGAAGATGGTGTCTTTACCCCAGTGCTTGGGGGAGAGCATGACCAATGTCAAAGTTCTTGAAAAGAATGGGGCTGATGCTTCATCAGGACTGGAGGAAAAAATTTCAAACCGTAGATGACTCTCAGACCTTG
Organism: Choloepus didactylus; assembly: GCF_015220235.1. Taxonomy (NCBI): domain Eukaryota; kingdom Metazoa; phylum Chordata; class Mammalia; order Pilosa; family Megalonychidae; genus Choloepus; species Choloepus didactylus. The sequence continues at coordinate 440,742 of NW_023637579.1, forward strand.
AAATCTAGTGGAGTTTGCCCTCCTGGGGTATGGAATTGTTGAGAATCATGATCCCTGTTTTCCTACAAATTTCTCCCTTCTGTAACACTACTGTTTATTTTATGACTGTCCTTCCATTGTATATTGGACACAGATAACTTGTTTTCTACTTTACATGGCTCCATAGACAGAGGAGAATTGTGCTCCAGGACAGACCACACCCATAACTAATTTTGGTGAGACTTTGTACTTAACATTGTCACTGAAATGACTTAAAGCTTTCATGATGTTGTGAAAGAATGAAGTATTTCATCAATGCTGCACACCCCAGAAAATCATTCTCTTAAACTAATCAATTCCTGTTCATATGAATCCATTGAAGCAGGACTTATAGATGAGGTTACTGTGGATAAGATGTGGCTCAGATGTGTCAGGATGGATCTTAATCCTATTACTGAAGACATTATAGGGCAGGTAACAGAGAGAGAAAGTCAGAGGTAGCAACCAGAAGCTTAAATCAATAGAACCTGGAAGAGAAAGAAGCTGAAAGGCCACAAAGTTATAGAATAGCCAAGGACCAAGGATTGCTGACAGACAGCCCCAGAACACCAGAGTCTTCTTGTGTTGATGATGCCTTGATTTTGGATTTTCCTAGCTGGAAATCCATGAGCCAAAACGTCTGCCCCTACAAGACTTCATCAAAGAATATGGCCTTTTTCTGGGGGACATAATACATTCAAACGGTCACAATACCCATTGGTTAAGCCAACATTGCATGGTAGTCACTTTATCAATGAGGATACTAAAACACAAGTCAATCAGCATATGGTCACAAAAGCCTGGAAATAAAGATGCTGACAAGGAGGATCATTGTGGGAATAAGGATTTCAAAGAGACAACTACATATATTGAAGAAGCCAAAGAAAAACTCACATGCTCAGAAAAAGACTTTATTGAACATTAGGTTTTCACCCCCAAACAATCTTTGGGCTCTGTCCAAGCAAGAGGGGAAGGCTAAGTCATATGTATAGGTGACCAGGCTAACTGTTGGAATGCTCTAGTGTACAATCAATTTGCAAAGAGCAAGAAAGTGCTTTGCTTTTTTTTGTTTTGTTTTTTAGTTCTAGGGATTCTGTCAAATTACTGGATGAGTGCTCAAAATATATAATGGAGATGTCAATGATCACACTTCAGAGATAAGAATTATCTGTCATATCACTGGCTGAACACTGAGAAAATTAAATGGACACTTTGACAATCACCCATGACAAGATATAATATCTCTACAAAAATTGTACACAAAAATTGTGAAACAAATGGAAAACTACACACACAAAACAAGCAAAAACAGCAACACCTGGGAGTCAGGAAAATCTGATTTCCATTCTTATCACATTTTAATATTTTAAATGTCAAAATTGCAGCAAAAAGTACAAACAAACAAACAAGATATTATGGTATATTCAAAGAAAAAAGGAAATTGACAGAAGCTCTCCCTGAGAAAGCCCACACATGGACTAGAAAAAGACTTTAAAACAACTGCCTTAAATATGCACTATGAGATAAAAGGTGTTGTGAAAAAAATCATATATAAACCCAGAAAACAATAAAAATGTAAATGTAGAGATATTATCAACAAAATAATAGAAATTATAAAAAGGAATTAAATAGAAATTCTGGAGCTGAAAAGTACAATAGATAAGTTGAAATATTCACTTACATTTCAATAACAGTTTTGAGGTGGCAGAAGAAGAATCAATGAACTAGAAGACAGGTCAATTGAAATTAGCAATTTGGAAGAACAGAAAGATAAGTAATTAGAAAGAAATGAACAGAGACTAGTACACACGTGATACATCACCAAACATACCAACATGTGAATTATTGGCATTCCAGAAGGAGAGCAGACAGAAATGGCAGAAAGAATATTTGAAGAATATGGCTGAAAACTTCCCAAATTTGATAAAAGACACAAATTTACACATACAGGAATATTAATGAAGGCCAAATTGGATAAACAAAAATTCAATCAAACCAAGAAACATTACAATCAAATGTCAAAATCAAAGACTGCTGGGGAAGTCATAGACTCACTCAGCAGGTGTCTCCCAGCCCTCACCTACCCTCCTCCTTTCTCCCTTGTGGTTGTTTGTGTGCAGGTGTTTTTTACGTCTCTTCTCTTGTTTGTTTTTTTTATTTGCAGGTACTTGGTATATCTCCATTTGTGCTTGTTTGCATGCTGGTTTTCTTAATGCTTCCTTTTGCAAGAGACTGCAAGCAGCTAGCGGAGACATATAATCTTAACGAGCCTCAGCTGCTTACCAAGGTACAAAGGTTGCTTATTGATAGGGATCCCCTACTCTAGATTGTGTAAAACTCAGCCCTTGGGCACTGCAGCAGCCCCTCACTTCTGACACAAAGAGAGGCATGCAGAGCTACTGAGCAGTTTTCCCTGGAAACTTGTCAAGGTGGAATATTTCCTCCCACTTTTTGGACTCTTTGTGCTATGTGTAAGTAATAAAGCACTCACTTACTGAAAGTGTCTGTAGTGACTGAGCTTGTGCTCCTACATGCAACATATAGCCACTAGCTCCTCAAGAAAACAGAGAATCTTGAAATCGGGAGGAGAGACACAACACATTACATACATTGAATCTTGAGGCAACACACAATATACAATGGAAATGCAATATACAATGTACAATATACAGTGGATCTTGAGGCAATGGATCTTAGGCAATATCTCATCTGAAAACATGGAGTTCAGTAAAGGAGTGGAAGGACATATGTAAATTACTGAAAGAAAAAGAATATTATAATCAAGGATTCCATATCTAGCAAAAAATGTCCTTGAAAAAATGAGGGAGAAATTAAGGCAGTCCCTGATAAACAAAAGCTGAGGTACTACTTTGGTAATGGGCATGCCCTACTAGTAATACTAAAGGAAATCATTCAGGCTGAAATTAAAGAACACGAGACAGCAGCTCACATTAAATGAAGAAACAAAAACACTGGCAAAGGAAATTACATAGCAGACATAAAATTAGTACTACTATTTTTGTTTGTATCTCCTTTTTCATTTTCTATATGATTTAAAAGACAGAGGCATAAAACAAAATCTATGCTAATGGATGCACCATGTATAAAAATCTAACTGTGGATACAACAGCGTTAAGGGTGTTGGAGCTTTATAGAGCAGGAACTTGAATGCTATTGAAGCTAAATTGGTTATCAGTTGAAGTCATATTCTTATAAAGTTCAGATCTTAATTGTAATCTTGAGAATAACCACTAAAATACACAGTAGCTGAAAGGAGGAAGAAATCAATATGTTAGATTAGAAAATTAAATCAAACACAAAAGAAGTCAGTATTGCCAGAAATCAGGAACAAAAATATGGCATTGAAACCATTATAAAAATGGCAGAAGTGCTTTCTTATATTAATCACTTGAACATAAATGGAATAAACTCACCAATTAAAAGATAGAAATTGGAAGAATAGGTTTAAAAAATATATAAAACTATATTCTGTCTACCTGAGGATCATTCCAGATCCCAAAACTCAAATAGATTGAAAGCAAATAGGAAAGAAGATATATCATGCCACATAGTAACCAAAAAAATTATAGGTTGGCTATACTAATATTAGATTAAATAGAATAGAAGTCATTTTTAAAGACAAAGAAGAATGGTATATATTGATGAAATTCAATTAATCAATAAGATATAGCAATAATAAAAAACTTATACACACCAAACAGCACAGACCAAAAATACATGAAGCATATCTTAACAGCATTTTAGATTCTCATATAAATGCTTGCAAGTGTAAAAGGCAATAAAGAGCAACATATGTGGTAAATATGAAACCAGTGACCATATAAGAGACACTTATCATTCCCTGTGGGGTTTATAACACATGTAGAAGTAAAATATGTGCTATAATAAAAAATATATACAGAAGGAGAAAACAGGTTAAAATTATGCAATGATAGGTTATTCCGGAAAGTTTTAGCTTAAGGTTGCATTGGAAATTGAATTATGTACCCCAAAAAAAGCCATGTTCAAATGTTAATCTGTGTTTTGGTGAGCATGAGTTCATTTTTAAGTAGGACCTTTGAGGATATTATTTTAAAAGGGTAGACTCATTTGTGAATAGGAACTTTGAAAATCCAATTTAAGTGAAACAAAATTGAATAAGGTTGGGCCTTAATGCATACTACTGGTGTCCTTTTAAAGTAAGGAAATTGGGTTCAGGAGCCAGAAGTCAGTGGAAATCAGAAGAGGCCAGAAGTCAGAAGAATCCAGAGAATGAAGCATATTGTCATGTGATGGAGGAACAGATGAAAGCCAAAGAACCTGCAGTAGTGTGGCAAGCCAGCACCAACTCACGGTGAAAGCATGACCTGTTTGACTTTGATTTTGGAGTGACAGCCTCCAAAAGAGTCACGCAATAAATTAATGACTAAATTAATTAATGCAATACATTAATGATAAATTATGACTAATACCAACCTGTTTGTGGTATAGTCATAGCAGTAATGTCAAACTAACAAAAGTAGACTGCATTAAGTTAATAATGCATTGTGCAATTTCTAGAGTAACAAATTAAAATGACATTCAATGGAACGCAACAACACAATTAAATCTAACAGGCAAAAAAATCTAACAGGCAAAAGAAGATGAGTTAATAAAAGAAGCCAGTTGATATTACTTTCATTCTTTGGTAGTATAAAGGCATGTTATTTTATTTCCAAATAATTTTGAACCACTCTCTTCAATCAAAAGAAATTTACTTTGTCCTTGAATTTTGATTTACTGGGTATGAAAGAACTTAGCGATTTTTATCAGAAAATATTTTACTACAGGTTTATTTTGAGTGCTAGTTTTAACATTTGTTTATTTGTGTATGTTTCAATAGATTCAGATGGAAGGTCAAATGCCATTTTTATTATTGTGCCTCTGAGGTAATGTATGCTTTCCTCTGACTCCTTTTAAGATTTGCTCTTTAATTTTGGTTTTCATAATTAGGTACAGCTAATTTTTAACTATGGGTGTGACTGTTTTTAATTATGCTGCATTGAGACTACTGCATTCAATTTTGCAATAGAATGACTTCCATTACCTAATTAAAATATGTACAATATGGGAGAAAATATAAAACCTGAAAAAAGAAATTTATCTATGAATTCTGTGCTGGTTTGAATGTATTATGTCCCCCAGAAAAAGCCATATTCTTTGATGCAATCTTGTGGGGCAGACATATTAGTGGGGATTATGTTGGAACATTTGGATTAGGTTGTTTGCATGGAAATTTGCCCCACCCAGCTGTGGGTGATAACTGATGAGATATTCCCATGGAGTTGTGGCCCCATCCATTCAGGGTGGGCCTTGATCAGTGGAGCCATATAAATGGGCTGACAAACTCAGTGCAGCTGTGAGTGACATTTTGAAGGGGAACTATAGCCAAGAGGGACACTTTGAAGAAAGCGCAGGAGCTGCAGATGAGAGACAGTTTGAAGATGGCCTTTGAAGGCAGACTCTTGCTGTAGAGAAGCTAAGAGAGGACAAATGCCCCAAGGGCAACTAAGATTGACATTTTTGAGGAACTGCAGCCAAGAGAGGAATGTCCTGGGAGAAAGCCATTTTGAAAACTGCACTTTGGAGCAGATGCCAGCCACATGCTTTCCCAGCTAATAGAGATTTTCTGGAAACCATTGACCATCCTCCAGTGAAGGTACCCTTTGTTGATGGACACTTATGGCCTTAAGACTGTAACTTCATAACCAAATAAACCCCCTTTTATAAAAGTGAATCCATTTCTGGTGTTTTGCATTCTGGCAGCATTAGCAAACTAGAACAAATTCCTTAGGAAAATAAATTTCAGGATTGTAAGCATTTATGAAAATACTTTGTAAAAAATATGCCCTGCATTTTTTATCAAAGTTTTAAAAGTAAATTACTGAAATTTGAAAAAATTAACATCAGTTAGAGAAATGACATTAGTATCAGAGTAAAAATATTATAGAAGTGTACTATATTTTAATTTAATCAAATAAGTGTGTTCACAAAATTTGGGAAGATCTACATGCTTTTTCAGTCACATCTAAATATTTTTGAATATTGATTGCCTTGCAGTCAATATTGACAGTCTTCTTTACCTAAAGTAGCTACTTATGCTATAATCACTTTTATTTTTTATTAATTAATGTTTCAACTCATAAAATAGAAGTATGTATTGGGTAAATGTTAACATCAAAATTTTATTATAAGAAGTAAGTTAGAAAGAAGAAAGAAGAGACAGAGAGAGAGGTTGTAAGAGAGATTTTAACAATCAAGAAACTTAATAGCATATTATTGAGGAAAACAATACCAAATAATGAAATGGAGATTACAACAAAATAATCAGAGATTCCTTCCATTTTATAGATAATTATGAAAATATATAAAATCAAAGGAAAATATTTTACATATAGAATGAAATAAGATTTTGGTGATAACATTTGCAAATAACATTAAATTAATTATGGACCTAAGCTGGGATTGAACAGGAAATTCTTGAGAGTTATAAAAAGTACCCATCCATTAGTACCCTTCAATTTGCAGGGACAATGACTAAAACCTATTATTATGGATTCAATCATGACTCCCACAATTACATGTTCAATCTGAACCCCAGTTCTGTGGATGTGAATTTTTGTAAGTAGGATATTGAAGGTATTATCAATTAAGTTGAGTCCATGTTGCATTTGGGTGGATCTTAATCTAATGTAAATGGAGTCATTATAGGAAGAGGAAATTTGAAGAGTCAAGAGTCCAAAAAGAGACAGATGGCCATGTGATGGAAATAGTGATTGAACTATGGATTGCCAGCAAGCCACCACAGAACACTACGGCCTTTGGAGAAAGTGTGATCCTGCTGACACCATGATGTTCAGGTTTTAGCTCCCAAATCTGTGTGATAATAAATTCATGTTGTTAAATCTCAGTAGTCTTTGATACTTATTACAGGAGCTCTGGCAAACTAAACTGCACCAAAATATTAGTTAATAAATTCACAGAGTTTACAAGGAGATCCAGAAAAAGAGCACTCACTTATCAATTCACATATTCTAAATATTGGAATACTTGTAAAAATGTTGGAAGATTTATTTCTACCATATTATTTGACATTCTCATAATTCCTCAGTGGCACATCACTAAGCTCCAGCTCCCTGGGTGGGAAGTTACGCCTTGGTTGCTGTGGTTATCTGAAGCAGTTATGTACCCCAGAAAAGGCCATGCTCTTTAAATCCATTCCTGTGGGTGCAGACCTATTGTGGGTGGCAATTTTGATTAGGTTATTTCAATAAAGATGTGGCCCAGCTCATTAAGGTGGGTATTAATCCTTGCACTTGAGTTCTCTATGAGGATAAAGCACATACAGAAACCAAGAGATGAAATAGGAGAAGCTCACAGAAAATGCTCCAGATGGAAAAATGAGAAGTTTATGCAATGAAACCTGGGAGAGAAGGACCAGCAGACATCACCAAGTGCTATGCTATCTGACAGAGGAGCCCAAGCTCACTGATAACCAGTCTTCAAAGAAGGTATTGCCCCATTGATGGCTTAATTGGAACATTTTCATGGCCTAGCACTGTAAATTTGTAAGCTAATAAATCCCCATTCTTTAAAGTCAGTACATTTCTGGTATATTGCATTTCATCAGCTTTAGCAAACCAAAAAATTTGCACTCATTTTCCACCTGTTCAGTTTTAATTGTTGCAGTCCTTATCAAAATCTGGTTCTCCAAATAGCATCATCACTATTTATTAAAAAGAAATGCTGTTTATTGCTTATCATAGTAAGGCAGTACAGCACCTTGCAATCTTTTGGCTTTTTCTCATATAGGGAAAGGTAATATTGGAATGTATTTAGAATTGGAAGAGTCATTAATGGGTGGAAGGGTGTAATTGGGATTGGATAAGAATCAGCTACAATAGTTCAGGGTTGATCCAAACAGCAAGTTGGAGATATTGAGGTAAGATATTTAAAGAACCTAAAGCTGTAAATTGTGTGTTGGTGTTTTCCATTGGAGGTTTGCTGGACCTCTCAGGAATTTCCTTTAATAAAAAATCCAAATATTTACGGAGACAAGAGACTCTGGAAAATATGGTCATGCTAAGGAAGACCAAGAAATAGTGAAGATGTGCCAACTGAAGACAGATTAAGAACACAAATCAGTAAGTGTCAAAAGTGAGTAATGATTTTTATTCTTAATGTACAAGCTGAATGTGGCAGTAAACAGTCTGGGTTCTCAATGTCAAATTTGTTGATATTATGTTCAAAAACTTCTAAAAATTTTACCTTACATGCAATATGTTTTGTGTCTGAAACCATGAAATTATCTATTTCTATTATATGTAATAATAAGTTGAAAACCTTACAATTTTAAGTTCAAATTAATTCCTCATGAGTATACTGGAGTTCTAAGCTATAAGTAATATAGTGTTTTATTTTATTAATATTATACATGATGAAGGTGCCAATGACTATATTATACTAGAATAACAGATTTTCTTGACATATTATTTGTTGATTTATAGTTTCATCAATTTGTATTAATTTCAGTGTTCCATGTGGACTATGTCCAAGTTCATTACCTAAATCGTATTCTAAATAAAATAAAGCTGAATTCTGTCAAGCAATATCAAGCCCCATATTTTACCCTTATATTATCATTCTACTGAGGATAAAAGTAACACATTTTTTGTCTTTTAAGAATAGTTTTGATTCATAAAATACTCTCTCTGAATTTTGTCCTTAAGAAAAATGTTAGACACTTTGCTTCCAGACCATGAATTTTTTCTGAATCTTCCATTTGAAGGTTGCCATTCACTGGCAATGTTAGTCAAAGACTGTAGGCTCCCTTTGACAATGTTAGAGTCTACTTACATATTTCTGTCCACACTGCTCATCCCTCCTGTGGACTCCCTTTCACAATGTTAGAGTCTACTTATGTATTTCTGTCCACACTGCTCATCCCTCCTGTGGCTCTCCTTGACTGCTACAGAACCTCTTAATAGGAGGAGAAAAAATATTGTTAATGGAAATTCAACCCAATAGTCGACATGCCTGGCAATTTCAGGAAGGCTGAAGTTTTAGTTAAAAATGCCATGAAAAATACCTTGAAGTAAACAAAGAAAATTATACCAAAATGTAAGTAAATTCTTCTTTACCCACAAGCTTTTCTGAAATAAAAACCTTCTTAGCTACAAGGTGCCTTTCATACTTATGTAAGATTGTCAACCTCTTGAAGCAAATGGGATAAGTTTTTAATTATGGAGAAACACTATGTCATTTTTCACAGAGACCATTTCAGAAAAGTTATTGTCTAGCCCACAATTGCAGGGGATGCTTTATTAAAACTGGTATCTGAATTCCAAAAAATTGATTTCAGGGTCAGGGCTCAAAATATATTTTTTCAAATGAAAAATGATGTCCACTATCTAATTGTAATTCACAGATCTTTAAAAGTATTTTAACTCAATTTTACCTTTAAAACATACATATAGATTTTGGCTGCAAAAAGTTAACACCCAATAATATGTACTTTGACTTGTTGTCTACAGTATACATATGGATTATGAGGAATTACATAATGCATATGTTTCTGCAATTTATTTCAGATATTTATTTTCCCAAACAAACCAAAGAAGATCGGGATGGGCCTGGAAGCCAGATTTGGAAAGTGCACAGATCACTTCAACTTCTCTAAACAATCACGGTTAATTGTGGGCAAATTTTTAGAGGGGAATTTTGATAATGTCACGGTGCTCACTTCATCTTGTTCTATTGCAATTAAACAGGGAAAAAGAAATTGATGTTGAAATCAACCTATATCTTTTATCTAACCCCATTAAATGATATAATGCAATCCCTTTGCTTACACATAAGAAAAGCACAATACCTTAATAGGCAAGATGATACACATTAAAATTCAAATGGGATAATACACAGGCTAACTGCCATGTACTAAACACTATAGCAATTTCCTACTGAATGAGCACATATCTCGTATTCATTTTGCACAGCTATAATAAATGGTATTTTTAGCTTGAAATATAATTTTCTCTCACATTTTCCCACAAAGAAAACTGCCAGATAATCAATGAATGTCAGTTTTAGGAGAAACATAAGCATTCTTGAAGTTCAAATTTCATATATTGAATGACGAATTGAATCCCATAGATGGTATACAAATGGTCAAATGGTGATAAAAATACATTTAGAATATCAAAGGTATAAGTCTAACTTTTTAGTAGACTGGAAGTTATACAACTTTGGAGGTTTTCCCAAATATATATATATATAGCCTTTGAAGGGACCTGTACAATTAAGGGGCCAGAAGATTAAATTCTTTAGTTTCAAGATAAATCTGCATGTGAATTTTGTGGTAATGGCTTTTTAAAGTGTTTATTATTTTATTATCACCACTTATTGTGTGAAAAGAAAATGTTTTATTGTATGATGTATTCCCAAAAGTATAATCCTTTGTATAGCTATTGTTGGAACACAGAACTTTGTCTGTAGTATAAAAAGAAGTTTCTCCTTAGGGTCCCATACATTGAGGAAGGCAGTTAAAGTGAAGCCCAGTGGAAGGTTGGGTTGGGATGTCATACTCTATCTGAGTAGGAGAAGCAAGAATTTACTGTTTCCTTTCTTTAGCCAGCAATTTACACCTAACTTTCTTTGTGAGTAGTGATGGCACCTACCACCAAATATGCTTTTGGATAATTCCACTAGTTAACACTTACCAACAATTCACAATGATACCTAGCACACAGGAAGCATTCAATAAATATTTGCATTAATGGTGTTGATTATTATTGTTGTTGCTGTTATTCCTTCCTTTTATGGTTTATCATTCTATATGAACAAGGCCAAATCAAGAGTGAAGTCTTTAACTTCTTTGCTCTAATGTGGATACAGACACTCAAATGTATCCTCATTTCAGTGTGACTTGTTTCGACTGAAGATTCAAAAAAGAAACAAATAAGAACAAGCACTCTATAAGTAATGTAAAACCTGATCCTGTAAATAAAGCCACTGTTGTGGCCCATGGGACCAGCCCAACACAATTACAGCCAACAAAAGCAAGCCCAATTTTCCCACAACCTATCAATTGCCAAATAAGTTCAAGAAGGAGTAATGTGTTCAAGAGGAAATGTGTCTAACCCAACTAGAGCTGACAAGGATAAAAAAGGAGGGGATAGTGGTGAAGCAGGTATATAAGCCAAAGTTTTCCAGGGAAACAGAAACAATGGGAAACCTATCTATAATGCAAATATGTTGAGATTTATTATACAAATTGCTCACACAAAGGTGAGGATGGGCTAGTTGAAATTCCTTAGGATGCTCCACAATTTGAAAAATCTGATGAAGATTTTTGATGAATACCCCAAGGAGAAGCTGGCTGGCTGAAGGAGAGATGGAAAGTTCTCCTTCTGACTGCTGAAATCACCAGTTCTCCCTTTAAAGCTGATTGGTGGTGACTTCTCTCAGGTTGAAGGAAATCTCCTTAATTTATTAAGCATGTAATCAGTCATAGAGGCTTACTGATGATTCAAATCCACAAATTATTCTCACATTAAAACCTGGCCAGTGGGACTTGGGCAAGATGGGGGCATAGAGAGGAGTGCAAGCTAAGTAGTCCCCCTGGAACAACTACAAAAAACCAGAAACAACTAGTAAATAATCCAGAATAACTGCGGGGGGAAAAACGAGACCATCCACTCATCATACACCAACCTGAATTGGGAGGAATGCCGAGAACACAGCATAAAATCTGTAAGTAAAACCTGCAGAACCAAGTTGTGAAACCCCCTCCTCCATAGCCCGAGCTGCAAAGCCTCGTGGTGCCAGAGAGAAGCTCTCTCCCAGCAAGCGAATACAGCTCAGCTGAGCTCCAACTGGAGTTTTAAGTAGCGAGTGTGAACTGCTCACTACAGGTACGCATCCCCAAAAAACAGACAGAGGCTTTGGGTGATGACTGACCTGGGAGAGCCGGAGGGTTGCCTTGGACTGGGTCTGAAGGGGACTACCTGTTTCTTTTTTGGCTCAGTGGAGAAAGCCCCAGTCATTTTAAGTTTCCAGGGCTGTGACTCAGGGAAGGGCGGAGACAGCACAAGCAGAGAGCGAGACCATTGAAATGCTAATGACCTCCACCTGAGGGGTCTGTCTTCTCTAGGAGGAGAGGGGTGGGGCCCTTTCCATTCAGAACCAGACCCCAGAGCCTGGGGGAACACAGCCATACCTCCTCACACCAGTCAAGAATTATAGGCTAACAGGTGTCACCTGCTGGGCAGAAAAGCACAGTGACCCGAGTCATCAAAGGATGGAGCAATTTTCTAAGACACACCCACAGGGAAACCAGATACTGAATATTTCTTCCCTCTGGGACCTGAGCCTGTTCTGGTCTGGGAAAACCTACTTTGGATAACCAAGGAAACCACGCCTAGGCAACAGAAAATTGCAACCTACACTAAGAAAAACAAAGTTATGGCCCAGTCAAAGGAACAAACGTACACTTCAACTGAGATACAGGAATTTAAACAACTAATGCTAAATCAAATCAAAAAGTTTAGAGAAGATATTGCAAAAGAGATAGAGGCTGTAAAGGAAGCACTGGGCATGTATACAGCAGAAATCAAAAGTTCAAAAAACCTATTAGTAGAATCTATGGAAATGAAAGGCACAACACAAGAGATGAAAGTCACAATGGAAACATACAACAGCAGATCTCAAGAGGCAGAAGAAAACACTCAGGAACTGGAGAACAAAACACCTGAAAGCCTACACGCAAAGGAGCAGATGGAGAAAAGAATGAAAAAATATGAGCAACATCTCCAGGAACTCAAGGATGAAACAAAGTACAATAATGTACGTATCATTGGTGTCCCAGAAGGAGAAGAGAAGGGAAAGGGGGCAGAAGCAATAATAGAGGAAATAATTAATGAAAATTTCCCATCTCTTATGAAAGACGTAAAATTACAGATCCAAGAAGTGCAGCGTACTCCAAACAGAAGAGATCTGAATAGGCCTATGCCAAGACATTTAATAATCAGATTATCAAATGTCAAAGACAAAGAGAGAATCCTGAAAGCAGCAAGAGAAAAGTGATCCATTACATACAAACGAAGCTTAATAAAACTATGTGCGGTTCTCTCAGCAGAAACCATGGAGGCAAGAAGGAAGTGGTGTGATATATTTAAGATACTGAAAGAGAAAAACTGCCAACCAAGAATCCTATATCCAGCAAAGCTGTCCTTCAAATATGAGGGAGAGCTCAAAATATTTTCTGAAAAACAGACAATGAGAGACTTTGTGAACAAGACACCTGCCCTACAGGAAATACTAAAGGGAGCACTACAGGGTGATAGAAGACAGGAGTGTGTGGTTTGGAACACAATTTTGGGAGATGGTATCACAACGATGTAAGTACATTGAACAAAGGTAACTATGAATACGGTTGAGAGAGGAAGGTGGGGAGCATGTGAGACACCACAAGAAAGGAGGAAAGATAACGACTGGGACTGTGTAACTTGGCAAAATCTAGAGTATTCAACAATTGTGATAAAATGTACAAATATGTTCTTTTACGAGGGAGAACAAGCAAATGTCAACCTTGCAAGGTGTTAAAAATGGGGAGGCATTGGGGGAGGGATGCAATCAGCATAAACTAGAGACTGTAACTGATAGAATCATTGTATTATGCTTCCTTTAATGTAACAAAGGTGATATACCAAGGTCAATGCAGATAAGAGTGGGGGATAGGAGAGGCATGTTAGACACTTGACATTGGTGGGATTGTCTGATTCTTTATTCTACTTTGATTTAAGGTTATTTTTCCTTTTGCTGCTTCCTAGCTGTCATTTTTTTTCCTCTTTCTTTTGCCTCTCTACCTTCTTTGACTCTCCCTCCTGCCTTGTGGAAGAAATGTAGATGCCCTTATATAGATAGTGCTGAAGGTGGTGAACACATAAATGTATGACCATGCAGAAAACCATCGATTATTTACTTGGGATGGAATGTATGGTGAGTGAACAAAACCATATTTAAAAAAAATGGGTTGATGACAAAACCTTGAGGGCAATATACTGAGTGAAATAAGCCAGACACATTAGGACAATTATTGCAGGGTCTCACTGATAGGAACTAATTATAATATGTAAACTCATAGACATGAAATATAAGGTACCAAGATACAGGATGAGGCTTAAGAATGAGGAGTGGTTGCTTAGTATGAGCAGAATGTTCAATTAGGATGAACTTAAATGTTTGGAAATGAACAGGGGTGTTGGTAGTAAGATGTGAGAATAACTAACAGTGCTGAATGGTGTGTGAATGAGGTGGAAAGGGGAAGCTCAGAGTCATAGATGTCACCAGAAGGAAAGTTGGAGGTCAAAAGATGGGAATGTATAAAACTGAATCCTATGGTGGACAATGTCCATGATCAACTGTACAAATACTAGAAATCGCTTCCATGAACCAGAACAAATGTATGACAATACAATTAGAAGTTAATAATAGAGGGGCATATAGGGAAGAACTATATACCTATTACAAACTATATACTAGGTTAGTAGTATTTCAACATTTGTTCATAAACAGTAACAAATGTACTATATCAATACTACAAGTCAACAATTGAGGGGGGGTGGTTAGGGATGGGGAGGATTAGAGTTTCCTTTTCTTTTTTTCTTTTTTCATCTTTCACTTTATTTCTTGTCTGGAGTAATGAAAAGTTTCTAAAAATTGAACAAAAATTAAGTGTGATGGATGCACAGCTGTATGAGGGTACCCAGGGGCAAGTGATTGTACACTTTGGATCTTTGGATAATTGTATGGTATCTGAACAATCTCAATAAAAATGAAAAAAAAAAATGATGGAGAGACAAAGGATAATATATGGACAGATAAAGATAGATATAGATGGATGATGCAATTTATATAGAAATTTTTATTTTTATTTTTAGTCAAATTCTATGTATTAAATTATCAAAATTTCAAAGGCCCTAAATGTCCTTCATTAAAATACAGAGAATGCTGTAACTTGGTAATTTTGGTTTAAACTATTTTAAATCAATTGCATAACCAATGAGAACCAATTTGTGATAGTGAGATAAAGTTTCACATAGTAGACACTCCCAGTATATATAATTGTATGACTAGGGAAAAGAATGAAGTTGACAGATTGTAAAATGAGATTGGGGTCAATTTGTCACTCAACTAAAGATTTTGTCTAATCTATCCAGGATAATGAATTAGGAGGAAGGGAATGGAGACATGAACTAGTCAGACAACAGTACTGAATTTGTTTCCCTAGGGCTACTTCACCACATTCAAATGCCAAATTTCCTCATTTCTCTCATCTTCCTGATGTTTCTTGCAACCCTGGTTGGGAATATAATGATGATTATTCTCATTTGATGGGACGCTCAACTTCATACTTCTATGTACTTCCTTCTCAGACAACTTTCCCTCATGGACCTCTTGTAGAGTTCCACTATTGTCCAATAGATAGCCATTGATTTTTTGTCTTGGAAGACTACCATTTACTTTATTAACTGTGGTATTCAGCTCATCCTCCTCACAACAATTTTGAGAACACAGTGCCTTCTCCCGTCAGTCATGGCTTATGACCCCTATGTTACTACATGCCACCCTCTCCATTACTCAGTCCTCATGTGCCTTACAATGTGTGTTTTCATGGAGTCTTGCAGTTGGCTGGATTCTCTGCTCAATGTCTTGGTCTATGTCATGTATACCCTGAATCTCTCTTACTGCAGATTCTGAGAAATCCATTTCTTTGTGAGATCCCTGCTCTCCAGAAACTTTTTTGTGCTAATCCATCTCGTTATGAAAAAGGAATTTATGTCAGTGGTGTTGTGTCCCCCGTCATTCCAACATCCACCATTATGACATTATATGGATGCCCCATTCTCTGTGAACTCTCCCCTTGGGAGCTCAGGGTAGGCCCCTAATACAGGCACTTCTGGTCTTAGTCTCTGGGCATGCTATCTTGACAAACTGAGAATTTTGCAAATCATCAATCATAGGTTCCTTTGGTCTTAAAACTTCAGTAATCAGTTTATCTCTTCCTCTCTCATTTTACCATAAGCAGAAAGGAGAATCAAGGTTATGCCTTGATTTAAATTCAACTCTGCTAAATACATAAGAACAACATTTGTAAGTTTTGCCTTCCACCTGGCGAAAGAAAAAATTTGCCAAATTCTCTATCATTTTATAACAGGTATAACATTTCCTTTAGTTTCCAATGACACATTCACCACTTCCTTCTAATGCCTCACCAGAAGTGTCTTGAATGTCTATATTTCTACCACTTTTTTCAATGCAGTGTCTGCATTCTCTAAGAGGACAAAACATTTCTCTACATCTCTAACTTATTAATGAGAACTCACTATAAATGCCTTTAGAATCCATATCTCCCCTTATACTCTATTCAAGAAAATTTAGGGTTTTTTATCAAGTACTTCAAAATAATTCCACCATTTAACTATTACTAATTCAAAAGCTATTCCCATATATTAGGTACTTAATAGCAGCACCCCACTTGGGGAAACAAAATCTGTCTTGGATTTCCATAACATCAAGGACAGATACCACACAATGGATTTATTTTCAAAATTTTTATTGGTACAAGGATTTGGAGACCAGAAATTCTCCATCAAGGTGTTGGTAAGTTCACACTTTCTCTTGGAGTCTGTAACATTCAAGGGATGACCTGTAACCAGCCTTGGATTTCTTCGGCTTGCCTCTCTGCCCCCTTTTTCATGGTGATCACTCTGCTTGGGTCTGCTCTTCTGGTTTCCACTGAATTCCTCATTCTAGTCCCCAGCATTATTGATTAAGAACCACTCTTATTCAGTTAGCCACACATGATAAGATCTTCAAAGTTCCTATTTACAAATGATTCTACACCATGACTCATTTTAAAATAATGAAAGGTACACTTTACAGATGTCTTCATATTCACAGTAATGTAATTTAAGTACAAGCCTTTTGTTAGTCAACATGACACCAGTCATTACAGTTGTCAACCAAATATTTCAAGCATGATAAAAGACAAGCAAAGCATTCTGAAATGGCAGAGAAAGCATCAGAATACATATAAGATGTGATTCAGATATTTTTTATTTATCAGAAAGGGATGTTTAAATAATGATGATTATATGTCAAGGGTCTGTGGAAATCATAAACAACCTATGAGAACAGATGAGTAAGCATAGAGATGGTAACTCTAAGAAATAATTAAATTAAATACAAGAAATCAAACACCGTAACAGAAAAGCATGCTTTCACATAAGGAGAATGTATATGGTGAAAGAAAGCATTACAACTTGAAGGTAGTTTGATAGAAACTTGCAAAAATTTAATGTAAAAAAATTAAAAATAGAAGCTCATTTATGTAAGGAAAATTTTCAAAATATGGACATGTCATTGAATTTATAAAATATGACAAGGTAATCAGAAAATGTATGCCATATTGGATGAAGCTATTGTCCATTTAGAAATTTAAAAACTCCTGATAGACATTAAAGACATAATCTAAAAAATTATTAGGGATGCTGTGGGTTTGTACACTGATCATGCATTAATACAAGATTCCATAAACCACCCAAAAAACACCTTGCATTGGTGTGGAACATTTGTTAGAGTTGATAGCATTTTTTCTTTGTAATTGTACTATTTTTTCAGTAGTTACCTTTGTTACAATTAATGACAGATTATTTTAACAGTCCTATTAACTATCATCCATAGTTTACATTATGTGGATTTTCCCCATATTCCAAACTATTTTTAAAACCTTGGATTAGTGTCATACATTTGTCATAATTCATGAAAGGGCATTCTTGTCATTATAAAATTAAGTACAGTCCATCATCTAAAATAGGGTTCACTGAATTATACAGCCCAATTTCATCTTTAATTTTTAATCTGATAATATATCTTACCTAAAGTTACCCCTTTTAAACACATTCAACTATGTAGTTTAGTGCTGTTAATTAAACTCACAATAATGTGTTAACATCAGCACCATCAATTTCCAAACCTTTAGAATCCAACTAAATAGAAATTCTGTACAAATTAAGTATCAACTCCACATTGTCTAACCCTGATCTCTCTCCTGTTAATTTATATTCTAGATTATAATTCTATCAGTTAGCTTATTGTAATTAGATCATATCAGTGAGACTATAAAACATTTGTCATTTGTGTCTGACTTATTACATGCAGCATAATGTTCTCAAGGTTCATCCATGCTGTCATATGCATCAGAACTGCATTCCTTTTAACAATTGAATAATATTTTACTCTATGTTTATACATTTTGTTTATTCATTCACTTTATAGACCAGTTTTGCCTCCATCTTTTAGCAACTGTGAATAATATCATTGTGAACATATGTGCAAATATCTGTTCAAGTCCCTGCTTTCAATTCTTCTGTGAAATTCTAGTAGCAGGATTTCTATGTCATATGGTAACTCTATACATAGCTTCATGAGGAACTGCCAAACTGTCTTCCATACTGGCTGCTCTGTTTTACATTCCAACCAGCTACAAATGAGTATTCCTATTTCTCCAAATCCTCTCAACACTTTTAGATTTCTGGTTTTTTTTATTTTATAGTAGCCATTCATTATGGCTTTGATTTGCATTTCTCTAATAGCTAGTTATGTGAGTTTCATTTCTTGTGCTTCTTATCCATTTGTAAATCCATTTTGGAGAAAAATCTATTCAAGTATTTTGACCTTTTATTAATTGGGTTGTTTATCTTTTTATTGCTGAGTTGTTGAATTTCTTCATATATTTTGGATATTAAATCATTGTTGGATTTGTGCTTTCCAAATATTTTCTCCCAATTAGTAGGTTGTCTTTTCATTTCCATGACAAGTTGTTTGATGTGCAAAAGTGTTTAACTTTGAGGAGGTCCTATTTATCTACTTTTTTTCTTTCCTTTATTATGTTTTGGGTGTAAGGTCAAAGAAACCATTGCCTATGACAAGATGCAAAGTACTTGCCTATATTTTCTTCTAGAAGTTTTATAGTCTTGGTTCTTACATTTAGGTCCTTAATCCATTTTTAGTTAAGTTTTGTTTATGGTGTGAGAGAGAGGCCTGTTTCATTTTTTGGTTATGGATATAAATTTCTCCCAATATTATTTATTGAAAAGATGGTTCTGTCTCAGTTAGTGGACTTGGGAGCTTTTCAAAAATTAATTGGCCAAAGTCAGCAGGTAAACTCACTGCCCTCCCACCCACATGGGATAGGACTCCTGTGGGTATAGACCTCCCTGGTAAAGTGGGGCATGACTCCCAGGGACGAGCCTGAACCCAGCATGTGGGGTTGAGAAAGACGTATTGACCAAGGGGGGGGGAAGAGAAATGAAAGAAAATAAAGTTTGTGTGGCTAAAAAATTTCAAATGGAGTTGAGAGTTCATTTTGGAGGTTATTCTTATTCATTACATAGATACACATTTTTAGTTTCAAGTGTATTGAAATAGATAGAAGGAAATACCAGAAAATATTGAATGGCAACTGAGTATACTTGATTCTTGATGATAATTGTGTGACTACATAGCTTACATGGTATGACTATGTGATTTTGAACATCTTGTGGCTCACACTCCCCTTATCAAGTGTATGGAGAGATGAATAGAAAATTGGCACAAAAATTAAATAACAGGGGGAGAGGGGACATAGGGTGATTGGGGTGTTCTTTTATACTTTTATTTTTATTCTTATTTTAAGTTTTTGGGATAATGAAAATGTTCAAAAATTGATTGTAGTGATGAATACACAACTGCATGATGATACTGTGAACAACTGAGTGTGTACTTTGGATGATTGTATCATATGTGAATATATCTCAATAAAATGGAATAAAATAAAAAGTAAAGAGGCAAAAAATATATATTATTTACTTTATATCTAACACTTTTTCTGTTTTTCTGAAATTAATTTTTGATAAAAGTATGGTTTTGTGAGCATGATCTCTGGAATTCACTGTTCTTGGCAGAATCAGAACACGAACCACAGTTAATGGTTGTGACTCTATGAAAGTTATTTACTTAACTTTTGGCAACCTTTTACTCACCTAAAAATGCATACAATAGTAATATCTATGGTATATTATTTTCATCTGGATGAATGTGTTAATAAAGGGAAAAATCAGTTGACCAGGTATGAGTTTCTGTTTCTGAGCCCTCAATTCAATTCCATCTGTCAATATAGCTATCCTATTGCCAAAATCTTATTGTTGAAACCACTACAGCTTTGTAGTATACTTAAAAGTCAGGAAGTGTGTCTCCCAAATTCTTTAAAAGTTTTCAAGCTATTTTTGGATATTCAGAGGCCATTAAGCTTCCAAATCAACTTGGTAATTGTCTTCTCTATTTCTGCAAAAACACTGAAATTTTTTATGGAATTTTATTGGGATATGTACACATAGCAGATAATCATCCAAAGTGTGCAATAATGGTTCACAGTATTATCATATAGTGGTGCATTCATCACCACAATCAATTTTTGAATATTTTCATTCCTCCAAAAAATAAAAATAAAAATAAAAATGATAACCAAACAACTCATGCCTCTTATCTCCCCTACTATTTGTTTATTTATTCTCTATTTTATTACTCATCTATCCAGACAGCAGATAAAGGCAGAGTCAGTTGCAAGTTTTTCACAATTACACATTCTTACCTTAATAACTATACAGTTATACAAACATCCTCAAGAATCAACTTGACTGTGTTACGATTCAACAATTGCTGATATATCCTTCTATGTATTCCAACACAGTAAAAACTACAAAGGGCTAGCTACATAATGCATAACAGTAACCTCCAGAATGACCTCTCGACTCTTTGAAATATCTCAGCCAATGAAATTCTACTTTGTTTCATTTCTCTTCCCATTTTTGGTCCAAGCTTTTCTCAGTCTTACAACGTCAGGGCCAGGCTCATCCCTGGGAGTCATACCTCACCTTAACAGGGAAATTTACAACACAGGGAGTCATATCTCAAGACGATGGAGGGGTTTGAGTTTACTGTAGTGTTGGCTTAAAGAGAGAGGCCACATCTGGGCAACAAAAGAGGTTCTCTGGCTGTGAGGTGAGAGGTATAAGTAAACTTAACTTCACCTTTGCAGGAATTAGTTACATAGGAGCAAGCCCCAAGATCAAGGACTTGGCCTTTTAAATTGGTACTCCTCAATATTTGTGAGAATATCAGGAATTCCTCATTGCAGAAGACATGGCCTTCATTCATGGAAGTTTAGTATTTCCACATTTTCCCCACTCATTCAAGGGAGCTTTGTAAATACTATTTATTCTCTGTCCAAATTAAACTCTAATGTATAAGTTATAACCTGTAATAACTAACAAGATCTCACTCATTATTCAAGGTCACATGTAATTATGGTGTTCAATTAAACTGATCATACAAGCTGAATTAGATAATGTGCTACAGAAAATATAAATTTTGCACCAAGTAAACATCTCTTTCTTTGGTCTCACACAAAAGTTGAAATTTTAAAACACCAACAGTATCATCATTTACACTTTATTCTGATTTTTTTTAGTCTTTACCAGGTGTGATGGTTAGGTTCATTGGTCAACTTGGCCAAATGATGGCATTCAGGTTTCTTTTCAAGCAAGTACTGGCCTAACCATTACTGCAAGGACATTTGTGACTGGTTAATAAACAAGAAGGTTTGTTTATTAAGTCATCAGTAGATTGACTGCACGTGTAACTGATTACATCAATTAGGGTGGTGTCTTCCACAATGAGAGAATTCAGTCAGCCTGATTTAATCCAATCAGCAGAAGACTTTTAAGGGGTAGAGAGGGAGGACTTTCACTTCTTTGGCTAGCCAGCATCTCCTGAGGAGTTCATCAAACACCTTCATCAGAGCTGACAGTTTGTTGTGTGCCTTATGGGATCTGGATTCATGTATCCTGCCCTATGGAGTTTGGATCATGCATCCCCACAGTTGCATAAGACACTTTTATAAATACTATATTTACATATATCTCTTCCTTGTTCTGGTTCCCTAGAGAATCCTAACTAATACACCAGGTCACCTGCATTCATATCTGTAATTGAAGTCAGATCTCTTTTCCAGCTCTTTTAATAGTCACTGTGTGGGGTAATACTGACTTACATAGCTGCAGAACTTTAGCTTTGAGTCTCAGGTGTCACACAATACCCAAAGTTCCAGGGAATGATCAGGTTATACACAAAGTGCCCAGAATCTCAAAATCGGGAAATAACCATAGCAACTCAGGAAATATGTGTCTGATGTAAGATCTTACAATCCAGGAACTTTTACAATAAGCCTTCCTCTGATAACCTATGCTCTCAAATTCACTTCTGACAGTTTGAACATTGTATTGCATCCATATTAGTCAGGTGCTATAATATTTGCCTCTTAGTTTCTGGTCTATTTCACTCAACATACTTTCCTCAAAGTTCATCTACTTGTATGCCTCAAAAATTCATTCCTTCTGTAGATGCTGAGTATTCTATTGTATGCATAAACCACACTTTGTCTTTCAATTCTTCTGTGGATGTATGCTTAGACCACCTCTATTAATTGCAAATCATGAATACTGCCACCATAAATACCAGGGTGCAAATGTCCATTCATGTCCTTGTTTTCAGCTTTTCCAAGGATATGATTACAATGGGGTTGCAGGATCATATTGAAACCATATACTTGCCCTGCAGTGGAACCACCACACTGTCCTCCATATGGGCCACACCATTGTACTTCCATAGCAAGAGTGAATAGATACAGCTCTCTCTCCACATTTTCTCCAGCAGTTGTATCTTTCTGTTTATTTTATAAACAGTTGTATTCACACACTATACAATCCACCACAAATAGCAAGTCAGTGGTTCCCAGCATAATCACATATTTATGCATTCAGCATCACAACTCATAAAGGACATTTCCAATTCATCTGCAAAGAAAGAAGAGAAAAAAAATGACTAAAAAGTACAAAGTAAATAATAAAAAATAAAATAAAATAAAAGAGAGAAACAGCAACACCAAGAATCCTATACTACTTCCTATATCCCCTTGTATTGATACTTAGATTTTGTATATTGCCTTTGTTAAATTTCATGCAAGTATATTACAATGGTACTCTTAAATATAGACTAGTTTGTGTTGATTGTATTTTAACACATACAATCCCATTTTTAAGACTTTGCCATGTTGATATTCATTTGGTCTCCTTCATGTAAAACAGTCTTATGTTTGTACATTGAATCACCATCATTTTCCACTCTAGGTTTTGGTATGTTATACAGGGCTAGTCATTTTCTTCTATATTTCATTCTGGTGTCAAACATGCCACTAGCCTCTCTCTGCCAAACCTACACACAGTCTATTCAGTGTACACACAATATTGTGCTATCATCTACCATTTTATCTTTTGGATTTTATGTGCCCTCTTATATTTTATTTTTCTCTCTCTCTCCCTTTTTACTCTTACTGCTAATCTTCATTTTTATACTCTTCCCCAAAGTTCTCTCCTGTCTTTTCCTATCTGCCTGTAGTGCTCCCTTTAGCATTTCTTGTAGAGTAGGTCTCAGTGTCTGTTTGTATGAAAATATTTTATACTCCCCTTCATTTTTGAAGGACAGTTTAGCCAGATGTAGAGCTCTTGTTTAGCAGATTCTCTCTTTCAATATCTTAAATATATCATATCATTGCCTTCTTTCCTCCATGGTTTCTGCTGAGAAACCTGCATATTGTGTTATCAGGCATCCCTTTTATGTGATGGACCACTTTTCTATTGCTGTTCTAAGAATTATATCTTTGTTTTTGACATTTGTTAATCTGATTAGCAAGTGTCTTGGAGTAGGTCTATTTGGATCTATTCTGCTTGAGGTATGGTATGCTTCTTGACTGTAAATTTATGTCTTCCATGAAAGATGGGAAATATTCAGTGATTATTTTCCCTATTATTCTTTCTGCCCCTGTTCTCTTCTCTTCTCTTTCTGGGATCCCCATTTCACATATATTTGCATACATCATGTTGTCATTCAATTCCCTGTGACCCTGTTCATATTTTTCAACTCATTTCCCTATATGTTCTTTTGTGTTTAATATTTAAGAGGGTCTATCCTCTAGTTCATTATTCCTTTCTTCTGCTGCTTCAAGTCTGCTGTTTTAAGTCTCCATTGTGTTTTTCATTTCTTCTATTGTGCCTTTCATTCCATATATTCTGCAAATTGTTTCCTTAAACTTTTGAGTTCTTCCTTATCTTCACCCAATATATTCTTATATCCTTCATCTCTTTTGCCATATTTTTCTGCAGCTCATTGATTTTTCAATTGAGTTAGCATGTATTTGACCATTTTAATTAATTTTTTTAATCTTATCAACTCCTGTATTTCATTTGAACTGTTCCTTTGACTGGGCCATATCTTTATTTTTTCTATTGTGACTTTTAATTATTTTTGGATTCTAGGCGTATGGTATCCTTGATTAGCATATTATTGAGGTCATTTTCATTCTTACCTAGAGTTTTATTCTTGGGCTGCTTTTTCCTCTATCTGTTCTTTTGGCACGGAGTTCAGCTTGTTCTAGACCACTGGCATAGCTTCAGTTTAACTGATCTGTTGTTCTGCTCTTGTTATTCTTGTTCTTGCCCTACCTATATGGAACCTTTTTTTATGAGGAAGGTCTTCCAAGATATTATCAACCCCAATTGATTTTCCCAGCTCTCAGGAGGAGGGTGTAATCAGTTTCAATTTCCCTGAGGATGAGACCCAGAAAGTTGTTAGACTCTCCTGTGAGCCCTCTAGGCTCTGTATTGTTCCTATCCTGCCCAGCAGGTGGCACTTTTCAGCCTGCAGCTCACTAGCAGTGTAAGGTTGTGGGCGCCTTTAATACTCAGCAGATTCTGTCTCTTCCATGGACATCATTTAGACTGAAGTTGAGTCAGAAACTATGGTTAAGCTGTTTCTAGTTAATGCTTTGTCAATTGTATTGATCTTTTCAAAGAAACAACTTTCAATTTTGTTAATTCTATTTTTTTTTATTGTCAAATTCACTTATTGCTGCTCTAATCTTTGCAATTTCTTTCCTACTGCATGCTCTGGGATAATTTTGCTGTTCTTTTACTAATTCTTTCAGGTGTACAAGTATGTCTTTTATTTTAGTCCTTTCTTCTTTATTACTGTCAGTGTATAGGACTACACATTTCCCTCTCAACACTTATTTCACTGCATCCCATAAGTTTTGATATGCTGTGTTCTCATTTTCATTTTTCTCAAGATATTTACTGATTTCCCTTGCAATTTCTTCTTTTATTAGATTGTTTACAAATGTATTAACTCCCAAACATTTGTAGTTTTCCCAGTTCTCCTGTTATGGATTTCCAGCTTCATTCCCTAATAGTCAAAGGAATTTTAATAATTTCAATCATTTACATTTACTGAGGCTTGCTTTGTGGCTCAACATTTGGGCTATCCAGGAGAATGATCCAAGGGCATTTGAGAAGAATGTAAATCCTGCTGTTTTAGGGTGAAATATTCTGTATATGTCTGTTAGGTCTAGTTCACTTACAATACTATTCTTGTTCTCTGTTCCCTTACTGATCTTTGGTGTGGATGTTCTCTCTATGGTTGAGAGGGGTGTATTGAAGTCTCCAACACTTATTTTAAAGGTGTCTACTTCTTCCTTCAGTTTTGCCAATGTTTGCCTCATTTATTTTTGGGCATCATGGTTAGGTGCATAAAAATTTATGATTGTTGTTTCTTCTTGCTAGACCACTCCTTTTATTAATACACAGTGCCCTTATCTCTCTTAACACCTTTTGACTTAAGGTCTAGTTTTTGTCCTATATTAGTATATTCACTCCAGCTATTTTTTGGTTGCTATTTACATGGAATATCATTTACTAATCTAGTCTTTCACTTTCAGTTTATTTTTTGGGGGGGTCTAAAGTGTGTCTCTTGTGTACAACATATAATGGAATTATCCCTTTTATCCATTCTGCCATTCTATGTCTTTTTGATGGGAGCTGTATCCAATAGTATTTAGTGTTATTACTTTAAATGCAATACTTACATCAGCCATTTTGTCAATTGGATTTTATGTCATATATAGTTTTTTTTTCCTTTATTGCAAACCCCTTTTCTGTATAGTTGATCTTTTGTGATGTATCTGACTGATACAGTCTAATTTCTGTTTCTGTATATTCTTAAAGTGCATTCTATATGGTTTCCCTGGGGTTTATATTATACAGCTTGCATCTATAACCTACCAATTTGAAAAGATACCAAATTTCTTTCAGTAGCATACATGTTTTCTGCTCCCATATCCCTTTATTTCCCCTCTTTTTGTTGTTTTTGTCCCATGTTGCTAATTTATATTTTGCATGTACATTTTAAGGAAATATGCCCTTTTCTAGTTTGTATTCTGAACCTTATAAAGATAAAGGAGTAGAATTGCATATTGAAGATACAGTACTTTTGGGTTTATCATTTACTCTTTTAGGTACCCTTATTAATGATCTTCATTTCTTCAAACTATGTGAAGGCAGTCTCTTTGATTTTTCCTTTCAACCTGTAGAAATCCCTTTCACAATACCTGTAAGACAGGTCTTTTGTGATGAACTCTCTCAGTTTCTGCTTAACTGTGAATGTTGTTAAAACTCCCCCTTATTTTTGAAGGACAGTTTTCTTGAACACAGAATTTTTGTGTGACAGTTTCTTTTTCTCTTTCAGTATCTTAAATATATCATACTACTGCCTCCTTGCTTCTATGGCTTCTTATGAGAAATCAGCATTTTGTCTTATTGAGGATCGTTTATGTGTGATCAATTGCTTTCCTCTTGCTTCTTTCAGAATTCTCTCTTTATCTTTGACATTTGACATTCAGATTAGTATATATCTTGGAGTAGATATATTGTAATTTATTCTGTTTGAAGTATGCTGAACTTCTTGGCCATGTATACTTCAATTTTCATAAGAGTTGAGAAATTATTTTCCATTATTTCCTCAAATATTCTTCTGGACCCTTTTTCCTTCTCTTCTCTGAGATATCCATGACACATATATTTGTGCACTTCATGATATTACTCCAGACCCTGCGATAATTCTCAATTTTTTAAATTCTTTTCTCTCTCTTGTCTTCTAACTGAATGATTTTAATTGTCTTGTGTTTTAGTTTTCTGGTTCTTTCTTCTATACCTGTTAAAATCTTCTGTTGTATGTGTTTAGTGTACTTTTCCTCACTATCCTTGTGACTTTCAGCCACATAATTTATGCTATATTTCTTTTTATACATTCAACTTCTCTCACTGAAATGGATGAATCAAATTTGTCTCTGGTTTAAAGCTTTATTGTCTAAAAGATATGAATAGTTAAACATTATAATTTCTATGAAAATAAAAATAATGCCTGTGGGAGCATGCTGTGGAATACATGCTCATAAATGAGATAGGTTATTTTTATTCCTTTTTGGTTTTGGAGAACTTTGACTTGCAGAGTGCGAGTGATCTCCCCAAGGCCACCTAATTGTAACCACCAATTCCCATGATTATTCCATTGAGAATCCTGAACATTCATATCCCTGGCATACTAATCTCCATCATTTTTCTTCCATTCCCCTTAGACGACAAAGCACACAATTATACTCTATTCTTCAGCATTGCCTATTTACAATGGGCTGTACATGGCCAGTAATGTTGATTTATTAAGTCTTGGCTGGGGTTGCAACTTTGTTATATTTTTAATGGTCTCAAGATGTTTCTAATTGAAATTGTTTTGACAATAATTGTCATAAAAACTGTCATTGTTAATAAGTACACTATGAAAGGACTTAAAATATGCCAATCTATGCAACCAATGCTGCAGCAGACACATTCCCATTACAAATGGAATCTTAATATTTGAGGGGGACATCAATGTGTTTAGCTAAAATTACCAACCTTTTGCTGTCTCTTTCATTTAGAGGTGACCAATGCAATTTAATTGGAAAGTGCTGGGTGAGGAAGTGTTTTGAAATGGGGTGACTCAATGCCATGGCCCAGCCACCATTTCATCTTCCTCAGTCTTTTTGCACATAATGTTGTTTGGAATCTGGAGCTGCAGCAGTCTTCTTATGGCCATGAAGAAACAGGTCTGAGTATGAAAAAACCCTATTCTGAGAATGGCAGATAGTTATTAGAAATCACAGGCATTGTATCTGAACTAACTTCTTGTTATAATAAGTGTCACCAGTGCCTTCAAAGTCCATATTTACATTACATAACAATATTTAAGTTACTACAGTTTTATAATATTTTGACATCTGACAGGGCAAATATGCCTTTTTTGTTACTTTTAAATTTTCTTCAGCATTTCTCAACTTATGTATCATTTTACACATTCTAAATTCAAATTATGAATCCATGCACAAACATACATACACACATGCAGAAACTTATGGGAAGTTAGTAGAAATTTTATTGAATCAGCATAACAAAAGAACTTGTATTTTAATTATAATCTAATCAATGTACAGTTTACGTTTCTCAAATTATTTAGAGCTCATTTTTAGTTTCTCAAAAGATTAATTTATTTTTTCTGATGACATTCTTGCATTATTTATATTGTTCTGAGGAATTTAATTATTTTGATGTAGAAATATTTGATGTCAATTTTAAATTACAGTTCCTAAATTTTCATCCCAAATATATAGATGTACATTTGATTTTTAATTTAATTTGAATAAATTCATTCATTTTATTTTTTTAATGTTCTGCTGAAGACATCTAAGAATATAAACTTCCTGGTAAGCACACCTAATATGCACATTATTTAGTTCATTATACTTTCTAATTTTCATTGCTATCTCTTCTTTACCCCATGCCTTATGATGTCTTCGATTCCTTTTTTCACCCTAACATACAGATGCCTGGTGATCCAGCAACTCTCTTCCTAGGAACATACCCATCAGATATGCATGGATCTGTGCATCACAAGAAATGTACTAAAATGTTCATATCAGATATATTCACGATAGCCCAGAATGGAAATAGCTCAAAAATACATCACAAGTAATATGCCTGAATCAATCTATGTAGTCATAAAGTGGAATCCACATGGTAATGGAAATTAAATAAATATTGTGAACTACAGCTACATGGATGAGTCTGACAAATGGAATAAATTGAAAGCTAGCAGCAACAAAGAAGTACATAAAATATGATCATACATTTATGAATTCAAAGACATACCTTCACAATCACCCAATTACAAGTACATATAGAATTCCTGTTGGGACAAATAATGGGCAGTAAATGAGAGAGGGCATAAGGGGACCATCTTATATGCTGTCATTAATAAATATGTCAATATTTAATAAATTATTAAATTTTTAGGTTTCCTATTTTTCTTCTACATTGTTTACAATGTAAATTCACTTTTATTTTTCCTGCTTGATGCTGAGTGTTACTTAGATTTGCAAACTAATGTTAATGAGCATTTGATATGAAAAAATCATTTCATACATAAAAGGAAATTCATATGAATGAAAGTGGCAAACTGAAATATAATTTAAGAACCATTCAGTTGTCAAAAATTAATCATGCCTTACTAGCATACCTGAATCACAGAGAAGATGTCAATAAATACAATACCATTTAATCCTCTTTGGTAATTTAACTGTTACAATCATTGCAGAAGGCATTTTTTTAATTTTCAGGTAAAAATGAAATTTTTCATATCTTATGAGTCATAGTTCCTATCATTGGATTATGTCCAATATATAGCCCTTGTACATTGAAACCAGGAGGCTTGTACAACAATGTTCAGTTTATTTAGCAAATGTTTTATGTCCACGTGTTTTTGCAACTCACTACATTATCATCAGCTTTCAGGAATCAACACGTTCTCGTTAATTTCTGATTGGAATATAAAATATTAAAACCAATTTGGAAAACAGTTCAGAAATTTCTATAAAAGTTAAATATTTGCATAAATTAACAATGGCAAAACAATTGATATTTAGGAATATACCAAAGAAATTTAAGTTTCTATGCCTACACAAAAGTTTGTACAAGGCTTTGGGTATTTTTATTCATTATGACCAGAAAAGTCCAATATGAAAAAAGAGAGAAAGAAAGACACAGAGAGAGAGAGAGAGATATGATGATGATGATGAGAGAGAGAGAAGGAAGAAAGGAAGGGGGTAAAGAAAGAAGAAAGTAAGGAAGGAGAAAGAATATGCATAAATGAATGTATGGACTTCAATCTACATAACACAAAACAGTTGGGTCATTGCCCAGATAAACTGATGCTATGTATTTGGATGGACTATATTTCTTATGCATGAATTTCAGGATGATATAAAAAGCATTAGAGAATATTTGTCATGAGATGGTAAAATAGTTTTGGAAGCTAATCAAAGCTGAATATCACATCATTTTTCTAAATTCTAGATTGAATATCCATCAAATTGCAATAACAATGTTTATTATTATTTATTAAAAGATGAGTAATGAAGATACTTGATGTATTTTTTTGAATAAACATTTCTTGGAGTTTTCATCTTTCCATTCAATCAAGGCATTTCATATTGCTCAATCTATATCAAAAATGGATCCATAAAACATATTTTTACAAATTTCATTGCCTTGGACATTTTCTCCTGGCCTTCATATCCTTATTACTCAGGCTGTGGAAGGGGTGCGATAATGGTGTAGAACACTGCCACCAGTTTATCCTGTTCAGTTGTGCATAAGGTGTGTGACCTCATATCAGTGCAGACAGTGGTCCCATGGAAGAGAATTGACACAACCAGGTGGGAGCTGCTTTACTGGGGCTATTCAAGAACACCACAGTGAGCCCAAGGCAAAGGAAGTTACATTGGACATCAACTGTAGCAGCAGGAAAATAAGGTTTCTCCATTCAGGGAAGTTTTCTGACACAAAATGGCAACAGAATTGGAACTTCACAGAAAAAAATAATTAATGAGTTGAAACCTACAGAATTGGAGTTTACATAGGTACAAAATGGGTATTAAATATTTGATGGAACCACAGACCCATGCACACATGTCCGTGAACATCAGGTAATTTTTCTAATGAGTGCAGGATAACATAAAGGGTAACATATGGTTATATATCAATGATAAGACATGAAACCAAGAAGAAGGGTTTCTTTTCCACCAAGGGTCAAAAACATAAAGGCTTTAATATTGCAGTCCCAAATGTTATGACACTGCTATATGAAAGAAAGTTTTCACCTTGGAACAGGGATGGAGATATGCATTGTGTCAGTTAAGGAGCACTGAGTAAAAAGTACATTGTAGTGTGCAGTCTGGTGTCAATTTGGATGAGTTGAATCAGAATGATATTCTCACTAGCACAACTGAAAAGAGGATGGAAATAGCAAGGAAGTGATATTAGGTATTAGAGGGAAATAGTCTTCATCAAGTTAAAATTAAACGGATATTTCAAAAAGGATTCACATTTAAATCTGGAAAAAGATGTAAAAATATTATAGGCAATTTCATATTTTTGCAGCCCTCAAGCAAATATCATACATTTTCTAAATTTATACAGAGAATAAATTATTTCCTACTTAGGGCTAAATATAGAGAAAAAGTGTTGGTACTGTACAACAAACCCTCTATTGGGAGCATTTGGTTTGGACTACATATTTCCATATATCATTAAAATCAAGAACAAGAGGAAAATCTACAACAACAAAAGCAATGTTAATCAAAGGAAAGAAGCTTGGACAAATCTGTTTACCTTATGACCTCGTGGATGGCTTTGCTCAGACCTCACAGCACTACCTATATACACAGATTAGCAAGTTACAATTTTAATCTTCATTCAATACTTCTCAAAGTAGATATCCTTATGGGTACAATTTTCTCCATCATAAACTAATTGCAATGGTGTTACTATGAACAGATACAAAGACATGCTAAACATTTGCATAGTTCTGATACTTTGTCTCCAGAGAGATAAAATTTATGAATGATAAGAGGAGGGTACATATGTTTTGAAATATGAGCATGGGTAAGGACATGAACACAGAATAATTACCTGTGGAAAAGGTAATGTAAATAGGAATTTTCAGCATAAATTATCAGATACAAGTCAGCAAATAAATGCATGAAGAAGACATATATGTATGTATGTCTGTATATAGTATCTTTATTCAGCAGCCTACTTTTAGTTGTCTGAGAATTTTCAACTTAAAATAATATTTCTGCATCCACTGACTTGAGTGAAACATTGTAAAGATAATGTAAAATGGATTGTTTCAGCTTAAATATTTATGTAAAGATCAGTACATAAATGGAGAAAGAAGACAGTTGTGTACATTTATTAAGCAGTCTATCCTCCATAAACTTTTATTATAAGACCTGCTTAAACTCATAGTTTCCATGAGTACTCGCCTGATATGATTGGAATGATGCCTCTATATGTGTCTCCAACATTATGCATAAAAAAATCCTTGTTTTTTTCCTTAAAATTCATATACAAATAAAATGTGATAAAATGGTATTGCATTGAATTCCCAGTTGATTGTGGGTAACTGGCATCTTCATACTATTGGTCTTCTAATCCATGAATATGGATGATATTTCCATTTAAATACATTTTCTTTCATTCCTTTCAGCAATATATTTTATTCAGTTTAAAATAAAGAGGGTTTAAATGTTGTTCTTTAGAATTTCTCCTAAAATTTGATCACATTAAAAATGGCATTGTAAACTTAATTTAATTTTTGTTATTGGTGATTCATTTTGTAGGTAAATTAGTATTCAAGACACATGCTAAAATCACTTATTAGATTAAAGAGATTGTTTCTAGATTCTTTGGATTTTCTATGTATACCTTCATGCCATGTATAACTGAAGCCAGATTTACTTATTCCTATCAATCTATATGCTGTCCTTTATCATATATGAAGATATGAATTTTCTTCATATACATATGAAGCATGTGCTGTTTATATATATATATATATATACACAAATATATAGTATATGTACATGCATACTTT
Organism: Choloepus didactylus; assembly: GCF_015220235.1. NCBI lineage: Eukaryota > Metazoa > Chordata > Mammalia > Pilosa > Megalonychidae > Choloepus > Choloepus didactylus. Next base: position 473,817 of record NW_023637579.1, read on the forward strand.
TTGTCATTTTTCAATAAGATACCTAATATTTGTTAAATTGATGGAGTCACATATATAGTTCATGAAATAGAGTATGTTTCTGCTTATTCAAGTTCCTTATTTGTGTATACAATTACGCTAGCAGGAAAAACAAAATTATGCATTATGGATCAATTCACACCCCTAGTTATACAGATGGATAAAAATCAAAACTCATCCTCATATTGAGAAGTAGTTAACATATCCCAACACCTGGGAATATTCCATGAGATTTGCATTAATCAATTCACTTTACACTCACAGAACCCTACAGCATGCATGCTCCTAACATCCCCATTTTTTAGATGAAAACCAGAGAAAAGAAAAGTTAAGTAACATATCAGAAGTCACTAGCAGGTCATGATGCCAGGAAGGAAAGACACTCTGGATTCAAGGCCACAGATTTTGAATTCTGCCGTGGAATTTCACCACTGTGAATTTCCAGTTTCCAGATGGAGTGGGCTGGGTCTGGTAAATGCATGCTTGTGTGAATGATTAATATTTTGTTTACCAGTTTCCAAGAGAACACATTTACTTAATCTGGGCATTTGGAGGGCAATGGAATAGATTTTCTTGGCACACCTAAGGGAGCATATGGACTAACAAGGGATATTTTCTCTGAGGACAGTGCAGGTAGAGCTGTGAATTGTACCAAACCTGAGTAGTAGACAACTTTGTGTTCTATTTAACCTCCTTAGTTCATTGGTAACGTTTTGCCCTGACATCAAAGGAAGATGGACCTCTCTGGATACATTTATGTAGCACTCCTTTTTATATAAATAGAATTCTGGTGATATTTTGTGGTAAAATACAAAAGGTAAGTTAGATGATACCTAGTATTTCTAAAAAAAATAGGATATATATTAAGCCAAAAGATTTCAAATGCTAATAGGCATGATATTTAATTTTATTATTTTGTGAGCAGTTAATTTATTTGACATTATCAGCCATACATTTGCAGCACAGCTAAAAGTGATGTTGCTTAATAATTAATTCTATTCTGAGTCAGTATAAATATAAGTGAAATTAAGCAGATCACAAATATATTTTTCTATCTACCATATGTGTTTGATACCCAATATCCTTCAGAGTTCTTCAATAACAAGTGAGAGAAATGTCTTAATCTTTAAATTACAAATAAATCATTAATACAAATTCATTGAATAACTTTTAAAATTGAAGCTTCATCTATTTATTTATTTATTTGCCATTGTGGATTCAAATTAAAAATAATCTTAAAAATGCTCTAAATGGAAAAGTTTTGTTTTGCTTTTTAAATTAAAATAATGTATAAAAATTTTGTACTTTCATATGGGAAAAAAATCATATTATTAGGCAAAAATAAATCCTTCTCTCCCAGGAGTGATTAAGCACAAGTGAATGGATATTTGATAGATTTACTAAACATAGGGCATAAAAAGGTATTATTTAACCAGTTGAGGTAAAGTTGGAGGGCCATTAATTCCTTCATATTTATAGAACTTCTAATTACTTCAAATTTATAAGTTGACTCCAGATTAAAACATACTTTGGAAAGATAATTTAAAAAAGTAATTACATATCAATATATTGATAAAAAAAAGTATTTTCACCAAATTATGGAGCAGCATATGAAATATCATTAGTGAAAATCATTTGAACAACATAATATCAAAATCGTAGTGAGTGGTTATGTCTTCCTCCTTACACATGGATTTATAGTTCATTGTGCATTGAAAACAATAAAATTTCTTAAGTTCTTGCCACTCTAGGGAATCATATATCAAAACATTTGTTGGAAAAGAAGGAAGAATCAGAAGTACTCCAAACTTCAAAATTCTTACTATCAAAAGTCTCTTGATGGTTTTCAAAATCACTAGGTCCCACCGTATAAGTTATATAGCCATACACTCTCATCTACAAGAAGATGAGTAGAAAAATGTGGACAAAAAAGGAAATGAATAAAGGGGGTAAGGGGTTAGGGTTAAGGTTAGGATGTTTTGGGGGTTCTTCTTAAATTTTGTTTTTGTTTTTATTCCTATTTTTATTTTTGTTGCTTTCGGAGTAAGGAAAATGTTCAAAAATTAGATGCACAGCTCTATGTTGATGCTCTAAACAACTGATTGTACATTTTGGATGACTGTATGGTATGTGATTATATCTCAATAAAATTTCAGGAAAAATTTATGCAGTGGTTCTATAAAACTATTTTGCAGGTGGGAGAACATCTAACTAAAAGATAATTAAGGATTTTTCAAGAGAGTCGTTTAATAATTAACTCTTATATTCCTTATATCTTACTTAGTTTATATCTCCATGACTCTAGTTGACACACAGGTCACTGATTTAAAATAATGAAACCCATTCAATATAAATGTATTTTTATGGTCAATAAAGCAATTATATTTAGAGACAACTAAATTAATTCACTCTCAAGTAAACAACTGCTTTGTCTGTCTGTTGAATTGATTTTCTCACTAAATCATTTTTATTTACTCCCTCATTTACTTTAGGACCAAAGGAATGCAGTCTCATGAACACTGGTAATATGACAGTATAAGAAAAAATTTAAAATGAATCCTGAGTCAAGAATTATTTTTTCATTAATTGAGTTTGTTTGAAGAAAATACTTAAAACGATTAAATAAATACTCAATTTTCAACAAACAACTGAAAGTAAAACTCTGAAATAAACATGCGTATTGTGATTTTTATAATAGCATATATTTTGCCTTTTAATTTTTTTATTTTAGAGACCTTTAATATGAATTTATAGGACCCAATTTTAAAGGAAAATATTAAATTATTGAAATACAAGTTAGAACGCATATATTTATAGCAGTGAGGATTTTTCCCAAGTTTAAGCCAGGTAATGGGTCAACAGTGTTTTCAACTACTTTCTGATATTCAGTAATTTATATTTCTCACAGTATTTGTTGGAGAAATAGAAAATGAGACATAGGATTACATTCCTCAAAATAAACATAAAGAATTTAATGCTGTATTCATGTAAACAGTAGTAATATTTGTTAAGGTGCTATGTCAATTATGTGCAATTACATAGATTTTCCTGGATACAGCATCAACAGAGATGAACATGCTTCCAACCATAAGAAGCAAGATGCTTTAGACAGTGGCCACAAGTGATTCTGCCTACAGTTTTCCAGGAAAGGGGCTATCCTTCTCTACTGCATGAAATTCATTTTTGATATTTTCACAGATTTTTAAAAATATTCCCTAAAATTCAAGGAATATCTTGAATGATGTATTAGCTGTACATTAACAAATTTAACCTAACTACTCACTGCATTTGTTTCTATATTAGAGAAAGTGTGGGTTACAGGAAAATCATGCATTATATACAGGATTCCTATATATCACTGCACCTCCAACATTTTGCTTTGATGAGAAACATGAGTTACACTTGATAACATATTTTTAAAATTGTACTATTAATTGAAATCCATGCTTTAACTTAGGATTCACCCTTCGTGTAGTATAACACTCATTCTGTTTCCAGTCAGTTGAAGTTCTTTCATCATAGCTCCCTTGGGACATGCTCCATGTTTCCCTTCACATGGAGCTCTACTGGATTAAGCAAAGATGAACAACTACAAGACCTCTGGTCAAATTATATTACCAATAGTTTTAGTTTCTTGTTCATTCATTTTTATTGTTTTTGTAGTTTGTCATATCTTCAACAGTCTTCTGAGCATGTGGAGTCAAATTAATGAATCTGGGTTGTTACTGGGCTTCTAGTCTGATTTGAATGGCTCATTGTTTTCAGCTATCACATAAGAAAAAGAAAAAAACAATACACATCTTAATCTCAAACTATAGAACACATAAAATTTCTCATTTAGAGGCCACATTAGGTAACATGATGAAGAAAAGAAATGGAATTGGAAACTTTAAAATGTGATAATGGTCCTGGTTCTTTAACTTGCTGCCTAAATATGCAAAATTATTTGATTTCTCTGAAAATCAACCTTGCCTTTTGAAAACAAGGAGGGCAATTTCTTGCATATATGTTATAAAGGTAAAATAGCATATGGAAAGCAACTAATATATTTCACATATTTGTATATAAGATCACTTATGACTGCTGTCTCACTGTCACAGACAGCTTTTGAAAATCAGGGCTAAGCAAAACCAGATAAAGTTTTTAAGTGTCTGTGTTGCATATATTGAAATATGGAGATCAGATATAGATAGATATGCTAGTTTAATTGATAGATATATAGAGAGATAGCTAGATAATTAAGGGAGAAAGAATATAAAGATATGTTTGAAATATATTTTTAAATTGAATTCTGTTTATTAACATTATCAACATTTTAAGGGGTCTAAAATGTGTTTCCTTAAAATAATGAGAGTTTAGTTTCTTGAAAATTTTGGATTAAACCTCTTAAATCAGTATGCAATGGCATTGCAGTAGCAATGAGATCCATTTTGTGGCAAACAGATTTTATAATAGCTTAAACACATAATATCTATCATTGGACAACTAGGGAAGAGAATGAAATTGACATATTGCAAAATGTGAGTAGACTCAATTTTTGGAGGGAGTAAAGATTTTTGTCTATTGTATCCAGGCTAATGAATTAAGAAGAAGAGAATGTGGGGATGGACTAATCTCACAACTGGAACTGACTTTGTTCTCCTGGGGTTATTTTATCACATTCAAGCTCCCAGTATCCTCTTCTCTTTCATCTTTTTGGTGTTTCTTGTGACACTTGTTGGCAATGTTATGATTATCATTCTCATTTGGATAGATGCTCAACTCCATACACCTATGTACTTCCTTCTCAGCCAACTTTCAACCATGGACCTCTTGATTAGCTCCACTTTTGTCCCAAGGACAGCCACTGACTACCTGTTTGGGAAGAACACCATTTCCTTTATTAACTGTGGGATTCAGCTCTTCCTCTTCACCACCCTTTTCGGAGCAGAGTGCCTTCTCCTGGCAGTCATGGCTTATGACCGCTATGTGGCTATATGCCACCCTCTCCATTACTCAGTTCTCATGCGCCCTACAGTCTGTGCCTTCTTGGTGGCTGGCAGTTGGCTGAGTTCTCCGCTCAATGCCTTGGGTCATGTCATATATACCTTGAAACTCCCTTACTGTGGCTCCCGTGAAATCCATCATTTCTTCTGTGAGATCCCAGCTCTCCTGAAACTTGTTTGTGCTGATACATCTCATTATGAAAATGTACTTTATGTCAGTGGTGTTGTGTTCCTCCTCCTTCCAATATCTGCCATTGTGGCCTCTTATGGGCAGATACTCTCTACTGTTTTGAGATTAGGTTCAAATGTAGGGATGAGAAAGTCCTTGGCAACTTGTTCCTCCCATATGATTGTGGTGTCTCTCTTCTATGGAACAGCCATCATCAAAGTGTATCATACAGCAGAGCAAGATGAAGTAGTATCTGTCTTCTACACTATGCTCACTCCCATGCTCAACCCCCTCATCTACAGTCTTCGAAATAAAGAGGTGGCTAGAGTCCTCAGGAAAGTTCTTGGTAATCCTGCTTAAAATATCAATATCAATTGAGAATAATACATGAAATACAGACTTATACAGAGAACTGTTTTATACTCCTGTTCTGGAGAAAACTCATGTATAAATTTCTTCAGTCTGCTATTGGTAAAATGATAATGGATCACAGCACTCTTTCCTGCTATGCTATATTTTGGCTTCACAGATTTATTAAATAGAATACTCTATTTCAGAAGTCACTCAAACTATGCTGGCCTAGCAAACAATAGAGATCACAAATATCTTTAGATATTAGACAAGAAGAAAAATGCACAAGCTAGACAGTATTGATTCTGTGCTGAATTTTACAATTTTCCTCTCTAAGGAACAGCATTATAATACTGTAAAGTTATTTTTAAAACATTAGTAATAAATTCTTTACAAATTAAAATTTTCATTTCTCAAAGTAACACTTATTTCTGAAGATACTATTCTATTGTGGCCCCCAAAATACACTTTTCTTCTCACCAATTTATTTTGGAAGTAATATTATGATATTTAACTAATTGTCATAAGCACACATACTAACCATATTTAATAATATTTACCTAATCAGTTACAGTAATTTAGCCTATTAAATGAAGCAATATTCTAAAATGTTATCTCATTCAATGTTTAGGTCCTTTTCAATTTATTTATATACACATACATATATTTATTCAGTCATATATATGTGTGTATCTGTATCCATATACAAATATATGTATATAGATGACTATAGATGCCTAGATATTTAAATACATATGAACATGAATGCATATATATATATATATATATATATATATATATATATATATCTACCACTTTCTTTGGAATTTTTCCCTGATAAATATTCAAAAGTGAAAATAATGAGTCCAAGTGTCTATATTCCCAATTAAATTTATGTTATGTACATTTAAGAAGTTATGAAATAGATTTTTGAATATAATATGAATATTTATATGAGCATGTGCAAACTCGGCTCATAACAAAGTTTGTGATAGATAAATTGTGCTTCGAAAGTCTTCATCTTTCTGTAAATACCATATATGGAATAATAAGGAAAGAACTGGAACTGTGGAATTGTGACCAACAATAATTTTTGAAAATACCTATATAACTGCTTCTTGAGCTGTACATCAAATGTTAGCACCTTTCAGTACGTTTGTTATATTTTACAGTGATGGAAATTGCTCAAGTTGTGGAACTGTGATCTATGACATTCTTTGAAATTTGCTAACTACTTGTTAAATCATTCTTTGGGAGTTATCACTGTTATGCATGTATGTTAAAGTTCAAAATAAAAATGCATTCAAAAGTCTTTGTTGAAAAAGATATATTTTAATACTTTCTAATTAATTTTGTATGTTTAAAAGGGACCTCTCTACAGCTGGATCAAATATTTACTTATCTAGTTAAATACCATTCAAATCATGTGAGTGCCTGATGACATTCTTCTCTGAGACTGTTTTCAGGATTTATAAACATGTATTCATTCTGGTGCTCATATTTTCTTATATTTGATCGATTTTCATTAATTTTAAATTTATTTCTTATTAATGAAAACTTATCAAGCCATTGTCCCTCTTATAATTTAGTGTTGTTACCATCTATTATAAATCAGAATTTACACAACTTTCATTTTTTTTATTTTGGCTATAAAAATGTGTCATCACTCCACATTATTTGTTTAATAATTCTACTTTTTTCTTTCTAGGGCTTGGTATTTTCCTATTAAGTTTAATTTACAATTTCACTTTTAGCAAGTTCCACAGTATGCAAATCTATGTCTAAATATCTCTCTGCTTAGTTTAGCTGCTTAGCTTAGTAGCATATATTTAATAATCAGTAAAGTGCCTGTAATTTTCAAATGGTTAATTGCTCCAAAAAAACTGCCTCACAAAAGCAATAAAGAAAGTTAAAGAAATGCTGCTCAGCAACACCAACCTTTTCTAATTTTTAAGATTTATAATATTTTCTATTTCATATCACTTATCTCTGCTTCTTAGTTTTACCAAACTCACCCAATGGCTTATTACACATATAATTATTGGCCCTATGGGAATTTTGGGGAACAATGATTATTCAATGTGTAACTGATAGGAGATGTTTAACAAATATGAACTAAAATAAATTGAAATATGCATTAAATTTGTGCCTGCAAAAAATAATTTCTTTGCATTGTACAACCATCTGCAGCTTATTTAACTGTTTTTCTTTTCTAAGATTCACCTGACAGCAAAAATTTAAAAATTGTAATATAATTCAAGCAGCATTATTCCCAAATTACATAAGTATATTTGGTGAAGAACCCCATTTCTTCTTTCTGTCACTCCATAGTCAAATATTTAACCCACCCTACTTAAGCGGTCTCTCTACTTGAATGCAATGAATAGGAAAAAATAAGTATTTTTGAACATATGAACCCTTGTTGCTGTATCTCTGCTTATTCAGAAACTCTATTTCTTCCCCTCCTTTGTGTGAATTTTGATGAGCCTGTCAGTAAAAGAAACCAAACCCATAGTTAATTGTATAAACATAATAACCAGGTAAAGCCAACCACCTACTCAATTTCTCCAAGTATAATAGCAAATATAGGAATGGACATACATTCAATTCAGGATAATTTCAATCCTTATCTGAGTTTTTTTATAATTTAAGCTATATGGTGTATCTGGGAGTCCAAATTTCACTTCCAAGGGTAATGTTCAACTTTTCAAAAACTTTTGTTAGCCAATTAACTCTATTTTTGAAAATCCACTGGACTATTATTTTAAATTGGCAGTTATCACACACAAACATACATTTAAAATAGAAAAATTCCAACACCAGGAACTAGACATGAATGCTCAATATCTACATTGTTATTCATCATTGTATGGGAAATTCTAGTTATAGTAATTAGACAAGAGAAAAAATAAAGGCCAACAAATGAGAAATGATGACATAAATATTTCCCTATTATCAAGGGATATTATCCATTATACAGAAAACCCAGAAAAGTCCACAAAAATCCACTGAACTAATAAATGAATTCAGCAACGTAGCAAGTTACAAGATCAACACGCAAAAACCATGGTGTTTCTTTACACCAGTAATAAATAATCAGAAGAAGAAATCAAGGAAAAATTCCATTTACATTAGCAACTAAAAGAATGAATTATCTAGGAATAAGTGTAGCTGAAGATGAAAAGTATTTGTATTCAGTAAATTACAAGACATTGCTAAAAAAATTCAAAGAAGATCTAAATAAAGGGAAAGACATCTGGTGTTGATTGGAAGGTTAAATATTGTTAAAATGTCAACTTTACCCAAATTGATTTACAAATTTATCACATTAAATTCAATCATCAAATTCATTTTGAATGTTATGTGCTATAAATAACTAAAGTCAACTTATAAAAGAATGAATTTGGAGGACTCACACTTCTTGATCTTAAAATTTCTTACAAAGGTGTAGTAATGAAAATGGCATGGTACTGGCACAAGGACAGTCATATATACCAATGGTATTGAATTCGCTTTTTCAAGTAATCAATCCTCACATTTATGGTCAACTGATTTGATGGGGGTGCCAAGTCCACTCGGGGAAAAGAATAGGCTCTTCAACCAATGATGATGGTAAAATGGGATGTCCATGTGCTAAAGAATAAAGGTTAATGCCTCCTTCACATCATGTACATCAATTGACTGGATCATAGACTTAAATATAAGAACTTTCAGAAGAAATTAAAGAGAAGGCTCTTCAGGACTTTGTGCTAGGCAATAGTTTTTTTAGATTTACATCCAAAGTACAAGCAACAAAACAAAAATAGTTACATTGTGCAGAATAAAAATGGTAATCTTTCTGCATCAAAGGACTTGAACAGATAATTGCACATCAGTGTTCATAATGGCATTATTCACAACTGCTAAAAGAAGAAAGCAACCCAACTGTCCATTATCTTATGAAAGTATAACAAAACATTGTATATACATACAATGGAATATTATACAAACATGAAATGAATGCTGTTCTGAAATATACAATATGGATGCCTTGAAGATGTCATGTTGAGTGAAATAAGCCAGATAAAGAAGGGCAAATATTTATGACCTCACTCATTAAATAATTAGAATACACAAACTCATTGTGTCAGAATCTAGAATATTCTATACCAAGATAGAATGGGCTAGGGAATGGAGAGTTAATGCTTAAATTGTACAGTTTCTATTTGGGTAAATTGTAAAATTTTGGTAATGGATGGTGTGGATGGGTAGCACAATAATTTGATCATAATTAACAGCACTGCAATATATATTTGAATATAGTTGAAGGGGAATTTTAGGTTGTATGTATGTAATAGAATAAAAATTAAAAATTAAAACAGAGCAGGGTTGTACAACACAGTGAGCCTTATAGTTAGCAAATATTTATATTTAATAGTACAATTATAAAAATAATAATAAAAATATTCTTGTAATTTATAGTAAAACTACCACACAAATACAAGGTGTTAATAATAGGGTGGTATATGGGAAGCCTATATTTTAAAACAAAAGAAAAGAATAAAGGCTAAATATAGAGTTACTACATCATCAAACAATCCCACTCCTAGGTATGTACCCAAGAGAAATGAAAACACCTGTTCATATGTAAACGTGTCCATAAATGATCATTCCAGAATTATTCAAAAATAGTCAAATAAAAACAATCCAAATGAATATCAATTGATGAAAGTATGATCAAAACACAGGATATTCATATAATACAATATTTATTGGCTGTAAAATTGAATGAACTACTGATTCAAGCTACAACATGGATGAACCTGGACACGATATGCTAACTGAAAGAGGTCAGACACAAAAGGACTTCCGTCATGAGATTCCATTTATTTGAAATGTTCAATGAAGGCAAATCCATAGAGAACAGAGGGTAGTTATGTGGTTGTCAAGGGCTGGGATGAGGGGGAAATGGAGAATGGCCACTAACAAGTATGGATTTTCTTTTTCAGGTAATGAAAGCATTCTGGAACTAGTGGTGATGGTTTCGCAACTTTGTAAATATACTAAAAATCATTGAATTGAACACTTAAAATGATTTTAAATGAGTATAATCTTTATAATTGTATAGACATACATACATAATTGTCTTGCTGGTTTTTGCCATATCACTGATGTTTCAGGTTGGTTTTTTATATGAAACCCCATGTTTCAAGCAGGAATCAACCATAAATTCACAGAGAGAGGCTTAGACTATACTGAAGAATCTGGAGGTATGGGAACTACTACAAGCCTCTTTGCTGTTGTTGTTGTTTTTCTTTCCTTTTCTTCCTGCCATAACATATATAGATGTTTAAACACCAAACATTATCTTAAAAATTAATATTACATCTATTATGACAAAAATAACACAATAGTTTTGCTATCTAATATAGAAAACTTCAGACTGGTGCCAGAAAACAACATCCCTGGAGATCATACATATTTTCAGAGATCATCTTAAGAAGCTTCTGATAAATGCAAATTCCTTAGGAAGAGTATGATAAATGCCTGAAAGGCAAGAATGTGTAGGGGGTGGTGGGAGGGAATATCCATTTAGGCCCCTCCCATATTTAATTGATAAAAGTTGCTTCAGATGTGGTATGATTAGTATTGCCAAAATTTGTAAATAGAATGTACATGATGGAAAATAAGAAAAAGGAAAATTAATGAGGGCATCATTGTGTAAGCAAAAGCATTGAGTAGAATTTTAAAAATTTAAGAACACAGTGAGAGGGAAATTTGGCATCAGCAAAAGTGGGTAGGAGTGAGGATAAAGTTAATATTTGGAGAGCTAACCCCCAAAATTTGAGCTGGCCCTCACCCTAGGAAAGAGAAAATGTGGCAAGGTTGATTAAAATATATCAGGAGAAACATTTATTATGAGTACATAGATTAGAATAAACTTATAAAACCTTGGATACTTTCAAAGAAAGAGGTTTCAGTTGATTATGACAGGTACTTGTGACATTCATATGAAAAGTGAAAAAACATTAAGAAATGTGAAATATTCTGAGAAGTCTCTGTGCACTAAATTTTAATGAATCTTAAGGAAAACCAAGCTTTGAGAAATTTTTAAATTTTTGGAAAATTTCCCGTGGGCCATCAGATAGGATATCAGTAGAAAGCTGACACAGATGAGAGTGGGAGAAACATGAGATGGAATGGATGAATGGAAAGGCTTTCTATGTACTTATACTCTAACAGAAAGGAAAATATAAGATTGAATACAGATCATTCAGGGTTATGATTCTCATGGCGGGAACCTTGAAATACTAGTCTTGTGAAGGATTCTAACAATATTGAAGGAGAAAAATATGGAATTGTGGAAAGAGTTTGGGGCTTTTGGTGAGTCAATTTAGGGTACAAAAACTCTTGTGCAGATACTTCCTGGAAACAAGGAAAATATTTTTGAGATTATTTTTCCACTACTCAATTATTGAAATAAATGTATATTTTACAAAATTTTAATATATTGTATTATGCAATTATTTGTAAATTACATATATAATACTAATTAAAATATTATGGAATATATTTTAATTTACAGCAGTTGATATTATAGTGGGATGAGTATTTTCCTACATAACAAACATCAAACAAATTCTAGCTTAGATTATTAACAGTGAATCTGTTGCTATAAAAGTGGTGGCTTATGTAGTGTTTAGATAACAGGAAAGAGAAAGTTAAGCCACAGGGGATTAAAGTCTGGATAGTAAAAAGGTGATTTGTTAGAGACATAAAGGTGAGTTGTAAAGAGGTTGTCCTTAGCATGTGATAGTTTCATATTATTTTCTAGGAAGAAAATATGCCTTTGGTCAGTTTCCAAATTAATAGTTACTTAGTAATTCAACTGTAGAGGAAACTGAATTCATAAGATGGAAAATAACACTCAGAAGATAAAGATGGAAAAAATCTGGAACTATTTCATTACTACTCTATGGTTTAACATTATAAACTCTAGGTTGTTTAGAGTATACAAAAAATATTTTTAAAATATTTATAGTAAAATTGAGTATATTTTTACTCACATGATTACACAGAAATTCTCCCTACCAACATTTTATTCATCTTGACCTGTACCTCTAGAACTTGCTGTAATGAAGACTTTAAAATGAAGCACAAAATATAAGCCTACTTATCCCACCACTGGATGACATGGTGATGACAATTTGCTATAAAAATATGTAAATGAAGTCTCAATTTCTAACTTATCTTGGGAATAATAATGAGAAGCACAGCATGGCCTAGTCCCAATTCACACTTAACATTTTGAAGGGTCTGAGACAATCTTCTTTTGTGTAACAATATGCAAGGCAAACATGATGTCCAACTCCTAATAAAAACCTGTCACTGAGGATTTACTATGTCCAGGAATTTTACATATATTAACTAATTTACTTTCATTAATACAATAAAGCTCAGGAGCTGGATATTATTGAAGTAAATAATAGCACTCAACTTCAGACCCATGCAATGGAAATTAAAAGTCCCACCATATGCTCATTGCTATTTTGCCTATTGTGAAGGGGTAAAATGCAAAAAAAAAAGGCCAATAGTGAAATGTATGGGTCATTTCACAGTAATTTCCACAGTGACTGCATCATTTTACAATACTTCCAACAAGGTATAAGGTTTACAATTTCTCTGAATCCCTGTCAGCACTTGTTATTTTAAGATTTTATTAATAGCCATCCTAGTGGGTGTGAAATGTTTCTTTGAATTTGCACATCATTTTTGACCAATGACATTGAGCATCTTTACATGTGTATATTAGCCATTTCTATATCCTACCTGCAGAAATGTCTTTTGAAGTCTGCTGCTCATTTTAATTGGGATATCTGTATTTTTTTTTTTGAATTGTGGGAGTTTGTTACAGATACTACATAGTAAACCCTAAACAGAAATATGATTAGCAATAATTTTCTCCCATTATCTAGGTGGCCTTTTACTTTCCCTTTTGTAAATTCTAATAACATATTTATTTAAACCAATGTGTCCCAAATAATATTATTCTATCATTTAATCAAAATAAAATTATTAATGAGATATTTCACATTGAGATTATCAAAATTCAAAGTCCTCAATAGCCAGTAATTAATGACTTCCGTGAAATGCAGCTTATTATGTTCCTTCTTTTCCCTTTTCACTCCAGAAAAAGGATGGTTTTACAGAGCAATTGGCCTAAACATGTCTGCCCTCACTTTTTTAATGCAATTTTATTGAAATATGTTCACATACCATACAATCATCCAAAGTGTACAATTTTTCACAGTATCAACATATAGTTGTGCATTCACCACCACAATGTTTGAACATTTTCATTACTCCAAAAAATAAAAATAAAAAATGAGATTAAAAACAAAAGTGAAAAAGAATACACAAAAATCCCATATCCCTCCTAACCCCAGGTATTCATTTACTTTTTGTCTTCATTTGTCTACTCATTTTTTCAATGTATTTGGTAAAGGGAGTGTAAGCAGTAAGATTTTCAAAATCACATGGTCACACCATATGAGCTATATAGATATGCAATGATCTTTAAGAATCAAGGACACTGGATTTCAGTTCAAGTTAATGAAATTCTCATTCTTGTAACAATGTGGATGAAGACATCTTGTTGACTGAAATAAGCCAAAGAGGAAAAACCAGCTAGTGTATGATCTCAATGGAAATACCTAAGACAATGAAATTCGTATGGATATATAGTAGATCACATGTTTCCTTGGGCTGGGCTTGAGGGGAAGAAGGAGTTACTGCTTTATTAGTGCAGAGTTTCTGTTTGAAGTGACGAAAAATTTGAGCAATGGATGTTGCTGATGGTACTACAATATTCTCGATGTAATCAGCACCATTGAACTGTCTGCTTGAAAGTGGTTAATATGGGAAACCATAAGCTGTTTATGTAAGTAAAATATAATGTTATTTTATAAAAAGTCCATTAATTAATTTATTGATGACCAGAACCTCTCTGTATAACAGAGATACCCACTTTTAAGGAAAATAATTAACGTACTTATATTACATAATTTTATGCTTCATGTATGTCCTGGATTTATCCCTTTTACTTTCCAAATTATCCAGCAATTCCAGAAAATGGCCAGTTCTACCATAATGCCTGAATTTCTCCTCATGAGCTTTGCTGACAAGTGCATGTATGAGTGTTCAGGCAGTTTCCTTATGCCATGTTTTCCTACTGACGTAATTTACCAACCTGTTAGGGAACCTTCTCTTTGTCAGTCCCACCAGAATCAACCAGAACCCTTAAAGGCACGTGTACTTCTTTTTCAAGAATATGTGCATTTTGGAAATGTGTTACATTTTTCTCTGTCCCCAATGCCTGTGTCAACTTTCTCACCAACAACACGGCCATCTCAGAGTCTGGGTGTGCATCTCAGATCTTCCTGACTTTCATTTTGTTTGTGCTGAGGTAATATTTTCACCATGATGATGTGACTGCTATGTGGCTAAATACTAGCTCCTCTGCAGCCTCCATGCTCAGTGGTTTGGCCTATTCAAGATTCCAAACTGGCACCAAATTCAGGCTGCCTTTCTGTCTGTCCAAATGGATCCTCAGTTCTGCCATGACAGCTCCTTTCTGTTGCGGCTGTCCTTCCCTGACAGCTCCGACAGTGCACTCTTGATGCTTCTCTCTGCCATTTTCCTTTGTGGTCATGTCTTGTTTTCATGTATTTTCTACAATATGCCAGTTTCCACCCAGAGGAGAGTGAATGAAGACTTTCCTTCCTGTGTCCCTCACATTTGTATGTTGTCTTCTCTGCTCTGGCAGCTGTGTGTATCTAAGGTTTTGATAACAACTGAAGTGATTCATGACATGAGTTTTTCTGTATTTATACCATAGTTACTCCAAACCTGAAATCTGTCATCTTTAGTCTTTGAAACAAACAACTAAAGGAGGCCATGAGTTAAATAATTTTAAGAAAGCTTTATTTAGGAAAATGATAGATACATTTCATGTTTATGTAAGTTAGTGAGATTCAAATTTCTATAAATATACTCCTTGTTATATTAACATGTTAGGCTATCCACTCTGAAATCACTCATTTGTTAACAGATTGAAGAATCTTAGAAAATTTACATTTTCTTTTATGTTAATGTTTTTATTCATCTTTTCTAAAACATGAAAACATTTCAAGCAATGCATATTAAAATGTATGGATACAATGCAAGATAGCTGCTGAGAATTATTTCATATTAGATATGTTTATGTGTCATCAAATATTTAATAATGGTAATAATACCTAAAATGGCAACAAATACAAATGAAATATGGAGAAAAATTAATGAATATGTGATCTGATTTTATCCAATGAAAGATTAAATAATTAATTAAATAATTTGATATCCATAAATCAATTTAATTACATGGAAATTTAAAATATTAAATCTAAATGAAATATATATATTATATAAGATATATACATTATATAGAGAGAGAAGGGGAGAAATGAACTACTATTAAATTCACTTGGAAAGTTAGAAAACATGTCTACAATATGGAATAAGGATGTGATTTTTTCAGCCTGCTTGCATCATAGTGGAATTACCTGCTGTAGGTTGAGATGGAGAGTTCCTTGTAACAATAACTGAGATTGTCTATGTTCTAGCAACTCCATGCTTAATGGCTCATTTTCATTGGGTAAAGTTGTTCCTATCAACTGGTCAATATTTTTCTTTTTTCTTCTCAAATATATTGCATTTTTTTTTTAGTAAAGCATAATGTCTGATAATTATGAAAAGACTACCCTTACTTATCTGGTCTAAATATTAACTCATATCAACTCTAAGTTTATTCAGTTTATTTGACTCCATTACTTGAATTTCTATCTATATTTGTAGTTTAAAAACTCATGTAAAGGTTTTCTAAACTCAGATAAGCAAGCTATTTCTCCCCAAACTTATTGATTTCCATACTGGTGTAAAATTTTCCCTCATTAATTCACAACAACACAGAAAAATGTTCATGGTCAAGTTATCTAAGTAATTTTCATAAGAGAAACAAATGCTGAAAAAAATCCAGTCATATAAAATAATAAATATCACTGCAAATGCCAGTTCCTGAAAGTAAAATATGTTCTTCATTGCATTAAATGTTAAAAAATGAAGAAAAGTAAATGAATTTATCACTTAGGATGAAATATGATAATAACCTTAAAATATGGGGGCCATAACTAAGAAGATTTCATAAAAATTGCCAGGTAAGAGAAAACACACCAGTGAAGAAATTTACTATGCTGATGGGAAAATTCAGGTATGTTTGAGTGTTAAAAGTGGGTAGTTCATATGGTTATGCTAGCTACACTCTGTATAAAATGAAATTAACCCACTAGTACATTCACAATGTGCTGAAACAACTCTTGGCTCTGATCAGAAAAACCTTATGTTACATTTTGTAAGAATCTGAGGTCCTGAGGTCACTCAATGTTCATGATTTTTATCTGCTTTAGCAGGTTAGAAATTGGTATGATGAAATATTAGAATTATTTTTAGTGTCTTCTCAATAAGTCCTACATTATATGTATTCTTTTCTTTCCAATTCTTCTCTTGGTTTTCCTTTTCTGAATTTGATGGAATGACCACACAGAGGCTAAGCAAATTATAAGGTTCTCAGGATATATCAATGTCTTGGTTTGATGTACCATTCTCAGGGAGTTCCATTGTGTTTTATTCAAGTGTTTTAATCTCCTTTTGTTATAGAATATTCTTTTGCATGAATAAACATTTAAGAACATTTAAGAACCTGTGACCTGTTCACTGCACCTCAAAACAGTAATGATTAAGACCTAGAAACCTAACTAATTTCCCTTATTCAGCCTCCTTTTGGTCAAAACCAAATCATAAGAAACTTTTTTGATGGGTCAGTTTGTCTCTCTGTGGTCTTCAAACTTTCACATATGAGCTTTAGGTAACAGGCGATATCATACAGAGTGCACACAACACATTATTTGTCAGGAAATAACAGAGCAATTCTATTGACAACTCACTTTTCAGCAATCAGAGACAATTTTTTTTTTTAGTTTATACAACAAAACCCAGACAACTCAGTTTTATTATGATTGTCATTGTACAGGAAGTTTAAAATGCTACTTTCTGATCCAGTGACAAATATTTTCATAGTTTATATTGTGATTACAGCAGCCTTTATCTGATTTCTTTACATCATTCCAGATACAATGGGAAAGGAAACATGCAAATCAGGGAGTACTAACTGGCTGTCATTAATTCATATGAAAGGGAAATAAAGGGACTTATTAACGAATTAAGAATGAATTATGACCAGTGCTAGCAATACTAGTAGCTATAATCCTTCTGTAAAATATAATGAGCAGCTGATCTTGTGTAAAATATCTTCAAGCAACTTAGAGACTTCCATCTCTAATCTAGTATTACATTCAATTAAATGACATTGGCCATAAGTATTTAAGATATTGTGTTGACATAAATAGACAAATATATATTGCACATGTTCTTTATATTAAATCAAAGACTGCAAGAGAAAGAAATGGTAAATGGCTTTAATCAAACTGTTTCAAATATTTTCATCTTCAGTGAGGCTCTGATACTTATAATCCTATTAACAAACAATCATCACCCCTGTCTATACCCATAATTTTAAATTTGCCCTCATAAACATATCTGAACATATTTGGCTATCATTCTGCCTTCACTGGCTTCTATCTGTAACTAGGTCCCCAGTATTATACATTATGAGACATTGATTTTACAAGAGTTCAGGGAGTTTGTAATAGTGGTAATATAAAATATCTCTCCTTTTTGACTCACTTAGTTCACTCAGCATTATATCTTCAAGGTTCATCCATGTTGTCATGTGTTTCAGGGCGTTGTTCCTTCTTAGGGCTGCATAGTATTCCATCATATGTATATAGCATATTTAGTTTACCCACTCATCTGTTGAAGGAAACTTGGATTGTTTTCACGTCTTTGCAATTGTAAACAATGCTGCTATGAACATTGGTGTGCAAATGCCTGTTCATGTCACTGCTTTCAGATCTTCTGGGTATATCCTGAGAAGTGGAATTGCCAGATCATGGGGTAATTAGATATCTATTTTTCTGAGTAATTGACTGTCTTCCACAGCAGCTGTTACATTATACACTCCCAACAGCACTGAAAAAGAGCTCCATTTACTCCAAATCCTCTCCAGCATTTGCAGTTTCCTGTTTGTTTAATGGCAGCCATTACTATTGGTGTGGATGGTATCTCATTGTGGTTTTGATTTGCATTTCCATAATAGCTAGTGAAGATGAACATTTTTCAAGTGTTTTGTAGACACTGGTATTTACTCTTCAGGAAAATGCCTTTTCATATTTTTGGCCCACTTTATAATTGGGCTGTTTGTAGTCTTGTTGAGTTGTAGGATTTCTTTATACATGCAGGATATCAATCTCTTATAAGATATATGGTTTCCAAATATTTCCTCTCATTGAGTTGAATGCCTCTTCACTTTTTGGAAAGGCAACAAACAAGGTTACAGTGGCTCAGAGATTTCAAATAGTGTTGAGAGACAGTCCTGGAGGTTACTCCTATGCAAGCTTCAGCTAGATATGCCAAATGGCCACAGTACGATAAGCTCAAGTTAACAGTAGTCCTGAAAACCATAAGATACTCTGGTCCCTAACCGATCCTCTACGAAAGTTCCACTCACTATGTTTATTATTCAGGAAATTAAAACCTCCAGGGGGCACCAATGCCAGGTAAGTCCAAAAATCCAGAGGGAACATCTTCGTCAAGAACATCAAACAGATGCATCCCCTTTTCCCATATTGTCAATGCCCCATTTCAACATAAACAAAGTAGGGTGGTCACTGCCTAGATATCACTGAAGATTGGGAAAGTGATTAAACTTGAGGTAGGATTTAACAAAGGATTATGAATACTGAATCTCTATATAATTTCTTTTCCTTAGTTGCTAGGGTATTAGAATAGCTAGAAGGGAAGGACTAAAATACTAGTATTCTAATCCATAACATTCTTTGAAATTTACTATATAGCTACTAGTTAAATTGTAATTTGAAAATTATCACTTTTGTATATTGCATATTACACAATAAGGGAAAAACTGAAACTATGGTACTGTAACTCATAATATTCTTGGAAATTTCCTATATAACATCCTGTTAAATCACACTTTGAAAGTTATCAACTTTTGTCATATGTTATATTTTATGATAAGGAAAGCTGAAATGATGGAATTGTAGCCCATAACATTCTTTGAAATTTGATCTCTAGCTACTTGTTAAATTGCACTTGGAAAGTTATCACTTGTGGGTATATAAATATTATATTCCACAATGAAAAATGATTTAAAATGGAATGGTAAATATAGAATATAAAATGTGGGCATATCTTATTACAGTCCTGGATATCAAGTGAAAACTGGCAGGCACTGCTTTCTATGAACTCTTTCAGTCTTCTCACAGTTTCTACTAGGCAGGTACTATTCTCATCACCCCCATCTCATCATTGAGTATCTGAAGCTCAGACAAGCTGGAGAAGGTACCTGTGGTCACTTCCCAGTAAGGGCAGAGTTTGGGGACTGGGATACAGGCAGTCTGACTCCAGGTCTGCTTTCCTTATCTCTGCTTTAAGCTATCTTCTAGCTACCTGGCAGCTGGGGGAAAGAGAGGACAAAATGCAATACACTCTCCAAATTCCTCAATTCTTTTGATACCTGATAGTATAGTGTGTTCTCAAATTTGTACTTTTCAGAAGAAGAAGGAAAAGCAAGGATAAAATTGGTGGTTGTTTAAGATAAGTCAAAAACACAAAGTGATGTGCAGAAGTTCATGAATCTCCAAACAGTGTAAATGAAACTTACCCTTAATAAACAGGATAAAGGTAAACATCTCATATCAGTAAGAATCCTTTTAAATTTTATAACAATCAGGGAACATCCAGAACCTCTGTTTCATTCTAATTCTTTCAACTCTCCTCCACAATTAATATTGTATACCATTAAATAGGTGTGCAACACAAACACCACATATAAATCTGGCTAGAATTTTCATTCAAAACAGGCTTTTACCTTTTTGATTAATCAGAGTTGCTCTGAAGTAAATACTGACAGTTTATATCTATTAAAAGATATTACTCAGCTTCAAATATTTAATACTTGTACAACATATATGAAGTTACGTGAAACTACCAATCACAAGGGGTTTTGTATGCAATGATATTTATAGCCATGACTCCACAAATGTGGTCAAGTAAACCAATGGTCAACCCTTAGTAAATAATAAATAAATAAAATAAATATTAAATAATAATAAAATACAAGAATTTCCATCATGCATAGTTTACAGGCTCCTTAAGGGGTTGTCTCTTTAGAGGCTGGATATTCAAGAAAGATTCAACAAACAAAAGTTGGCAAGTCTTTTCACACAAATGCTTATTCAGTTTTGTTATTTAATCACGTTAATAGTACAATATATTTATACACTAACTGGAAGTTGAATTTAAATTGCAAGAAAAATGCAATGCTATCAAATTCATTAGTAACAACTTTTATGCCATCTTAGCAGTAAGAACTGTTATACTTGAACTTCCAGCATTTTATTATTTTCTTTAGGGCCAGCTTCTTTCATGGCATTATAGGAATCAAACAATACAAACAACAAAAAAAAATTTTTGAGGACCATTTCCATTCCTTATTTGAAATATAATCCAATCAAAACAGCACAATTTCCACAGAAAAATGCACATTACTCACCAAGTTTTATCTCTCATAAACTTAAATTCACTAGTGTGTTCCTATACTAGACAAGTCTTAAATCCCAAAGGCAACCACCTATTAAAGATCAACTATCAGATGCACCCCTTCCTCATACTGTTGACACCCCCTTTTAATATGTACAAGTTAGGGTGCTCACTCCATAGACACCCTTGAAAATGTAGAAAGAAATTAAATGAAAGGAAGGTGTACCAACAAGACAAGATTTACAAAGGTCTACGAATAATGAAGCTTTATAAATATTAATATTAACATTAACATATGTATATATGACACTGGGTTGTTGGAATGTCTGGAAGGAAGTAAATGAATGACATGGTGGAACTGTAGCCTATAGCATCCCTTGGAATTTGATCTATAGCTGCTCAGTGAATTGTGCCTTGAATATCTTCGCCTTTGTGTATATACCTTGCATTGCATAATAGGGAAAGAACTGAAATTGAGGAAATGCAAACCATAACAATTTTTGAAATTACCTATATGACTCCTTGTTGAGCTGTAAAAAAAAATATGTTACTAAAATAATTCATCCAAGTAATGCACAAAAGCTACAACCCTATGCTAACTGTTGTAATCATTATGAGCAGGGAATTTCCAGGATGCAATGGCACTAGTCTGGGCTGTTGCTACCTACGAAGAAAAAAATTGACCTTAAATGCATGAACCAGGGTCACAGTTGTAATTTTTATAGAATCTTTAGACAAACCAGATTTGTTAGAAGCTAAGTATAAAAATTGTTTGAATTGTACTGTCACTACTATGAAGAATCACATATGCACAATTCAATCATTCTTGGTAAAAGAACATGGAAGAATGATCTATATTGTAAATTCAGTAAAATAATTTAATGTACAGAGGCCTAAATATCTTAGGGAATTTAGATTACTGATGAAGATAATCACTAAATCAGTTCTTCGGGATTGTTCCTTGGTCTGACATAAATTCCAACTACACAAAATGTTGAACAATCCCACAGAATAAGAAAATTGAACCATATTTTTGCATTCTTAATGCCTATTCTTAGATTTAAAAATGCTTTATTAGTACATATTCTGGCCTCAGGATTTTTTGACTCCAGAGTTCTGATACTTAGGAAGTTATTTAGTTGAGTGGCATTAGAGAAGATTAGTTTGTATTTGAAGCCACATGAAGGTTTATTGCCTTTTATATAACTTTTCATCTTTGAAATGTTCTCTGGAGACCAGCAAAATAAAAGCTTCAAAAAGTGCATAAAGATGGATCTCTTTACAAGTTGCATAAGATTAAAATGTGGCTAGTGAGAATTAACTAGCACCAGCCTTAATTTCATTTTATTATATTTCAGAATATTAAAAAGTAAAAAAGGATGAGAAAACCTAAATTCTGAATGAAATACAAAGAAAAATATCTGTACACACCATAAAATACATCCTTAACACAAAATAAGGGCAAAATATACTCTGCAGTATAATATTCCCTTTATTATATTTCTTAGTTCTAGCTCTTTGATTCAGAAATTGGAGACTGTCTTTTCCTTAAGTTGTGATTCCCTTTTCTTTCCCTAGATTAGTAAGATTTTAAAAGGCTTAATTTATGTGTTCTCAAATTAAATTTTCATTTATACATTACTTAAGTGTTTATAAAGTATCCAGTATTGTAGCATACAGTGTACGACTTTGAAAATAAAATGACACCTTTAACGTAATATTTTGTTCTGTAAAAATACCCTACATGCATACATACCATCAAAACAATATTGTTTGGGATATTTCCTTTACACATTAAACAAATTGTCAACAATTATATATCAATATTCCTAATGTTAAGATAACTAGGTAATACCTAGTGCTTAATTTCTGCAACTAGCAGTATAAATTCAAAATTGCTGTTTTTTCTTGCAATTTTATTGACATGCAGTCACATACCATGCAATCATCCAAAGTATACATTCAGTCGTTCACAGTATCATCATATAGTTTTGCATTCAACACCAGAATCAATGAACATTTTCATTACTCCAAAAAAATAAAAGTAAAAATAAAAATAGGAATAAAAATAAAAATATAAAGAACACCATCAGCAATCCATCTCCCCCATCCCTGACCATTATTCATTTACATTTTTGTCCACATTTTTCTACTCATTTGCCCAAACCATGAATAAAGGGATCCTAAGCCACAAGGTTTTCTAAAATCACAAAGTCACACCATATAAGAATTATACTTATACACTGATCTTCAAGAAACAAGGCTACTGTGTTGCAGTTCAACAGTTACAGGTATTTCCTTCTAACAGTTCTAATACAATAAAAACTAAAAAGGGGTATATGTATAATGCATAAGAACAACTTCCAGAATGACTCCTTGAATATATTAGAAATCTCTCAGCTGCTGAAAGTTTACTATGTTTCATCTATCTTTCTTCATTTGGTCAAGAAGTCTTTCTCAATCCCACAATGCTTGGTCCAGACTCATCCCCAGGAGTCATGTTCCACATTTCCATGAAGATTTATACCTCTGGGTGTCATGTCACAGGTAGGGGTGAGGGCAGTGGGTCCACCTGCCAAGTTGGCTTGGAAAGGCCACATCTGAGCAACAAAAGAGGGTCTCTGGGGATGACTCTTAGGCACAATTATAAGTAGGTTTAACCTCTTTTTGCAGTAACAGACAAACTCCAAGATCGAGTGCTATGCCTACTAAATTGGTAGTACCTTAGCTGTTTGCAACAATATTAGGAATTCCTCAGGTGGATAAATTGAGTATTTCCATGTTTTACCCTGGTCCCTCCAGGGGGCTTTCCAAATACTTCTTTATCATCTGCCCAAAATACTCTGGGATATATTGAGGCTTTACACTAACCTGTACAAACAGGATCTTGCGGGTAGCTGAGCTTGTACCTCGGCTTGCCAGGCCTGGGCCAGGGGACCTGATATCACCCCCTGGGGAGGGTAGTAGGTACGGGCGTGAGTGCCCTCTGCAGCCCCCCCGAGCCTGGGGAGCGAGGTCAAGGCAGCTCCCTTTTCCTCACCCAAAATGTCACGGGCAGGGGAGGCTTGCCGGAGGAAACCGCCTTTCTCCCAACCGCCCTTTCCCCACTTCCTTATCTTACCCACTCACTCCCTGGTGCCAAGGCCACTCCTGCCACCGCCAGCGCGCATGCACCGTGGCCAAAACAACCCCCGCCCGCTGCAACGGCTCCTGCGTCCTCTCAGAACCAATCCTAGCCCCTCTCCCTTCAATATTGCCATTTTAGGCTACTTCACCTCCTTTCCAGCCCTGCCCCTCTTACCAGCCTATATAACCTGTAATCACCCCTGAATAAATCTCTTTGGCGCATACTCCTACTGGATGAAGAGTGTCTTGTCCTTATCGCCGCCCTCCACACCTTGCACGCCTCTCGCCGAGGACCCGGCCACGTCCTCCGCCTCGCCCTCGCCTCCGGGAAAGAGCCCCCGCCGCCGGTACCCTTTAAGCAGCCCCGAGAGCTGAGGGCTCGGCTACCGGCCGCCACTCCCCCTAGAAGCAGTAACCCCGACCGCAACTGGTGCCCCGTGTGAGGAACGTCTCCACACGACAGTTCAGCAGGTCGCCCGCTCGCCCGGACGCCTCTCCAGCTTCCCGTTTCCTCGCCTGCAAGGTAAGGGCCGCCTCTCCTTCGCCGCTTCCGGAGCCGTGGGAGGTTCCTTGCTCCGAAGCCGCTCCTCCCTTCCCCCACGCTCTCTTCATCCAGTAGGAACTCCTCCCTTCCCCCACGCTCTCTTCGTCCTCTTGTATGCGCACTTCTATGACCCCCGTTCCTCCTAACGCTCTCCCTCTTCCCCTCCATTACTTTGCTGTAGTTCTTTGTATCTTTCTTTCCTCATTTGGCACCGTGTGCCTCTTTGCAACCGCCCCCCCCGACTGCTCCCGTTGCCAAAGGGCACTGCTTTCCGCTCTCGCCGTCTCCTTCGGCCTCAAGGCCACGGTTTATCTCATTCTCTCTGCTCGGTAAACAAACCCCCTTCCTCTCCCCTCAGCTATGGGTAATCGTATATCTACATGTCAGGCACCTCAAGTTCGTGCTCTAGCGGGTCTCCTAGACACGCATCGCTGTAAAGTGTCTGTCCGGCAGCTGCAGATATACTGGGACCTTCTGGTGCCCTTTAACCCATGGCTCACCACTTGCCATCTTTGGGACCCTGTTACTTATGATCGCCTTATTGATCGAGTCACCAACGCCATGGAACATGAGAGCAAGCGCTTCCCTCCCGGCTTGCTCCCCACCTTGATAACCATCCGCTCCTGCCTTCAAGGCTCCCTCCCCCCTGATAGAGGCCCCGTTAAATCCAAAGAGGCCCTATCAACCCAGCCAACAGATTCAGATAGCGATACTAATTCAAATCATGACTCGGACACGGAGTCCTTAGTCGAGCAGATTAACAACGCGCTCGAGGTGACTCCCAAAAAGCAAAATAACACTGCGCCACGCCAAGATGGCAAACTTCCTCCTTCTTCTTCCATCGAGGGGAGGAAATGCTCTGGCGATGACATCAGCCCTAAGCTGGGCCGGAAACCGCATACGCTTTACCCCGCCCTTCCACAGGGCGGAGCTAGTCCACCATCTTATGCCTTGGACCCCGCCCTTTCACAGGGCGGGGCTGATCCACCATCTTGTGTCTTAGCCACGCCCACCGCGCCGCCATCTTGCGACGCTTGGGGCCTCCCACTTCCGCCTCCCCCTCCGGCGAGCTCCCCCTCGGAGCCGCTACCGGCAGCTGCCGCCGCTCCTCCCACCCTGCCGACTAACAACCCCTGGCTGCCTTCTGCACCTCAAGGCAATCCTTGGGGCAACGCTCCCCCTACCCCCACTCCCGCGCCAAGCCCTCTGCAAGCGCGTCCTCCTTTCTCTCGTGCTTTTCGCTGCTTTCCTCTTAACCTTGCCCCCACCCCACAGAAACCGTATGACTGGTATCCCATTGACTTAGATACTATCAAGCAGCTTCGCAGGGCCGTCAAGGAGGACGGGTTAGGTAGCCCATACGCTTCCCAAATACTGCAGGATCTCGCCATGAACTATTGCCTCCCACAAGGCTGGGCCTCGCTTGCCCGTTCAATTTTTAACCCCGGTCAGTTTGTTGACTGGCGTGCTCACTTCCAGGCAGAAGCAGCTAAGCAAAGTGAGCAAGATGCAGCCATTGGAGTCTATCATCCCCCCGAAGCCTACTTGGGCACGGGAGCGTTTATAAATGCATCTGCCTATATTAATGCACCTGCCACCTTTTGGCCTATCCTTTGGGGAATCGCCTTACGAGCATTTGCCAATTGCTCTGCCTGTCGGCCTAATAAATTCACCAAGCTCTTCCAGGAGCCGAGTAAGCCTTTCACCACCTTTGTCTCCAGAGTCGAAGAAACCTGCGCCAGAAAGGTAAGTAACCCCCAGGCCCAATATTACATGTGCCCATCCTCAAATCCTGGAAAATCGTACTGTAATTCCCCCAACGAGTACTACTGTGCATATTGGGGGTGTGAAACATTAGCCACTAATTGGAAGCCTCCTGTTCCTAATCATTACCTTACCTTAAAGTGGGCCCCTACAGGGTGCAAACTCCCTACTGTTAACTGGCTCAGCCAAGAAAGTAAGGAATCCTGCACACATCTTAATCTTACAGTGCAGCTCCCCACTGATCCCTCCTGGTTACTCGGTCAAACTTGGGGCTTCAGAATCTATGAGAAAGGAGCCGACCGAGGATCACTTATTCTCATAAAAAAAGAGGCTGCAAACCAACCAGGCCAAAATACTGCTTTAAAAACACCCTCTGCCATTGGTCCCAATAAAGTCATTAACCCCCTTTTTCCACAGCCCTCCAGCCGCACCTCAGCTCCAACCAGCTGCACCTCAGCTGCCAACAGCGCATCGCCAACCCCACCACCCCAACCTTTTCTGCCCCCCTCTCGTTACTCCTCTCCCCTCCTCGGCCTTATCCAAGCGGCCTTCACCTCAGTGAACTCCTCCAACCCCAATTTTACCTCCTCCTGCTGGCTCTGCCTCTCCACCTCTTCCTCACTGTACGAGCCCGTTGCCTCCAACCTCTCCTTTTCAGAAAGCACAGAAGACAGCCCCTTGGAATGCAATTGGAATACCTCTGCCATCCCCCTGACCTTTCATTCAGTCTCCTATACGGGAAAGTGCGTCCGCCCTCGCTCCAGTAACTCTCCCGACCTCACTGCCTGTGCCAGCTACTCATCTCCCAGCAGCTCGGCAAAATTTCTCATTCCTCATAACTCCTCCCAATGGCTCTGCTCCTCTACAGGACTTACCCCCTGTCTCAGCACGAATATCATCAGTGAATATAAAGAAACTTGCCTCCTAATTATCCTTATCCCTAGGGTCTTATACCACAGCGAAGAAGACTTCTTCCTCCGTCTGGAAAAAACTGCAGCTCCTGCCCTTCTGCAAAAGCGAGAGCCCATCACCGCCCTCACAATTGCCTCCCTCCTAGGTCTTGCCGGCACTGGCACCGGAATCGCTGCACTAGCCAGTCAAGGCTCCGCCCTAACTCACCTCAGGGCGGCTGTTGACGAGGACATTCGTCACTTACAAAACGCTATTTACCATCTAAAAAATTCTGTCAATTCCCTCTCTGAGGTAGTGCTCCAAAACCGCCGAGGTCTTGACCTTCTCCTCCTCAAAGAGGGAGGCCTCTGCGCCGCCCTAGGAGAGGAGTGCTGTGTATATGCCAATTCCACAGGTCTCGCCGAGGACAGCCTGAAAAGAGTCCGAGAAGGACTGGAAAAGCGTAAAAGAGATCGTGAAGCCACCAGTTATTGGTCCAGTTTTTTCACTCCCATCCTCCCATATATCCTTCCTTTTCTTGGCCCCTTATTAATAATTATTCTAGCTCTCATCTTAGGACCCTGCATCATCCGCAAAATTGTCCAGCTTGTAAGAAAACAAACGGATGCCATTTTTTCCTCGTTCGTGCAAATCCAGTATCAGCGACTCGCCACCTCTGACGCCCCCCACTCCAAGATGACAGCCAACCCTTCGCAACCTCAACGCCACCGGTCAACCCGCCGACCGCGAGGCCCTTCCCAATCACCTGAACATCGCTCTCGCCTCGAGTTCCAGCTTCTCTGAACCCCTGAACTTTAAACCCCTCACCTTCGCCCAGCCCGCTGCAGCGAAGCCATTGTCAAGCGCCCGGGCACCACACCAACACTGAGCTCCAGCCTCACCGAGCCACCGTCAACCCCTTTTTCCCTTCCCTGACCTCCCCCTTCCCTCACCCTTAGCGGGCCTCTCCGGTAAAGCCTCTTCCTCTAATTAGAAAAGAAAGGGGAATTGCGGGTAGCTGAGCTTGTACCTCGGCTTGCCAGGCCTGGGCCAGGGGACCTGATATCACCCCCTGGGGAGGGTAGTAGGTACGGGCGTGAGTGCCCTCTGCAGCCCCCCCGAGCCTGGGGAGCGAGGTCAAGGCAGCTCCCTTTTCCTCACCCAAAATGTCACGGGCAGGGGAGGCTTGCCGGAGGAAACCGCCTTTCTCCCAACCGCCCTTTCCCCACTTCCTTATCTTACCCACTCACTCCCTGGTGCCAAGGCCACTCCTGCCACCGCCAGCGCGCATGCACCGTGGCCAAAACAACCCCCGCCCGCTGCAACGGCTCCTGCGTCCTCTCAGAACCAATCCTAGCCCCTCTCCCTTCAATATTGCCATTTTAGGCTACTTCACCTCCTTTCCAGCCCTGCCCCTCTTACCAGCCTATATAACCTGTAATCACCCCTGAATAAATCTCTTTGGCGCATACTCCTACTGGATGAAGAGTGTCTTGTCCTTATCGCCGCCCTCCACACCTTGCACGCCTCTCGCCGAGGACCCGGCCACGTCCTCCGCCTCGCCCTCGCCTCCGGGAAAGAGCCCCCGCCGCCGGTACCCTTTAAGCAGCCCCGAGAGCTGAGGGCTCGGCTACCGGCCGCCACTCCCCCTAGAAGCAGTAACCCCGACCGCAGGATCTCACTCCTAATGCAAGTTTTCATGTAATTATGGGGTTTGAATAAACTGACCATACAAGTTAAATTATCTAGCATGCTACCAAAAATAAAGATTTTCAACCAAATAAAAATCTCTACCTTTGATCTCACATAGAAGTTGAAGTTTCAAAATACAGTCAATATCATCCTGTACCCTTAAGTCTGATTTACCTTTGTTCTATTTCATTCATATTTCTAACTGAGGTCTGATCCCTTTTTCAGCATCTTTAACATTTGCTCTATGGGGTAGTACTGACATTCATAGCTACCAAAATATAGCCCTGAGTCTCAGGTGTTACCCAGATACATGAACTTCCAGGGACCAACCAAGTTATACACAAGAGCTCAACATCTCAGAATCTAGAAATAACTATTACAACTTAGGTATGCAAGAGTTTAAATTGCAGGAACCATCACAGTAAGTTTTCCCCTGATAACCTTTGCTCTCAGATTCAATTCTCAGAGATTGCTCATTATAATTAGTACATATTATTGAAGAATTATAATGTCTTTCTTTTCATTTCTCACTCATTTTTTATGCCACCTACTGTCCTCAAGGTCTATTTACCTAGTTGTGTACCTCACAATATCATTTGTTCTTGCAACCACTCAGTATCCCATTGTTTGAATACATCAAATTTCACCATTCTGTTCATCAGTCATGTACCCTTAGGCCACCAACATCCACTGCAAATCATGAAGAATACCACCATAACCACCAGTGTGCAAATGTCCGTTCATATTCCTCATCTCAGTTCTTCCAATTATATACCCGATAATAGGGTTGCAGGACCATATGGAAACCCCATACTTAGCTTTCTGTGGAAGCAACACACTGCCCTCCTGATAGTCTTCATCATTCTATTTCCCCAGCAGCAGTGATTAGGCACATCCCTCTCTACATGTTTTCTCCAGTTCTTGTATCTGTCTTTATTTTAGGGACATTGAATCCTAAGGATCAGTAGTTCCCAGTATAATCATATAGTTATGAATTCACCACCATAATCTATATATGGACATTTCCATCTCTTCTGCAAAAAAAAAGGAAGGAAGAGGAGAAAAAAGACGAAAGACAGAAAACAAAAAGAAAATACAATGAATAATAAAATAAACTGAAAGAATTAAAATAAAATGAGACATTAAAAAGTTCACACAACTCCACCACCAAGAATCACAAACACCTAGCTTATATCCCCATCTTGTACACATTCAGCTTTGGTATATTGCCTTTGGTGCAATTAGTGGAGGAATATTACAATGTTACTGTTAACCCTTGACTCTAGTTTTCATTGATTGTATTTTTCCCACAATATCATCCCATTCTCAACACCTTGCAAAGCTGACATTCATTTGTTATACCTCATGTAAAAATATTTTTTATATTTGTACAATTAATCACCATCATAGATCTCTCTAGATTTCACTACCTTTTACATTCTCAGTCTTTATCTTCTGTCCTTCCTTCTGGTGTCTTACATGACCCTAACCTTCCTCTTTCCACTGTGCTCACACTTTTCTTTGTTCAGTATACTTATAATATTGTGCTGCCATCACACAGTATTGTGTTGTATCTGGGTCTTTACAATCAATCCTTTTGAACTCTCTGTTCTCCTTTGGTATCGAATGCCCAATGTCTAACCTCCTTCTACCTCTTGATAACCTGTTTTCACAACTTTAACCCTTCAAATTTTTTCATTGATATTAGTTAATATTAGCGAGGTCATAGAGTATTTGTTCTTTTGTTTTTGGCATATTTTGTTCAAAATAATGTCCTCAAGTTTCATCTACATTGTTATTTGCCTCGTGACTATATTCTGTTTTACAGCTGCATAATATTCAATCATATGTATATACTAGTTTATTCACTTGAATGTTTATTGACATTTGGACTCTTTCCCACTGTTAGAAATCATGAAAAATGCCACTGTATACATTGGCATGCAGGTGTCCTTTCGTCCATGACTTCTGCCCCTCTAAATATGTACCTAGCAATGGGGTATACTGGATTACAAGGGAATTTTATGCTTAGCTTCCTGGGGAAATCCCACATTGTCTTCCAGATAGGTTACACCACTCTACATTTCACAGAGAATGAGTGTGCCTCTTTCCCAACATCCTCTCCAGCACTTGCAATTTTCTGTTTTTGTTGTGGTTGTTATTGTTGTAGCTCTGTTTGTTTGTTAGTTTTATAATGGCCATTCTGGAATGTGAGAGATGATTTACATTCCCTAGTAGCCAGTGAAGTTGACCATCTTTTCATATGTATTTGAGCCATTTGTGTTTCCTCTTCAAAAAAGTGTATATTTTTATCTTTCATCCATATTTTAATTGGGTTGTGGTGTCTTTTTATTCTTGAGTTGTAGGATCTCTTTATATATTCTTGATATCTAAAACTTATACAATATGTGGCTTCCAAATATTGTCTCCCACTGTGTAGGATGCCTTTTTAATTTTCTGGCAAAGTCTTTTGAGACACAAAAATGTTCAATTTTGAGGAGATCCCATTCATCTATTTTTTCTTTCACTGCTCCTACTTTGGGTATAAGGTCCAGGAAACCACATCCTATCACATGATCTTTATGTTATTTCTGTATATTTTCTTGTGAATGTATTATGGCCATAGCTGTAATCTTTAGATGTATAAAAAATAAAAGAAACAATAACAATAGATGACATAAATTAAAAATTCCATTCACTATCACCACCACCAAAAATCCCATAACTCTCCTTTTTATCCATTTGATATCCTTTGAACAATTTTGAGTTAATATTTATATAAGGTATGAGATATCCAGTTCTCCAAACATCATTTATTGACGAGGCTGCTGTGTCACAGTTGTAGTGGCTTGACTATCTTATCAAAGACGAATTGTCCATAGAAGAGAGGGTCTATTTCTGAACACTCAGTTTGATTCCATTGGTCAGAATATCTATATGTCAGTACTGTCCAGTTTTGACCAAGGTAGCTTATTAATATGCTTCAAAGTCATGTAGTGTGAGACCTCCAACTGCATTCCTATTTCTATAGACATTTTTGGCTATTCAGGGCACCTTGCCTTTCCAAATAAATTTGGTTATTGATTCTTTCTATTTTGCAAAGTAAGTTCTGGGATGTCAATTGGTATTGAATCTATAAATCAATTTAGGTAGAATTGATATCTAAAAAATATGTTGTCTTTCAATCCATGAACACTGTATGGTCTTCTATTGATGTAGGTACTCTCTGATTTCTTTTAGCAATTTCTTGTAGTTTTCTGTGTATAGTTCGTTTGTGTACTTGGTTAAATTTATTCCTAAATATTTTATTCTTTTGGTTACTATTGTAAATGGAACTATTCCTTGACAGCCTCCACAGATTGCTCCTTACTAGTGTATAGAAATGCTACTGATTTTTACATGTCAGTCTCGTACCCTGCCACTTTACTCTATTTATTAGTTTAGAAGCATTGCTGTAGATCTTGCAGGATTTTCTAAATATAGAATCATGTCATCTGTAAACAGTGAAAGTTTTACCTCTTCTTCTCCAATATGAATGTTTTTTATATCTTTTTCTTGCTTCATTTCTCTAGCTAGAACTTCTAGCACAATATCGACTAACAGTGGTGACAGTGGCATCCTTGTCTTGTTCCTGATCTTAGAGAGAATGCTTTCAGTATTTCCCGATTGAGTTTGATGTTTGCTGTGGGTTTTTCATACATTGCCTTCATCATATGGAGGAGGGTCCCTTCTATTCCTTGACTTTGAGTGTTTTTAAGAAAGGTTGTTGAATACTGTCAAATGACTTTTCTCCATCAATTGAGATGATCATGTGGTTTTCTACTTTGATTTATTGATGGGTTATTACATTATTTGATTTCTTTGTGTTGGACTACCTTACATATCTGGAATAAATCCCGCCTGGACATATTGAATAATTATTTTAATGTGTGGCTGGATTCATTTATTGAGGATTTTTGCATCTATATTCATTAAAATATTTGGTCTAAATTTTCACTTCTTGTAGTATCTCTGCATGGTTTGGTAATAGGGTGATGTTGGCTTTATAGAATGAGTTAGTTAGCTTTCCTTCCCTCTGGTTTTTTGAAGAGTTTGAGCAGGATTTGTGCTACATGTTTCTTGAATGTTTGGTACAATTCATATGTGAAGCCATCTGTTCATGGACTTTTATTTTGGGGGAGTTTTGATGACTGATTTAATCTCTTTACTTGTCTTTGGTTTGTTGACGTCATCCATTTCTTCTTTGGCCAATGTTGGCTGTTCATGCCTTCCTAGGAAGTTTCATCCATTTCCTCTAATTTGTCTAATTTATTAGTATATATTTTCTCATGATATCCTCACATTATCTCCTTTATTTCTGTGGCATTCATAATTATGTGCCTTTTCCCATTTCTGATATTATTAATTTGAATCTTCCCTCTTTGGTTGTTTGCTTTGCACAGGGTCTATCAATTTTATTGATTTTTCTCAAAGAACCATCTGTTTTTTTTTAATTCTCTGTCTTGTTGTCATGTTCTCAATTTTATTTATTTCTGCTATAATATTTGTGGATCTTTCCTTTCATTTACTTTGGGGTTGGTTTGTTGTTCTTTCTCTAGTTCTTCCAGGTGAACAGTTAATTACCTGATTTTTGCTCTTTCTTCAATTCTAGTATAGGTATTTAAGGCATTAAATTTCCCTCTCAGCACTGCCTTTACAGCATCCCATAAGTTTGATATGTTTTGATTTCATTGTAATTTGCCTCAAGATATTTCCTAATTTATCTTGTGATTTCTTCCTTGACCTACTTGTTAATTAAGAGTCTGTTGTTCAGACTCAATATGTTAGTTGCTTTTCCAAGCTTCCACCTGTTATTGATATCCAGCTTCATTCCATTATCAGAGAAAATGTTTTGCATAATATCAATAATTTTAAATTTATTGAGACTTGCTTTATGACCCAACATGTGGTCTATCCTGGGGAATCTTCCAAAGTGCACTAGAAAAAATGTGTATCAGGCTCTTTGGGGGTGTACTATTCAACATCTCTTTTTCCTTATTGATTACATGTCTAGATGTTCTATCTATATTGAGATCACTGTATTGATGTCTCCAACTACTATTGTAGAGGTGTCTAGTACTCCCTTCAGTGTAGTAAGCGTATGTCTGTTTTCTGACTCAGTGTGTAAATATTTATGATTATATCTTCTTCATGAATTGTCCCTTTTATTAATATATAATGTCCTTCTTTGTGTCTTTTAACCATTTTCCATTGGATTCTAATTTGCCTGATATTAGTTTAGCTATCCCCACTTTTTTCTGCTTGTTGTTTTCATGAATATATTTTTTCAAACTTCCACTTTCTATCTGTTTTTGTCCTTGTGTCTAGGGTGAGTCTCTTGTGGGCAGCCAAAAATATGTGTCATGTTTTTAATTCACTCTGGCAGTCTATGTCATTTTATCAGGGGGTTTAATCTGTTAACATTTGATGTTACTACTCTAAGGGCAGTACCTTCTTCTACTATTTTGTCTTCTGGATTTTACATCATATTTATTTTTTACTCTCTTTCCTTCTAACCTACTTGACAGTGTTCATTTCTACACTCCTCTCCAAACCTCTCCCTCTTATCTTTTCCAATCAACCTGTAGCACTCCCTTTAGAATTTCTTGTAAAGCAGGTCTCACATTCACAAACTCTCTCAGTGTCCCTCTGTATAAAAATGTTTAAACTATCTCTCATTTTTGAAGGACAGTGCTGAAAAATACAGAATTCATGTTTGGCAGTTTTTCTTTTTGTATCTTCAATATATCCTGCCATTTCCTTCTTTCCTCCATGGTTTCTGCTGAGAAATCCTCAGTACTCTTATCAAGCTTGGCTAGTATGTGATGGATCGGTTTTCTGTGGCTGCTTTCAGAACTCTCTATTTTGGCATTTGACATTCTGATTAGTAAATGTCTTGGAGTAGGTCTATTTAGGTCTATTCTCTTTGGGGTACACTGCACTTTTTGGGTCTATAATATTATGTCTTTCATAAGTGATGTAAGTTTTCAGTGATCATATCCTCCATTATTTTTTCTGCCTCTTTCTTTTCTCCTCTCCTTCTAGGCTCCCATGATGCATATATTCATGTGTTACATTTTGTCAATCAATTCACTGAGACCCTGCTCATACTTTTCCATTCTTTTTCCTATCTGGTCTTTTCCATTTGGAATTGAAGACATGAAGAAACCCTGTCCTCTAGTTCACTAACCCTTTCTTCTGTCTCTTCAAATCTGTTGTTGTATGCATCCATTGTGTTTTTCATCTCTTCCAAAGTGCCTTTCATTCCCATAAATTCTGCCTGTAAGTTCTTCCTTATGTTCACCCAATGTCTTCTTTATATCCTTCATCTCTTTTGCCATACTTTCCCTCAAATCATCAATTGGATTTTTTTAAGTGATTTAGCATGTCTGTTTAAATATCTCTAAGTTGTTGTTTCAACTCTGTATCTCATTGAAGGTGTTAGCTAGTTCCTTTGACTGAGCTGTGTCTTCATTTTCCCTAATGTGACTCATACTTTTTTGATGGTGTCTAGGCATCTGGTTTCCTTGAGTAGTTTATTCTAGAGGGCATTTTCATTCCTTCTCTTTGGTGGCTTTGATCTCTACCTGTTCTTTGGCACTCAGTTCAACTTATTCTAGACCTCTAACATAGCTTCTCTTTAACTGATCAGAATTTTTCAGCTCTTGTTATTCTGTTTCTAGCCCTGGCTATATGTCTTTCTCACTCACTGGTTGTCAGATTAGCTCTGACCCCCAGACCTCCTTATAACCAGGCCCCCAGAGCAACCTGACTCTGGGAGTTTGGCATTGGCACCACAGCAGGGTCTCTGTGTGTGGGTAAAACAAGTCTGCTGACACACAGTGGTGTTGTTTTTCACCAGACAGCAAGAACTGGGTTTGTTTAATAGCACTCCTTTAACTGTTGGGTCATCTGTATCTATCAACTTAACTGGCCATTTTCCCATGCACAGGGTGCAGACCAGCTCAACTGGGCCTGAGATAAGTTCTGGAAAAGTTCTGAGAATTCCTAAAATTCCCTTGCCCTTTCCAGTCTGCCCAGCATATGGTGCAGTTCTGTGACTTAATTGTCTTCAGAAGGTGTTTACCTTCTGGATCCAAGGCTGTGTCTATGTGAGACTGAGTTTCCACTTGGAGTCCAGCTGAGTTTTGTCAGGTAGGGCAAATTGCCTCTTGGAGCTCAGTTGGGTCTGGCTGGATTGGTGTGAATCACCAATTATATCCTGCCTGAGTCTGGGTGGGTGGAGCTGAATTGACTTTTAGAGCCCAGCCATGTCTGGATAGGTAGGTATGGATTACCTCTTGGAGCCCAGCTGAGTGTGGCTGAGTGGGTCTGAATTGCCTCCATGTGCCTTTATCAGACTGGGCAGGGCTGAAGCTGTGCATTTCCTGCATTCTCACTTTGCTGGATAACATCTGACTCAATGTGGGGCTCTGTCTCCCATTCTCTGTGACAGAGGACTCACCCCACTGCCAGAGTTTTCAACCATCCCCCAGGCAATTATTGGGCCACTGGCTACTATGTTTCTCAAGGGTGGTGGAAAGGCTTTCAGAAACAGACCTGGAACAGTCTTTGCCTATGTTTTCTCAGACTCTTCATCCCTCACTTATCTGGACCTTGAAATATCCTCCCCTGTCCCTCTGACCTCCATACAATTGGACCTGTCTCACTTCGGTGAGCATTTCTTTTAGTCTGTGTCACCACAGGGAAGCAAGAGGAAACTTAACTTCTGGTTCTGTGTTCCTGCTGTGCTGCGGAAGGCTGGGTGATGAGGAGGGGAGAGGACCTGATGGCCCCGAGCAGAGTTCTCCTACCTTACATCTCCTTTCTTCTTCAATTCAGCATCTGTAAGTGCCTTCTCCATTCATGCTGTCCTCCAGAGTCCTGAACAAGTCAGGGTTATCCTCCCCCTTTTTCTGAGTATCTGGGGAGATTTTGCCAGCCGTTTACATCACAATTTTGATGGTGTCACTCTCATGAAAATGGATTTTAAAACCTAAGTTCTAAAAATTACAGTTTGGAAATGCCTTTTTTGGTTGATATTTATGGTGGCAACACAAGATCATGAAGAGGCTATATGTGATATGAAAAAATAGTATAAAATAGCCACATGATACTTATGTGTGAAAAACAGGTCTCATTTTGACTTCAAATACAGATTTTCACCCCCTTAAATTATATCAAAATCTCAAGATAACATCTAGTTAACTGGAAAATACAGAATGATTCTGTACATTCAACAGACTAGTCAAAATAAGGGCTTCACCATGTCAGCAGGTGAACTCACTGCCCTACCCCCTGCATGGGACCTGATTCCCATGGGTGCAAATCTCCTTGGTAATGAAGAATATGACTCCTGGGGATGAATCTGGACCTGGCATTGTGGGATTGAGAACATATTCTTGACCAAAAGGGGGATGCAAAATGAAACAAAATAAAGTTCAGTGGCTGTGAGATTTCAAATGGAGTTGAGCGGTCACTCTGCTGGACATACTTATGCACTATATAGAACACAACTCTCAGGCTTTAATGTATTGTAATAGCTAGAAATAAATACCTGAAAGTATCAAACTCCAATCCGGTAGTCTGGAGTCCTGAAGATGATTGTACAACAATGTAGATTACAAGGGTGACAGTGTGATTGTGAAAACCTTGTGGATCTCACTCTCTTTGTCTAATGTATGGATACATGGGTAGAAAAATGGGGACAAAATACTAAATGAAAAATAGGGTGAGATGGGGGATGATTTGGGTGTTCTTTTTTACTTTTATTTTTTATTCTTATTCTGATTCTTTCTGGTGTAAGGAAAATGTCTAAAAATAGATTGTGGTGATGAGTGCATAACTATAGGATGTTACTGTGAACAGCTGATTTTACAGCATGTATGATTCTATGGTACATGAATATATTTCAATAAAACTGAATTTAATTAAAAAATGAGGGCTTAATAATAATCCACGAGTGTAGGGCAAACACAGGAAATGCAGTAATGCATTTTTCTTCCTTTTTTAAACAGATTTCATTTGTCTTTTACCCATAAGCTCCATGACATTGAAAGTACAAATTGAGTTTAACAGTTCACTTAATATATCAGTGTTTTCAATTTTTAAAGAAATACAAATACCTTAAAATCAACCAGTCAGTCTTCTTTAACAAATTGCTCCCATGCTAATGAAATTTTAACCTCCTTAAGGGGTCATGATCAAAATGCAAATGTAGAACAATCCTCAGAAAAACTGGAATGTAAAATGTTGATATCATCAATGTCTCCATCATCCTCTCCATCTCTAATGTCTTCAAACTGGATTTTGTCATCATAACCAGGAACAAATATATCTGCTTCATTGATTTTAGCATGCTCTGAAAGCTTGCCATAGGCCTTCAGACTTCTAGCTTCACCTACATTGCATTTTAAAATTTTATCAACATTGTTCTCTGGATAGTCTTGTAGACCATCCAATATAATATGTCATGTATTTAAT
The DNA here is from genome assembly GCF_015220235.1 of Choloepus didactylus. NCBI lineage: Eukaryota > Metazoa > Chordata > Mammalia > Pilosa > Megalonychidae > Choloepus > Choloepus didactylus. Next base: position 512,632 of record NW_023637579.1, read on the forward strand.
CAAACTGTTTTTTCTCAATTTCCCTCAGATGTGACATCATCCTTTTTACACCGTCAAAACACATTGTTTCTAATAATCCATTTCCAACATTTTGGTTACCTGAGTATACTGTTTTCCAACCTCTTTGAACACCAGCTCTCTCTTTTCTGATTCATTTTCATACTTACCTCTATGTCTATTTTTACCTCACTTACCTTTACTCATAGGCTTGGCAGTGACAGTGGACTCTCAGACGGCCTTTTGCATGGGAGCCACAGTAACTCCCCTGAGAGGGGCAATGGGTGATGATGTGTGAGAGTCATGCTATGAAGCAGATATGAGAGGCTGGGTCATGTGCATGGTTGAGCATCCTTTTTAATTTTTTGTTTTTCTTTTTTTGTCTAAATTTTTACCATAAATTTTCTTACAAAAGCAAGAAAGGACACTTGGAACATCCTGACCCCCATCCCACCACATTCCCCAATTAATTTTTGTCCCCATTTCTTTGCTCTTCTCTCTGCACACTGGACAATGGGAGAGTGAGCCACAAGGTTTTAACTATCACGCAATCACACCATGTGAGATACATAGTTATACAATCGTCTTGAAGAATCAAGAACACTGGACTGCAGTTCAACAGTTTCAGGTATGTCCTTCTAGCTATTGCAATACACTAAAACTGCAAAAGGATATCAATATAATGCATAAGAATAACCACCAGAATGATATTTTGACTCCATTTGAAATCTCTCAGTCCCTGAAACTTTACTTTGTTTCCTTTCACTTCTCCTTTTTTGGTCAAGAAGGCTTTCTCAATCCCAAGATCCTGGGTCCAGACTCATCCCTGGGAGTCATATGCCACATGGCCAGGGAAATTTACACTTCTGGGAGTCATGGCCCACATAGAGGGGAAGCCAGTAAATTCATATGCCAAGTGGGCTTAGAAAGCGAGAGGTCGAATCTGAGCAACAAAAGATGTTCTCTGGGGGAGAATCTTGGTACAGTTACCAGCAGGCTTAGCCTCTCCCTGGAAGCAACAAGTTTCAAAGGGCAAGCCCCAAGATTGAGTTCTTGGCCTCCTTTAATTTTTAAACATTTTTTTTCCACACACCATACAATCCATCCTAAGTGAACAATTAATAACTTCTGGTGTAATCATATAGTTAGCTTTACCCAACACAGTCTATTTGAGAACATTTCCATTTCTTCCACAAAGAAAAAAAAACAGAGAAAAAAATTAAAAGAATAAAGTGTAAAAAATAAAAAAGGAGAAACAACAACCAGAAGAATCCCATAACCCTTCTTGTATCCCCCTTTATTGACTTTTAGCTTCAGTATATTTCCTTTGTTAAAATTAATGGAAGAATATTACAATGTTACTATTAACTATAGACTCTAGTTTGCATTGATTGTACTTTTCCCATATCCCATCCAATTTTTGACACTTTGCAATGTTTGTATTCCTTTGTTCTCCCTCTTGTAAAAACTTTCTTATATTTGTACATTTAATCACCATCATTATCCACTCTAGAATTTACTAAGTGATACAGTACCAGTTTTTCTCTTCTGTCATTCCTTCTGATGTCATACATGCCCATAAGCCTTCCTCCTTCAGTCATACTCACGTGCAGACTTGTTCATTGTTCTTGCAATTTTTGTTCTACAATCACACAGTATTGTGCTATCCATTTCTGGATCTTTATATTCCCCCAGGCCACTTTTACCTTTTCTTTAAAATTACTTTATCAAATAAAAAAGTCCATACAAAATAACACAAAGCAATGGGAAAAACAAGTATCCTGAAATAACTGTTTTTCTTTTCATAATGGCCATTCTAGTAGGTGTGAGATGATATATAACTGTCATTTTAATTTGCATTTCCCTAATAGTTGGGGAAGTTTTGAATCTTTTCATATGTTTTTCATCCATTTGTATTTCCTCTTCAAAAATGTCTTTCCATGTCTTTTACCCATTTTTAAATGTGTTGTATTTTTTGTTGTTGAATTGTAGAATCTCATCATATATTTTGAATAATAAATGCTTATCTGATATGTGGTCTCCAAATATTGATTTCCATTGCTTAGGATGCCTTTTTATATTCCTGACAAAGTTCTTTGCTGCACAAGAGTATTCAATTTTGAGGAAATACCATTTCTTTATTTCTTCCTTCATTGCTCACATTTTGGATGTAACATATAGGGCACCACCTCCAATCAAAAGGCCTTTAAAATATTTCCCTACAATTTCCCCTAAAAGTTTTATGCTTATCCCTAATATTTAGGTCTTTGATCTATTTTGAGTTAATTTTGTATAAAAGGTGACATAAGGGTCCTCTTTCATTCTTCTGGATATGCATGTCCTGTTCTCCAAGCCCCATTTGTTCAGAGCTTGCCCTCTCCCAGTTGAGCCTTCTTTAATGCCTTATCAAAGTTCAACTGAATGTAGGTGCGTGGGTCTATTTCTAAACACTAAGTTTGGTTCCATGGGTCAGTTTACCTATCTTTATGCCAGTACCATGGTGTTTTGAAGAGTGTATCTTTGTAACATGCTTTAAAATCAGTGAGAGAACACCTATTTCATTTTTATTTCTCAATATTTTTTAGCTATTCAGGGCACTGTGACCTTCCAAATAATTTTGGTAATTGGTTTTTCCATTTCTGCAAAATAGGCTGTTGATATTTTAATTGATATTGCTTTGAATTTATAAATTAATTGGGGTAGAATTAACATCTTAACTATATTTAGTCTTCCAATACATGAATATGATATTTCCTTTCATTTACTCAGGTTTTACTTGATTTCTTTTAGCAATTTATTTGTAGTTTTCCATGTAACAGTCTTTTATGCCCTTAGTTAATATTATTCCTAAATATTTGAATATTTTTGTTGCTATTGTAAATGGAACCATTTTCTTGATTTACTGTTTACATCGCTCCTTAGTAGTGTATACAAAAACTACTAATTTTTCTCAGTTGATATTGTAACAACAGGGTATGTCTCTGCTTAGTCAGGTTTCTTATTTGTGTATGTTTCTGCTTATTCAGTTTCTTATTTGTGTATACAATTATGCTGGCAGGAAAACTAAAATTATGCATTATGGATCAATTCATACCCCTAATTATACAAAAGTGTTGTAAAACACTTGGCACTATTCCGTGAGATTTGCATTAATCAATTCACTTTACACTCACAGAACCCTACAGCATGCATGCTCCTAACATCCCCATTTTTTAGATGAAAACCAGAGGAAAGAAAAGTTAAGTAAAACATCAGAAGTCACTAGTAGGTCATAATGCCAGGAAGGAAAGACACTCTGGATTCAAGGCCACAGATTTTGAATTCTGCCCTGGGATTTCACCACTGTGAATTTCCAGCTCCCAGATGGAGTGGGCTGGGTCTGGTAAATCAATGCTTATGTGACTGATTAATATTTTGTTTACCAGTTTCCAAGAGAACAGATTTACTTAATCTGGGCATTCGGAGGGCAATGGAATAGATTTCCTCGGCACACCTAAGGAAACATATGGACTAACAAGGGATATTTTCTCTGAGGACAGTGCAGGTAGAGCTGTAGATTATACCAAACCTGTGTAGTAGATAACTTTGTGTTGTATTTAACCTCCTTAGTTCATTGGTAACGCTTTGCCCTGACATCAAAGGAAAATGGACCTCTCTGGATGCATTTATGTAGCACTCCTTTTTATATAAATAGAATTCTGGTGATGTTTTGTGGTAAAATACAAAGGTAAGTTACATGATATCTAGTATTTCTGAAAAAAATGGAATATATTTTAAGTGAAAAGAATTCAAATGCTAATAGGTATGATGACAGTGTTATTATTTTGTGAGCAGTTAATTCATTTGACATTATCAGCCATACTTTTGCAGCACAGCTAGAAGTAAATTTGCATAATAATCAATTCTTTTCTGAGTCAGTATAAATATAAGTGAAATGAAGCACTACATAAGCACATTTTTTTCTATTTACCATATGTATTTGACACCCAATGTCCTTCAGAGTTCTTCTATAATGAGAGAGAAACATTGTCTTAACATTTAAATTGCAAAAAAATTATTAAAAAAATTTAATACTAAGTCATTGAACAACTTTTAAAATTGAAAATTTATTTATTCATTTATTTATTTACCATTGTGGATTCAAATTAAAAATAATCTTAAGTGCTCTAAATGGAAGGGTTTTGTTTTGCATTTTAAATTAAAGTATTGCATAAAAATTTGGTATATTCATATGGGAAAAATCATGTTAGGCAAAAATAAATCCTTCTCTCCCAGGAGTGATTAAGCACAAGTGAATGGATAGTTGATAGATTTATTATACATAGGAAATAAAAAAGTACTATTTAACTAGTTGAGGTGAAGTTGGATGGGCCATTAATGCCTTCATATTTATTGAACATTCTAACTACTTCAAATTAATAAGTTGACTCTTCATATTAAAACATACTTTATTATGAAAGATAATTAAAAGTACTAATTCCATATCAATATCTTGAGGAAAAGTATTTTTACCAAATTACATAGCAGTATATGAAATACCATTAGTGAAAATCATTTGAACATAAGGTAACATTGTATGTTAATAACAAAACCACAGTGAGTGGTTATGCCTTCCACCTTACACATGGACTTATAGTTCATTGTGCATTGAAAAGAAGAAAAAAACTTCCTTAATTATTGCCACTCTAGGGAATCATAAATCAAGGTATCTGTTGGTAAAGAAGGAAGAATCAGAAATATTCCAAACTTCAAAATTCTAGTTGACTGTCAGAAGTCTCTTGACAGTTTTCACAATCACAAGTTCACACCATAAGTTATATAGTTATACACTCATCTTCCAGAAGATGAGTAGGAAAATGTGGACAAAAATGGAAATGAACAAAACGGTGGACGGGGTGGGATGTTTTGGGGGTTCTTTTATAATTTTATTCTTTTATTCCTATTTTTCTTTTTGATACTTTTTTGGAGTAAGGAAAATGTTCAAAAATTGGATGCACAACTCTGTAATGATGCTGTAAACAAGTGATCATACCCTTTGGACGGCTGTACGGAATGTGACTATATCTCAATAAAATTTCATGAAAAAATTTATGCAACGGTTCTACAAAACCATTTTGTAGGTGGGAGAACATCAAACTAAAAGATAATTAAGGATTTAAAAAGAGAGTCATTTAATAATTAACTATTTTATATTCCTTATATTTTATTTAGTTTATATCTGCATGACTAATTGACACATGGGCCACTGATTTAAAATAAAGAACCCCATTCAATATGTAAGTATTTTTATGATCAATAAAGCAATTATATTTAGAGACAACTAAATTAATTCAATCTCTAGTATACAACTGCTCTGTGTGTCTGTTGATTTGATTTTCTCACTAAATCATTTTAACTTACTTCCTCATTTACTTTAGGACCAAATTAAGGCAGTTTCACAAACATTGGTAATAAGACAGTAGGAGAAAAAAATTCAAAATGAATCCTGAGTCAAGGATTATTTTTCATTAATAGAGTTGACTTTTTTGAAGAAAATGCTTAAAAAGATTAAATAAGTACTCAATTTTCAACAGTCAACTGAAAATAAAAATCTGAAATAAACATGCATATTGTGATTTTCATAACAGTATATATTTTGCATTTTAATGTTTTTATTTTAGATACCTTTAATATGAATTTATAAAACCAATTTTAAAGTAAAAAAATTGAATTATTGGAATACAAGTTAGAACTCATATATTTATTGCAGTGAGGAGCTTTCCTTAGTGTAAGCCACGTTAATGAGCCAACAGTGTTTTCAACTACTTTCTGCTGTTCAGTAATTTTATATTTATCTCAATATTTGTTGGAGAAATAGTAAATGATGCATAGGCTTACATCCCTCAAAATAAAGATAAACAGTGCAATGCTGTATTCTTGTAAACAATAGTAATACTTGTTAAGGGGCTATGTTAATTACGTGCAATTACATACATTTTCCTGGATAGAGCATCAATTGAGATGGACATGCTTCCAACCATAATAAGCAAGTCACTATAGACAGTGGCAACAAGTGATTCTGACTACAATTTTCCAGGAAAGGGGCTAATCTTCTTCTCTGTTGTGTGAAATTCCTTTTTGAAATTTTCATAGATTTTTTTAAAATATTCCACAAACTCCAAGGAGTATCTTGAATAATATATTATCTGTACATTAACAAATTTAACCAATCAATTCACTGCATTTTTTTCTATATTAGAGAAAGTGTGGGTTACAGGAAAATCATGCATTACATACAGGATTCCTATATACCACTGCACCTCCAACATTTTGCTTTCATGTGAAACGTGTTATACTTGATAGTATATTTTTAAAATTGTACTATTAATTAAAATCCATGCTTTAACTTAGGTTCATTCTTTGTGTGGTACAACACTCATTCTGTTTCCACAAAATGACATATGAGTCAATTGAAGTTCTCTCATCATAGTCCCCTTGGGACTAGCTCCATGTTTCCAGTCACATGGAGCTCTATGGATTAAGCAGAGATGAACAAATACAAGCCCTCTGGTCAAATTATATTACCAATAGCATCAGTTTCTTGTTCATTCATTTTTATTGTTTTTGTAGTTTGTCATATCCTCAATAGTCTTCTGAGCATGTGGAGTCAAATTAATGAATCTGACTTGTTATTGGGCTTCTTCTAGTCTGGTTTGAATGGTTCATTATTTTCAGCTACCACATTACAAAAAAGAATTAAAACAATATACATCTTGATTTCAAATTAAAGAATACTTAAAATTTCTCATTTAGAGGCCACATTAGGTAACATGATGAGAAAAAACATAATTGGAAACTTTAAAATGTGATAATGATCCCGGTTCTTTAACTTGCTGCATAAATATGCAAAATTATTTGATCTCTGAAAATCAAACTCACCTTTTGAAAACAAGGAGGGCAATCTCTTGCAGATACATTATAAAGGTAAAATATCATATGAAAAACAACTAACATATTTCACATTTTTTATATAAAATTACTTATGACTGATGTCTTACTTTGACAGAGATGTTTTGGAAATCAGGACTAAGAAAAACAAGAAAATGTTTTTAAGTGTCTTTGTTTGATATATTCAAATATAGAGATTTGATATAGATATAGTAGTTTGATAGATACATAGAGAGACAGAGCTAGACGATAGAGGGTTAATGAATATAGAGATGGGTATGAATGTATATTTTTAAATTGAATTCTGTTTATTAATATTAGAACTATGTTAAGGGGTCTAAATGTGTTCCTTAAAATAATGAGAGTTTAGTTTCTTGAAAATTTTGGATTAAACTTTTTATATCAGTATGCATTGGCATTGCAATAGCAATGAGATCCATTTTGGGTAAACAGATTTTATAACAGTTGAAACATGTAATATCTATCATTAGGCAACAAGGGAAGTGAATGAAATTGACATATTATAAAATGTGAGTAGAACCAGTTTTTGGTGTGAATAAAGATTTTTCTCCATTGTATCCAGGCTAATGAATCAAGAAGAAGAGAATGTGGGGACTGACTAATCTGACAACTGGAACTGACTTTGTTCTACTGGGGTTGTTTTACCACATTCAAGCACCCAGTATCCTCTTCTCTTTCATCTTTTTGGTGTTTCTTGTAACCCTTGCTGGCAATGTTATGATTATCATTCTCATTTGGATAGATGCTCAACTCCATACACCTATGTACTTCCTTCTCAGCCAACTTTCAACCATGGACCTCTTGATTAGCTCCACTTTTGTCCCAAGGACAGCCACTGACTACCTGTTTGGGAAGAAAACCATTTCCTTTATTAACTGTGGGATTCAGCTCTTCCTCTTTGCCACCCTCTTCGGAGCAGAGTGCCTTCTCCTGGCAGTCATGGCTTATGACCGCTATGTGGCTATATGCCACCCTCTCCATTACTCAGTTCTCATGCACCCTACCATCTGTGCCTTCTTGGTGGCTGGCAGTTGGCTGAGTTCTCTGATAAATACCTTGGTCCATGTCATATATACCTTGAAACTCCCTTACTGTGGCTCCCGTGAAATCCATCATTTCTTCTGTGAGATCCCAGCTCTCCTGAAACTTGTTTGTGCTGATACATCTCATTATGAATATGGACTTTATGTCAGTGGTGTTGTGTTCCTCCTCCTTCCAATATCTGCCATTGTGGCCTCTTATGGGCAGATACTCTCTACTGTTTTGAGGTTACATTCAAATGTAGGGGTGAGAAAAGCTTTGGCAACTTGTTCCTCCCATATGATTGTGGTGTCTCTCTTCTATGGAACAGCCATCATCATGTACATTGTCCCCACAGTGTATCATACAGCAGAGCAAGATGAAGTAGTGTCTGTCTTCTACACTGTTCTCACTCCCATGCTCAACCCCCTCATCTACAGTCTTCGAAATAAAGAGGTGACTAGAGTCCTCAGGAAAGTTCTTGGTAATCCTGCTTAAAATATCAATATCAATTGAGACTAATACATGAATGGGTAGGCCTCATATGCAGAACTGATTTAACAAAATCGAGATAAACAGCATAAAACAACCAAATTACTCCTATTCTGGAAACAACTCAGGCATAAATTCCTTCAGTCTACTCTTGGTAAAATGATAATGGATCAGGTCACTCTTTCCTGCTGTGCTATACCTGGGCTTCACAGAATTATTAAATAGAATACTCTATTTCAGAAGTCACTCAAAATATGCTGGCCTAGCAAACAATAGAGATCACAAATATCTTTAGATATTAGACAAGAAGAAAAATGCACAAGCTAGGCAGTATTGATTCTGTGCTGAATTTTACAATTTTCCTCTCTAAGCAGCAGCATTATAATATTGCAAAATCATTTTTTAAAACATTAGTAATAAATTGCTTATAAGTTAAAATTTTCAATTTTCAAAGTAACATTTATTTCTGAATATATTATTCTATTGTGGCCCAAAAAATACATTTTTCTTCCATTCTCACCAACTTATTTTGGATGTAATATTATGATATTTAACTAATTGTCAGAAGCACACATATACTTATCATATTTTTTTTTAATTCAGTTTTATTGAAATATATTCACAAACCATACAGTCATCCATGGTATACAATCAACTGTTCACAGTATGATCATATAGTTATGCGTTCATCACCACAATCTATTTCTGAACATTTTCCTTACATCAGAAAGAATCAGAATAAGAATAAAAAATAAAAGTGAAAAGAGAATACCCAAACCATCCCCCCATCCCACCCTATTTGTCATTTAGTTTTTACTCCCATTTTTCTACTGATTTTTTTTCAATTTTTTAACTTTGTTTATCAAAAAATTAAAAACAAACAGGCAAACAACAACCAAAAAAACCCCACAACATTTCACATATTTAATAATATTTACCTAATCAGTTACAGTAATTTAGCCTGTAAAATAAAGCAATATTCTAAAATGTTATCTCATTCTCTTTAGGTCTTTTTCAATTTATTTATATATACGTACATATATAATCACACATGTATATATATATACATAGGTGTATCTGCATCCATATACAAATATATGTATATAAATGCCTATAGATGCATAAGTATTTATATACATATGCATATGATTGCACATATTTATGAAAATAGCTCTCCCACTTTCTTTGGATTTTTCCCTGATAAATATTCAAAAGTGAAAATAATGAGTCCAAGTATCTTTATTACCAATTAAGTTTATGTTATATACATTTAAGAAGTTATGAAATAGATTTTTGAATAAAATATGAATATTTATATGAGCATGTGCAAACTCAGTTCATTACAAAATTTATGATATAAAAATTGTGCATCAAAAGCCTTCACCATTCTGTACATACCATATATTGCATAATAAGGAAAGAACTGGAACTGTGGAATTGTAGCCAATAATAATTTTTGAAAATACCCATATAACTGCTTCTTGAGCTGTACATCAAAAGTTAACACCTTTCAGTACGTTTGTTATATTTTACAGTGATGGAAATTGCTGAAGTTGTGGAACTGTGATCTATGACATTCTTTGAAATTTGCTAACTACTTGTTAAATCCTACTTTGGTAGTTATCACAGTTATGTATGTATGATAAAGTTCAGAATAAAAGTGAATTAAAAAGTCTTTGTTGAAAAAGGTATATTTAATACTTTCTAAATAATTTTGTATGTTTAAAAGGGACCTCTCTACAGCTGAAACAAATATTTACTTATCTAGTTAAATATCATTCAAATCATGCGAGTGCCTGATGACATTCTTCTTTGAGACTGTTTTCATGATTTTTAACCATGGTATTCCTTCTGGTTATTTGATTGATTGATTTTCATTTATTATTAATTTACTTTTTATTAATGAAAACTTATCAAGCCATTGTCTCTGTTATAATTTAGTGTTGTTACCATCTCTTATATATCAGAATTTATACAACTTTCATTTTTTGATTTGGGTTATAAATATGTGTCATAACTCCAAATTATGGGTTTAATAACTCTATTTTTTTCTTTCCAGGGCTTGGTATTTTCCTATTTAGTTTAATTTACAATTCCACCTTTAGCCAGCTCTACAGTATGCAATTCTATGTCTAAACATCTATCTGCTTAGTTTAGCTGCTTAGTTTAGTAGCATATATTTAATAATCAGTAAGTGTCTCTAATTTTCTAAAGATTAATTGGTCCAAAAAAACTCACTCACAAAAGCAATAAAAAGCTGCTATAGAAGTGCTGCTCAGCAATATCAACCTTTTCTAATTTTTAAGATTTATAATATTTTTCTAATATTTCATATCACTTATTTCTGCTTCTATGTTTTACCAAACTCAACCAATGGCTTATTACATGTATAACAAATGGTTCTATGGGAATTTGGGGAACAATGATTATTCAACCTGTAACTCTGATAGGAGATTTTTGCCAAATATGAACTGAAATAAATTGAAATATGCATTAAATTTGTGCCTGCAAAAAATAATTTCTTTGCATTGTACAACCATCTGCAGCTTATTTAGCTGTTTCTCTTTTCTCAGATTCACCTGATAGCAAAAGTTTAAAAGTTGTAATAAAATTCAAGCTGCATTATCCCCAAATTACATAAATATATTTGGTGAAGAATGCTATTTCTTATTTCTGTCATCCCATAGTCAAATATTTAACCCACCCGATTTAAGTGGTGCCTCTACTTGAGTGCAATGAATGGGAAAAAAATAAGTATTTTTGAACATATGAACCCTTGTTTTTATACCTCTGCTTATTCATAAACTGTATCTCTTTTATCCATTGTGTGAATTTTGATGAGCCTGTCAGTAAAAGAAACCAAACCCATAGTTAATTGTATAAATATGTTAACCAGGTACAGCCAACCATTTACTCCATTTCTCCAGGTATCATAAAAATATAGGAATGACATATATTCAATTCAGAATAATTTCTATCTTATATGAGATTTCTTTTATAATTTAAGCTATCTGGTGCATAAGGAAGTCCAAATTTCACTTCCAAGGGTAACGTTCAACTTTTCAAAGACTTTTGTTAGCTCATCAAAAGTTTTTGGAAAATCCACCAGACTATTATTTTAAATTAGCAGTTTCACACACAAACATATATTTATAATAGAAAAACTCCTACATGAATGAACTGAACATGAATGCTCAGTATCACCGTTGTCATTCATAATTGTATGTGGAATTCTAGTTACAGCAATTAGGCAAGAAAAAAATAAAGCCAACAAATTAGAAATGATGAAGTAAATATTTTCCTATTATCAGAGGATATTTTCAATTATACAGAAAATCCTGAAAAGTCCACAAAAAACACTGAAATAATAAATGAATTCAACAAAGTAGCAAGTTGCAGGATCAACATGCAAAACCATGGTGTTTCTTTATGCTAGTAATGAATAATCAGAAAAAGAAATCAAGGAAAAAATTTCATTTACATTAGAAGCTAAAAGAATGAAATATTTAGGAATAAGTCTAGCCAAAGATGAAAAATATTTGTATTCAGTAAACTACAAGGCATTGCTAAAAGAATTCAAAAAAGATCTAAATAAAGGGAAAGACATCCAGTGTTAATGGATTGGAAGATTCAATATTGTTAAGATGTCAATTCTACCTAAATTGATTTACAAATCTACCACATTAAATTCATTCATCAAATTCATTTTGAATATTATGTGCTATGAATAGCTAAAGTCAACTTGCAAAAGAATGAATTTAGAGGACTCACACTTCCTGATCTGAAAATTTCTTACAAAGCCATAGTAATGAAAACAGCATGGTACTGGCACGAGAACACTCATATATTCCAAAGGAATTGAATCAACTTTTCAAGAAATCAACTCACAGTTATTGCCAACTGATTTGACAGGGATACCAAGTCCTCTCATTGGGGAAAGAATAGTTTCTTCAACCAATGATGCTGGGAAAATGGGATGTTCATGTGCTAAAGAATAAAGGGTAATGCCTACTTCACACCATATGCATCAATTGACTGGATCATAGAGTTAAATATAAGAACTTCCAGATGAAAATAAAGGGAAGCCTCATCGGGACTTGTGTTATGCAATAGTTTCTTAGATTTAAACCCAAAGCACAAGCAACAAAATAAAAATAGATATATTGTACTGAATAAAAATGGTAATCTTTTCTGCATCGAAGGACTTGAAGAAATAATTGCGCATCAATGTTCATAATGGCATTATTCACAACTGCTAAAGATGAAAGCAATCAGTGTCCATTATCTTACGAAAGTATAAACAGAACATTGTACATACATACAATGGAAAGTTATACAAATATGAAATGAATGATGTTCTGAAGCATACAATTTGGATGCCTTGAAGATGTCATGTTCAGTGAAAAAAAGCAGACAGAAAAGGACAAATATTTATGACCTCATTCTTAGTAAATAATTAGAATAAACAAACTCGTGTCAGAATCTAGGATCTAGAATTGGGTAAATTGTAAAATTTTGGTGATGGATGGTAGGGATGGGTAGCACATTTTAATCATAATTAACAGCACTGTGATATATATTTGAATATAGTTGAAGTGGAATTTTAGATTGTATATATGTAATAGAATAAAATTTAAAAATTAAAACAAAACAACAGGGTTGTACAACACAGTGAGCCCTATTGTTAGCAAAGGATTATATTTAAGAGTACAATTATAAAAATAATAAAAATGTTCTCATAATATTTAGTGAAACTGCCACACAATTACAAGGTGTTAATAATGTGGTGGTATATGGGAAATCCATATTTTAAAAGAAAAGAAAAGAATAAAGGGTAAATATAGAGTTCCTATATCATCAAACAATTCCACTTCTAGGTATGTACCCAAGGGAAATGAAAACACCTGTTCATATGTAAACATGTCTATGAATGACCATTGCAGAATTATTCCAAGGTAGTCAAATAGAAACAATCCAAGTGAATATCAGTTGAAGAAAGGATAATCAAAACATGGTATATTCATACAATATGATATTTATTGGCTAGAAAATTGAATGAATTACTGATACATGCTTCAACATGGATGAACCTGGACACAATATTCTAATTGTAAAAAGTCAGGCACAAAAGGCCTCCCACCATAAGATCCCATTTATTTGAAAAGTTCAAAGAAGGCAAATCCATAAAGAACAGAGTGTAGTTTTGTGGTTGTCAGATGCTGGGATGAGGGGGAAATGGAGAATGGCCACTAATAAGTATGGATTTTCCTTTTGAGGTGATGAAACTATTCTGGAACTACTGGTGATGGTTTCACAACTTTGTAAATATACTGAAAATCATTGAATTGAACACTTAAAATGATGATTTTAAGTGGGTGTAATCTTTATAATTGTGTAAACATACACACACAACATGGTCCTGGTGATTTTTGTCATATCACTGATGTTTCAGATTGACTTTTTATATGAAACCCCATGTTTCAAGCAGGAATCAACCATAAATCCACAGAGAGAGGCTTAGACTATCCTGAAGTATCTGGAGGTATGGGAAATAATCACAAGACTCATTGTTTTATTTTCTTTCCTTTTCTTCCTGCCATAACATATATAGATGTTTAAACACAAAATACTATCTTAAAAAATTAATATTACATCTATTATGACAAAAATAACACAATAGCTTTGCAATCTAATATAGAAGACTTTGGACTGGTGCCAGATAACAACATCCCTGGAGAACTCATGTATTTTCAGAGATCACCTTAAAAAGCTTCTGATAAATGCAAATTCCTTAGGAAGAGTATGATAAATGTCTGAAAGGCAAGAATGTGTAGGGGGTGGTGGGAGGGAATACCCATTTAGGCCCTTCCCATATTTAATTGATAAAATTTGCTTCAGATGTGGTATGATTAGTATTGCCAAAATTTGTAAATAGAATGTACATGATGGAAAAAAAGAAACAGGAAAATTAATTAGAGACATCATAGTGTAAGCAAAAGCACTGAGTAGAATTTTAAAAATTTAAGAACACCATGAGAGGGAAATTTGGCATCAGCAAAAGTGGGTAGGAGTGAGGATAAAGTTAATATTTGGAAATCTAACCTGAAAAATTTGATCTGGCCCTCACCTTAGAAAAGAGAAAATATGGAAAGACAGATTAAAATATATCAGGAGAAATGTTTATTATGAATATATAGTTAGAATAATCTTATAGAACCTTGCATATTTTCAAAGACAGAAGTTTGAGTTGATTATGATAGGTACTTGTGACATTCATATAAAGTGGAAAAATATCAAGAAATGTGAAAAACTCTGAGAAGTGTCTCTGTGCTAAATTTTAATCAATCTTAAGGGAAAACAAGCTTTGAGAAATTTTTAAATTTTTGGAAAATTTCCCATGAGCCACCAGATAGAGTATCAGTGGAAAGCTGACACAGATTGGATTGGGAGAAACATGAAATGGAATGGATAAATGGAAAGGCTGTCTGTACACTTACAGTACTCTACTGGAAAGGAAAATGTAGCATTGAATATAGATCATTCAGGTCCATGATTGTCATGGTAGTAAACTTGAAATATCAATGTTGTGAAGGATTCTAATAATATTGAAGGAGAAATATGTGGATTTGTGGAAAGAGTTTGGCGTTTTCATAAGTCAATTGAGGTGAAGCTAAAACTCTTGTGCATATGCTTCCTTGAAACAAAAGCTTTTTAAAATATTTTTGAGATTATTTTTTACTACTAAATTATTAAAATATATGTATATTTTACAAAATTTAATATATTATAATACATAATTATTTATAAATTACACCTATAATACTAATTAAAATATCATGTGATATATACTAATTTATAGTAGTTGATTTTATAATGCTGTGAGTATTTTCCTATATAAAAAACATGAAACAAACTATAGTTCAGACTACTAATAGTGAATCTGTTGCTATAAAAGCAGTGGCTTATGTGGTGTTCAGATAACAGGTAAGGGAAAATTAAGCCACAGGGATTTAAAGTCTGGATAGTAAAAAGGTAATTTGTTAGGGACATAAAGGTGAACTATAAAGAGGTTGTCCTTAGCATGTGATACTTTAATATTACTATTTTCTGGAAGAAAATTTATGCCTTAGGTCGGTTTCCAAATTGATATTTACTTAGATAGTAATTTAATTGTAGAGGAAACTGAATTCATAGTGTTGGAAATTAAGCAGTACCTGTAAGAGAATAAATGTTCATTCAGTTCTGGAGGAGAAAAGAATTTATTTACAATCTTTCAAGAATGGGTGCACAGCCAGAAACATGGCAGGCAGGCATGACAAAAATCAGAACATAGCAAAGTTTTATGTTCTAGGCCTAAAATGCAAGTCCCTCCCCTGTTTCTCCATTGGCTGGGTACTCTAGAGGATACAGTCTATCCAAGAGAGCTAACTAGCCCACCTTTGGAATCTTGAATTGTACAGCCCATCAGAGAGAGTTAACTAGTTCAAATTTTTCACTGAGTCCCTGCGTTTGACTATACCCCCACATTCTTTCACATTCCAGTAACTGTGGTTATCTTTCCCATATAAGGAACTGGTGCTGATTCTAGACTTATGTCACAGAGCTCTCTCTCTGTTTCCTTCCCCTCACCATGGGGCTAGTTTAACCCAGCTCTTTCACCCAATCTCCATTTTCCCTAATCCATGTGACCTTTACGTGAAAGCTAAACTTAACCCTTTCTTACAGATTCTGTCCTCTTTCTTTTTTTAAAACCTTTTTGTTTTCACATTTTAGTTTCTCAAATTTGCTAAGAGCTTTTTCACATTCTTCATCATAGGGATCTTTCTCCTTAAGGTGGGTATAGATTGTTCTGCTGATATTCTTGATTAGGGCAGTTTTCATGCATCTTTGAACTAACCCCTGGGTACATGAGATAAAGTAACATCCAGCTACTGTGAACACTCCAGCTAAAATGATAATGGAAGTTAAAACAGATATTGCAGTTCCTTTCCATTTTCTGAACAGATTTTCCAACCACCCTGTGAGTGGGTTGTTAATGCCAGAATTTTTTCCTAGTTTCTGAGATAAGGCTGTTCAGCCTTGTAAAGCTTTGGTGATAGTTCTATTGGGTACTGTTTTACTGGGGAAGAATGTGCAACAACTTCCCCCAATCATAACACAGACACCTCCCTTTCCAGCTAGCATTATATCTAGGGCCATTCTATTTTCCCATGCCATGCGGCTAGTGGCATCTAACTGTTCCATTCCCTTAATGACATCCTGGTATATTTGATAGATTTTTGCTGATTATAATAGATATAATTGATCCAATACACATTTTTATTGATGGTGACCCACCAGAATAAGAATGATTCAAATCCTGCAGCCACTTGACTGACAGACTTCTACCTCTTTTCCTTGCCTAATTGTTCTAGCTAGTACATCCAGCATAATGCTAAATAATAATAGTGAGAGTGAGAATCCCGTCTTGTTCCTGATTTTAGAGGGAATGCTTTCAGTCTCTTTCCACTGAGTAGGATGTTAGCTGTGTGTTTTTCATATATTGCCTTTATCATATTGAGAAAAATCCCTTTTATTCCTATCCTTTGAAATGTTTTCATCAAAAAAGGATGTTGAGTTTTATCAAATGCTTTTTCTGCATTGAGATGATCATGTGGTTCTTCTGCTTTGATTTATTGATGTGGTATATGACTTTAATTGATTTTCTTGTGTTGAACCAGCCTTGCAAACCTGGAATAAACTTCACATTGTCATAGTGTATAATTCTTTTAATGTCCTGCTGGATTTGATTTATGAGTATTTCATTGACAATTTTTGCATCTATATTCATTAAAGTGATTGGTCTATAATTTTCCTTTTTTTGTAGTATCTTTGTCTGATTTTGGTATTAGGGTTATGTTGTCTTCATAGAATGAGTCGAGTAACTTTCCCTCCTCTTTAATTTTTTTGAAGAGTTTGAGCAGGATTGATACTAATTCTTTCTTGAATACTTGGTAGATTTCACATGTGAAGCCATCTGGTCATGGGCTTTTCTTTTTTGGGGAACTTTGATGACAGACTCAATACCTTTACTAGTGAGTGGTTTGGGGAGGTCATCTATTTCTTTTTGAGTCAATATTGGTTGTTTATGCCTTTCTAGGAAGTTGTCCATTTCCTTTATGTTGTCTAAGTCATTAGCATACAGTTGCTCAAAGTATTGTCTCATTATCTGCGCTATTTCTGCAGGATCAGTAGTGTTCCTTTCTTGTTCCTGATTGCACTTATTTGCATCCACTCTTTCTTTTTCTTCGTATAGCTAGGGATCCATCAATTTGGTTGATTTTCTCAAAGAACCAACTTTTGGTTTTGTTGATACTCTCTATTGTTTTCCTGTTCTCAGTTTCATTTATTTCTTCTCTAATCTTTGGTATATTTTTCCTTCTGTTTGCTTTGTGGTTAGTTTGCTCTACTTTCTCTTTTTCCTCCAGGTGAACATTTAACTACTCAATTGTTGCTCTCTCTTATCTTATAATATATGCATTTAGGGCACTAAATGTTCCCTCAACACCACCTTTGCTGCATCCCATAAGTTTTGATATGTGGTGTTTTCATTGTCATTTGCCTTGAGGTAGTTACTAATTTCTCTTGTAATTTCTTCTTTCACCCACTAGTTTTCTAACAGTGTGTTGGTCATCCCCCATATTTTTATGAAGTTTATGATCTTCTGCCTGTTATATATTTCCAACTTCATTCCATTATGATCCAAGACAGGGTTTTTTATAAGATTAATATTTTTAAATTAGTTGAGACCCAAAATGTGGTCTATCCTAGAGAATATTCAAAGAGCACTTGAGAAAAATGTGAATCCTGCTGTTGTGTGGTTTAGTGTTCTATAAATGTTTATCTAGTTCATTTATTGGCAGTTCAACATATCCATTTCCTTATGATCCTCTGTCTAGATGTTCTATGCATTTATGAGTGTGGTGTATTGAACTCTCCAACTTTCGTTGTAGGGGTATCTACTTCTTTCAGTGTTCTCAGTGTTTGCCTCATGAAATTTGGGTCATTCTGACTTGGTGCATAAATATTTATGAATGTTATGCTTTCTTGATGAGTTGACCCTTTTATTAATACTGTCCTTCTTTGCCTATTTTAATTGTTTTACTTTTGAAATGTAATTTGTCTGTTATTTATATAGCTACTCCCATTTTTTTTCTGGTTGCTGTTTGCATGAAATATCTTTTTCCAACCTTTCACTTTCAGCCTATTTTTGTCCTGGTGTCTAAAGTGAATTTCTTGCAGGCAGCATATAGATGGGTCTTGTTTTTTAAACCATTCTGCTGGGCTGTGTCTCTTTATTGGGGAGTTTAATCCATTAGCATTTACTGTTATTATTTTCAAGGCAGTACTTTCTTCTACCATTTTGTCTTTTGGATTCTATATGTCATGTCTTTTTTTTTCCTCTCTCTCTTTTTACCCTTTTTGATAATCTTCATTTCTACACTCTTCTTCAAAACTCTCTCCTGTTTTTTCCTATCACTGTGTAACACTTACTTTTTTATTTCTTGTAGTGCCAGTCTCCTATTCACAAACTCTCTCAGTGTGTGTTTGTCTGAAAATATGTTAAACTCTACCTCATTTTTGAAGGACAGTTTTGCCAGAAATAGAATTCTCAGTTGACAGTTCTTCTCTTTCTGTATCTTAAATACCACTGTCTTCTAACCTCCATGGTTTCTGCAGTGAAATGTGTACATAGTCATATTGAGCTTCCCTTGAATGTGTTGATTTGCTATTCACTTGTTGCTTTCAGAATTCTGTTTATCTTTGACATTTTACAATCTAATCAGTAAGTGCCTTTGAGTAGGCCTATTCAGATCTATTCTGTTTAGGGTACCCTGTACTTCTTTAATCTGCAATTTTATGTCTTTCATAGTTATTTGGAATTTTTCAGTGAACACTTCTATTATTCTTTATGCTTCTTTTCCCCTCTGTTCTCCCTCTGGGACACCCATGACACTTAATTCATGTGCTTCATGCTGTCACTCAGCTACCTAAGACCATGCTTGTATTTTTCCATTCTTTTCACCATCTGTTCTTTTGTGTATATGAATTCAAATGTCATGTCTTCAACTTAACTGATCCTTTCTTCCATCTGTTCAAATCTACTGTTGTATCCCTCCATTGTCTTTTTCATCTCCTCCATTATGCCCCTCATTCCCACAAGTTCTGCCAGTTGCTTTTTCAAGCTTATGAATTCTTCTTTATGGTCATCTAGTGACCTCCTTATAACTTTTGTCTCTTTTGCTATATGTTCCTTCAACTCTTTAACTTGATTTTTGAAGAGATTAAGGAGATTTTTTTTATCTTCCTTCAGTTCATTGAATTGATTTAGTATTATTTGCCAAAACTTCTGTATCTCAGTTGAACTATTAGTTTGTTCCTTTGGCTTTTCCAAATTTTTGTGTTTCCTAGATTGGCTCATTATGTTAAACTTTCTAGACATCAGACTTTCTTGATTAGTTTGTTCTGGAGCTTATTTTCACTCTTTTACCTAGGTTTTCTTGTTGGTTGGCTTTGTTCTCTAACCTTTGGTGCTCATTTCAGGTTATTTTAGGACTCTAACTTAGGTTCTATTTAGTTGATCAGAATTTTTCACCTCTTCATTTTCTGTTTCTTGCCTTGCCTCTATGTAGACTTTTTGTATGAGGGTCTCCTCAGATATGGTCAACCCATTCCAGGTTTTCCCAGTCCAGAAAGGCCCAGGCCTCATGAAGATGGCATGGTGTTTCCCTGAGGATGAGACCCTCCTGTGAGACCTGTAGAGTCTGTGCTTTTCCTATCCTGTCCAGCAGGTGGTGCTTGCCAGCTTGCAGCTTCCCCACTAGTGTAAGGACGTATGGAGCCTTTAATTCTCCCAGTGACCCTGACCCTCTCAGGAGCATGGCTGGCTGAAATTGGTTTCTGAATTCCAGCCCCTGTGGTCTGAGTTCCCCAAAGGGGGTCTGCCACTGGAGCTGGACAGCAGCCCCTTCTCTTGTGGAAATTTTGGTCTTTAGTGAATTAACTCCCCCACTAGGCTTACTGTTTGTCTCTCAGAGCTGTCTTAGCTTGTCTCTTGCCTGGGCCCAAATTTCAAGTCTTTGAGGCTTTCTGTAATGGTCTACTTAGAATAGTTATTTTTTAAAAAGAGAAAAAGAGAAAAAAAAGGAAAAGAAAGACCCAGTATAGACTATTTGAAGAAAGTGCTTCAATTCATTCCTTGCTGTTTTGATGGGCTACTGAAATGCAAAAAGACAAGGATTTGGAGAGCAATTGAAGAGAAAAAAAAAAAAAAGAAAAACAAGAAAAACCACCTTTTCAGAGAAGGGCCCTGACCCCCTGGGTTTGCATATGTGCTTCTCTTTAAGCCTAGCCCTTCTCAGTATGATGTTAACCCAAACTCCAAAATTCTCTGTTTTGGTTTTTGTGGGGTTTTTTGGCTATTTTTGCTAGCCCTAGCTCCTCTCCATCAGGCTACTTCTGGATTCTCCAGTGTCTTGTCTTAGTTTATCTATGGTTGAAATTTTTGTTCAGTGTTCTGAGTTTGTAGATCAGTTCTGAAAGTGCTGTTCTCCCTCCTGGTTTCCAGCATTGGGGGCCCATCCTCCCTCAGGAAACAAGCCACAAAACAGTCTGTTGTGCCTGGAAGGGTAGAGCACTGGCCCCTGGTTGTGAGAACTTACAGATTTTCCTGATCTCAGATGTTCCATGTACTCAACTGTTGTATGACTGTGTCCAAACTCAGATTCCTCTGTGGTGTCCATTCCACACTGTTTCTGGCTATCTACCCACTGCCCCAGAAGAGTAACTAAAATACACATGTCACCACTCTGCCATCTTGTCCCACCCCTCCAGGCTTAGAGTTTTATAGAATGAAAAGACATGTCCTTGTGTTTACATATTTCTTTATGCTTAATTGCTATATGACTTGTGTTTGGACTGGGTGGTGATTTTTTCTGGTTTTCCAAACCTCTTGCTCATGATTGTTGTTGCAATCTCATTACAGCAAATCTGAGAACATTTCTTTATAGGTCTGAGTTTTAAGCATTGCAATTATCTGTTAGTTGAGTTTCAGGGGTGGGAGAGGCTTGTAAAAAAGGATGGGGAGAGGTGGAGTTGGAGGGAAAAGGAAAAAAATGAAAAAGATGAGGAGTGAAACAAGTGTCTGTTTAATCCTTTCAAGAGGCCCAATAATTAATAAAAAATTCCATTAATTTTGGTGAACACTTCTGTTCACAATGAACTTGGGAATACTTATATATTCCTAGATCCTTAAATTCAAGAAAAAGAAAATAACTCTGGCTGTAGAATGGTGCAACCAGTCTGAAAGGCAGTATAGAATTGCCATGTGATCCAGTAATTCCACTACTACATGTATACTCAGATGAACAAAAGCTAAGACACAAATGGACATTTGTAATCCAATTTTTACTGTGGCATTATTCATGGCTACCAAGAGATGGAAACAGCACAAATGTCCATCTATGATAGGTGGATAATCAAACTGTGGTATATACAAATGATGGAATATTACACAGCTGTAAGACTGGGTAAAGTTATGGAGCATTTAACAACATGGATGAACCTTGAGGATATTATGTTGAGTGAAATTAGCCAGAAACTAAAGGTACAACACACTATGGACTAACTATTATGATTTAACATTAATGAGCAAACTTTGAGAGTTAATGTGGAGAATACATGGGATCAGGAGATAGAAGGAGTGTATAGGGTGGGCATTTGTTGCTGAAGGATTTTAGAATGTTCAACAGGATCAGTTATATAGATCCACAAATGGATAGCACAATACTATGTGATGGGGGCACAATAGTTTAACTACACTGAGCAAAGATGACTGTGAGTAAATTTGAAAGAGAAAGGCTGGGGCCATGTATGACACCACAAAGAAAGATGTAGGATAAGACTGGGAATCTATAACTCAGTGAATCCTGGATTTGTCAATGATAGTGATTAAATGTACAAATATATATATATATAAATGTTTGTACAAGTGAGATAACAAAGAATATCAACTTTTCATGGTGTTGAAAATGGGATAGCACTGGTGAAAAAATACAGTCAGTGAAAACCAGACTCTATACTTTAGTGTGCCTATTTGAATGTATTGTGTCCCCCAGAAAAAGCCATGTTCTTTGATGCAAACTTGTGGGGGAGACATATTAGTGGGGATTAAGTTGGAATGCTTGGATTAGGTTGTTTGCATGAAAATGTGCCCCACCCAACTGTAGGTGATAACTCCGATGAGATAATTTCCATGGAGGTGTGGCTCCACCCATTCAGGGTGGGTCTTGATCAGTGGAGCCATATAAATGAGCTGACCAACAGAAGGAACTCAGTGCAGCTGAGAGCAACATTTTGAAGAGGAGCTACAGCCAAGAGGGACACTTTGAAGAAAGCAAAGGAGCTGCAGATGAGAGAGAGTTTGAAGATGGCTGTTGAAAGCAGACTCTTGCTCTGGAGAAGCTAAAAGAGGACAAATGACCCAAGTGCAACTAAGAGTGACATTTTTGAGGAACTGTAGCCTAAAGAGGAACATCCTGGGAGAAAGCCATTTTGAAACCAGAACTTTGGAGCAGATGCCAGCCATGTGCCTTCCCAGCTAACAGAGGTTTTCCGGATGCCATTGGCCATCCTGCAGTGAAGGTACCCGATTGCTAATGTGTTACTTTGGACACTTTGTGGCCTTAAGACTGTAACTGTGTAATGAAATAAACCCCCTTTTATAAAAGCCAATCCATCTCTGGTGTTTTGCATTTCAGCAGCATTAGCAAACTAGAACATTTAGTGACATTGTAATATACTTCCATTAATTTTATCAAAGGCAACATACCAAAGCTAAATGTCTATAAGATGGTAATATAAGAGAGAGGTATAGGATAGTTTCTTTAATTCATTTTATTGAGATATATGAACATAGCATACAATCATCCTCAGTGTAATATCAATTGTTACTTTAATATAGTTGTGCATTCATCACCACAACCAATTTTTGAAAACTTTCATTACTCAAAAATATAAGCATTAAAAATAAAAATAAAAAAGAACAACCACACACCCCATTCCTCAAATCCCACCATTATACATTTTAATTTTGTCTCCATTTTTCTACTCATTTGTCTATACACTGGATAATGGGAGTGGGAGCAACAAGGTTTTCACAGTCAATCTGTGTAAGTTATGTAGTTATACAATCATCTTCAAGAATCAAGTCTACTGAGTTGATGTTTAACAGTTTCATGTACCTCTTTCTACCTATCCCAATACACTAAATTGCATAAGAATACCCTCCAGAATGACCTCTCCACTACATTTGAAATCTGTCAGTCACTGAAACTTCATTTCCTTTCATTTCTCTTCCCCATTTTGTTCAATAAGGCTTTCTAAATCCCATGATCCCTGGTGCAGCCTCATCCTGGTGAGTCATGGCCCACATTGCCAGGGAGATTTACACTCCTGGGCATCATGTCCCACATAAGGAGAGGGTAATGAGTTTACCTGCCAAGTCGTCTTAGAGAGATCACATCTGAGCAACTAAAGTATTTCTTTGGGGTGAATCTTAGGCACAATTAATAGTAGGCTTAGCCTCTCCTCTGCACTCACAGGCTTCATAAAGGAAAGCCCCAAGATCAATCTCCCTCATTTTTCAAAGGCAATTTTGCTAGACATAGAATTTTTGTTTGGCAGTATTTTCTTGTCAGCAGTTCACATATGGCATGTCACTGGTTTCTAGCCTCCAAGGTTTCTGGAGAGAAATTGGCCATTCATTTTGTTGAGGATCACTACTATGTTATGGGTTGCTTCTCTTTTGTTTTTAGGATTCTCTTTTTCTCTTTAGCCTTCAAAAGTTTGAGTGTAATTTGTCCTTTTAAATTCAATTTTATTGAGATGTACTCACATACCAATCACCCAAAGTCTACAATCAAGTGTTCATGGAAATATTACATAGGTGTGCATTCATCACAGTCATTAATTTTTGAAAATTTTCATTACCACAAAAAAAAAGAATAAGAATAAAATTAAAGTAAAACCAATACCCAGAATTTCCCATCCACCTAACTCTCCTAATTATTCATTTACTTTTTGTTCCCATTTTTCTACTCATCTCTCTGTACAGTGGCCAAAGGGAGTGTGAGCCACAATGTTTCCACAATCTGACAGTCACACAGTGTAAGCTATATAGTTACACAATTGCTTCAAGAATCAAGGCTACTAGGTTACAATTCAACAGTTCCAGGTATTTCCTTCCAGTGACTCCAGTCCACTAAAAATTAAAAAGTAGTATCTATATAATTCATAAGAATAACCGAATGAATGTCCTCTCAACCCCATTTGAAATCTCTCAGCAACAGAAACTATTTTATCTCATTTATATTCCCCCTTTTAGTCAAGAAGTCTCTCTCATTCCCATGATGCTAGGTCCAGGCTCATCACCGTGAGTCAAGTGCCACATTGCCAGGAACACCCCCGTGGGAGTCATGTCCCCTGTAGGGGGGAGGGGAGTGAGTTTGCCTGCTGAGTGGACTTAGAGAGAGAGAGAGTACACATCCAAACAACAAAAAGGTTCTCTGGGAGATGCCTTAGGCAAGATTATATTAGGCTTAGCCTTTCCTTTGTGGTAACATGCTTCATATAGGCAACCCCAAATCAAGGGCTCAGCTTTCTAAATTGGTAGTTCCTGAGGCTTTTGAAAATATCAGGAATTCCCCAGGGGAGAAGTTTAATATTTACACATTTTCCCCCAGTCCCTCAGGTGGATTTTCAAGTATATTTTTATCTCTGCCCAGATTACTTTGGGATGTACTGGGTTTTCACATTAACTTGTACAGACCAACCCCATGTAATTATGGTGTCTGAATTAACAGACTGTACAATTAAATTATCTAGAATGGTACAGAACATGTAGATTTTGTACTAAATAAACATTGATTCCTTTGGTTTCACAAAAAAGTTGAAGTTTTCAAACAAACTTTAGTCTGATTTGCCTTAGTTCTAAGCAGATGTGCTTCATTCATGTATCTAATTGAAGTCTGAAACTGTTTTGTCTTTTTCAGCATTTTAAACAGTTTCAGTATGGGGTAATACTGACATTCATAGCTGCTGAACTCTAGCCCTGAATTTCAGGTGTCACACAGTTACTTGAATTCCAGGGAATGACCAGTTATATGCAAAGAACTCAGCATCTCAGAATTTAGAGGTAACCATTACAACTCAGGAATAGATGCATCTGCTGTAAGAGCTTACATTCTAGGGACCTTTACAATAAGCCTTCCCCTGATAACCTGTGCTCTAAGATTCAATACTCCAAGTTTGCTAATTATATTTAATCAATATTAGTGAGATGTTGAAATGTTTGTCTGGTTTACTTCACTCAAAATACTGTTCTCAAGATCCATTCAACTAGTTGCATGTCTAACTTCTTCCTTCTTGCAGCCCCCCCAATATTCTGTTATATGCACACACCAAGTTCACCATTCAGTTCAATAGTCAGTGTGCCATTAGATCACCCCCAACCATTGCAAATCATGAATACTCCCACCACAAACACTAGTGGGCAAATTTCTGTTCATATCCCTGTTATCAGTTGTTCCAAATATATACCCAATAACAGGTTTGCAGGAAAATATGGCATTCCCGTATTTAGCTTCCTCTGGAACCACCACACTGCCCTCTAGATGGGCTGGATCATTCTACTTTCTCACCGGCAATGAAAAGTTACATCACTCTCTCCATGTTTTCTCCAGAACTTGTATCCTTCTGCTTATTTTCTCCACTGCAGTTTTATGGAAATATATTCACATACCATGCCAGTATCCATGGTGTACAATCAATTTTTTACAGAATCATCATATAGTTGTGCATTCACCACCACATTCAGCACTTGAACACATTTATGACTCCAAAATTTAAAGTATAATAAAAATGATAAAAGAAAGAATAAAAATAAATTAAAATAAAATATAATATGAAGGTCAGACAACCTCACCACCACCTAGAATCCCATACCAACTCAGTGATGTCATCAACAGGGTGATGGGGTGATTTAAACAGCTACTGAAAACTTCTCTCCAGATATTCAACAACATAAAGGACAATTCTGAATTGTTTGAAACTTGGGAAGAGGATATAGACTGGAGAAAGGCCCAGAAAATGCCAAATTGAAGATGGAGTACAAATATAAGGTAGGAATAATCCTTCCCATACCAGCCAGTCCTCTTCTCTCCTTCTCACTCAGTCTCATTGTAGGAAAGACACAGAATCAACAGATGGGACCCCTCTCACCAGGGATACAGTCTATAAAATCTCTTACAGCAGTGAGACATATGCCCACTATTTGAAGACCCAGGGGACAGGGGAGGACATGTCAACATCCAGGTCAATGAGGAACAAAGGGACCAATAAAATATAGACAGAGACTGTGTTTCCAGTCCTGGGTCTGAAAACCCTTCCCCCACCCATAAGGGAAGCAAAAGCTGGTGGGCATTTCCTTGCCTTGGGGAAGCTTGAATACTGGGTCAGCTGAGGGACTACATTGCCACAGGTGGAGCCCCACATTGATCCAGATATTGGCAAGCAGTGGTAATCCTGAAGATTCGGCTCACATTTGTAGACACAGCCTGTTCTCAGAGGCATAGCAGCTTCTGAGGATGAGTAAGTTACTGAACAATACTATCTGTTGCACAGTCCAGAGGGTGCAAAGGAATTGAAAGATTTTTAAAAAGATGCACCAGACCCTTTCTTATGACCAGAGGAGCTGGTCCACATGCCCACTACATAAATCTGGCCCTGTTTGGCTTAGAAATAAGGAAGACCCAACTGTTAAAACAGGGCTCTAAAACAACCCAGGTCTTGCTGGCCAGTGGAAAATGGCACCATTGGAAACCAGCAGATTTTTATTACCACACATAGTGAACTTGCTGGGGAGCCCAGTGCCAACCTCACTTCCCTGTGGCAGGCCACAGTGGACACCTGATTTTGGGGGGAAGCCTGGGGAGCAGTGCCAATCTGACAAGTGGCCAGTGAGAAAAACAGAAAAAATAGAGATCAAAGGCAATCAAGAAAACCCTATGAAAAAGAAAGAAAACAACCTCCAGAATAAACTAAACAAGAAAATGTGGTGCCTAGACAGCAAAATTTCATGAGCCGCACCAGGAAATACTATGATATGCCCAGTCAAAGGAAAAAAAAAACAAAACAAAACTAACATGTCAACTGAGATTCAGGATGTGAAACAACTAATTAAAGATGTTCAAACAAATCTAAGTTAAATCAATGTGGTGAAGAAAATGTGACAAAAGAGATGAAGGATATAAGGAAGACACTGGGTGAACATAAGGAAGAATTTGCAATCTTGAAATAAACAAATGGCAGAACTTATGGGAATGAATGGCACTATAGAAATATGAAAAACAATGGAGACATAGAGCATCAGACTAAGAGAAACAGAAGAAAGAATTAGTGAATTAGAGGACAGGACATATGTAATCCCACACACAAAAGAACAGACAGGGAAAAGAAAGAAAAAAATACGAACAGTCTTAGGGAACCAAATGACGACATGAAACATGCAAATATAAATGCTGTAAGTGTCCCAGAATGAGAAGAGAAGGGAAAAGGGGTGGAAAGAATAAGAGAGGAAATAATCAATGAAAATTTCCCAACTCTTATGAATGACATAAAATTACAGGTCCAAGAAGTGCAGCATTCCCCAAACAGAACTGATCCTAACAGACATAATCCAGGACACTCACTAATTAGATAATCAAATGTGAAAGACAAAGAAAATTTTAAAAGCAGCAAGAAAAAATCAATCCATCACTTACAAGGGAAGCTTGATAAGACTAGGTATGGATCTCTCAGCAAAAAAACATGGTGGTGAGAAGGAAGTTGTATTATAATATTCAAGATATTGACAGAGAAAAACTGAAAACCAAGAGTACTATATCTGGCAAAACTGTCCTTCAAAAATGAAGAAGAATTTAATATATTTTCAGATAGACACTGAGAGAGTTCATTTACAGGAGACCTCGACAAGAAATACTAAAGGGGGTGCTGCAAGCAGATATGAAAATGCAGGAAAATGGTTTGGAGAAGAGTTTGGAAATGAAGATATCAGAAGATAGAAAGAGGGTAGAGATTGGGCATTTGATGCTGAGGGATTATATAATGTTCAAAAGGATGATTGCATAGACCCAGAAAGGGAAAGCACAGTATTGTGTGATGGTAGCACAATATTGTAAGAACACTGAACATAGATGACAGTGAGCACATTTGAAAGAGGAAGGTTAGGGGTATGTATGACACCAGAAGGAAAGATACAAGATAAAGACTTGGACTGCATAACATGTTGAAACCTAGAATGGTCCATGATAGTGATTAAATGTACAAATATAAGAATGTTTATACACAAGGGAGAAAAAATTAATGTCAACTTTGCAAGGCAATGAAAATGGGATGGTATCGGGGTAAAATACAATCAATGCAACCTATGGTCTATAGCTAACAGTAACATTGTAATATGCTTATATTAATTGTAACAAAGACAATATACTAATGCTAAATGTCTATAAGAGGGGTATAAGTGATGGGTAAGGTAATCTTGACATTGGTGTTGTCTGACCTCTTTACTGTATTTTATTTAATTTTTATATTTTCTTTTTATTCCAGTCTTTATTTTTCTTTTTCTTTTTTCTTTTTTTCCCTCTTCCTCTTTCTTTGTAGAAGAAATGGCATGTACTCATATAGATTGTGATGGTGAATACATAACTATATGATTATACTGGAAAACATTGGTTACTTAGGAGGGAATGCAGGACATGAATAAAACTGCTTAAAAATAAACAGAGGGATACAATTGCTGGAGCAAATGTGGAAAGAAAGATGTACCTTATCACTGTTGGTGGTGAAGTAGAATGATGCCGCCAATCTGGAAGGCAGGGTGGTGGTTCCAGAGGAAGCTCAGTATGGGGTAGCCATACTGTTTTGCAAACCTCTTATTGGGTATATAGTTGTAAAAACTGAGGACAGGGAAATGAATGGACATTTGTACAGTGCATTTTATTGTGGCAGTATTCATGAATCACAAAGGGTGGAGGTGGTCTCAGGGTGCATCAACTGGAGAACAGAATAATGAATGGTGGTGTATACCTGCAATGGAATATTGAGTGACTATGAGAAGGAATGATTGTGCAAGTTATGCAACTAGGTGAATAGACCTTCGTGACAGTATGCAGAGTGAAATAAACAAGAAATGGAAAGACAGACATAATTCCTAACCAATATGGGCTAATAATAATGTGCAAACTATGCAAATTGAATCTGAGAGCATAGCTTTATCAGGGGAAGGCTTAATGTAAAGAATCTAGAATGTAAGCTCTTCAGCAGCTACATCTATTCCTGAGTTGTAAGGGCTATTTCTAAATTCTGAGATGATGAGCTTTTGTGTATATTTCTCCCTAGCTCTTATGATTTATTTAAATTCTTTTCCTCATTCTGAGTTCCCATTTCCTTACACTTTTCAGTTCTGGGATTCATCCTGTCTTATAAAGTTTCAGTTTAACCCCTGGTTTAATTTTTCTTTTTGTGATTCTTTTCTGCCTCCAGTTTTTCCCCATTAGAGTATCCTTCTCTGGGTAGGTAGATAGGTCAATCATAAAGCTGGGTCGCTCCAGAAAAGTCTGTTTCACATTCAGGTGGTCCAGTCAACAGAAACCGGATTCAGTGCACACACTTCTTGCCAGCAGCTCTGCTGTGGTCTCTTTCTTATTTTTCTTCTCCCTGTGGGTCCTTTTGAATACAACATGGCTTAGAGGATTGTTTTCTGCCCTAGGTCTTTGCAGACATGGGTTCCTGTGCCTGGATGTGCATGAAGTTCTACTCACTGATGTGAGTGGCTTTATAGTTTGCATCTGCTTCTGGAGGAACCTGAGCTATGCTGCCTCTGTGTGACTCCCAAGATGCATGAGATTGAGTAAGGGAGTATGATCCAGAGTGTCAGTTCCAAGACAGAAATTTTCTATATAATCTAGGAAATTATTTTTCCTTTTCTTTGATTCAGGATTTGTGGAGCTCTCCAGTCTCTATCATCCTCCAGAGTTCTATGTAAGTGGGATTTGTCATTTTATTAAATGGTTTTGAGGGAAGACTTTTCCATGAGCTGTCTTTTATCACTTTGTTGATGACAGCACTTCTCATGCAAAAAGTGAAATGGAATAATGACGAAGAATAATCTATATAGTCTCAACTGGTTAAAAAAACATTCATAGAAGGATTTCATATGGATTCATTCAATTGGTTAAAGGAATATTTTCTAAGTCAGCTGGCCACAGAACAAGAGATATCAGAAGTTATATTATGGTAGTCCCCTGGTACTTGAGTAGAGTGTTTAATAATCTCAATGATAATTGTAGACTGTACAAGGAAATGGCCTGATACGGAGGTTCTTACACAGAACACGTCCAGTAAGACCACTAGACATTGAAGAACATAAGAACATAATCACTGAATGTCTCTGGGTATGAACAGATATTAACAGAAATAGTGTAAATGTGACTCAATAAATTGAAAGTATACATGTTGCTCTCATTTCAAATCTTTTCATGTACTTATATTCTCTGATCCTATAAATGTTGACATTATATATACAAGCAGAATAGGAAAGAAAATGAAAGAGAAATATGTACATTTATTGATTTCAAAAATCTGTCTTTTCTCCATTTCCCCTATGCTGAAATCCAGGATAGAAGCCACATGTTGATACAAATGTTCATTTTATTCATCAGTAAGTTATATTGTCTCCCTTTGGTTTATAACATCATCTTAATGCAGAAAGCCTGCAGCATATCAGCAGACATGGAGAACCTCAGCATCTTCACAAATTCCTCCAAATGGATATCTCACACTTCCTGCAAATGCAAGTCCTGTAAGGTCTGTTGTTCTTTGTGATTTGTTTGGGAGCCCTGACTGGGAATCTTCTATCTGTTACTGTCAATGAAAATGACCCACATCTTCACTCTGCAATTTACTTCCTTATAGGAAATTTATCCTCAATAAGTACTGGCTGCATGGAAGTTACTGTTCCCAAGCTTGTGGCTTTTGTGTCCATGGGCTGGTCTATTCTGATGTTAACTTCCCCTTACCAATCTATATATGAGCTATTAATATTTCTGTGATGTGTCTCAGATTTTCAGCCTCTCATCTTAAGTTGTTCAGTTCTCTGAATACGTAGTCCAAGCTATAAATGCTTGCATTGCCTTAGTATGTTCTTCATTTAGGGTTACGGTATGCATTAATATGTTTTTACATTATATTAAGGATTTATTCTGTGGAACCCTGCAACAAATCCTTATCCACAGGTACACCACAACAGGCAGTTCTGAATTTGCTTGTGATTTCTGTTTGCCTGTTGTCTTACATCCAATTGCAAATAAAATATTTCTTGAAATTATCCTTATGGCAATATTCTACTCCATGATGTCCCCATTCATTAACCAAATCATCTAAAGCTTGCAGAACAACCAGATTAACACTATTCAAGGAACCATATTTTGAGTTCCAAATAATGGATTTTCTTCATTAAAAATTCTTTAAAACCAAATTTGAAAAAAAAATTGTTTTACATTTCAAATACTATATGTTTTTAGATTTCAATATTTCATTTAAAAATATTCAAAGTTTTGTTGTCTATACATTTTTGTTGCTTTATATATGTGTTAGAAAAGT
The DNA here is from genome assembly GCF_015220235.1 of Choloepus didactylus. Classification (NCBI taxonomy): domain Eukaryota; kingdom Metazoa; phylum Chordata; class Mammalia; order Pilosa; family Megalonychidae; genus Choloepus; species Choloepus didactylus. Next base: position 544,846 of record NW_023637579.1, read on the forward strand.
ATGCCTCTTTGCATCACAGTTTTTCTCAATACCATATTTGGGTAATTTATGCTTTCTTCTTGAAAAGGCTTTCCATATTGCAAATGTTTTTGAGAATGTTTGTGACGGTTTCAAGCATAAAACAAGGAATGGCATTCTATGGAAAGTACCAATTAATTCCACAGGTGCCAATACACATGAAAAAAATTTAAGGTACTGAATATAGTCAACCTGGAAGAAAATATTCAGTGGATTGTATTGCAGATGTATTCTGTTCAGCTGTCAAGGCTAAGTAAAAACTTTATTAGAACTGGAAGTATACTGAAGAATTGAGGAAATGATAAGGGATACCACTGAAAGCTCTGCTGAGAGTTTCAATTCTTGGAGAGTTGTTTTCTTCATTGAAGAGTTGGACAATAAAAACCCTGGCCTTTGAGCCCCCAGTCTTGAGGCCTGCCCATATGAAGCTTGTTAATGCAAAGGCGAGGCTAAGCCTACTTATAATTGTGTCTAAGTATCACCCCCTAGAGAAAACTTGTTGCTCAGATGTGGCCTCTCTCTCTAAGCCAACACAGCAGGTAAGCCCACTGCCCACCCCCCTACATGGGACATGACTCCAAGGGATGTAGGTCTACCTAGAAATGTAGGACATAACTTCTTGGGATGAGTCTGAACCCATAATTGTGGGATTGAGACAGACTTCTTGACCAAAAGAGATGACATAATGTAAAATAAAGTGTCAGTGGCTAAGAGATTTCAAATGGAGTTGAGAGGTCATTCTGGAAGTTATTATGTGTTATATAGACATCATTTTTTAGGTTTTGGTGTATTAGAAAAGCTAGAAGGAAATACATGAAACTGTTGAACTGCAACCCAGTAGCCTTGATTCTTGAAGATGATTGCATAACTCTATAGCTTACATGGTGTGACAGTGTGATTGTGAAAACCTTGTGCTCACAACGCCATTGTCCAGTGTATGGACAAATAAGTAGAGAAATGGGGAAAAAATTAGATGAATAATTGGAAGATTGGAGGATGGGATATTTTGGGTGTTATTTTTTACTTCTATTTTTTTTCTTATGGTTTTGGAGTAATGGGAATGATCAAAAATTGATTGTGGTGATGAATGCACAACTATATGATGGTGCTGTGAATAACTGATTGTACACCATTGGTGATTATATGGTATGTGAATATATCTCAATAAAACTGAATTTAAAAAAAGAAAACTGGCCTTCAGTACAGAATATGGTTTTGAAATGTTCATCCCTCCCTATAATTTGGATGAAACCATACTTCTTTATTCATGTTTCCTTCATGATTAAGAGCAAGGAATCAATAGTTGCAGAGTAGAGTGAGATGTAGCAATAAATGGCATTGAATTTTGCCTACAGAACACTCAATTTTGCTTATACAATGTGATACACTGATTGCACCATAGATATAAAAGTATACTCTCTGTAGATGGAAAGAGGTTTGTCTTCCTGATGCCCAAAATCTGATCCAAAATTATGATGCCTAAAGCAAACATTAAATTTTAATAACAGAATTGATCTGCATGGCGGCTCTCTTTTCCCTTTAAAATCCTATCTTGGTAATGTGCAGCCTTAAGGAACTTATCCTCATTTAACTTCAGCCTCAACCTGCAACTTGGGCAATGGGCCCACCAGAAACATTGCAACTCAGAAATGTCTATTCAATATAGAAGCAATGATTTGATTAATACCATACATCTTATGCTATTCAAAAATAATAATCCTAGTAAAATTCTGAATTGTTTTCATATTCCTTCAGTGTCTGAAATATATCATTATATGTTTAAATAATAATTAAAATATTTAAAGTTGGAGGATTTATCATGTTAATTTCTTAAAATTGAACTGTATCTATCAGGATCATCTTCATAGCAGTTTCCTGTGAAAATACCTCACTGCCCAATTTTGTATCAGGTATTACTCTTATTAAGTTTGGGAGATCCATTTCTGGATCTTTGCCTGAGGGAATAAGCCTTAATTATCATGATCTCTTGATTTAATTTGAAATTTACATTATATGTAGAATTGCTGTCCAAGGAATTCTCCTTTACATGTTCAAATATTAAGTCCATTAATTTCTAATCCCCAGGGTCCTAATAAGAAACTATTACTACTCTTCTTTTTTATTTTCTCTCTACAAGTTGATATTGTATTTTATAGAGCTCTGAAGCTCCATATTGATATTTCTGAGTGTGTTTTTTTAAAATTATGTGCTGAGATGAGTAGGTTATATTAATCATGAAACATAACTTTTCATCCTTGGATTTTATTTCTTTTCTTTTTCTTCTGCTCCCATAGCTACCTCAGGGGTTTCAGCAGGAGCATCTATGCCTTCAGCATCATTATCCTATTATTACACCATTTTTATATCCAAAACCACTGAACTCTTGTTCAGACATTTTCATCCTAAATATTTAATGCATGCATGGATTGGAAGATAGCTGGCTTGGTGCCTAGATTGAATTATAGGGAGATAGATGTATTTAAGCCAATTTCATTCTTATCTCTGTATAATGACAATTATTTATTCCATATTTTCAACATACATGCATTTTCATTCTATATTATGAAAAATGTTCTTCATTTTTTTCAATATATTAAATTATCTCTTTAATGTCTGAAAGTATTGGTACACATATAATTTCCCTTAGAATCTCAGCCCTCTTTAATCTATAATGCATTTTCCTATAGTAAACACTGATGCAAAAGTATCTTTATCTCTTTCATTGTCCTAACTGTGGGTTTAAAAATGTCTCATCATTCCCTTAATTGTGTCAGCATAGTTGTATTAATTTTAAAATGTTTATGTTCTCTCTCATTCAAAATCCAATATTCTGACACAGAAATGCAGTCCTGAGAGGTCTGATCAAAATTGCAAATGTGCCAAAGGAAAGTTGTTTAGGACCAATTTACCCAGCTGTAATTACCTGGCAAATTTTTTTAATGACATGTAGTTATAAACCTTGCAGTCGTTTATAGGAGTCCTTTTCAGTGCCACCTTGTAGGACTCTTTCCTCCCTGATGCAGTGCAAAAAAGTGCCCATGATTTCCCCTGACAATTTCTTGGTATCTACATAAATAGAGGAGCATACTCAGATATTTTTAAGCCTCTACATGGATGGATGCTAAATAATCCTGATGCTAGCCAGATGAGGCTCTAATCAAAATCTCAACCAGTGTAACAGGGCACATGATTACATATTATTTCTTTCACCTATAGACTCCCTATTAATGATATTTAAGATGTCCAAAAGCAAAATCCCTATCACCTGAGGCTTCCTTCCCCATTCATTAGTAACATGTTTTCATATATTGTATTCCAAGATTTCTTGAGATTAGTGAGTACTTTCCTATTGTCTTTGTCACCAATGTTCAAAACCTTTGTATTTCTTTACTATTATTGTGTGGAATATTTACCAACATAAGAGATAAATGCATTTATCTCAGACTAAAAGCCTATTGAAAATTTAAGATTTTAAGGAAGTATATAACAAAGATTCAAGCATTTCACCCAAAAAAATTAAAAGAAGCATATTATTTAATCTTGAATTGGTAAACAGATACAATATGGTTGGATTTCAGTCTTAGAGTGAGTCAAGTCCTACTTCTGAGATAAGCAAATAATTTTTACTTTTTCCAAAGTATTTAATTTCCATTTATCCTCTACTTTAACATGTTACCTTCATGACTTGAGGTTTAGTTGATATCTGTCTCAGGTTAGAAATAGCACCCACTAATCTGATGGAAATTAGGAAATTGGGTTTAAATTTGTCAGAAAAAGAATTACAAAATCCACTGGCCGTTTAGTGGATTGGTAACACCTAACTCATGAGGGCAACTCTGGTGCTATAGTCACTTTTTGTCCCACAGATGGGTGCTAAGTTGTTGGCAGGGTCAGGAAATTAACAGGAGTTTCATCTCAAATACTGAACCATTAGTAAGGCCTGAACTGTTCCAGAAACACAGGAACAATGCACCCTTATTATACATCAGGGGACAAAATAAAACTTAAGTCTTGGAAAAGAGAAGAAGTGGTGAGTCAATTTTAAAGCTTTATACAGAAATTTTAGCAATAACAAAGTTTCCATTTTTCTTATAGATGAGAACATTACTGTGCTTACCTATAAGAAACAGTTCTTACATTTAAGAAACAGTGAGCTCCAATATATGTCATGGACTATAATTGCTAGTACCATTGTATAAATGTTCTTTCATCTATTATGAAATGTGCTGCACTAATGCAAAGTGTTAATATTTAGTGGTATTTCTGAACTCTGTATTTTATGCATGATTTTTCTGTAAATGGCCATTATATGAATTTAAAAAAAATTAACCTAAAACAATCTGAATGGAGAGACATTGTGTTTATAGACTGCAAGAATCAATATACTACAGGTGCCAATTTTTACATTGATTTGTACATTTGTTAGAATTCTAGTTAAAACAACTTTAGGCATTTTGTAGATTAGATAAAATGCTTTATAAGGCCATATACACACACACACACACACACACACACACACTAGACAAAACAATTTTGAAAACAAGCATACATTTCATTGAATCACCATATATTATTTGAAGTTTTTCCCTAAGGTTAAGATATTTGATATTAGAGATAGATAAATATAGAGCTGATGGATATGTAGAGAGAGTTATATAAACCCACATATTTATGATCATTTTAATTTTTACAAAAATATGAAGACTCAGCAATAGAAAAAGAAAAATTCTGCAAAAAAATTGATGTGGGAATATCTGGGCATCCATATGTAAAAAATGAAAACGATTTTTTACCTAAGCCTCACAGTGTACACAATAAATGAACTCTAAATGTCAAATGTAAGATTATAAATTTTATATAAGAAAACATTCATGAATAGTATTAGGGAAAGTGTTCTTAGAAACAGCACCAAAAGCACAATTCACAAAGGGAAAAATATTACATACAGCTTTTTAAAATTAAAGAAAAAATGTTCTCTGTAAAACAATGAAAAGAAAAGGTATAAATTGGGAGAAAATATTTGCAATTCACAAACTTGATGAAGGACTTTCTTAAGAATATATAAAGAACACTTAAAACTCAAAAGAAAGAAAATAAACAACATAATTAAAATGAACAGACACAGAGGTGGGGCAAGATGGTGGAGTGTCAAGGTGTGGAATTAAGTTACTCATCTACTGGAGCTGGTAAATAGCCAGGAACTGTATGAAACAGCCATCACACATTATACACCAGTCTGGAACAGCAAAAAACCTGTAAGTTTCCCCAGACAGAGGGCTGGTGCCCCTCCATGCATGGCAGACTGTCTTGGAACTGGTTCCCTGAGGGAAAAAGAAACAGTCTGTTTTGGGAGCAAGGAGGAGGGCTCAACCCAGCCCCAATTGAAGAATTAATTAACAAACTCAGACTGGTGAATCAAAGGCTGAAGAAAAGAAAATCTGAGAGCAGATATGAAAGAAACCAGGAGAAATCAGTCCAGTGGAGAGGAGGGAGGGCTAACAACAACAGCAAATAAACAGAGACTTTTGGAGTTGGAGTTATTCAGAATACTGGAAAAGGGCTGTGATCCAAGAAAAAGGGACACATAGAAACAGGTACCAATTCCTATCTGCAAACCTGGGGAGTTGGAGTGTGGCTCTGAAAAGGGTTTATTTTTTCTTCTTTTCTTGCTCTCTAACTCTTTGTCTTTTAGCTTTTCAATAGCCAATCACAACCCCTGATTCAGCACTGCCCTGGGCAAAGTGAAAATTAAAGTTGTCTCAGAGTAACTGTTCAGGTGAAAGAGATAAAAGCCTAATGGGAGTATCTTTAAGTAGTCTATACTGGGACTGACAAAACATGGGGGCTGAGGAAAGGCCTTGAAAAGGGATTTCTTTTTCTTTTTTTCTCTTTTTGAAATAACTATTCTAAGCAGCTCATTACAGAAAGCCTGATATTTTCAACTGGCTCCTGGACCCAAGCAGGGGCAGAGCTAAGAAAGGTCTGAGAGACAAAGCAATAAATCTAGGGAGGGACACAATTCCCCAAAGAGCATAACTTCCCTAAGAAAAGAGTGGTTGGAGCCCAGGTCAACTGGCAGCCCTCCTTTGAAGAACTCAAACCCCAGGGCTGGAAAACAGAAACCAACCTGAGACAGCCACACATCTGGCAGGGACAGGGTCTGTGGACTATTAAAGGCACCTGTGGCACCTGCTCACATGGGTGGGGAGTGGAGCTGTGGGCTCATAAACACCACATGCTGGATAGAATAGGAAAAGTACAGGGTCTAGAATCTTCACAGGAGGGTCTGAAAATCTGCATGGTCTCAGTCTCAGGGAAACATGATACAGAGTACAACCTCCTCTTGAGACTTCATTCTCTCAGAACTGGGAAAATCTGACTGGGGTTGATCATAACTTTAGAGACCCTCTCACAAAAATGTTACATAGAGGCAGAGCAAGAACCAGAAAAACAAAAGGAGAAAAATTCTGATCAACTAAATAGAAGCTTTGTTAGAGGTCTAAAATAAGTTGAACTGAATGCCAAAGAACAGATAGAGAACAAAGCCAACCAACAAGAAAACCCTAGGTAAAAATGAGAAAAAGAGATCCAGAATAAACTAGTGAAGAAAATTGGATGCCTAGACAGCTAAAAGTAATGAACCATACTATGAATAATGAAAATATGGACCAGTCAAGGACAAACTAACACTTCAACTGAGATACAGGTATTTAAACAGCTAATTAAAAATGTTCAAACAAATCTGATAAATCAAATGAATGAGCTGAAAGAAAATGTAGCAAAAGAGATGAAGGATATAAAGAAGACACTGGATGACCATAAAGAAAAAATTCATAAGCTTGAAAAAATGAATGGCAGATCTTATGGGAATGAAAGGCACACTAGAAGAGATGGAAATCACAATGAAGACATAAACCATTAGATTTGAAGGGGCAGAAGAAAGGATCAGTGAACCGGAAGACAGAACTTTTGAAGTCATAAACACAAAAGCAGAGATAGGGAAAACAATGAGAAAATATGAGCAGGGCCTTTGGGAAGGGAAGGACAACATGAACCACATAAACATAAGTGTTGTGGGTGTCCCAGAAGGAGAAGATAAGGGAAAAGGTTCAGAAAAAATAATAGAAGAAATAATCACTGTAAATATTCCAACCCTTAAGAGAGACAGAAATTTACACATTCAAGAAGTGCAGCATGCCCCAAACAGACTAGATCTCAATAGAACTATTCCAAGACATTTACTGATCAGACAGCCCAATGTAAAGGACAAATAGAGAATTCTTAAAGAAACAAGAGAAAAATGAACCATTGAATACAGGGGAAGCTTGATAAGACTAGGAATAGATTTCTCTGCAGAAACCATGGAAGCCAGAAGGAAATGGTATGATGCATTTAAGTCAATCAGAGAGAAAAACTGCCAACCAAGAATTCTATATACAGCAAAACTTTCCTTCAAAAATAATGAAGAGATTAAAATATTTTCAAACAAACAGGAACTGAGAGAGTTTACGAAGAAGAAATTATTTTTGCAAGAAATAATAAAGGGAATGCTACATGCTGAAGGGAATAAAACAAGAGAGAGGTTTAGAGAAGCATGTAGAAATAAAGACTATCAGGAAGGGTAAAGAGAGAGAGAGAAAAAAATAAGATGTGACAGACAAAATCCAAAATCCAAAATGGCAAATGAATGCACTGCCCTTATTGTAATAACATAAATATTAATGTATTAAACTTCCCAATAAAAATACATAGACTGGCAGAATGGATTAAAAAACAAGAACCATATATACGCTGTCTACAAGAGACTATTTAGACACAAGGACAGAATTAGGCTGAAAATGAAAGGTTGGAAAAGATATTGCATGCACACAACAAACCGAAAAAAGCAGGAGTAGCTATATTAATACCAGACAAATTAGCCTTCAAATGAAAACAATTTAAAAGAGACAAAGAGGGACACTATATTAATAAAAGTGTCACTTCATCAAGGAAACATAACAATCATAAATATTTATGCACTGAGCCAGAGTGCCTCAAAGTACATGAGGCAAATGCTGACAACACTAAAGGGTGATGTAGACACATCTATGACAATATTTGGAGACTTAAATACACTGCTCTCTTCAATGAATAGAACATCTAGAGAGAGGATAATAAGGAAACAGAGATGTTGATTAGAATGATAAATTAAGTAGACTTGTAAGACATTTGTAGAATTCTACACTGCACAACAGCAGGATAAACATTTTTATCAAGTGCTCATGTATCATTCTCTAGGATAGACCATATGTTGGGTCACAAAGCAAGTCTCAACAACTTTAAAAATATTGATATTATACAATACACTTTCTTGGATCATAATGGAATGAAGTTGTAAATAAATAACAGGGAGAAGGTCTAAAATTCACAAATATATGGAGATTAAACAACACACTCTTAGACAAAGAAGAAATTACAAGAGCAATTAGTAAATACCTCGAGGCAAATGGCAATGAAAACACAACATATCCAAACTTATGGGATGCAGCAAAGGTGATGCTGAGAAGGAAATTTGTCACCCCAAATGCCAATATGATAAGAGAAGAGCAAAAATTGTTGAATTATTTGTTCACCTGGAGAAACTAGAGAAAGGACAGCAAACCAATCCCAAAGCAAACAGGAGGAAAGAAACAACAAAGATTAGAAGAGAAATAAAGGAAACTGAGAACAGGAAAACAATAGACAGAATCAACAAAACCAGAAGTTAGTTCTTTGAGAAAATCAATAAAATTGATAGACCCTTAGCTAGGCTAACAAAAATAAGAGGGCAGATGCAAATAAAGCATATCTACTGACATAAAGAAGATAAAGAAGATAATAAGATAGTATGAACAATTATATGCTAATAAACTATAAAACTTAGATGAAATGGGCAACTTCCCAGGAAATCATGAACAACCAACACTGACTCCAGAAGAAATAGAGAGCACAAACAATCCAGTCACTGGTAAAGAGATTGAGTCAGTCTTAAAAATCTCCCAAAAGAGAAAAGCCCAGGAACAGAAGTCTTCACATGTGAATTCAACCAAGGATTTATGATAGAATTAGTACCAATCTTACTCAAACTCTTCAAAAAATTGAAGAGGAGGGAAAACCACCTAACTCTATGACACCAACATCACCCTAATGCAAAAGTCAGAGAAAGAGATACTACAAAAAAAGAAAATTATAGACTAATCTCTTTAAAGAATATAAGGCATAAATCATCAACAAAATACTCACAAATCAACTCCTGCAGTACATTTAAAGAATTGTACACCATGACCAGGTGGGATTTATTCCAAGTATAAAAGGTTGGTTGAACACAAGAAAATTAATGTAATAAACCACATCAATAAATCAAAGCAGAATAACCACATGATCATCTTGATTGATGCAAAAAAAAGGCATTTGACAATATTTAACATCCTTTCTTGAGAAAACACTTTAAAGGATAGGAATTCAAGGGAACTTTCTCAATATGATAAAGGCAATAAATGAAAAATTCACAGCTAACATCATACTCAATGGGGACAGACTGAAAACTTAACCTCCAAGTTCAGGAACAAGACAGGGATTCCCACTGTCACAACTGGTATTCAACATTTTACTGGAAGTTTTAGCTAAAACAACTAGGCAAGAAAAAGAAATAACAGTCATCCAATTTGTAGAGGAAGAAGTAAAACTTTCACTGTTTGCAGATGACATGATCCTATATGTAGAAAATACAGAAAATTCTACAGAAAGCTACTAGAGCTAAACAATGAATACAGCAAATTGGCAGGCTACAAGATCAACACACAAAAATCATAGTGTTCATATACACAAGTAATCAGCAACAGGAGGGGGAAATCAAGAAAATTTCCATTTACAATACCAACCAAAAGAATCAAGCATTTAGGAATAAACTTAACCAAGGTGACAAAGGACTTATACACAGAAAACTACAAGAAACTGCTGCAAGAAATCAACAGAACCTAAGAAAATGGAAGAGCATATATTTATGAATTGGAAGACTAAATATAACTAGGATGCCAATTCTACCTAAACAGATTTATAGATATAATTCAATACTAATGAAAATCCCAACAACTTACTTTCCAGAAATAGAAAAACCAGTAACTGAATTTATATGATAGGGCAAATTGCCCCAAATAGCCAAAAATATTGGGAGAATGAGGAATGAAGTAGGAACACTGTCTCACATTATATGACACTGAAGAATACTACAAAGAAACAAAGGTAAATAAAGGTGCTCTAATAAAGGCAAATGTATGGGCCAAAAGAATCAAATTGAGTGTTCAGAAATAGATAGTCTCATCTGCAGACAAAAGACCTTTGATAATGCAGCCAAACCAACACAGCTTGAACAGAGCAGCCTCTTCAATAAATGGTATTTGGAGAACTGGATATTCATATCCAAAAGAATAATAGAGGACTCCTGTCTCACACTTTATATAAAAATTTACTCAAAATTGATCAGTGACCTAAACATTAGTGCTAAGACCATACAATTTTTAGAAGAAAATATAGGGAAATATCTTAAAGATCTAGTGATAGGAGGTGGTTTCCTAGATCTTACCCTCAAAGCGCAAGCAATGAAAGAATAAATAGATACATAGGATCTCCACAAAATTAAACACCTTTGTGCATCAAAGTACTTCTTCATAAAAGTAAAAAGGCAGCCTACACGATAGGAGGAGATATTTGGAAACCGCATACCAGATAAGGGTTTAATATCCAGAATATTAGAGGAGATCTTACTACTCAACAACAGAAAGACAAACAACCCAATTAAAAAATGAGTTAAAGTCATGGATAGACAGTTCTGAAGGAGAAATACAAATTTCTCAAAAAACATATGAAAAGATGCTCAACTTAACAGGCCATCAGGGAAATGCAAATCAAAACCACAACGAGATATCATTTCACATGCAATGGAATGACCATTATCAAAAAAACAGAACATTACAAGTGCTGGAAATGATGTGGAGAAAAAGGCACGCAATGTTGGTGGGTATGTAGAATGGTGCAGCTTCTCTGGAAGGCAATGTGGCAGTTCCTCAGGAAGCTAAGTATAGAACTGACATATGGCCCAGCTATTCCATTACTAGGTATATACTCAGAGGAACTGAAAGCTAAGACATCAATGGACATTTGTAAACCAATGTTTATAGCAGCATTATTCATGATTGCCAAGAGATGGAAACAGGCCAAATATCCATCAATGGATGAGTGGATAAACTGTGGTATATACACACAATGGAATATTATGCAGCTCTAAGACAGAGAAAAGTCATGGCACATATAATAACATGGATGAACCTTGAACACATTATGATAAGCAAAGTTAGCCAGAAACAGAAGGACAAATACTGTATGGTCTAACTAATATGAATTAACATTTATGAGCAATCTGAGAGTTAAACCCGAGAACACGTTATCAGGAGATAGAGGGTAAAGATTGGGCATTTGATACTGTAGGAGTATAGAATGTTCAACAGGATTGATTGTTTAGATCCAGAAATAGCATAATACTCTGTGATGGTAGCACAATTTTGTAAGTCCACTGAACAAAGATGTCTGTGAGTAAAGCTGAAAGTGGAGGGTTTGGGGCATGTATGACAACAGAAGGAGAGATGTGAGACTGGGACTATATATCTTAGTGAAACCTAGAGTTGTCTATGTTGGAGACTGAATGTACAAATATAAAAATGTTTTTACATGGGGAGAACAAACGTATGTCAACCTTGAGAGGTGTAGAAAAAGTGATGGTATTGGGGAAAAATATAATCAATGCAAACTGGATTATATGGTTAACAGTAACATTGTAATATGCTTCCATTAAATGTAACAAGGCAATATATGATTCCATTAAATGTAACAAAGGAATATGAAGGAAGAGTATCAGATTCCTGGTAGTGGTGCCATAGTCTGACCTTATTATTTTATTGTATTGTGTTGCATTTTTAAATGTTTTTAATTATTGTTTTAAACTTTTTTGGAGTAACGAATATGTGCAATTGCTGTTTGTGGGAATGAATGCACAACTATATGAAGATACAGTGAACAATTGATTGGACTCCCTGCATGATTTTATGGCATGTGAATATATATCCATAAAATTGCAGGGAAAAGTATAAACAGAGGGATACAAGAGAGGAATGTACCCATTGTTAGTGGGGAAGTAGGATGGTATAGCCTATCTGGAGGACAGTGTTGTGGTTCCAAAAGTAGCTATGTGTGCTGGTGCCAAAAGATCCTGCAACCTAATTATGGGGTATATACCTGAAAGACCTGAGAGCAGTGACATGAATGGACATTTGCACACCAGTGTTTATGACAGCAGTATTCACAAACTGCAATGGATGGCAGTGGTCTAAGGGCACATCAACTGATGAACAAAATGGTGAACTGTGGTGTATGCACAGAGTAAAATATTGAGCAGCTGCAAGAAGGAATGAAGCTGTGAGATACACAGCTAGTTGAATGGTTATGAGGATGATATTTTGAGTGGTGTGCCATAAACAAAAGACAAACATAATGCCTTACTAATATAGACTAACTATAATGTGTAAATTCTGAGAATTGAATCTTAGAGCACAGCTTATCAGGGGAATGCTTATTGTAATGGTCCCTAGATTGTAAGCTCTTTCAGCAATCATATCTATTCCTGATTTTAATGTTTATCTCCAAAGTCTGAGATGCTGAGCTATTTGTTTACAAACAGATTGGTCTCTGGAACTTTGGATAGCTGTGTGACACCTGGAACTCAGAGCTATAGCTCAGCAGTTATGAATGGCAGTATTATCTCATACATCAAATGTTCAAAAAGCTGAAAAAGAGTTCAGACTTCAATTAGAGACATGAATGAAGTGCATCTAGTTAAGATGAAGCCAAATCAAGCAAAAGCGTAAAGGATGATACTGACTGTGTTTTAAAACCTCAACTTCTGTTTGAGACCAAGGGAAGAGATTTTTATATGGTGCAGGATATAAACTTTCTGCAGCACACTTAATAACTTGTATGGTCAGTTTATTCAAACACTGCAATTACATGGAACTTTCAGTAGGATGTGAGATCTCATTGGTTTGTCAAGATTAGTGTGAAATCCCAATAAATCTCAAAGTAATATGGGTAGAGAATAAAAGAATATTTGCAGGGCTCCCCTGAGTAACTGAGGGAAATGTGGAAATGTTGGACTTTCCTACCTGGGTTATTACTGATATGCTCACAAACACTGGGGACTAACAATTTAGTAGGCCAAGCCCTTGATCTGCAAGCCTTTGTTACTGCAAAGGAAAGTTTAAACCTATTTATAATTGTGCATAAGAGTGTCTCTCAAAGAACCTCTTTGTTGCTCAGATATTGGCTCTCTCTGTCTAAGCCCACTCAGTAGGTGAAATCACAGCCCTCACCACTATGTGGAACATGACTGCCAAGGCTATACATCTCCCTGGCAATGGGGGACCTGACTCCCAGGGATGAGCCTGAACCCAACATTGTTGGACTGAGAAAATCTTGACCAAAAGGAGGAAAAAATTTGAAACAAAATAAAGCTTCAGTGACTGAGAGATATCAAATGGAGTTGAGGTCACTCTGGAAGGCATACTTGTGTGTTCTATGGATATCCCTTTTTAGTTTTTAGTGTATTGGAATAGCTAGAAGGAAATACCTGAAACTGTCAAATTGCAACACAGTAGCCTTGATTCTTGAAGATGACTGCATAACTATGTAGCTTACATGGTGTGATTGTGTAATTGTGCAAACCTTGTGGCTCACCTCCCTTTGTCCAGAGTATGGACAGATGCGTAGAAAAATGGGAGCAAGAAAAAATGAATAGGCACCTTACCAAAAAGATAAAGAATAGAAAATAAGCACATGAAAAAATTGTTCAACATCAGTAGTCATCATGGAAATACAAATGTATACTAACTTGAGATGTCATGGTTAAAACAAATACGAAGATAATAAAAAAGCATGCTAAGTATGTCCGACAACTGGAACTCTCCCACAAAGATGGTAAGAACATAAAATGGTACAGCTATTTTGAGAAGTCCAAGAAGCACACTGCTATATTTTAGTACGATAGAAATGAAAATTAGAGCTCACATAAAAGTTAGTATTTAAATATTTATAATCACAATATTCATAATCACCAGAATTGCAAAGAAAACAAGTGCTCTTCAATAGGAGAAAGGATAAAACGACAGTAGTATGCATACTCATAAAATAGAGCACTAGTTAGAAATAAAAGAATAGACTATTGATATATGCAACAACTCAGGCGTATTTTAAAAGCATTATTTTCAGTGAAAAAACAAACATTTTCAAAAGGATACAGTGGTGGTTTGACGCTGTTATGTACCCCAGGAAAGGTCAGGTTCTTTTGATCCATCTCCTGCGGGTGGAGACCTATTGTGGGTGGGACCTTTAGATTAGGTTATTTCTAGTGAGGTGTGTTCTGCCTCATTCAGGGTGGGTCTTGATCCTTTTGCTGGAGTCCTGTATGATTGGATAAAGGACACACAGATGCCAAGAGATGAAATTCAGAGAAGCACCCAGACAAACTGTGAAAAGCCAGAAGCTGAAAGGAATTAAACCCTGGAGAGAAGGGCCAGCAGATGTTGGCCATGTGCCTTCCCGTGTGATAGAGGTGTTCCGGATGCCAGTAGCCTGTATTCAGAACCCAGGTGTCATCTTTTTGATGCCTTGAGTTGAACATTTTCATGTTCTAAGAACTGTAAATTGTAAGTTAATAAATCCTCATTGTAAAAGCTAACCCATTTCTGGTATATTGCATTTTGGCAGCTTTAGCAAACTGAAACAGAAGCACATAGTTTGATTCTAAATGTATGACGTTCTTCTAATGTCAGAGCTATAGTGATGGAGAACAGGCAGTACTTTCCAGGTGTTAGTGTTTGGGGGAAGTATGATGACAAAGGAATATCAACAGGAAATTTTTGGAAACAGCTGTGTATTTAAACTATGATGGTGGTTACAAGAATCTAAACACGTTAAAATTTATAGGACTGTACTGTAAAAAATGTCCTTTTAATTCAATTTAATTTTAAAATGTTAATAATGGGGAATATCCAATGAGCTAGATTTATACAGTTTTTTTGGTATGTTATTTTTACTTCAACAGTAGTATTAATAATTAAATGATGGTTGTAGTGATAATAAAACCAGGGATTACAGCTCCAACAATCCCTTCTTGGACTAGGGAAATGAGAGGAGCAGGGCCATGTGTCAAGAGATTAACAGATAAATTATTATTAAGGGATTTTTTTTCTTGATCATTCAATTTCTAAACTTCATAAATAAAACAATGATTTTGACAAGGTAGGATAACAACATATTGGGAATATATATGCTGCTTCAGTGGAGATTCATGTAACACTGCTCTATGAAAGGAAGGAATTTTTATTGATTGACTCCCGCGTACATGTTTAATTGCTAGGCAGTCCACAAAGTGGGATTCCTTCTCCAGAAATCCATTTTCTGGATTGTTGCTCTTGAACATATGGTTTACAATGGAACAAAATTTCAAAGTCTGGTTCTCACCTGGATAATGGGAATGTAGAGTTCAATCACCTTCCTTATATGATTTTGACCTAGATCACACATCTCATCTGCCCAAATCTCATTAGCCTTAACGTCACCATATAAAGCTACAAGGGATGCTGGATATTGCATCTTCTCACTTCAAAGTGGTGTGTGCTGCTGAGATTTTGATGGGATGTCCACTGCCACCTCAACAAGAGTAAGAGAATGCATACTGGTAGACAGTTAGTAACTTAGCAACAGCAAATGCAAATCTTTTTGTTAGAGGAGGTTTTGATGATTTTTCAAATAGTTCAGTTTGGGTATCAATAGATACAGAATAAATACATTTACTTTTAAATTAGCCTGATATTTTATACATAAAATTAATGCAAAGATCTCAAAATACATACAGTGTCTGACACTGCTGGTTGCCTTACTAAGAGCTGTCTCAAATATAAACAATGCTCCCTGGCCCTCCTGGCAAGAGGAGAATGGAGGGGTGGCAGACATGTAAGCAAGCTCTTTCAACTTTAGAGTATGTGGAATTTTTGCAGCTCCTTTCATGAAAATTTCATACAAAGGACATGAGGCAATTCACACTTACTCTTCTGCCGAACTGATTTTGCCTTTTTAGGTGTCCGGACCATGATGCAATGATTGGAGCTGCAGTGCTCTTTTCCATTCTTTGGGACTTAGAGTAGTGTGCTCAGGCCACTGAAGAAAAAAATGAAGCCTGGTTGCCTGGTGATGTTTGGAGTTGGTATTTCAATTCTGCAATTTTTTACTGTGTGAGTGAAGCCTCTCTTTTGCATAAGCAAAATTTTGGAGGGTGAACAATGGTATCATGATTCCAATTTATTAAAATAAACAACCAAATTTACACAGTGAAGGGGGAAGATTTAAAAACAATTGAGAGAAAAACTACAGAAATTTTCTCATATTTTATAATAAAGTATTTATCTTTATTGTACAAAAGCCTAAAGCATGACAATGATATGCTAAGCAATTGAGGTTAAAACCTATTTTGTAAAAGTACAAAAGTGTAAAGATCTAAAAAGAGATTATACATCTTCTAAATAACAGTAGAGAAAAGAAAACAAAGGATAAGCATAAACACACAAAGCCATGTAGACAAATTACTACAGTTAAATGTGAATAGACTATTTCCCCCAAAAACAAAAGTGCATGGTTAAGAGTTTCTGCTCTTTTCATGGTATGGGGAGATTGACTAGAGTTGCAGGTTTGGGAGTAGAGTGTAAGACATATTTTTCACTGTAACATTTTTTATGTCCATGTTTGATTTTATCCAATTTATTCTGAAAATGTAAAGCTGTAGAAAAATGGAAATGGCATAATGAGCACCCAACTACACTTGACCTAATTCATTAACTGTTATTTGTTTACCTATGCATATATAGTTTCAAATTTATAGATAAAAATCTTCTTTTAAATGTTTCACATATTTTTCTTCAAATATAGTTCTCATATAAACATCTATGCATATATATTATGGCAAATGTTTTTAACATATAAACTTTTTTCTCAATGCACCTTATAGACATTTGAGAGTAGGTTGCAGACTTTGTGACACTTCATCCCTAAGTTCCTTATAACATATCTGATGAGATAGGACATTGTCCAACAGTCACAATACACACATGGACATACCCACATACATAAAAACTTTTAATAATATTTGTAATAACATTCACAGACACAATTTATCAAACACAAGAGGTTGTCTTGCGTAGGAATAGGATAAGAAGAATGATAGCAGTGAAATTTCTGATTATACATTTTTATATATTTGTGACACTGTACAGTTTTTCTTACTGTAGAGTGGATGAAAAAAGCAAGTCCTAAAATTGAATGCTTGACAATAAGAAACCTAAATGTAATTCAAATTCCTATTGTGGTCATACAGAAAAAAATAAATTCCAATAACCTGTGAACATAGTATCTGAGGACATAAATTTAGTGACATATATTCTAAATACAAAAAAGACTGAAAAATAATTGGAACCTTTCTCATTAGTGATACTAGCATGAATGTAGTAATTACCAAATTATTCAGAATTTATCATAGGCTACAGAAAATGAAAAAATATATTGATATTTTGAAAACCAACATTTTCCCCATGGGAAATAGAAATTATAAAGAGAAATGGATTCAAAGAAGTGTACTTAGAGGTATTTTATTGAAGTTTAATTGGAATGAAAGAATTAGGGTGAATTTCTGAGTTCCTAAAATATAATTTTAATATGTATAATTTTAATTTAAATAATTAATTTATGATGATTTAAAATGTAATAGGTAATCATTACATGGCTGTAAAATTAAGGTAGGAGTTACATCTTAAAGTAAGGTAGAAATTCCACTCATTTGTATTGAAAGGGTTGTAAGAACACCACTTCTCAGGTGCATGATAAATAGTTTTAATGACATAAAAGTATCTAATAATGTATTTAAAATATTGTTAAAGTTTACCTATCATGAAATACAAAATACTGCATAAATATATTTCATGGGAATGATTTTTCTGTTACAGAGAAAACATCCTAATGACATCAATTTCTTATTTCTTTTGTCTGGCAATATAATTCCTTGAAAAAAATTGTTATATTTTACTCTAGAAATTTAAAGAAACAAAACTGTCACTCTTTTACAATTTATATTTTTCATATAAAATTGATTAGTCCTAAAATGAGCACCCATTAGTACGTTGATAGTGATCAGTTTTATTATGAAGAGATGCATACACTTCTAGAGTCCTAATTGTTGCTTTTCCCAAGGGGAAAGGTGACATAATATAAATTATACAAAGACTTCCCATGAAATTTCTATATAATTGAGGAGATTTTTGCCTTAACTGATGCATTTTTGTTGGCTGGATCATTTTACTTTCTTCTTTTAAAACTTTGTATTGGTAATGAAATCTCTGAAACTGAAAAAGCAAGAAAATTCTGTGCTAAATTCTAGATTGTCTAAGCTAAAAGCAACACATGTTTGTAAAGGTGCTAATATGGTGTGAAAATATACACATTTAAAGATCTAGTTAAAACCAGTTATTAACTATGTAAGATAAGGTGTGAATTTTTAAAATAATATTGGAGTGTGTGACTAAACAAATGCATAAAAAATGTTTCTGTTCTAAAAATTGTACATAGGCACACAGGTGTGTCCAAAACATTTGTATGAAAATTTCTGCTATATCTAAAGCATGTTCCTGAGAAATGTACTTTATTTTATATTTCCTAGGTAATCAGGGCTATGAGATCTAATAGCCAACAAGCAGGTAGAGAGATTACACATTTGAAGGACTTTTTTGATTCATCTACTTTATCAGCTGTCATTCCATTTTGTTAAACAGTAGGGTGATAGACTCTTCTTTAGCAATGTATTTTAAGAAACAATTAAATAGCCTATTTTTCAAAGAAATTTTAAATGTAGGATTTCTTTGTTATTGACGTACTAAATAAATTTTAAGTTTTGAATTATCTTGGGATCTAAGATCAATTGTAATTTTGCTTACTGAACTCATTGTCTTTATTCTCTATATAGTGGAGACTTGAAGTAACTATTTGCTACAAAGAGAAGCTTCATATATGGTGTGTTTGCCTTTGACCATCTGCAAAATGTAAGTCAGAGAAATAAAAAGAAAACTTAATTTCTGGTTGATTTCCAATTACGACTAATCCAAATGGATGCCACTTGCTCTGAATCTTCATGCATGTTTGGTTAAGACTATGAAAACAGCTGACTTCAAAATATCCACATACTTAGATACTTATATTTACACCAAGTTAGTCTCACAAAACAGGTTGGGAGAACGAACTTCATAAGGACTTTTCTGATTCCATACTATCATATAAACTATTCATGCATTGGGTTAATAAGGAAGTTTATAAAGATTTTCCTCAACAATATCTTATTATATTTCTTATATCGTTTCTATTTTTCTAATTAAATGGGCAAATAGTTGGTGTTTATTCAAGGGAAAAATTTAGGAAACATTCATTACAATTTCTTGAGGATATATGATGATGATATAGGCTGATGTAGAATCCACTCAGGTTTTTTATCAGGAGGTATTTCTCATTATCCTTTTGATAAAAATGAAGCCAAATTAGTAAGTGTGGGTATAAAGGAAAATGAGTTTTGAGTATAAAAATTTAGTATTTGCTGCTTCAAAATATTAATATTTATTGTAATTAAAATCACCTTTAATTTCTTCTATCCACTATTATCTTTTCAAAGTATTAATATATAGTACACATAATAGGGAAGGGACTGAGACTGTGGAACTGTATCCCATAACAGTTTTTAAAATTACCTGTATAACTGCTTGTTGAGCTTGTATATCAAGAGTTGACACCTTTCTGTAGTATATTTTACAATAATGGAAATGGCTGAAGTTGTGAGACTGTGATCCATGACAGTCTTTGAAATTTGATCTCTAACAACTTGTGAAATCAGACTTTGAAAGTTATCACTCTTATGTATATACGTTAAAGTTCACAGTAAAGAATATGCACTACTTTGTGTAATCAAACATATTAGAACTTGAGAATTAACAGAAATTTAACAAACTTGTTTATTGAATAATGAATGTTATTTAAGAATTTTGAGCTTAGTATAACATTTTCTTTCAAAAATTTCATTTAGAGAACATCACTGAAAAGCGTTCATTTTTCTCTCAGTTATGACACAGAGTGGATACTGTTGACGGAAAAGAAAGAATAGAAAAATTTGTAGTACTTTATGGAAAGAATAATAACTTCCAATTCATCTCAGCAATTCTTATTTAAATTGTTCTGGGGAAAATAACTTGGCAAAAATAATGATTCCATGGGTTTAAAGAAACAACTATGTATGTTTTGCATTATTTGTGCTGTATGTTTTTACTAAGCCAAGAAATCATTAGCAGTTTCCACCAGGTAAATGAAATGATGGGTGGAAGTTAGTGGAGGGGGACCATAGAAATTGACCTTGGCATTTTATTTCTAAAAATATTTCCTGTTTGCAATTTCTATCATGCCCATGTAATGTTTTTAGAAACAGAGGACATCATTTTGTAAAGTGATAGAAAAGAAATACATAAATATCAATTTAAAGACCTTCAAATTAATCTATTATTGTAAATAATCATAAACATTGTGGGATTTGGGCCATTAAGGTACACTGAATTGTTAATTTGAACATTAAACAAGGAAAACTAAAACCAATAAGCACTAGCATATATAAATTTCAAACTTATGTGGTAAATATTTAAAATTTTAAATATTTAAAGGGAATTGAATATCTATGCAAATATGTGTTTTTATTGTCTCACATTCAGACACTATCAACAGGGATTTATTTATATTCTATAGGATAAATTTATTTGTATTATGGTATAGTCTTTAAGAAGATAGCATGTTAATGTTCATATTTAAGTGATTATGATTTTGAAGTCACAGAAGCATTGTTATATTTATTCTTTGCCAATAGAAACAATTTATCTCACTAGGTAACAAAATTCTCATTCATTCTTTTACTGAACAATTATTTGTCTGTATTTCATAATGTGCCTGCTAGGTACTAACCATTATTAAAATTTATGTATTGATGGGTAATACATACCTTCCTCCTTGAAGGTATTTAGTATATAGTCAGTATGTTACACTCTAAATATTGAGAAAACAGTAAGTACCTAAGGAGATGTGTGGGATGCACAATCAGCATTCACTGAATTATCAAGTTCCAAATGATCCTTAAGGATGAAAAAAAGGTTTCATATGAAGCTTAAATTTTAAAGTTAAAAATGGGGAGTGAATATTATAATCAACATCATAAATATATAGGAAGTTTTTATTTTTTTGTCACAAACTCTAATAATTGAAATATATAATTCAAAGTGGGCTAATACAATTCATCAGCCAAACTGGAATTATTTGTCCAGTGTTTTTCTTCACTGGGCTCCTAAGTTTTTGATCCTAACCTGTATTTGTTGATTTCATTTTCTCCAGAAAGACTCCTGTGAAGCATGGAGATGGACATCTACAATCTTACCACCGTCAATGAGTTTATCCTCATAGGGCTCTCCGATCTCCCAAAAGTGCGCTATCCTCTTTTTGTGGTTTTTGCTGTCATCTATCAGGTCACCTTGGTGGGAAATGGTGCTATTCTCCTCGCCATTGGGATTGAGAAAAAGCTGCACACACCCATGTATTTCTTCTTGGCAAATCTGTCCATCTTAGACATATTTTGCCCAACAGCTACTGTTCCCAAGATGCTTGAGAATCTCCTGACTGAAAAGCAAAGCATTTCTTTCCTTGGGTGTGCTTTGCAGCTTTATTTTTTGGTGGCTCTAGCAGGGACAGAGGTCTTCCTCCTTTCAGTCATGGCTTATGACCGGTATGTGGCCATCTGTTTCCCTCTTCGTTACACTCTCATCATGACTAAGGTACGCTGTGCCGGGCTCATGGCTGGAATCTGGGCAGCAGGTTTTCTTAATTCCCTTCTGCACACGTTGTTCACATTCCGCCTGTCTTTCTGTAAGTCCCATAGGGTTAACCAGTATTATTGTGACATACCGCCAGTGGTGGCTCTCTCCTGCTCTTCCACATATGTGGCAGAGATGGTTATTTTAGTGGCAGGATGTGTTTTGGGGGTCCCAGCCTTTTTGAACACCTTTATTTCTTATATGTACATCATATCCACCATCCTAAAAATCCAGTCAGCTGAAGGGAAGCACAAAGCCTTCTCCACATGCACTTCACACCTCCTTGTGGTCTGTCTCTTTTATGGCACAACAATATTTACCTACATCCGCCCGCCCTCCAGTCAGCACTCCCCAGCCAGAGACAGGCTCATCTCCAT
This sequence comes from Choloepus didactylus, assembly GCF_015220235.1. Lineage (NCBI taxonomy): Eukaryota > Metazoa > Chordata > Mammalia > Pilosa > Megalonychidae > Choloepus > Choloepus didactylus. Next base: position 567,293 of record NW_023637579.1, read on the forward strand.
GCTGTATGGGGTGATCACTCCAATGCTAAACCCCATCATCTACAGCTTGAGGAACACAGAGGTTAAAGGGGCACTCAGAAAGGTTTTATGGCATTAAACATGTTCAAAGCTCACATAAAACTGCCCCAATTACATTTCATTCCACTGAGATTGAATTAATAGTAAGAATTTGAAAAAAAAAGCATAGAAAAATATCTATATCTAGGTATCTATCAATACCAAGTGGAGTTCACAAGTATATTCAGAAATCACACACACATGGACAAACACACGTATATATACCTAGAGTTATGTCTATGCATATATGTATATTTTTATCCATTGGGAACAGAAAATTTTATCACCCAGAATAATGTGTTTGTAACACCTAGAACTTTTCGTAATTAAACTGGTATAACCAGTATAAACTGGGCCTATCTTAAGTAAATATAGATATATTGTCACTGTACTGCTGACCATATCCATGTCTGTGATCATGCCTATATCTATACCTATATCCATCTATATATATGTATCACCTATATCATCTGATTATCCATATCATTTATATCTATATCTGCTTTTATTTATATTTCTATATACCTAATTATCTGTAGCTATTCCTCTTTATTTTAATTGCCTACCTGCCTATCCTCATAGGCCTCCTTCACTTTACCATTGGACTTTTCCCCTTCTTCACCTTCTGTTTCCCCTTATGTTTCTCCACATTTCCCCCTTTGCACTGACCACATCAACTCTCATATCCACCTGTCCCTCTAAATACAGCACATATTTTCTTTATCTCTGATCTTAGATATCTAATTCATTTTAGTATATATTATTATTCTTTTGATATCTTGTTCAAAACTGAAGATATCATCTTTCACCACACACACTCAGACACAACTCTTTTTATCATGCACTCTGGACTTTTTTGTTTCTCTTTTTCCAACTAATCAGATAAAATCACTGAAATTTAGACTACTTTTTCTTGACATTAATTGCATTCAGTATGAAGAGAGCTCTTAGTTCTGACTGTCAATTTCTCACCATTCTCATTTGGTTTTCTGGCCTGTTAGGTCTAGATCTGCAAAAGTTTCTTTTTGGACCACTGCTTATGTAATTCACAATTTAAGGCAATTGTACAATTTTCTCCATAATACTTCCCAACTGTGTACTTTCCTATTGCTCCCTAAATATTTTCCACAGTCTGGTGATTGCCTTCATTTGTGTTCTAACAGGCAATATCCAGCTACTCTGTATTTCTTGGTTATTCACCCTCTAGCATTCAATAACTTCTCTTTTCCTCTTAATCATATTCTGTCCTTTTATGATTCAGTGCTGCATTTTCATCATTAGTGAAAGATATACTGGGCTCTCCTACTCTGATTTATTAGTAAGTTCCAAAGCATTATGAAGTAATAGGCTTATCATATGAAGCTTTGTCTCAATTGCTAGAGGTGATAAGCATTTTGAGATGTCATGCTTTGGGATGAAGTACATTTTCCAAAATTCAGCAATATCCCAATGTGTGCCTTCAAATACTTTCCAGAGCTTTTCACAGCAGTTATTTGTGGTTTTCTGTTCAGCAGTAACTACGGTGATGCAGTGAATTACTTGAGACAAAAGTTAAGAGAGGTGAGAGTGAGAACAACTCAAGAGAGAGTGTCCTCCCAAGCAATTCTCATCTCGGTTTTTATTGAGATTTTCAGGGTAGGGAGATGTGCTGGCACTCAAGGCTGTTTAGGGAGGCAGGAGGGGAGGCAGGATGTTTTGATCTTTATGACACAAAGATCGACAGGCAAGTAGAAAACAGATAAGCCTGGCCTTGGGAGTGGAATGTACTACATGCAGGGACATAGCATAGCAAAGCAAGACATTCCCATCATCTTCAGTAGGAGTTTGGACAAAGGCAGTCTTCTGCCTATATGCATGCTGAAGCAGAAGCAGGGTTTACAAGTTTTGTATCCACAGAATTCCCACAGTTATTGATCAAATATTTTCACTGAGATTTAAACAGAATGGGAAAATCACTATAGGCTTTAAGAAACAAGTTAAGTAATAATTGAACATATTGATATTTTTTGTTTTATGTTTTCATATTATTTTCTACAAAAGTTTATATATGATATGAAAGAATCAAGTAAAGTTCTCATTGTATAAAAAACATCATGGAATTTGTTAAATGAAATAGATAAATTTGAGGAAAACCTTAGAAATCAATTATTCAGCTTAGATACCTGAAATTCAAATAGTCGTTTAATATTACATCACTAATTTTGATGAATTTTTCTTTATTAGAGAAGTTGTGAATTTATAGAACAATCATACATAAAATACAAGACTACCACATACCACCATATAAAATCTTGCATTGGTGTGCAACATTTGCTACAATTGGTAATAATACATTTTGGGGGGATTCATAAATTCCTGGCCTTTATTTTTACTTCTTTTCCTTTTATCATTTTTATTGTTAAATATAACATATGCGCATAAAAGTGATAACTTTCAAAGTGAAATTTAAGTAGTTAGCAAATTTCAAAGAATATTATGGGTTACAGTTTCACAGTTTGTTATTTCCTTATACTGAAATATAGTATAAATACAGAAAGGTGATAATTTTCAAAGTACAATTTAACAACTAGCTGTGAAGCAAATTTCAAAGAATGTTATGGGTTACAGTTCCACCATTTCAATTCTTTCCTTCTATCTGTATTAATAACCTGGCAACTAAGAAAAATATATATACATAAAGATTCTGTATCCTTGGTTTAACTTAGGGTTCACTGTTTGTATAGTTAGTTCCAAGAATTTTTAGAAATGTTTCTTCCGTTTCCATATATGCAATCTAACATTTTCCCTTTTAGTCACATTCAGATATATATATATCAGTGGCATTAATTACATTCACAAAGTAAGCTGAATATTATACTGGTGTTATATATTCATAACTCAAACCACTATGAAACCTAAATTTCATCTGTTTGAAAGAGTGTTTCTAATTAAGTGTGACACAAATTAGGCATAGGTATGGCCAAGATTGCAAGAGATTTTATGAATATGTTAAAAAAATATGTTGTATCATTAACCATGCTTATTATAGATTTTTAGTAGAATAATAATATTTTTAGAATAATAAAGTTGTTGAAATCAGAAGTGGATTTTCACGTTTCTTGCTCTGACAACTAGAAACTCTAAATTTCCTAATATCTAGCAGGATGATTGGGGTGATATTTCTAACCTGGGACCCAGAGATCAACTAAACCAGAGGTCGTGACTTTAACATGTTATTGCAGGGAAGAAATGGAAAATAAGCACTTGAGGACAAGTTCAAATGCTCCAGAGATCTCAGCAGTGTACCTTGTGACCTGTGTAATAGTGATAGTTGAATGTAAAATTGGGCAGTTATCTCTTTTCTGAGGGGACAGCAATGCTGATATTGAAGCTAGAAGAAATTATGCTCAAAAGAAAAATGAAATGGTCCTCAAATTTTGAAATATTAAAAATACCTGGATATATTTCAGATACTGGAGGAATATGAACACATTTCACATTTTACTATGATTATTATTTTGGAACACAATGAGGCCTGTGATATTCTTGCACTACATATTCCTTTACTGAACAATAGATTCTGAGCCATAATGAGACTAGAGTGTCCATTTAACCAAATGAAGGATGAAAGCTGAAGTTAAGTGAGCATCACTTCTTTAATGTTAAATTTTCTTTTCTAGTTAGGAATTCTAATATAAAAAACCAACCATTACATCATTCATGAGATTCAATTCTGAGATATAAACAAGATCATATATTCTTTGGGGATTATAATGCTCGCTCAGACTATGGAATCAGAAAAAATCCAATTGTTTCCATCTTGAGAAAACAAGTTTTTATCTCTTATTCTGTGAGAAAATTGTATCACATGATTTAAGCCATTACTTATGTTCTTCAGGGAAAATCTTATGCTGTGTAGCTCCATATCTCACTCCACTATGTGAATATTGATTCTGTTGATTCCTTACTCCTCATCAAGCAAATAGCATGAATGAATAGAGCTATTCAACACCAGCTCAAGGGAGAGAACAAAATATTCACAATAATATTCTGTGATGAGAATCAGGTTATTACAATCTACTTTTCATTGGCAGAAGGGTTACCGTCAGAAAATGCAGTCCTAGCCAGTCCACTTGATCCTGCATCAAACAGAGAAACAAGTCTCTTTGCTCTGGTGAGAAGGTGAGTGTATTGAAGACGCATCAACAAGGAACTGGAAGAAAACAATACTTTACAAGACTGGTTCAGGGTGAGAAAAGTGGTTTTGGTTTTCATAACACAAGGCAGACAAGGAAAGGGCTAGGTTACAGAAGAAAGCAGGAGTTAAAAAACAGAAGAGGAAAAGCTGTTTGGTCACTGTCTCTTGTTATGTTGAATTTCTCCCCTCAGGAATCAGGCTTGTTTTTCAAGACACTGGATATCAGAAAATGTGGTGATATTCCTTGCATTCTCCTGCAGGCAGTGCTGGGAGTTTCTGGGAGCAGAGAGTAACTTTTTTGTTGCTGTTGAGATTAGAACAACAGCAAGTTATTTCTACAAGGGATTCTTTTAAACTTAGAATAACTCAAGGCTGCTTAAGTGAAGTTATCATAATAAACAAGTATTTTTTGGCTATGGAAGACCATACTAAGCATTTTCCAACTAAAGAATTACATTGAGTATTTTTTCTTCTTCTCCAGTTATCAAATCCTCATTTTTTATGTGATATTTTCTTACTGTTAAGAAATGGTATCTTGTGAGCATTTTTTATAAAAGGAAAAGTGGGCAAAGGTCTACCTTATGTAACTGCTTACTGGTGAGCAAGGGTGAAGAGGTTTTAATATTAACCTGGATGATGCTCTGTACATAAACCCACAGATACAATACAGACAACAGAAAGATAAATATATGGCAAGCAAAATAAAAGCCATACTAATAAGGGTAATTTTCCACTTCATAGGTAAGTTCATTAACCACTTAGAAAATGAGTCCAGTTTACTATAATTTTTAACATGATTAATTTTATCCTGCATGTGATTTACTATTGAAGACATATTATCATATTTATCTGGTATTTATGTGCAGCACTAAATGCTAATTAATGCACAAGTTTTTTTTTTTGTTTTTTTTTTTTAGCTGCATTGGGTGTTAAGCTCATGATACTACACACGCTGTCCTCCCATAGAAGCGGGATTTAGTATTAATTATGTTTTAAGGTTTCAACCACATCACTATGGCAATTAAACTTCTGGGAGGTATGTTCTTTGTGCAGTTTTTGTAGTTCAGTGTTGTTGGTCCCCTGGGAAACAGGAGAGTGGACTCCAGGGTCCACTCCAGATAGTTTCACAGCACCCTCCAGCACTATGTATCAGAGCCAGTCTGGAAGCAGTGTCCACTGAAGAGTTAAATTGACAGAGTCTATTTTGGTAGGGAGAGCCAAAGGTGTCTGTAGTAAAAGGTGTTTTTAGTAAGAGCATGTTCCCAAATTCTTGTGGAACAAGTCCTTGTGACGTGGTTGAAACTTTAGTCTTTTAGGGACCACAGAAACAGGTCTAAACAAATAATTCATATGGGGAGACACCATGCACAACACTAGGGGCTTGGTTTAAACATGTAAGCACTTCAATTAAAACAGAAATCTAATTTTTTTACATTTTTATTAAGATTATGTTAGTTAATGCAGAGAACATAAGTTACTTACTTGCCTTGCTTCTTTTAAAAGACATTTTATTGTTAAAGATGAAACACTGACTTGTAGCTAACTGCAAGCACATTCAGAGAAGCATCAGAGTAAAACAATGTAACTGACAAGGAAATTTGGCTGTTTCTGTATCATATAACATTTTAAAAATACCTAAAATCATAACTAGCAGCACTATACTGCTATTTAATATTGTGCAGATTCGTAACAAACAGTATAGAATTTTTTTTAATTTTTATAACACTATTTAAATACTTTTATGCATTTTAAAACATATTAAATGAACTTAGCCATTTTGAGTGCTTTATCTTTTTAAGGTGAAAGAACAAAGTCTTTGCAACTATTGGGAATACAAAGATATTCTTTAGGACTTGAACTTGAGAAAGCAAAATGTTAAAAGCTGTCAGGTTTAAACCATGTTTGTTACTTGGCTTTTTAAAAGTGAGAAGACTAAAATTTTTAAACAACTAAGGACATGTTAAGGTTAACATAAAGTGCAAGAAGTTATTTTGATAAAACACAACTTTTCTGCTTTTTACATGGCTTATTTAGAAAAAAATTGTAAAATTTTACTAAAAACAGATTAATAATCCAAGGAAACCTGTTGCTTTTCAACAGAAACAACTAAATTTTTGTTTGACTAAGACTTAAAAAAAAATTTAAGATAGACCTATCAAATTTTTCCTGGGCAAAATTATTTTATTTTGTTCCTTTTAATAAAAACATATTTTTTTTATGTTTTTTATTGAAAGTTACCAAAATTATTTTGGATTTTGTTCAAGAAAACATCTTACATATGCAACTGCTATTAAAAAGCAGACTTGTCAGAATAATGCTAAATAGTTAAAACACTTTAGTCAATGTATTTTGAAACAGTAATAAACAATCTTTTGACAAGGATTAATGGAACATATAGGTATTACATTGCTCCTCTTCCAAAAAAAATCAACAATGATTTGATTTGTTATGAATTTTAAAATTCATGAATGTATTTTGTTTTTAGAGTTTTGTTAAATTCTTCAGAGGCATATTGGCTTCAGATATATGTCCACTACTATAGGGTGTTGAATGAGGATGAAGCCAGGCATTAGATTCACAATTTTGTATAGCAGCTATTAAATTAGCATTTGAGGGAGTTTCTAATGTTCTCATCATTTGCCACTCCATGGCTGCTTATCTATGCCCACGTTTTTTATGTATCATAAGGCAGCCTCCTCAGCAAGTGCAGGACATATTAGGATGATATGGGCTAAAGAATTTGCTTCTTGGTTACAAGGATAACTTTTCCCAAATTAATTAATTACCTGACAGAGTATTGTTTAATAACCATAGTTTTATTTACTATTCAAACAGGACTGTTAAAGGGATTTTGTGCTGGTGTCATGGGTTTGTCTCTTTACACCTCAAACCTATGATCTCTGTTAGAAAACTCTTGAAACTTATTATGTCATGATTTAGCTGGTTTGGGATTCATTAACTAACCTCCCATTCAAATAAGAGTATAGGGACTCTTGAGTAAGAGCACACTCAAGACAAGAATTCAAATTTAAAAGGAACATGTTCACAATGCAAAATTAAAATTGATACATTACCAAGCCTGGGGACTTCTGTCCCTTCCAGATGTGGTTGGATATGAGATCAGAAGACCTCTCCTGTTTGGGTTATAGACTCTTTATAGACCCTTGATTTAGGGTACATTAAATTACATTGTGTTTTTTTGTGTTAAAACTACAGGTGATGAACTATAGGTGGTGAACCATGGATGAGTCAAAAATAAAGGAGGGTATTTACAGTGTTATCAAAGATTCAATCTTAATCTTGAAAGTCTGCAAAACTTTACAGAAAGTATTTCTATCAATTAAGCTATGACTTCTGTAACAACAATATAACATGCCTTTTATATAAAAACTAAAACTTAGAAGAGTGATTACTATTACTTATGTCTAAATTAGTATAGTTTTATTTCAGTTCTATAATTAGTTTATTGCATCATGCTAAGTATACATTTGATCAAAACTATATTCAGCCTTGTTACAGTACTTATGATTTTTTGTAGCATTGTAGTAACAGCTACAGCCCTATTTTATTTTTTTCACAGAGGACAAGATGATTACATGTTATTTATCTCAAAGAATGTTGAGAGGGGCATTTTGCTTTCTTGAAAATATTCACAGCTTTTAACTGTTTTCCTTTTCCCTCTGTACAATTCTTTATTATTAGACTCAAAGTGTATGAATCATCTGTCCCAGTTATTAGAGTAAGGCTTTTCACTTTCTATTATTTAGAAATTGTCCTTGAGTGTTTTGGGATAAAAGATCTGTTGAATGTGCTTCTATATCAGAAGGAATAACAATATCATAACAGAAGGCCTGCTCTCATGTGGTTTATGAGAGCCGCAATTCTCCTCAGCTGTCTGATCCCTATAGAGAGAAGGCATCAGCATTCTCATTATCAGATTCCTCAGTAAAGATATTATCCTGTGACACTGGCTTGACAGTTTGCACTTTTGCTAATATTTAAATTGTATCTGTTACTTCTAGATGTCCTCCCAGGGATTTCAGGTTTTTGGAAGGACCCATTTGGCCAGGTTCTTTTTCTGACTTCTTAATCCTAAAAACTTGCAGGCCAGAACTTGTATATCATTATTTCTCTTAACTAATTGCTCTGGAAGTCCTGCTACTGAAGCAGAGGTGGAAGTGTGCACATATTTTTTCATTGTAACTTTTCCTTTAACTTGTGGATTTCTCTGTCTTTTTTGGGACAGTCTGCTATAGCTAGCTGTACACACATACTGGCCAGCTGACTGCAGCTGCAGCTCATCTGTTATTTTTACTAAATTTCATAATCTTTGATTCTTATAATACATTTTTAATTAGATAATTACCTGAAGGTCAGAGTCCCATATTCTGGCCATTCTGCTCCTTTACTTAATTTACATTGTGGCCACTCAGAGTTGCAAAAATGTAATAACAGTTTTTGTAAATGACACTCTCCAAATTTACAGCAAGTATTAAGAATAGTTCCCAAGGAAAATGTAGCCAGCACACTTTGAGAGTGTCCCATGGCTGGGCAATACCAACAAAAATCATGAAGACAAAACATCAGAGTAGGAACTCCTCAAATACAACTGCTACCCCACACAAATGCAAATTGCACAAACTGCACAAATTCAAAAGGAGAACCAGAAATCCAGGATCATGGATAGTGGGGCTCAAACCCAAGTCTGCCTGCATGGCACCTGGATCAACTCAATTAGCATTTTCACACAGTAGGCTACCTGAAACAAAAGGAAGAAAAGTGAATGCAGCAAACAAAACATCACATGCTTATTCAGCACACAGAAGTCTTGATTGCAAAGTCACCTTCACCCAGATGTGCCTGGTGTCCATCTGTGGCAGGTGCCTCTACCTGGACCCTCCAGCCCTGGTCCTCCAGGAAAAATTCCTGGGCAGCTAATAGGCACATAGCTGAGGGGTCCTGGAGAGTTGTGAAGCTGACAAGACTTGTATCAGGACTCCACAAAAGGCAGTGGGGGCCCTGCCACAGTCACCAAAGACTTACCATCAGAAGACATGGTCATACATAGTCAGGCCTGCCTTGATCCTATATCAGAGAAACAAGTCTCTCTGCTTTAGTGAGAAGGCGAGTTTATTGAAGATGCATCAACAAGGAACTGGAGGAAAACAGTACTTTACAAGCCCAGTTCAGAGTGAGAAGAGTAGTTTGGGTTTTTAATAACCCAAAGCTGACAAAGAAATTGCTAGGATCCAGAAGAAAGCAGAAGGAAAAAAATGGAAGAGGAAAAGCTGTTTGGTCATTGTCTCCTGTTATCTTGAGTTCCTCCCCTCAGTCATGCTTGTTTACCAAGAAAACACTGGATATCAGACTATATGGTGATGTTCCTTGCTTTCTCCTGCAGGCAATGCTGGGAAAGTTCCTGGGAACAGAGAGCAAGGTTTCTTTGTTGTTGTTGAGATTAGAGCAACAGCAAGTTATTTTAACAAGAGCTGCTTTATGTTTAGAATAACTCAAGGCTGTTTGAGTGAAGTCATCATAATAATTTTTCTTGTTCCTCAAGACTATAGTAAGCATTTTATAGCTAAAGAATTATATTGAGCAATTTTTCTACTTATCCAGCTATCTGAAGCAACTCTTCTTGGGTTCCAACCTTAGCACAAGTCTCAGTGCTGTATCCTTACCTTGTTGTCATTCATAAGATGTGTCTCAGTAATAACTGCTTTATTACTCAGCCAAGACAGATGTAGAATAGTAAACACAATGACTACAATTTAAAGAGTAGGTTGTTCCAACAACAAAACATTCCATATTTTCTTTCAGTGTGGCCAGTACAAATTCCCTTGAAGTTCTCTTAAAGGCATAGTCCATTATAAAGACAGTGTCATGAAAGTAATGGTCTTCTACAAATCTTGTTGTTTAGGTCAAATAACCCCAAGCAGTTTCCAAAACATTTTGACACTGTGCAAAATGTTGCCCAGAAGAATGCATTAATGACAATAATTATTTAATTTTTAAAACTGGGACACAGAGATAAAATCCTCAGTATCACATATTTGAAAGAAACAGAGAAACAGAGGGGGAGAGAGACTTTAGATGTTTTACCTGGATATATTCAGCTTTAAGAACATATAAAATTTTTAATTAACTTCATTCACTTATTTTTCAGAATTTTTTATTCATGCAAACCCCACCTGGGAACTCAAAATATCTGTGAAATATGCTGCATATAGATGTGACAAACTCTCTGTTTTGCAGACTATAGATAATGGGATTTATGGACAGGGCACCAGAGCATAGAGGATAGCCATGAAAACATCATTAAAAGATGCTTCACTTGCATCAGGACCAAAGGCAGCAAGCAATCCAGAAGTAACAAACAAAATGAGAACTGCCAACTGTGGGGACATATGGATAGGGCTTTGTTATGGGCTTCCACAGAATGCATTCTAAGCATCATTGAAAATATATCAAAATATGACTTAAACAAGAAGACAGAACATAAAATGATAATAAAAGCATTGACATCCAAGGCCACAGACTCAGAAAACAAAACTTCCAAAGATGAAATCCTCAAAATTTGAGGCACATCACGGACATCTTGCTGAATCTCACTGGAATCTGTGAAGGGAAGCCTGAACATAGTGCCTGTGTGGATGGCAGAATAGAGAAGCCCACTTGCCCATGAGACACCATCTGCTTGTGTGCACAGATGTGGGGTGACGGTGAGTCCAGAGTGCAGAGGGTGGCAAACGGCAACACGGTGACCACAGGACATCACCACAAGGAAGAAAACTGTGGATACAAAGATGAACAGGAAAATCTGAGCAGCACATTCTGGGGGAGAAATAAACTTAGTGCTTGGCAGAGAATTAACAATCAATTTATGAACAATAACTGAATTGCAACAAAGATCTGTAAGGGATAAATTGCTTATAAAGAAGTACATTGTAGATGGGGGTTTGTCACAATGATCATAACAGATGATTCCCAGTGAGGTCTTCCAGATAAATCACTAAGAACAGTAGACCTTGCAAGTTTGGATCTCCCAGGAGGTTGACATATCCATTAATAGGAATTCCATGAAGATAGTTACATTGTCCATGTTTCCTATTATATTTCAGTCTCCCTGTATAAAATAAGCTGATAAAAAGAAAACAAAACAAAAGATGACAAACTACATTGTTCACAAATAAAATGAAACCTTTGTATGAATGTATGCCTTACAACCTTCATACAGCTTGGTGGAAATAGAAAAGATAATTTTTAAATCATTGCTCATATTTCATTTCATTTCTTTCCTAACTCTATTGATAGTTTTAATTTCAACAAAAATAGGATGAGATAATCTAAGTTCATTAAATGATTTAAAATGAAATCAAGACCCATCATTTATGGAGTTACATTTATATGATTACAGTAAAACTTCTTTTGATGTGCTGCATGGATATACCCACTGATTACCTTCTTATTTTGCTCATCAGCAAATGATCATCTTTGACATGTTCTGTAAGAGAGCCTTTGTATCAGACCATTTGTTTGAACACTTTACTACTATTGCTAATTCTCCATATAGTAAAATCTTTACTAAATATCTTGATTATTCTTTGATATTTGGAGGATTACTTTTCCTTAGAAATATTGGTTTAGATGAAAAGCCATGGCAGCTCACTGTTGCCTCTAAATTTCTAAGCTATCCTTTACAATCTAGCTCATGCAATATTTCATTCATAGAAGTTAAAATTTTGCAGTAATACAATTTTAAGTAATTTTTATTATATTTTCAAGCTTTTGAATACAGTGGATGTATCACATATGTATCATCACATATAATTTTAATATTGGGGAGACATAATTATGTCAATCATTTGAGACAAATAACAACTATTTCATTATCCATTTGAGAGAAGCACTTGAAATAAAACATAAATATATACCTGAGAAATGAGGAAAGAAGTTTATATTCTGAAATGAATATTTATTTTGCACAATTTAAAAAGACTACAAAACCTGTGATACTACTTTTTTTATTATTGAGTAAAATTCATGGGGTCACAACTCAGACATTCTCATTTACCCTTAATCATTAGAACAATTCTGCTTCTAGATTTTTTATAAACAAGGCTATTCTTTATGAAGGACAGGTATGGGTTCTACCTCTCAGAGGCCCTGTTGAAGTAATGATTTCATCCTCCAGAGAGGCAAGATTTTCTGATTAATAATGATACTTTGGTTATCCTCTTGAGTTTAGTAAAACTTGTAATAGTGCTTATTAGAAGTAAATTTAGCAAACATTATTTGTATATAATAGTGTTTATTAGGATTAAATTTAGCAACTATTTTTTTTAAATAAACAAAACAAGCATTCAAAAAATTTGCATAGGTCATTTGTAATTCAATATATCTTCAATGTACATCTGATTACAAATATAATTTGTTTTCTTCATGGTATATCCATAAAGTCATTCAACCTGAATAAAATCTTACTTTCTGTTTGTTTGGACTAGCACTATGGCATGAATGAACATTATATATTGTTTAAAGAAAAGCAATAACAAAAACAACGAACAATTGACTATTGACTAGTAGTTACAAAATTAAGGAAAGATGGGACACTTCTTAGAATAGAATTTAAAAGGAAAGCAAGTAAAATGAAAAGAAGAAGTGGCACAAAGTGAACTTACCAAAAGTTGTTTGAAGAGAGCCTAACACATGGGGTGTGACCAATAATGTTAGTTTCCCCACAGAATATGTGGTACCACCCCAAGAAATAGTTCTGTAAATTTACTTCTAATAAGCACTATTACAAATTTAACTAATCTCAAGAGGATAACCAAAGTATCATTATCAATCAGAAAATCTGGCCTCTCTGAATGATCAAAGTAGCCCATTTGTTATTATTCTGAAAATTATATTAATAGCTGCCAATCAGAAGAGTATCAGAACATGGGAGGGTCTCAGAAGCTCTCAGAAGTCTTGGGAATGAAGGCTCAAAAATAGAAGTCTCCACATATCTCTCAATATAGTTAAAAGAGTCTTCAGGAAAACAATTTTGAGGAGAGACACTAAGTAGAATCTATGGAAGCAGAAAAACCGCTTTGCTCAGCATAGGATGTGTTTGGCTTCACTAGAGCAGGGAACACACAGAAAGGGCTTCACACAGCCCAGCCCACCTTTATCTGATTTTATCGTCACTCCGTGTTCTCTTTCTCTGTAGTTGTATAATTCCAGCAGAAAAGAAGAAAACTCCATGATTGCTCAGCTTGATAGATGCTAGAAAATGTTCCTGATATGGCAAGGATAATTCACAGTGTAACAGGATACATAGAACTGGGCAGATTTTCCACCTGGAGAGGAATAAAAGGAAAATGATGCTCAGTCATTTAATAAAGACATTGTGTTATTATTTCCATGGAAGTGTAGCACTCAAAGGAGAGTAACAGTAGGCAAACACTTGCAAATATAAACTATCTGTGGTTCCATGAAATATTGATGACAAAAATTAACAGAATTTAGATGTCATCTTTTATTTTTAGTTTAAAGGACACTTTCTACGTTAACATCATATCTCAGCAAAACAAATGAAGAAAGAGACATGTTATTGTAGAATAAAGTAACACTAACTGATAATTAATGAATTCATAGCATTTTGTCCAGACTTATTTCCCCATAGCATTATCTTTTTCAAAGAAATCTAACCAATTTAAAATGTACATATCATTATACATATACATCGATTATATATATAATCTATTTACTACTTTGGGTTTTTACCTCTGCATGGATATTTACATGTTTTGTTCATCTGGAAAATATTGGTTCACAGAGTGATGCAGGTCTTCCAAATATAACATATTTTGCTATGCAATATGTAAATTAATCACATTTATTTATACCACCAACATTCTTTTCAGACAGGACTCCAAGTTTTGAGAAGGTGTCAAAATAATGTGGAAGATACAGGTCTTCTAAAATATTGCTCATGTATTATCATTAGAACTAATTTAGTTTGTTTTAATTATATCCATTCTCAAGAGACTACGTGCCAAACACCAAAGTGTGATTAGATGTAGCCTGTCAGTAAAATCCCATATTTCTTTCCCATATTGAAAATTTTCTTTCATTATCTTTTATTCCAGATAAACTTATGTAGGAATTTATCAAAATGTTTGATTTTTCAATGAAAATCTTTTTTGATTATCACATTTCCCCTTTCTTTTTTGTCTGTTTTCTATAACATTGTTTTCACTATTTCCTTTAATATTTTCTTCCTTCTCCTTACTGTAGATTCACTTTGCTCCTTTTTCATAACTTTTTTAGCTGAAAATATAGTTCATTGTCTTTAAACCTCTCTCCATTTCTAGTATTAGAACTTAACAATTTGAAACATTTCCATATGCACATTTGTATTTTCTTTTTGCCAAATTTTATATATTGTAATCTCACTAACATTCACTTCAAAATACATTAGGAATTTTCTAGTTAGTTATTTTTTTCTTTATTAAAGAAAGGAAGATTTGGGTTTACATAACAATCATGTATAAATTACAGGATTCCCTTATGCCATCCCAACACCACCACCTTACATTGGTGTGGAACATTTGTTACAATTGAAGATAGCACATATTTATAATCATACTATTAAGTATTAGTCCACATAAACTAGGGTTCACTGTTTAGTATAGTTCCATGAATTTTATTTTAATTTTTATTCTGTTCTAACATTTCATCTTTTAATCAAATTATATATATATATACACATATATATTTCATGCTGTTAATTGTGTTCACAATATTTTGCTATGATAACCAACATTAATCTCTTCAACAAATAGTTCTGGGAAAACTGGATCTCCATTTTTTATTTCTTTTTGAAACACAGACTGTTCAAATGCATGTTGTTAATATCTGAAATTGTCAGTATGTATTTTAATGCCATTACAGTTAGAGAATATACCTTGGGTAATTAAGTCTTTTTAAATTCATGGAATGTCATTAAATAGTTCAGTATATCATCAACCTTGGTTGGCTCTCTAGGGAAATGCTGATTAAAAAACAAGTGATAATCTAAATGCCTCTAGAATTTCTAAAACTAACAAGACTGGCAACACCAAAGAGTGATAATGAGACTGCTCATCCTGACCTCCCATATATTTTGTGGTAGTGTGAGGTGTTGTAACACTTTTCCAAACATCAGGCAATAGCTTAGAAAGCAAATCTAAGGTCACTGTTCATTACTTATCCAATGAGACTGATAACTACACCCATAGAAAATTGTACAAGAGGGTCCACAGCAGCTTTACTCAAAACCAGTAAGTGGTTATGGCATAGGTATCCATCAAAGAAAAAATTGATAAATTGTGGCATGTTTATAAA
This sequence comes from Choloepus didactylus, assembly GCF_015220235.1. Lineage (NCBI taxonomy): Eukaryota > Metazoa > Chordata > Mammalia > Pilosa > Megalonychidae > Choloepus > Choloepus didactylus. Next base: position 582,900 of record NW_023637579.1, read on the forward strand.
TATGATATTATATAACATTTAAAGAAACAAAGTACTGATACATGCAATTATATGTAGGAATACCAAAAACATTTAATTGAATTTGAAAAATGAGTCTTGCATAAAAGTGATGACTGAATGATATAATTTATATAAAGTTTTAAAACAGCACAAATGAATGTAAGTTAAAACAAAATAAAAATAATAGACTAATAGCTGCCTTTTGAAACTGGGGACAGACTGGGGATATAGTAGGAAGAGAAAAGGGAAATATTTGAGATGAGGCTATGAAATTTTATAGGGATTTATTGTGGTTAAGTTCATTGTTTGGCTAGGTTATGGTGTCCAGTTGTCTAATCTATAAAGTAGTCAGTCAATTGTTATTGTGATGATATTTCATGCATTTAAATAATCAGTAAATTGGTTGTATCTATGGCCTATTTTATCTACAGTATACTGAGGAGATTGTCTTCAACAATGAGAGAAATTTCATCATCCAGTGATATGAAAGCCTTAAATGATAAGTGATTATTTAAGGTGTGTGGTGGCTTGAAGCTGTAAGTACCCAGAAAAAAAAATATGTTGATAAATTTAATTTATTCCTGTGAGTTTGAACCCATTAAAAATAGGACCTTTTGATGAAACTACTTCAGCTAAGGTGTGACTCATATCATTCAGTATTTGTCTTTATCATCTTCCTGGAGTCCTTTATAAGCAGAATTAAATACAGAGAAGAGAGAAACCCACAGGAAGCAAGTAGCTGAACATCAATGGAACCCAGAAGAGAAGGGAGAGACCAGGAGATGCTGCCAGGTGACAAGCTAAGGGCCAACACTCACTGGCAGTCAGCTCCAGAATGCCACAATCTTTAGGAAGAAGGCATTGCCTTGATTATCACTTTATTTGGAGTTTCTCCAAGCCTCAAACCAAAAGTAAATAAATTCCTATATTTTAGCATTACCCATTTCATGGAATTTTCTTGAGCAGCTAGGAAACTAAAAGAAGCAGTCAGAAGTTAAAATTTCCAACTCTACTTCAGTCAGCCAGCTTCTCCTTGGAAATTCATTAAAAACGTATATTGGGCCTGCCCTGGGAAATTTGTACCTGCCCATTCCCAAAGTCACATGAGTTGATTCCTATAAAAAATCTCATAATATTTACTTTTCTTTCCCTAGAAAACACTGACTAATACAGATTTGGTACAAGAGGAGTTTCTTGAGAAATATAATCCTAAAGATAAGATTTCTGTGTTGATTCTATGGTATTCAGAATTGGTTCTCCAACCCAATTAGATTCAAAGGCACTAATATCTCTATTTCCATTAATCAAGATGGCACAGGTAATCCATGACTTGAGATGGCAATACAGATATGCAATACCTCACAGCTCAGTACAGCTACTCAAATGCTTATGAGAGGTAATTCTCTGGGTGAGAGGGTTTTGGACAACTTAACAGAGTTTTGTGGAGTTAAAAAGTATAATGATGCTGGCTGATTGTTCCTAAAAATCTGATGCAGCTGTAAAAGAAAGAGAAGAGCTCAAGGCTTCAAATTCCAAAACACATGCCTCATGAAGGACATGTGATTTCTGTGTGTTCCCTGAATAAAATCTTATTATCATGTAGCTGCACACTTGAGATTGCTGAAAAACAGACCCAGAGTCTCATTGTGGAACTGGCTGGCTGAAATATAGCTTAAATTGAATTCCCAACTTTATTGGGTATCTGCTGTTAAAGTGAGTATTTTGATTGGAAAAGAAGGGGGTCCTAAAAATTTAAATGTGGCCTTATGTGTTGATAATGATGACAGTGGGGATATTTAAACCCTATCTTCTGTGGAGACCTTGCTGCATAAACCTTTAGCAGTCTGCCTCAGGGAATCAGACATCCAATTTTCAATCTGCACTGTGCTGATTTGAATATATTATGTTCCCCCAAATATCCTTGTTCTTTAGTGCAATCTTGTATAGTCAGAATTATTAGTGTATTGATTAGGGTGAGACCTTTTGACGTCACCATTTCCATGGATGTGTGAGCCCACCCAATCCAAGTGGGTTTAATTAGATCACTGGAGTGCTTTAAGAAAGCTCACAGAAAGAAGGAGCTAACAGAAGCTGAGAGATACCTTTTGGAGAGATTCTAAGATATGCAATGCAGAGCTTGCCCCTGTGAGAAGCTAAGAACTGAAACAGATGCAGAAGCTTAGAGACGCAGAAAGAAAGATGTTTGAAGACACTAAGAGAAGAAGCCCAGAATTTGCCCTGTTAAAGCTAAGTGAGGACTCATAGATACTAAGAGAGAAATGCCCCAGGAGAACCAAGCAGATAGCTGAGAGAGGCTAAGAGAGACAGAAACTTGTGGATGTTTTGGAGAAAGCCACTTTGGAATGCATCCTGAGAGCAAAGGACTGCAGACACCAAGCATGTGACTTCCCAGCTGACAGAGGTGTTCTGGATGCCATAGGCCTTCTTCAGTATAGTTATCCTCTTGTTGAAGCCTTAGTTAAAACATTTTTATGGCCTTAGAATGGTACATTCGTAAACCAATATATCCCCTCTATAAAAGCCAATCCATTTCTGGTATTTTGCATAATAGCAATTGTAGCAAACTAGAACACTGCATTAAAGAATCAACCATCCATCATCCACCAAAAGAGATTAACCTAGATTTTCGTCATAAATCTGTAACCACCTCCCCTGAGGAAATGGCCATTACACCTGTATCTGAAGAGATTAATCATTTTTCACTAGGTTAATATGTGATGGAATTCCTTGAGGTAGTTAATTTTAAAGATACTTTTAATTCTTCTTATACATCATGCCCACCACCATTTTTCTTTCAAATCAATAGCTATACTGAATTCCCAACAGGCCCCAAAAGGTGAGGAACCAAGTGTGACTTATGTGGAGGTCCACTGCAGCTCCAAAAGAGCCGCATGATTTTTTACAATTTATACAGATAGAAATCAGAGGAATAAAAGAGGCAATGGATATTAAGGGTGTGGGGTAATGTAGTAAGAAATATAATATTGGAGCAGGTTGAGTTTATTCATATGGGCCCAGTGGGCAGAGAATCTGGATTCAATATTTTAGCTTCAGTAGTTAGAAAGGGCTCTAACACTCTGTATGTGTTACCAAAAGATAGCCTACATTGCCTGAAGTAAAAATGACAGAACTCATTTAGCCTTTTCAAAAGTGGCCTGCTGTGAAATGTTTTTTTCCTTTCCTGACTGTGACATACAAAGCTTTTAGGGTTTTTGCTAAATGAGGTATAAATGTTCTCTGTTAGCTTTTTTAATTAAGAAGAGATGAAAACTTGATCAAAAGTATTTTGATTGTCCAGCAGTGCACAGGCAGGCTGAAGCCTAAGAAAATGGTAACAGCCTCAAGCCAAGGGAACAGTGGGGCTTATAAAGGATGGTTGGTGGGAAGTTCTTTGTCCAGGGGCAGGGAGGCTGGCAGGTTTAGTTTTGTAGTCTTTTAGTGGCTATTCTTGGGAAAGGGGGCAGTTGACAGGCTTCCATTGGCTGGTTTGCGAGTGGGGACATGGGAGCATGAGAGTTTAAAATTTTAAATTTTATCACAAGCTTGAAGAATTCCTGATGGTGGGGTGTTGGCTCAACACTGCAGTGCAGAATTTCTAAGGGTAGGGGAGTGGTGAGGGCCTAGGGCCTAAACCTAACATTCCAGACTTTTTCTTTAATTTTTCTCAGGATGTTGACAGATGCATCTGTCCTTTTTTCCCTGCTTCAGGCTAATGGGGGTGTAGAGTTGTCTCTATGGTCCATTGCAGGGTAGTGGCTGGTAAGAGTGTTTTTGTTGGAGGAGTAGCCTGGTTTGTCATGGTTTGAATAGTTCTGTGAATAAACCTGGTTAGATGTGGTAAAAAACAAGGTCCCAGAATGAACACAGAGGAGATGAGAAGTAGAATAGGAGAGATATTTAAGCTAGGGTGGGTTGTTAGCTGCATTTTCTCTAGCTTGTTTTATAATGTCTATATTCTCTTTAAAGTTTTTAAGCTCTCAATTACTTAGCTGGTTGTATTTATGTAAAAACAACAAGTTTCATTAAGCAAAGTACAGCTTTTCCCCAATTTGGCAAGGGAGAGTTGGGGTAAAGGCTCAGCTCAAGACTTTTTGTCTACTCCCACTATGGGATAGGTTTAGAGGAGAGCAGACCAGAGTGAGAGGTTAAGACAGAATAGGTTGCTTCAGTATTAATTACAAGAATTAATGGTCTTACTCACCACATCAAGAGACACCTGGGGCTCAATGATTTTGTTCTTTGGTGAGATCCATGAAGCCATTTGCCCTGAGCCCCTTCCGTCCTGGTTGGGGTGGCCAAGAGGGCTTTAGAGAGGCCTTGCTACCCCTTGGGGACTTAGTGCACTCTCAGGCCCAGTGTTCTGGTTTCCTGCACTGTGGACAGGGCCCTGGAGGCTGTCTCCATCCTTGGGGCTCCTTTTGCCCTTGTGTGCACTGTTTCCAGTGCCCTGTCTCTCTGAATTGATGACAGGTTCCAGGGGGCTCCTGCCCCTGAGTGACCAGAGGTGGCTGATTACCATTTATAGCTAAAGCTATGAGTCTTGCCTTATTCCAGTCCCTCCTTGGTCTCTCCTCCTCTGCAGTCTGGACCCAATTATTAAAGAAAGAAAAGGCAGTATTTATAAGGTCATTCATAGGTGCTTGAGGTATGAGGATATTTGTGGTCATTTTCTTTTTATGTCTGAAACTAACTGTTCTATAAAGTAGATTTTCAACATGACTTGTTTTTGCCTTCTATTAGGCAAGTAATTACATGGTCCCTTGCTTCCAGGTTTTATTGTTCCTTCTGATATTTTTAGATAGGTTTGTGCTAGAGACAGCTTAATTCACAGCCCTATGCCATGTGGGCTGTTTCCCTTGCAATTTATTTGAATGTCCTTGGGCTTTTGTCCAGAACCTCTGCTTTTTCTCAGAAGTGCAGCAGGAGGAAAGAATAACTTTAATGTCTCCCTGTCATGGCCCAAGTGGGTGTTTGCAGCCTAAAGACTAAATAAAGCCCTGGACACATTCTGAGACATAAGCTTTTATTTTGGGGGGCTTACCTACAGGATGGGAAGATGGCCATATTGCCCTGAATTCAAGAGATGCTATGAATGGGGGCAGGTTTGGAGTTCAACATGAAGACACTCTGCAAAAGCAGGGGATGCTGGGAAGTGGTTTATAAGGGTTAGGATAATGATATTCAAATGGGTATGAGAGGAGCAGGGGTCTTGTGTCCTAGGGAGGGATTGATTGTAGTCAATGTGGAAGGGGGAGGATTATAGACTATCCTCAGGGAGATTCAGGGAAGAGGCAGTTTTAGGAGGGAGGCAAGCTATAGATAATATTTAGCACCAGAGGCTTGATTTTACAAGGGGGTACTGTATTGGTAATACAAGCAACTTTTGGCAGCCTATGCAATTCTAATAACCTATGGGATTAGGATTCTCAAACAGTGTGGCTGCATGAGCCAAAACCAGAGCCAATTAACCTTATTTTCCCCAATGTCTAGGTTTTGTGACACAAAGCAAGAGCAGATTATTATTGTGCCTTGCTGTAGCTTGAGAGCAGCTGGACCCCCTTATTTGAGTTCATAAGGCTTGCATGGGCCCTGTGGTTACCATCTCCACAGGAGCAGGAGCTGCTGCTTTAGGTCTGGAATTAATGCTGTTACAGTCATTGAGTCCATGGTTGTAAGGAGTTTGTATCATTCTTTAAGAGTTGCTTTAAAAGGTCATTCATTCTTTCAATTAACCAAACTACTGTGGGATTATAGGTGAAGTGAAACATCCAAAGGGCCTTGTGTCCCACAGCCCAGGCCTGGGTTAATTGCCTAGCAAAGGGGATCACCCTGTCACTGTCCACATGTGTGGGGACCCTGAAAAAGGCACTTAATGTTTTTAAGCTATGTATGCCTGTAAGTTGGCCTTGTCCATTGGGAAGGTCAGCAGCAGTCCCATAGCTGTATCTATGGTAGTAAGGCATATTTTTGCCCCTTTGGACAGAGGAAGGGGGCCAATATAATCTTCTTGCCACCAAGGGATCTGGTCTTGGCTGATGTGTCCAAGTTGGTGAGGAAGCATTCTGGACTATTGCAGTGAGAGGAGGGGCTAGCATCCACTAATCCTTATAGCTCTTTTTGGGTGATAGGCAGCTGAAACTTTTGCACCAGCTTCCACAGTGTCTGGTACCCTTGGTGCCCAGTTTTCTCATGCAGCCGTTCAGTCACCTCATGCATCATTGGTGTTAGGCTCCAGAATTTTGCTAGGGAATCCACTTCTGCAATACCTGGCAATGAGTTAACATTATTGGCTGACATATGGAAAACAGTTACTTTACATTTCTGACAGGCTGTCTGGATGTCTCCCAACAGCTCCTTCCCCCATAGGGGGTGATCAATCACTATCCATTGCTCCTGCTTCCACATGGCCATCCTTAGTGTTAGACCTTGATATATGGCCCAATTCTGTGTGCAGACAGTCAAGGTGTCTCCTGGTTCATGGGCAATTACCATCCATACAGTCTGCAGCTCAGCCTGCTGGAAAAATCCATGCCTTTCTGCACTCAGAGAGTTGTCAAAAATACTGCATCATAGGAGTTACGCTTTCTATTTTGTCAGTGTGCTCACCTGAGCGCTCCCCAAATGGGTCTTGTCTATATTGTTCATCTTCCCCTGTATGGGTATGGTCCTCTGTAAGGTCAATGGTACATTTGAGTTAGACCTTTGACCTGTAACAGAGCATTAAAAGCTTTGAAAAATTACTTTTCCAAAGGGCTATATCTGAGTTCTGTGCCCTTCCAAAGATGGGTTCAGAATCTAATAGTTATACATTTAACCAGTTGCCTTTGCCACAAACCCCACCCAAAGCCAATATTGGCACTGGCCACATCCCATTCACAAAGTATATTGGGATCCACCCCTGTTAAAGACTGTGCTTCTGTGACATTTTGCTTAGCTGTTATAAACACATCCTGCCATGGAAAACCCATTCTCCTGCTTTTCCTTTTCAATTAGGGTGTACAAACATTTCAAAATTTGTACAAAATAAAGTGTAAACAGTTTCCGATAATGTAATAAACCAAGAAAAGCTATTAATTGTTTAGGAGTTAGCAGTATAGGATAACTTTGTATTTCAACAACCACAACTGAAGGAATAGCTTTAATTTTCCCCAATCTGTCAATACCCAAGAACTTGATAGAATGTCCAGGCCCTTGTAATTTGCTTTGATTTACTGCCAGTTCTTGACTTTCAAGGTGGGTCACCACTGTACTAGCAGTAATTTCTAGTTCTGGAAAAGAATTACTTGTTAGCATATCATCATTATAGTGAAACATGAAAAGGGGTGTCCTTTTCTTTAAATCTTTTGTTACCAGTCCATGGCGGATGGTAGGACTATGAAGGAATCTTTGTGGAAGCCCAGTGAATGCCCATTGTTGTTTTTCCAACATGAAGGTGGGCACAGGCTGGCTGGAGGGATCTAAAATACTAAAATAAGCTTTAGCAAAGTTTAACACAAAATGAAATTAGCTTAATTGAGTACTCATTCCCTGTAACAAGGTAGTTATATTTGGCACAGTTGCACACAAAGGAGTTACTAAATTAAGTTTGATATAATTAATAGTCATTTGTCAGGCACCATTAGTTTTTTTCATTGGCCAGATAGGGATAGTAAATGGCCCTGGTAGTTTATATTGATATATTACCACAGTACATCTGGGGGAAGGCACCTTTTGTTGGACCAGAGGATGCACAGGCTTACTTTCCTAGTTTTAATTTCCCAGTCAGACAGGCTCACCATCTTTTGAGGAGGAATCAACAGGGTCCCACACTTTAATTTCCCAGTCAGGGGAAGCTAGAGTATGCTTTACTGGCCCTTTGGCAGCTTATGCCCTCTTATTCTAGTGTACTGGCATGCCAGTATCTCTAAACTTTTATCCGGAGCATCATTTAATTCTGCTTGGATCAACTGCCTATCCCTTTCTAACTTCAATTCTTCTAAGTGGCAGACTGCCGCATTGGTCATTAAGGCCTTTTCTGTAGCTGCACAAACAGCCTCCAAGAACAGCCAAGCTACTGCTGCAGCAACCTTGTGGCTTTCCTTTTTCACATGAAATCCTACTAATCCTGCAGCCTGTTGCAGGAAGGCTATTAGTCAGCTGAGAAGTTATACACATCTACATATTCCCTTTGTGGGTCCCATTCATCTGGGAGGGTAGCCACCCCTCACCATACAGACATCCATTCCTCTAGGAGGGTAGGGACCCCTCCCCAAATCAATGTCAGAGGTCACCCCAATATCCCACATTTCCCTTCCCTAAGTTCATGACATCAGTGCTTGGGACTACTTTAGTTCCCAAACCAGCATACCAATTGTCATGGCCCAAGAGAGCTTGTACAGCTGAAGGGCTAAAGAAAGCACCAGGCATGTTCTGAGGCATGAGCTTTTATTTGCGGGGCTTACCTACAGGGTTGGAATTCAGTCAATTTCCCTGAATTCAGGACCTGCTCTGAATGGTGGCAGGTTCAGAGCTCAATATGAAGATACTTTGCAAAAGCTGGGGGTGCAAGGGAGTGGTTGAAATGTTTCACTGGTTAGCCAAAGAAGATAGAGGACCTTCAATTCCTCTTTGGCTAACCAGCAAAGCATTTCCTGAGGAGTTCATCAAAGTTGCCACTTCATTCCTGAGGATTTCATCAAAAATGTTCATCAAAGTTGCCAGTTTGCTACCAGAGGAGTTCATCAAACATCTTCATTGGAGTTGCCAGTTTGCTGCCTGCCCTACAGCATTTGGACTCATGTATAACCACAGTTGTGTGAGACACTTTTATAAAATCTTATATTTTTAGATATCTCTTGTTGATTCTGTTTCTCTAGAAAACCCTAGTTAATACAAATTGGTATTGGGAGTGGTTCTTGAGAAACAGAATCTTACAATGGGCTTTTACAATTGCTTTTCTACTCTGACTAGATTCAAAGGCACTAATGACTCCATTTCCAATAATCAAGAGGGGACTGGATTATCTGGATGTGCCTCTTGGCATGACAATGGGGGGTGGGGAAGAGGGAGACATTTCTAGGTCACTAGGAAGCCATTAGTAACTCTGCTTACCTTCTTCTGTCTTAATTTTAAACTACACCCCCAAATATCACAGCTGCTTCTGTATGGATGAGAAAAGACTCTCTCTGGTAGGAGGACAAAACATTTCAAGACACGTAGGAGCCCTCTGTGAAAAAGGCAAAATACAAATAGGCAGCAAATACTAAGAAGCCAAACCAAGCTGCCAGAAAGACAAGCAGTGCTCAGAAAGAGATGTCTTTATTTGAAGAAAAATACAATGATCCTGGAGGTGGATTACCTGGCTAGGCTCTAACATGAAATGCTATTCTCAGGCCAAAGATTTATTCAGTTCAGTATTTTGTCTTATGCAGAAGCCCTAAGCAATATTTTCTGTAAGGATCTGCCTGCTGTACATGCAACTTTAATTAAAAAAAAAAAAAAAAAGCTAAGGATGTAAATAGACTTCTCTGTCCTCCTTTTGAAACATGTATAGTGTTAGCCTAGAAAATTCTAATGGGGGAGGAACTAAGATGGCGGCTAGCTGAGACAGGGCGAAAAAAATGCCTCCGTGAAAAACACTAGCTAAAAACCAGAAAGTGACCTAGAATACCGGTTACAGCGATACACCAACTGGATGAGGGCTCCTAGCTCCAGAGGGGCTGTATACTTGTTGAAACCAGGAGTCGGCATTCTGAAACAAGTGAGTAAGCTGGCTGGAAGACCCGCAGCCGCGTGGTGGGCTGGGGAAGCCAAGGTTCAGCGTATGGAGACCAGCTGGCTGGTTTAAGGAAAAAAAAAAAAAAAAAAGGAATGGCTCCAGTAGCAATTGTGGGACCCACGCAGAAAAACACAGCAAGAGGGGGCTGGGCCGGCCTCTTGGCGTCTGGCCGGGAAAATAGCCCGCAGCAGATACCCTTGGGTTCGGGGGAACGGAGGGGAGAGCCGGAAGCAGAAAGAAACCCCGCGGCTAGCAGCTAGCCCCCAGAGGGCTGGATAAACTCCTGCCCGGGGCCATGCCCACAGCCCAGAGCCCCGCCAGTCTTCTCGGAGCTGGGAAGGAGGAACTGTGTGAGGAGGAGGGGGCTGAGACACCCCGGTCAGCCATTTTTGCTTCAGACCGGGAGTGCGCCGCAGCATGGCCTGGCGGCCCGGGGCTTCCCTTATGGGATGGTGCGCACTGGTGATGTAGCACAGCCTTCCCTTGGCTGAGCTACTGGAGGAGCACGGCTGGGAGGGGAGATCTGCTTGGAGAACCCAGGGGCGCTATGCCAAGTCTGGTGGTTTATGGATCAGCGAGAGTGAGAGGCTGGGGCTGAACTGAAATGAAGGCTTAGACTTGTGCGGTGGCCTTGAATCTCCAGGATCCTGGGGGATTTGAACATTAGAACTGCCCTTCCTCCCTGGCTACCCGTACACACGCCCCACATTCAGGGCAGACAGCTCCAGCAACACACCCAAACTGAGTTCTCCAACTGAACCCACAAGAATCATTTCCCCACACAAAGCAGAAAAAAGGTTGAGAACTGACTCGAGGGATGTAGGTGACTCACAGACGCCATCTGCTGGTTAGTTATAGAAAGTGTATGTCACCAAACTGTGCTCCTGAAAAATTAGATCGATATCCCTTTTTCTTTACAACTTGAAAGAGCCCTATCAAGCAAAACAAATGCCAAGAGGCCAAAAACAACAGAAAATCTTAATGCATATGATAAAACCAGAAGATATGGAGAATCCAACTCCAAACACACAAAACAAAATATCAGAAGATACAGTATACCTCGCAAAGTTAATCAAAGATCTACAATCAAGGAATGAAAACATGGCAAAGGATTTAAAGGACATCAAGAAGACCATGGCCCAGGATATAAGCTACATAAAGAAGACCCTAGAAGAGCATAAAGAAGACATTGCCAAGAGTAAATAAAAAAATAGAAGATCTTATGGAAATAAAAGAAACTGTTGGCCAAATTAAAAAGACTCTGGATATTCACAATACAAGACTAGAGGAAGTTGAACAACATCTCAGTGTCCTAGAAGTTGACAGAACAGAAAATGAAAGGACAAAAGAAAGAATGGAGAAACAAATCAAAAAAATCGAAATGGATCTCAGGGATATGATAGATAAAATAAAACGTCCAAACTTAAGTCTCATTGGTGTCCCAGAAGGGGAAGAGAAGGGTAAAGGTCTAGAAAGATTATTCAAAGAAATTGTTGGGGGAAAACTTCCCAAACCTTCTACACAATATAAACACACAAAGCATAAATGCCCAGCGAACTCCAAATAGAATAAATCCAAATAAACCCACCCCAAGAAATATTCTGATCAGACTCTCAAATACTGAAGAGAAGGAGCAAGTTCTGAAAGCAGCAGGAGAAAAGCAATTCACCACATGCAAAGGAAACAACATAAGATTAAGTAGTGACTACTCAGTGTCCACCATGGAGGCGAGAAGGCAGTGGCATGACATATTTAAAACTCTGAGAGAGAAACATTTCCAACCAAGAATACTTTATCCAGCAAAACTCTCCTTCAAATTTGAGAGAGAGCTTAAATTTTTCACAGACAAACAAATGCTGAGAGACTTTGCCGATGAAAGACCTGCCCTACTTCAGATTCTGAGGGAAGCCCTGCTAGAGGAGAGACAGGGAAAGGAGAAAGAGATATAGAGAATTTTAACAGACATATATAGTACCTTACATCCCAAATCACCAGGACACTCACTTTTCTCTAGTGATCACAGATCTTTCTCGAGAAGGGACCATAAGCTGGGACATAAAACAAGCCTCAAGAAATAAAAAAAAAAAAAAAAACATTGAATATACTCAAAGCACATTCTCCAACCACAATGGAATACAAATAGAAGTCAATAATTTTTGAACTGTAATTCCACTAGTCACTTCCTACATGATATAAAATACACAAACTCTAAGGACAAATCAGTGGTTTTGAACTCAGTGTAAAATATGTAATTTTAGACAACTATATAAATGTGGGGGAATAAAGGAGTATAGGAACATAGTTTATGTGTCCTATTGAAGTGAAGGTGGTATCAAAGAAAAACAAGATTGATATGGATTTAAGAGGTTAATTTTAAGCCCCACAGTAAACACAAAGAAATTATCAGAGAATATAACCATAGAGATGAAAAGTAGAGTTTGGGTTAAGAGAAATGGGGGAAGGGGCAATGGGGAGTTAAGAAATGAGTGTAGGGTTGCTGTTTGAGGTGAAGGGAAATTTCTAGTAATGGATGGTCGGAAAGAGCATTACAACATTCTAAATGTGATTAATCCCACTAATGAAAGGCTAGGGAGGGAGTGAAATGGGAAGATTTAGGCTGTATATATGTTTCCACAACTGAAAAAAAAGACAGTCTAACTAGATGAGAATTGAATGCTAAGGATGAACTTGGATGGGACTGGAGGATGGAGGACAGGTGGCTCAAAGGGACACAGTTGAGACATAAGGAAAAGGAAATATAGAATGTAAGCTTTGTATCATTGTTGAATCTATTGTACTTCTTAGCTGCGCTTAATGGGATTGCATAAAAGAATGTTCTTGTTCGTGGGAAGTGTATACTTGAATTATAGTGAATGCTCAAGGATGTGTGCAGCTAACTCTCATATGTTCAGATGACAGAGCAACAGATGATGGATGATAGGGAGGGAGGGAAAGAAATAGCAATGTGACAGCAAGTTAAAGTTGGTGGATTGAGCTACTGGGGGAGGGGTGGTCAGGGTATGATGGCATTATGTGTATGGGGCTAGTATTGTTTTTGCAACTGTTCATATAACTTTGAATTTATTTCAAAAAAAATAAAAAATAAAAATAAAAAAAATAAAAAAAAAGAGGGGACTGACACTCCAAGAGTGATTTGGCAAGGGAGATGCACAAAATATTATCACTGGATTCTCCTAATAACACTCTTGCATGAAGCAAGGCTCTGGGTGACAGTGTTTTCAACACCTTAAAGTTTTGCAGAGTTAAGAACTATAATGATATTGGTTGGTTGCTCTTGGCTTTGCTGGATAAAGTTATAAGAGAAAGGGATGAGCTAAAGGCTTCAATTAAAATGTAAGCACTGTATGACAGATGTAAAGGCTTCTATGTATGCCATGAAAGAAAATCTGTGGCCACAGACTTGAGCTTTTTGAAAACCAGACCCAGAGTCTCATTGTGCAAGTAGCAGATTTATAACACAAAGTACAATCTCAACCTCACAGGGTGTCCCTTGTTAAATTAAAGGTACTCATTGGAAAAGAATGGGATCCTGAAACTAGGCGGGGACACAGGGATTGACAGTATTGACAGTGAGGAAATTGGAACCCTGGATTCTGCTGAGTCTTTGATATACCAGTAGTGGTCTGTCCTGAGGAAACAGCCCCCCCCCCACCTCCATCCAGTCTGCCATAAGGAGACAGCTACCCAACCTCCAGCTTGCTTTGAGGAAACAGCTTCCCAACCTCCAGCCTGCCCTGAGGAGGCTGCCATCCAACTCCCATCTAAAGAGATTAACCCTTCAATGTCTGCTAAACCTGTAATCACCTCCTCTGAGAATGCAGCCCTCCCTCCACTGTCTGGAGAGATTAATGCTGTTTCACCAGATGAAACTGCAATGGAATGTCAGTAGCTTAAGGGATACATCTAATTCTTTCCATGATCCACCACTGGCACCAGTCTTTGTTTCAAGACCCATAACTAGACTAAAGTCACAAGATGCCCCAAAATGGTGACGTAAAAAGTGTGACCCATGAGGAAGTATGCTGTACTCCAAAAGAACCGTATGAATTTTCCAACTTATACAGACAGAAATCAGGGGAATATGTGTGGGAATGGATATTAAGTGTGTGGGAAAATGATGGAAGGAATATAAAGCTGGTCAGGCTGAATTTACTGAAATGAACCCCCTAAGTAGAGTCTCTGCATTCAATGTTGAAGTTTGAGGAGTTAGAAAGGGCATTAAAAGTTTGAGTGGTTGGCTGAAATGTGGATCACAAGATGGCTGACATTACTGTGGTAGTAATGCCAGAATTGTCCTGTATAACGTAGAGAAGATTCAAAGGCTTAGAGAAACTGGAATATTAGAGTGCATTTATCATGGAGGACCTGCTCTCACACCACTGGACTGTCCAGAGGACATATCTTTTACCAGGAATGTGAGGAATAGATTTGTGAGACTAGCTGCATCATCCCTGAAGAGCTCTGTAGTTGCCCTTCAATGCAGGTCAGATATTACTATGGGAAATGCTGTCACTGACCTGGAATCCTTAAATACAATGGGGATAATTGGATCCCAAGTTGGCAGAAGCCATGTGGCATGAATTAATCATCAAAGACAAAGTAGGTGTCGCTACCATAACGGAAAATGGACTCAAGACAGCAGTCAAAATAATCTGACTTGCAGAGAGTTATGGTGTACCTAGCAGTAAAATAGATTAGCAGTTTACTAAATTCTTGGTTGAACTGTATAAGCATAAGTATTCTAGGTCAAGTGAACAAAAGTCAACCTTGAATTACAAAAACAGAATAATGACCCCTTAAAGAATTCCCAGATTTGAGACAGTTTACAGATCTAGAGCCCCTTGAATGAAGGGAAAGCTGATTACCCTTGGGGAAGGACCCTGTTACACTGTCAAAAATTTATATTATTAATTTTCCTCCCAGACTTCCCCAGGGGTTCCTGTACCAGGGTAACTGTACATTAGGGAAATGGAAATGAACAAATATTTCAGGGATAATTAGACACTGCTTCAGAAGTGACATTAATTCCAGGAGACCCAAAACATCACTCTGGTCCACCAGCCAAAGTTGGGGCTTATGTAAGTCAAGTGATTAACGGAGTTTTAGCTAAGGTCCATCTCACAGTGGGTCCAGTGGGTTCCCAGATCCATTCTGTCATTATTTTCTCAGTTCCAGAAAGCATAATTGGAATAAACATGCTCAGTAACTGACAGAATCCTCACATTGGTTCCCTGACTCAAGGAGTGAGGGCTATTATGGTGGGAAAGGCCAAGTGGAAGCTGCTAGAATGGGCCCTGCCTAGCAAAATAGAACCAGAAGAAAAACTGGATCTTTGGAGGGATTGCAGAGATTAATGCCACTCTTAAGGACTTAAAGGATGCAGGAGTGGTTATTCCCACCACATCCCCATACAACTCTCCTGTTTGGCCTGTGCAGGAAACAGATAGGTCTTGGAGGATGACTGGATTATCATAAGCTTATCCAGGTGGGACTCCACTTGCAGCTGCTATTCCAGATGTGGTATCATTGTTTGAGAAAATCAACACATCCTGTGGTACCTGGTATGCAGCTATTGATCTGGCAAATGCTTTTTTCCCAACACCTGTTAGTAAGGACCACAAGAAACAGTTTGCATTCAGCTGGCAAGGACAGTAGTATACATTCACTGTGCAACCTCAGGTATGTATCAATTCCCCAGCCCTATGTCATAACATTGTCCACAGTGATCTTGATCATTTCTCCATCCCACAACATAAAACTGGTCTTTTATTTTGATAATATCATGTTGATTGGACCTGGTGAGCAAGAAGCAGAAACTACTCTAGATTTGTTGGTATGGTATTTGCATGGCAGAGGATGGGAGATAAATCCAACAAAAATACAGGGGCCTTCCACCTCAGTAAAATATCTAGGTGTCCAGTAGTGTGGGGCATGCCAAGATATCTCTTCTAAGGTGAAGGATAAGCTGTTGCATCTGTTCCCTCCTATGACCAAAAAAGAGGCACAACACTTAGTTGACCTCTTTGGATTTTGGAGACAACATATTCCTCATTTGGGTGTGCTACTTCAGCCCATTTACTGAGTGATTAGAAAAACTTTAGTTTTGAGTGGGGAATGGAACAAGATGAGGCTCTGCGACAGGTCCAACCTGCTTTGCCAGCTGCTCTTCCACTTGGACATATGATCCATCTGACCCAATGGTGCTGGAAGTGTCAGTGGCAAATAGAGATGCTGTTTGGACCCTTTGGCAGGCTCCTATAGGAGAGTCACATTGTGGGCCCTTAGGATTTTGGAGTAAAGCCTTACCATCCTCTTCAGATAACTACTCTTCATTTGAGAAACAGCTTTTTTGCCTGCTATTGGGCATTAGTAGAGACAGAATGCTTAATCATGGGCCTCCAAGTTACCATGAGACCCGAGTTACCTATTATGAGTTAGGTGTTGTCTGACCTACAAATCCATAAAGTTGTGCATGCATAACAGAACTATATCATAAAATGTAAATGGTATATATGAAATAAAGCTTGAGCTGGTCCTGAAGGCACAAGTAATTTATGTGAGGAAGTTGCTGAAATTCCCATGCCCCCTACTCCTGCCACCTTACCTTATCTTTCCCAGCCCACAGCTATGACATCATGGGGAGCTTCTTACAATCAGTTGACTCAGGAAGAGAAAACTTGGGCCTGGTTTACAGATGGTTCTGCATGATATGCAGTGTCCACCCAAAAGTGGACAGCTGCAGCAAAGCAGCTACTTTCTGGGATGTTCCTGAAGGACAGTGGTGAGGGGAAATCCTCCCAGTTGGAAGGAGAACTGGCCAGGGGTGCATTTGTATACTGATTCATGGGTTGTTGCTAATGGTGTGGGTGGATGGTCAGGGACTTTGAAGGAACATGATTAGAAAATTGGTGACAAAGAAGTATGGGGAAGAGGTGCATGGTTAGACATTTCTGAGCAGGAAAACATGAAGATATTTGTGTCCCAAGTGAATGCTCACCAAAGGGTGACTTCAACAGAGGAAATTCTAATAATCAAGTGGATGAGATGACCCATTTGGTAGATACACATCAGCTTCTTTCCCAGGCCACTCCTGTCATTGCCAATGGGCTCACGAACATAGGGTCATGGTGGTAGGGTTGGTGGTTATGCATGGGCTCAGAAACATCAATTTCCACTCACAAAGGCTGACATGGCCACAGCTATTGCTGATTGCCCAATATGTCAGCAGCAGAGACCCACACTCATTCCCTGGTATGGCACCATTCCCTGAGGTGATCAGCCTGCTACATGGTAGCAGGTTGATTACATTGGACAACTTCCATCATGGATGATCCAGTGATTTGTTCTTACTGGAATAGACACAGACTCCAGATATGGGTTTGCCTTCCATGCATGAAATGCTTCTGCCAAAACTACCATCTGTGGACTTACAGAATGTCTTATCCACTGTCATGGTATTACACACAGCATTGCTTCTGTTCAAGGAACCCACGTCACAGCAAATAAAGTGAGGGAATGGCCACATGATCATGGAATTCTCTGGTCTTAACCTTGTTCCCCACTGTCCAGAGGCAGCTGGGTTGATAGAATGGTGGAATGGCCTGTTGAAGACTTAAATCTGGTGCCAACTAGGTGGCAATATCTGGCAGGGCTGGGGCTGTGTTCTCCTGGAGGCTGTGTATGCTCTGAATCAGCATCCACTCTATGGTGCTGTTTCTCCCATAGCCAGGATTCATTGGTATATGGATCAAGGATTGGAAATTGGAGTGGCACCACTTACTATCACTCATAGTAATCCACTAGGAAAATGTTTGCTTCCTGTTGCTGCAAGCTTAAGCTCTGATGGTTTACAATTCTTAATTCCAAAATGAGGAATGTTTCCAACAGGAAAAACAACAGTAATTCCATTGAACTGGAAGTTAAGACTGCCACCTGGCCACTTTGGGCTTTATATGCCTCTGAATCAACTGGCAAGGAAGGGGATTACTGTACTGGGTGGAGTGACTGATCCTGACTACCAAGGAGAAAAAGCACTGCAACTACACAATGGAGGTAAGGGAGAGTTTTCCTGGAATACAGGAGATCCCCTAGGGCATCTCTGACTACTACCATGCCCTGTGATTAAAGTGAGTGGAAAACTGTAACAACCCAATCCAGAGAGGACTAACAATGGCCAAAAAACTTCAGTAATGAAGGTTTGGCTTACCCCACCAGGCAAAGAACCTTGGCCAGCTGAAGTGCTTGCTGAGGGTAAAGGGAACATAGAATGAGTAGTGGAAGAAGGTAGTGATAAATAGAACTGCAATCACATGACCAGCTATAGAAATGAGGACTATGATGGCATGAATATTTCCTCCTTTTTTTGTTATGAGTATGTTTGTATTTGTCTGTAAAGCAAACATCTTTGCTTTCTTCTCCATCTTATCCCCTTATCACATGACGTAAGTTGTATTGTTCATCTGCCATATTTAAGTTAAAGGAAATGAATTTTAAGAGTTAGTGTAACCAAGGACTTGCATCCTATTCTGGAGAGATTTAGTGTGTTTCCAGTTGTACAACAGGACAGCAGAGTATTGTTAGGCAAAATATATATCTTCTATTGTTCTCTATTTAGAGATAATGTATGGTTTAAGGTGATGTGTATAACTGCCAAGTTGACAAGTGGTAGACTGTGATGGTTAGGTTCATGTGTCAACTTAGCCAGGTGATGGTACCCAGGTGTCTTGTCAAGCAAGCACTGACCTAACCATTACTGCAAAGACATTTGTGTCTGGTTAATAAATTAGAAGGCTAGTTTATTAAATCATCAGTCAATTGGCTGCAGCTATGACTGATCACATCAACAAAGGGCACATCTTCCACAATGAGAGAATGCAATTAGCTGGATTTAATACAATCTGTTGATGACTTTTTAGTGAGATAGATAGAGGACCTTCACTTCTTTGGCTAACCAGTGAAGCATTTCCTGAGGATTTCATCTTGGTTGCAAGTTCATTCCTGAGGAGTTCATCAAACATATTCATCAAAGTTGCCAGCTTGCTGTCTGAGGATTTCATCAAATACCTTCATTGGAGTTGCCAGCTTGCTGTCTTCTCTATGGAATTTGGATTCCTACATACACACGTTTGCATGAGACACTTTTATAAAATCTTAAATTTATAGATATCTCTTGTTGATTCTGTTTCCCTAGAGAACCCTAACTAACACAAGGAGTTTCAGGGAGGAGGTAGTTTCAGGAAGGGAGCAAGTTATAGATAACAGTGAGCACTGGTGGCCTGATTTTACAGGAAGAGTAGGTTAACCCTTAACTATCCTAGGTGAAGCAAGCTGCCATATGCAGTCTTCAAGGCACTTGGGCAAGGACCTGGGTCTTGGGATCCCACACTCCCCAAGTAAACTCATAAGTTAAGTCCAGATTTTTGAACTCCATAAATTTAGAGGGGTTTTCAGAAAATTTTCCCAATAGTTTCTTACACTGTGCTAAGTTTGTCATAGAAAAAGGGACATGGACCATTTTAGTTCCTATATTCCCATTTGCTATAGGTCTGATAGGCTCAGAGGCTAGGTTTAGGGGATTTTTTTCTCTGACCCTTTTTGATCCTTGATTTGTGGAGGTTTGACTAACAATGGGTTATTTAAAATACCTGATTCCTTTTTTATCTTGAGATAAAATAACTTATTTCTTATTTTACCTTTTAGATATGCTTTATATTCCCCCATTTTACCCTTAAGGTAACATATTTTATAAGCCCCCATTTTACCTTTAAGATAACATACTTTACAAGCTCCCCTCATGGTCCTCTCCTTATAGAGGATTATAAAAACTTGGACATATGGAATTTCAGATTATTTCCCTTTTCTTTTGCAAAAAAAAAAAAAAAGATTTAATTGGCATATGGTGTTAAAGCCAAGAGTGTCATTTTGTGGTCATTCTTCCTTCCCTTCCAATTTGTACTAGGGCCAAGCATCATTACAATAAAGGATGCAGCTCAAAGCCTGCCATGGAAAATCTTACTAAATAGAGAATAAACAGTTTCCAAAAACCTAATAAACCAAGAAAATCTGTTTAAATTGTGTACTCATATCCTGCAACAAGGTAACTATATTCAGCAGAGCTGCAAACAAAGGAGGAGTTATTGTATTAAGTTTACTATAATTAATAGTAATTTGCTAGCTACCATTAGTTTTTCTTGTTGGCCAGAATATTAAATGACCATTAATATTAAATGGCTCTGATAGTTTATACTGATATATATCTACAGCACATTTGGGAGAATGCACCTTTTGATTAGGAGCTACTGCAAGGGCAATGGCAGCCTGCCCAGCCCTGTTCCCTTCTTGGAGTATCAGGGTATTGAATTTCCTGTTTTAACCCATTGTTGGACCAGAGGTTGAACATGCCTGCTTTCTTCAGTTTTAATTTTTAAGTTAGACATGTGTTCACACTTTAGAGTCCTTGTTAGGGGAAGCTAGAGTACATTTAACTTACCCTTTGGGGAGCTTATGCCCTTTTACTCTAGTGTATTAGTTTGCTGGTATTTGTAAATTTTCATCCAGAGTGCTTTAATCCTACTTGGGTTAATTGCATATCCCTTTTTAACTTCAATTCCTTTTCTAAGCAGCAGATTGCTGTATTGGCTGTTAAGACTTTTTCTGCAGCTGCATGCACAGCTCTTAAGAATGGCCAGACATTATTAAGTAGTGATATTGCTAGTTTTCCCATTCTCTTTGACCTTAGAAATAAATTTTCCTTTTTGTAACTTTCTGTATCCATTTTAAGTTTTTCTCCATATTTTAAAAATAAATACTTTCATTTTCCTTTCAAAAACAAAACATCTCTCACACCCTTTACATTTAAGTTATTAAAACAATGTTGGAAACTGTTCTTAAGCAAGAATTTTATAACATACTGTTACCATTAAACTTGTTAAAATAATGCTAAATACTCAAAACACTTCAGTTAATGAATTATTAAACAGAAATACATAATTTTTTAAAAAGAGTTCCCAGAATAAGAGTGGGACATTTTGGGACTATTAAGAAGGACTGAGAAAATGGCATACCATGGAGGGTATAAGGCAGTGGGGTGGTTTGCAGGGATCTAGAGAATATGCCACCTATTCCCATAAAAGAGACTGAGGTGGGCTAGTGTCCTGGAGAATTTAGGCATAATGGAGTAAGTGGCTTCCATGTTTAAAAGGAATGGAATATTTTACCTGCAACTGAGAGCATTACCCATGGTTCCATCAGTGTGTTGGTGGTGACTGGAGCATTTTTGGTACCTGGGCTTTTTCAGTTGTTCGTGGTGAGCCCCAGGATTTTGGGGAGATTGAGCTGTGGATTGATGGCTTTGGGAGTTTGTTCTCTTGCTTGGAGGAACTTGTGAGCAGTCAGACTTTCAGTGGCTTTGCTGTTTGCAGAGTGGACAGGGCTTGAGTGTTTTTGTTTTCCTTTAAGGCTTTTGCTGGTAATTGGCATGCCTGCTTTTTTTCTTGAGAGTGTTCACAAACCATACAATTATCCAAAGATCCAAAGTGTACAATCAGTTGCCCATGGTACCATCATACAGCTGTGCATCCATCACCACAATTATTTTTTTCAATTTTTAGAACACTTTCATTACTCCAGAAAAGACATAAAGGAAAAAAAGGGAAATTTAAATCCTCCCATACCCCTAACAATGCCCCCTCCCTTATTGATTCATAGTTTTGGTACAGCCCATTTGTCACTGTTGATGAAAGAATGTTAAAATACTAACTGCAGTATATAGTTTGCAATAGGTATATATTTTTTCCTATGTGCCCCTCTATTATTAACTTCTAGTTCTAGAGTCCTACATTTGTTTTAGTTCATGAGAGGGATTTCTAACATTTGTTCAGCTAATCATGGACATTGTCCACCATAAGATTCATTGTTTTATACATTCCCATTTTTTAACCTCCAGCTTTCCTTCTGGTGACATATGTGACTCTGAGCTTCCCCTTTCCAACACATTCACACACCATTCAGAACTGTTAGTTATTCTCATTACATGCTACCATCACCCCCGTCCATTTCCAAACATTTAAGTTCACCCTAGTTGAACATACTGCTCATAATAAGCAACCGCTCCCCATTCTTTAGCCTCATTCTATATCCTGGTAACTTATATTTTGTGTCTATGAGTTTACACATTATAATTAAGTCATATCAGTGACATCCTGCAACACTTGTGCTTATGCATCTGTCTTACTTCACTCAATATAGTGCTCTCAAGATTTCTTCACTAACCCATTTTTTAACATGGTTCTGTTCACACACTATACATTGTGTCCCAAGTAAACAATTATTGGTTTCCTGTATAATCAAATATTTATGTATTCAGCACCATTTCCACTATCTAAGGAAACCTCCATTCCTTCCACAAAGAAGGAGGAAGAGTCAAAGAAGGTAGAGAGACAAAAGAAAAAGAAAAAGAGAGAAATGACAGCTAGAAAGCCACAAAAGGAAACATAGTATTAAACTAAAATAGAATAAAGAGTAAGACAACATCATCAATGCCAGAAGTCCCATACCCTTACCGTATGCCCCCCCCCCCATAAGCATTTAGCTTTGGTATATTGCCTTTGTTATATTAAAGAAAGCATAATACAATAGTTCTGTTAATTATAGTCTCTCGTTTTCATTGATTGTATTACCCCCCCCAATCTCACCCAATTTTTAACATCTTGCAATGTTGACTTTCATTTGTTCTACCTCATGTAAAAACATACTTGCACCTTTTATTACAATGGTTGAGAACTCCAGGTTTCACTGATATATACAGTCCCAGTCTTTATCTTTCCTCTTTCCTTCTGGTGTCCCACATGGTCCTAACTTTCCCCTTTCAACCATCTTCACAGTCATCTTTGTTCAGTGTACTTATGTTGTTGTGCTACTATCTCCCCAAATCTTTCCCAAACCTCTCACCCCTGTCTTCTCCTTTCCATCTGCAGTACTTCCTTTAGTGTTTCCTGTAAAGCAGTTATCTTGATCACAAACTCTGTCGTTGTCTGTTTGTCAGCAAATATTTTAATCTCTCCCTCATATTTGAAGGACAGTTTTGCTGGAATAGGATTCTTGGTTGGTGGTTTTTCTCTTTCAGTATCTTAAATATATCACCCCACTTCCTTCTTGTCTCCATGGTTTCTACTGAGAAATCCACACATAGTCTTATCAAGCTTCCTTTGTGTGTGATGAATCACTGTTCTCATTCTCTTGCACCTTTCAGGATTCTCTCTTTATCTTTGATGTTTGATAAACTACTTATTAAATGTCTTGATGTAAGCCTCTTCAGATCTATTCTGTTTGGGGTATGCTGTTCTTTTTGGAGCCATAATATTATGTCTTTCATAAGAGATGGGGAATTTTCATTGATTATTTCATCAATTATTGCTTCTGCCCTTTTTCCCTTCTCTTCTCCTTCTGGGACACCAATGACACAAACATTCCCACATTTCATTACGTCCTTAAGTTCCCAGAAATGTTGCTCATATTTTTCCATTCTTTTCTCTATCTGTTCTTTTGCGTGTAGGCTTTCAGGTGCCTTGTTCTCCAGTTCCTGAGTGTTTTCTTCTGCCTCTTGAGGTCTGCTGTTGTATGTGTCCATTGTGTCTTTCATCTCTTGTGTTGTGACTTTCATTTCCACAGATTCTGCCTGTTGGTTTTTTTGAACTTTTGATTTCTACCTTATGTACACCCAGTGTTTTCATTATATGCTTCATCTCTTTTGCCATATCTTCCCTAAACTTTCTGAATTGATGTAGTATTGTTTAAATTCCTGTATCTCCTTTGAAGTGTTAGTTTTTTCCTTTGGCTGGAAGATAACGTCATTTTTCTTAATGTAGATTGTAGTTTTCTGTTGTCTAGGCATCTGGTTTCCTTGGTTTCCTCAATCAGATTTTCCTAAACCAGAATGGGCTTAGGTCTTAGAAGAAGACAATAGTATGACATCTCCCTAAGGGTGTGTTTTAGAAGATTTGTCCACCCTGTGAGGCCTCAAGTCACTATGCTTTTCTGCCCAGCAGGTGGTGTCTGCCAGCCCATAGTTCCAGACTGGTGAGAGGATGTGTGGACTATGGCTGTTTTTCCCTAGTCTCTGGGGTCCAGTTCTGAATGGAGGGTGGCTAGTAGAGCTGGATCCCACCTCTTTCCTCTTAGGGAAGATAAACCCCTTGGGAGAGGTTATTAGCATTTGAGTAGACTCTCTGCCTCTGCTCTCTCCACCATTGTCTGTGTCAGAACACTGAGCACTGAAAAATGGCTGAGGCTTTCTCCACTGAGCTGAAAAAGGAACAGAAATCCCCCTTTAGGGCCAGTCTGCTGACACCCTCCAGCACTCCAAGGTCAGTCATCACCAAAAGCCTCTGTCAGCTTGTTGGGGATTCATAGCTAGTATTGGGCAGTCCACACTTGTTAATTAAAAACCCAGCTGGAGCTCAGCTGAGCTGTATTTGTTTTCTGGGACAGTGCTGCTCTCTATCACCATGAGGCTTTGCAGTTCAGGCCATGGGTGGAGGGATCCACAGGTTTTACTAGGATTCACAGGTTTTACTGACAGATTTTATGCTGTTATATCAGGCATTCAGGTTGGTGTATGATGAGTGGACAGTCAAATTTGTTCCCCCACAGTTATTGTGGATTATTTCTAGTTGTTTATTATTTGTTCTTGAGGGACAAACTAGCTTCCATTCCTCTCTATGCCACATCTTCTCCATGCCTGCTTTTTAGAGTTAGCCTTGGTTTTTGTTTTCACCTTCTCCTGCTGAGTGTCCTCCAGGTTTCTATTATTAGATACCTTGAAAGTTAGGTTTCTGGGGTTAGGGGGCTAGGTTTCAATTTTTGGAGTTTGTGGTTGTTCTAGTTTGCTAATGCTACCAGAATGCAAAACACCAGAAATGGATTGGCTTTTACAAAAGGAGGTTTATTTAGTTACACAGTTACAGTCCTAAGACCATAAAGTGTCCAAGGTAATGCATCAACAACTGAGTACCTTCACTGGAGGATGGCCAATGGTGTCCAGAAAACCTCTGTTAGCTGGGAAGGCACATGGCTGGCATCTGCTCCCAAGTTCTGGTTTCAAAATGGCTTTCTCCCAGGATGTTCCTCTCTAGGCTTCAGCTTCTCTCCAAAATGTCACTCTTGGTTGCTCTTGAGGTACTTGCCCTCTCTTAGCTTCTCTGAAACAAAAGTCTGCTTTCAAAGGCTGTCTCCAAAATGTCTCTGTAAACTGCAGCTCCTCTCTCAGTTCCTGTGCATTCTTGAAAGTGTCCCTCTTGGCTATAGCAAGCTTGCTCATTCTGCCTGAGCACATATAGTGCTCCAGTGAACTAATTCAGACCCACCCTGAATGGGTGGGGCAACACCTCCTTGGAAATTATCCGATCAGGCTCATCACCCACAGTTGGGTGGGTGCATCTCCATGGAAACACTCAAAGAATTTCAATCTAATCAACACTGATACATCTGCCCACATAAGATCACATCAAAGATAATGGCATTTGGGGGGACATAATACATTCAAACCAGCACAGTGGTTTATATCAGAAATGGCTTGAGAAATTCTCAGATGGAAGAAAAAAAAGGGCAGGGTTTTCAGCGTATGAGCCTAGGTGCTGTTTAATTTGAGAAAGGTCAGAAAGAGAGAGAGGAACCTGGAATAGGATGGTCCCCTTGGTCCAGACACTTTTCACAAGGGTAGGATAGGCTGAGGTCAGGAGGAGAGGGCCCTTTTCACTCCTCTTGTCAAGACTTCACTCCACTTGCCAAGACCCTGACAATGACTGTCAAGGTTAAAAGAATTTGGGGAACAAGAGTTCCATGTTCTGGCCAGGTTATGCATTACCTAATTTGTATTGTGGCTATGTGGCCCATGATTAGAAAGAAGGTGTATAGGGTAAGGAGAAATTCCAGCTCTCAAGCTTAGGAACAATGAAGAGGGTGTCCCCCCTTGAGAGTTCCCAAGCTCCAGTGCAGTGATGGAGGAGTGGATAGTGGTGTCCCACTGTCCTACTTGCTCCTAAGGTACAGGACCCAGGAGTAGCAACTCCCACCTAGTGCTAGGATTCCAGAAAGAGAGTGCTAGAGAGAGAGAAAGAAGGCAGTTTCTCCTTACCCTGAGATGATTCACTTGTGTTGGGTGCTGAAATCAGGCAAACGACTTCCGACCCTCCTTATGGAGGTTCCATCTCTATTCTTGATTCCTGGGTTTTGGCACCAAAATGTTAGGTTTTTTCATCAAGAAGAGAAGAGAAGAAAACTCTATCAAAAAGATTTTTATTGTCTGGCAGTGTGCAGGTAAGCTGAAGCCTAAAATAATGTCAACAGCTTCAAGTCAAGGGAACAGTAGGGCTTATAAAGGATGGTTGGTGGGAAGTTCTTTTTTCTGGGATGGGGAGGCTGACAGGTTTAGGTTTGCAGTTTTTCGGTGACTACTTTTGTGAAAGGGGGCAATTGGTAGGTTTCCATTGGCTGGTTTGACAGTGGGGTCTTGGGAGTGGGAAAGTTTACAATTTTAAATGCTATGGCAAGCTTGCAGAATTCCTGAGGGTGGGGTGTTGGCTCATTGCAGAGGTGTAGAATTTCTAAGGGTGCAGGTTTGGGTGAGGCCCCATGGCCTAAACCTATCTCCAATAACCCAACAAACCAAGGAAAGCCATAAGCTGTTTAGGAGTATTAAAACTCATGGAGAACTTTTTGCCTGCTCCAGCCCAACTCAAATGAAGGACCATAGAACACTCCAGATACACACTTACCCATGAATTTAAGTAGGGACTTATTTACAGGAGAATATTTCCCAATGGTGGCCATTTAGGAAAGGAAGTCAATATCCATACAAACAAGAAGATTGCCTTATATAGCTCAGTTGAGTCTCACTAGAGATGTTTAAAAAGAAGACTCAGCTGAGTCTTATGCAGGTTGATTTCAGCAGAGCCTCATGAGATTGGTTACAAAGGAACCTCAGCTGAGTTTTGTGAAAGTTGATTACCCACTGTGATTAGGCTCAAAGACCTTCATTGTCTGTGCTCTGGTCATGCAAGTCGATGCATGCTGAAGCCGCCACACTTTTCCCTAAGGGAGTGGGGTGTGTGCTGACCCTGGGGCTGCCACAATCTACCCCATGAAGAAGTTACCATTGACCACAGGAAAAACAATGTATCTATATTCCACAACAGTATAAAAGATGACAGAGCATTAGGAGTTCCCACAATGTGATGCTGCCATGGCCAAGAAAGGGAATTAAACCATTCTGCTGGTAATTGATAAGGCTTGTGACTTTTCCAGATATCCTGATGTGTTCGATTCTCTCAGCGGTGTATTCCACACAGTCTTATTTGCAGGGGTCACAGTTCCAGGTAGATCAGTGGCACCCAACAATGGTATCTCAGTATTTAGATTTTATTTTCGCCTAAAATAAACATACAGAAGCTGAGAAATTGAAGTGATGGTGAAGGTAGGTAAAGACCTGTTTGGCCTCTGTGAAATGATTGCTGAAGTTTTCTGTCTCTGTTACAGG
This sequence comes from Choloepus didactylus, assembly GCF_015220235.1. Lineage (NCBI taxonomy): Eukaryota > Metazoa > Chordata > Mammalia > Pilosa > Megalonychidae > Choloepus > Choloepus didactylus. The sequence goes on from NW_023637579.1 coordinate 610,232, forward strand.
CACAATTATCCTTTAGAGAGTTACAGGAGACTTCTCTTCCAAAGACTTGAATTCTTATTTCCACTATACAAAGTTTCCCTGTTTATATTCATTACCTGTAATGAAATTCTACAGGGGTACATAGAGACTTATTTTTTTGAGCTCCATTTCCTGTATGTCCCTAAGCTTTTTAACCTATGAAACATTCTGATTTTCTCCAGATTGGCAGCTATTAATAGAAATTTTTAAAATAATGACAAATTGGCAAAATTAATAAAAATAGGCAAAGATTTGTGGGGGCTTGGTTAAACCATTGTTGAGGGTTCCTGTTTCTGATGAAGTTAGAATGTTCTATTGATTGTGTTAACATCTTATAAGGTAACAGAAACACTTCTATTTTTAGCTCATTTCCTAGACTTTCCACAAAGCTTCATAGCCTCTATAAATATAGTTATTCTCTCAAAATTGACAACTGTAAGAATTTTCAGAATGAAGGCAAATTGGCTGATTTCCTAAAACATCTTCTGAGTGGTAGTACCTAACATTACAAATATAGGGTCAAGTACCACATGCAAGAATTAGACCCAATTTTTTGTGGTAAGAGTCCCACTCTGTGCCACATCATTTTTTTCTTTTACTTACTTTCCTTTAAAATTCTTTCTAAAGTGCATTTCATTTTTCCTTAATTTAGTGGTTACTGGTCAATTATTGTTTCCTTTTCTTGCGGTTGTTGATTTAAAATATAATATGAATTTCCTTATGCTGTAATATTAGGACAAAACCTTATAAAATATAATTTTAAAGGGTTGTATGATTTCATGGATATGTTTTAATGTAATTCAATATATTTATAATCAGAAATAAAATTGAGAATGCATTGAGTCTGCAATACCCTAGGAAACATTTCTAAAGACTTCTCTTTCTTTACCTTAAGCATTTCTCTATTAAGTTTATTGCTAATAAACACTATTTTGAATTTAAGAACCCCCAGTCAAAGAATCCTGACCAATTAGGAGTTAAAGGAAAACTGGTTTCTGAAGGACAAAATCATCAATTCCCCAAGATTTGTCAGAGGACTTCCTAAAAAATAAAAATAAAATACACATGTGGATTCAGCCAAAAGATTTAGGGTAAACATGAATGTCCCTGAGAAGCTACTCCTTGAATGTCAATAGAAAAGAAAGAAGTAGGATCATAGATTTTGTAATGTCTCTTTAGATTACGCAAAAGAAATAGTAATGTTAATGAGGTTACAGTTGTTACCTCATTTATCAGGTATATACATATGTATGTTTTTGTTCATGTGTTTCTTTTAAAGGAGTGATATTGAATTCATTGAGTTGTGGCATGTCAAGAACATTAATGTACATAAATATTTTTGTCCCCATGACTTATGATGGTGTATGCTCAAGAAGACACTGAATGTTTCTGATTCTTGTGTTCACTTCAGGGGATAAGTTGTAAAAATGGTATTTGAAGATCCATGTGTTAGATAGTCCTAACTGAAAAGATTGAAAACATAATGATGCAAAAATTATATAAAAATTGTAGCAGTGCAAGAATTATGAATGAATTATTTCTTGAGGTGCATTCTAGAGGATAACTAAGAAATTTACAGGCAAAAGAGTTTTGTTTGGCATTTCTTGAAAATTGCTTCCTGTAAATGAAAAGTAGTCCTTAAAATATTAAAGGAAAGCTCAAGCTATCCAGTGCAGAATTTACTATGAAAAAAATGTGATATTTGTTCATTGGATATAAGGAAATTCTTATGTTCCGTGTAGGTTTTTTAATACATCATTGTGTTGCAGCTGTTTAACAATTGATGAGGGGTGGGAATCTCACTCATTATGTTCCTTTCCACACACTGAAATTGTTAAGTAATTTCTAAATGCCAATTAGGTAATAAGGAGCATGGGAAAATCCCTGAACTGCCTCGTATGTCCAAGGTTTTCCATTTAGCCATCATGCTGCACTATGGAGTAGCTGTGTGATAATTTCAGCAGAGAGAAATGAGAAATTTTACAAACTGAAGGGAAAGATGCAATCTTATTTGATGCAGAATAGGTAGGAGACCTCCAAGGATCAATAACAATGCATGGTTTTGATTACAAAAATAAAAACAGTTTTCAGTCTGTTTTCACCCAGTAACCTGCATCTTAGGTTAGTAGTGTCAACTTAATCACTGAGAACTATTTTTCTAATTAATAAAATCATCTGCTTAAATGATTTTCCCTTATTTAGAAAAATGAGGATGATAGAAGTTGCATATAATTGCAATGATTATTATATGAAAACAATTTTGGCAAATTAAATATTTGGCAAAAACACAAGAAATTCATATGAATATAACCAATGTAGGCAAATCAACATTATTATTATCATAATTCACATAAACAGTAACAAAAATTATAAACTACATTTGCAATAACAAATGAAATATATAAATAAGTGTTAATAAATATGTGTAATCTAAAATTTTTATTGTTGAAAAAACTTAGAATTCATCATTTCTAAGTTTCAATATATGAATATTAAAATTATGGAAATTAGATATCCACTAAATAATTATTTTCATCCTTGAAAAACAGCTATGATTGAAACAAGATTTCTTTAAGATTTTAAATGCTTCAAAGACAAACTCAAGTAAAGTAATTGTAGCTAGAATAGTTATTTAAATGAAGATATTCTGGAAAAACATAGAAAAGCATGTTAGCCATTCATCAATACTGGGAATCATTCCTGCTGGAAGGAAGGATGCTGTGAGGAAGACACATTTCAGACAGAAACATTTCTGTGAACAGGTAAGTAGGGGAAGGAGCGTGAGAGTAAGAGATATCTGACTACAAATTGACAAAGGAAAAATGCAATCAGATTTTGAATGAGATAAACCTTTTGCAGATAATGCTGCAAAGGAAGAAAGGATAGACTCATGTATGTCTTATAGAACACTGAAATGAAAGAGTGATAGGAATAAATTATCTGGTCTCATTGGGATTAGCACCCTTCTCAGAGGATCTCAGATACGTTGATGTATATTTTTATATAAAGAGTTTCTAAGTCATTTAGCCATGAAACCAGAGACATAAGAACCCATTCTTGTCATACATGAAGAGATCCAGTAGTAAATGTAGAATGTTCATAAAAAATAGGCTGGTACAGAGACTCTCTTACAGAGCATGTCTGGGACAAGTTTTTGATGTTGAATAAAATAAGAAAATAATCATTGGACATTTGCACAAAGAGTTTGAAAGAAATAAAAGGAAATAGTGTATACAATAATCTCAAAAACTAAAAGGTATGTGGGATTGTTCTTATGTCAAATAAGTTCATGATCCTCTCATGTTATGAAATTGAAATTAATATATATTAGCAGAGTTAGGAAAAAAACAAAATTATGTGCATTTGTTGATTTCTAAATACTGTCTTTTGTCCATTTTCCCTATGCTGACATCCAAACATCTGCATTTAAATGTGGGTTATGTAAAATATCTCCATTTGATTTATAGCATCATTTCATAATTCTGTACTTTGACTGCAGGGATACTGAGGCATATTGCCAGAAATGGACACCACCATAGTCACAAAATTTGTCCTTAGAGGTACCCCAGGTTCCTGGAGGCTGCAGGTTGTTCTGGGTCTGCTGTTCTTAGGGACTTATCTGGGAGCCCTGACGGGAAATTTTCTAGCTCTTACTGTCTTTGTAAAAGACCCATATCCACACTTCAATGCATTTCTTTAAACAGAATTTATGCCTCACAAATCTTTGCTGAATTTCAGTTACTGTTTTCAGAGTGATTGTGACTCATCTGACAGGCAGCAAATTGATTTCTCTCCTAGCACGTGCCACTCAGGTTTTCCTGTATTTCTTCTGTTCATCACAGAATTGGCCTTCCTTGTGGTGATGTCCTATGGCCACTATGTTGCCATTTGCCACCCTCTGCACTGTGGGCTCAACATCACACCACATCTGTGCACACAGGCAGCTGGTGGCTCATGGGCAAGTGGGCTGGTCTATTCCTGTATCTACAAAGGCAATATGTTCAGGCTTCCCTTCAAAAAGTCCAGTGTGATCCATCAATATTTCTATGATACCTCAAATTTCTTCAGACATTCAGTTTTCTGATTCTGTTGTCCTAGCTCTTTGTGTTTGCTTTGTCAAACCAAGTGCCCATCAAAAAATAAATGCATAAAAATTATTGTATCTACACACCATATAATATTATTCATCTGTAAAAAGGAATGAAGTTTTAATAATACATCAATGTATATTAACCTTGAAGGCATCATGTCAAGTGAAATAAGCCAGACACCAAAGGACAAATATTGTATGATTTCACTGATACGGAATTAGTAGTATAAGCAAATTCATAGGGTCATAAACTAGAATAGAGTTTAAGATGGTACAAGGTGGGATAGAGAATGGGAGGTTAATTCCTAACTTGTATAGATTTTCTGTTTGGGGTTATATAAAGTTTGGTAACTGACTGTACTAAATTACGTACTTGAGGGTACTATAATGAAAAATCTTAGGTCCTATGTATGTATATATGTTACCGAAATTAAAAGAAAGCAACAACAGCAACAAAAGGCAAAGAACTGCAAAACCACTAAGAATGAACCCTAAGGTAAACTATGTGTGTCCTTAATAAAGAATTATCATGTGTATAAAGAATCTCAAGCAGAATTGTTCAATTGTCTAAATATAAACATGAATCTGTGAAATGACTCCTTGAATAATATTCAGTGGGGAAATAAGCAGGATCATGGATTTTTTAAACTCTCCATAAATTGTGAAAATGAAATGTTCATGTTACATAATATAAATGAGTTTCCTTATTTCTCAGGTATATTTGTATGTTTTAATTCATGCATTTCCTTAAAATGGATAATGACAAATATGCTGATATAGTTGTGATATGTCTAATGATCAATAGCATATTGAATTATTTCTGCTCCAAATTATAAATAGATACTCATAGAGTGTCTGATTGTTTCTGATTCTGGCTTTATTATAGGTGATTAGTTTTAGAAATGGTACCTGTATGTAATACGTAGAATGAACTTAAAATATTGAAAATATAATGATACAGAAATTACCAAGAAATTGAGCTAGTATAAGCATTAAAAATTAAATATAGCTTGTATTAGATTGTAAAGAATAGCTAAATAATTCAGAGGCAACGAGTCACCTTAGAATTTCATGGGAATCAATCTCCATAAACAAAATAGTCTTTTAATGTGAATGGATATATCAAGATATATCAAGTGACATTTTTACTATAAAAAATTTCTTATATTTATTTGCTGGATTTATGGAATACATATCCTCTGTCTGGATTTTTAATATACAATTGCATTTCATGTGATTAAAAATTCATGAGGAATAGATAACCAACACATTTAGGATTTTTCCCACATTTTAAAATTATAAAGTAAATAATTTATAAATATCTCTGACATAATAAGTAGCAGGGTTAAACTCAGAACTCTCCCTCTCTCTTACACCCAAGAATATGCATTTCACCGTCATGATACACTCTAAAGGAGAAGTTGTATGGTGAGTTTAGCATAGGGAAAATTAAAATTTGTAGAGACCAAGAAGAAAGGTGCAATGTGAAAAAACAGAGGAGTGAAAGTTCTAAGATAAAGAAGATGGATTTGATAAAGGAAACTAAAAAATTATCAAGAATTTTGTTTATGTCCAATAGCCAAAACTAAGGTCAATAGCGTTGACACAATCACTGAGTATTGTTTTTGACATTAAATAGAATTCTCAGCTCAGATTTTTTCTGTTCTTCATGTAAATGATGATAGAAGAAACATGCATAATTGAAAGCTCATTCTAGAAAAACAATTTGCATAAATATTTTCCAAAAACACTAGAGCTTCACATTATATAATCAATGAAAGTAAATAAACATTATTATTACTATTATACATGTAAAGTGCTAGCCAAATTGTATATTTTTTGTAAATATAAATGGATTTTATGTGAATAAAGAAAAAAATACAAATTCTAAAATTTTATATTACTACCCCTCTATTCTGAGATTTCAGTATACAAAAATTCAATGTTTCTGAAATGAAATGCCTCAAGATAATGAGTATAAGAATGAAAAAGATAAATAAGAATGAAACACTTTTTCTTTTTGACTTGGAATGCTTTGAAACAAGCGCTAGTAAAATAGTCATGGTTACAATGGTCATTTTGAATGAGGATATTTCAGCAAAATCTAGAAAAGTATGTAGGCCAGAAAGTGAGTTCTTCATCAAATATTGCAATTCATGCCTGATGGAAGGAAGGGTGAATTGAGAAGGAGTAAGGACAAGTGGTACATTATTCTTAGATACAGTTTGCAAGTGAAAAGGTAAATTAGAGAGACAGCAAAGTAAATCTTGCTATGTGTTGCAACAGAAAAATGGAATCATACACATTGAATCAAATAAAATCTTTTATGGACATGATGCAAAGAGAAAAAATAACCAAATATGCATTTCTTATAGAACAACTGAAATGAAAGAGTGGTGAGAAATATTATTTTTGGTCTTCTTAGAATTCAAACCATTCCCAGGAAACCTCAGACCATTCATCAGTTTTCTTACAGAAATAGTTATCTAAGGCATATGACAAAAAAATTGGAGATATCAGCAATCATGCTAGTTGTCCCTTGCATCTGAAGATAATTGGCAATAACTGTAGAGCTGTGGAATGTTCAAAAACACAGGTTATATGAGGGGAGATCATTTGCTAATGAAGAGAATGAAAAAATAATCACTGGATGTGATCCAGCAGAGTATGTACATATGTTGTAATGAAATAGTGAAAATGTGACACAAAAACTGAAATGTTTATATGTCTTGATTTTAGTTTAAATCATTTAATGGATTTAGATTCTTTGATCCCATTAATGTTGAAATTATCATATATCAGCACATTTAAGAAAGAAAATGAAATAGGAAATATGTGCAATCTTTGACTTCAAAATACTGTATTGTGTACATTTCCTCTAAATTGAATTACTAATGAAAAACCAGATATTTATAACAATGGTAGCATTTTATTTATTGGTAATGCAGAATGTTTCCATTTTGTTTTTACATGTTCTTATCATTTTATTCTTTGATGATGGGGATACTGCAAAATACTACGAGACATGGAAAATCTCACTAATGTCATGGAATTACTCCTCATGGATATGTAAACCTCTCGAGAGCTCCAACTCTTGCAAGTCTGCTGCTTTTAGTGATTTATCTAGGAGCCCTGACTGGGAATCTTCTGTTACTATCATTGTGATTGGCCCAGATTTGCACTATTCAATGTATTTCTTTACGACAATAGGCAATTTATCCACCCTAGGTCTTTGCTTCATTTCAGTTAATCTTCCCAAATAGGCTGTGAATTTTTGACAGACAGTAAATTCATTCCTCTCCCAGCATGTGCTGCTCAGATTTTCCTGCTTATCTTCTTTGTAGCCACAGAGGTTGCCTTCCTTGTGCTGGTGTCCTGTAACCACTATGGTGCCATTTGCCACCTTCTGCACATGGGGCTCACCATCAACCCGTGTCTGAGCACACAAGCAGCAGGTGGTTCATGGACAAGAGGGTTGGTCTAGTCCTCTATACACACAGGAACCATGTTCAGTCTTCCAGTCACAGAGTCCAATGTGATCTGTCAATGTTTCTGTGATGTGCCTCCAATTTTGAGGATCTCCTCTTCCGTTGTTCAGTTTTCTGAATTTATGGCCTGTGATGGTTTGAATCTATTATGTCCCCTACAAAAGCCGTGTTCTTTAATGTAATTTGTGGGGCAGAGTTATTAGTCTTTTGATTAGGGTGGAAATTTGATTGAAAGTTTCCATGGAGGTGTGACCCTGCCCCCTTCAAGGTGGGTCTTAATGAGATCGCTGGAGCCCTTTAAGAAAGCTCATGGAAACAATGAGCTCAGAGAAGCTGAGAGATACATTTTGGAGAGAATCTCAGAGCTGACCAGATGCTTGGAGATACAGACAGAAAGACGTTTGTAGATGCTAAACTGAGAGATGAAGCCCAGCGTTTGCCTTGGAGAAGCTAAGAGAGGAAACCTAGATGATTAGAGAGAAACACCCTTGGAAAACAAGAAAGAATGCACAGAAGCTGAGAGAAAGAAGCTAAGAGAGACAGAAGCCCAGAGATATTTTGGAGAAAGCCATTTTGAAACCAGAAACTAGAAGCAAAGGGACAGCAAAAGCCAGACACATGCCTTCCCAGCTGACAGGTGTTCCAGATGCCATTTGCCTTCCTTCAGTGAAGGTGTCCTCTTGTTGATACCTTAGTTTGGAAACTTTTATGGACTTATTTGTAAACTAAAAAATCCCCTTCACAAAAGCCAATCAATTTTTGGTATTTTGCATTAATGGCAGTTTTAGAGACCCAGAACATGGCCTTAGCTATAAATGCTTGAATTGTCTTAGTATGTTGTGGCTTTTTGTTTAAAGTACCATTTATTTTCAATGGTAATTTAGGTACATTCTGCAAAAGCACTTAACAAAGCCCTATGTATCTATACTCCACAGTTGGAAATTCTGCTTGTAATTTATTCATTTACTGCTATCTTTTGTATCACTTCAAATAAAACATCCATTAGCAATCTTCTTACAGCCATGCTCTATACCATGGTGCCAAAATTCATAAGCCCCATCACCTATAGCCTGCAGAACACAGAGATTAACACCCAGAATGTTTCACAGATATATTGATTTCCCAGTCAGGGTTTTCTTAATTTAAAAATTCTGAAAAATATTTTTAAAAGTTAAATTTATATTTCATATGAAATTAAATTTGAATCTACCCTTGTAAGATATGGAGAGCTTTGTTGCCTGTATACCTTTTTGTTCTATACATATGAGATAATGAGCTATACACCTGTTTCCTATCTTTGCAAAACAATAACTTTGTGTAATTTATTCATTATTCTGAAACATGATGTCCACATTTTTAGAATGTTTTGGATAAAGTGTAGGTTGATTTTGAGCAAAAATCAAAAAATAATGTCATATGGAGAAGACCATGGGTGAGTAACTTAACAGATGCCTATAAATTTTAGAGTACTTCAAAGTATAGGGGTAAGGAAGATGGCAGCTAGCTGAGACAGAGCAAAAAAACACCTCCATGAAAAACACTAGATAAAAACCAGAAAGTGACCCAGAATACCAGTTACAGTGATGCGCCAGCTGGACGAGGTCTGCTAGTATCACAGGGGCCATATAATTGGTGAAACTGGGAGTCTGCATTCTGAAACAAGTGAGTAAGCTGACTGGAATACCCGCAGCCATGTGGCATTGTGGGGAAGCCAGGGCTTGGCGTTTGGAGACCGACTGGCTCTTTTAAAAAAAAAAAAAGCAAAAACCCAGGAGCAGCTGCAGTTGCAATAGTGGGAACCATGCAGTAAAACACAGCAAGAGGAGGCTGGGTGGGCCTCTTGGTGTCTGGCCTGGAAGATAGCCCGCTGCAGATACCCTTGGGGCTGGGGGAATGGAGGGGAGAGCCGGAAGCAGAAAGAAACCCCATGGCTAACAGCTGGCTCCCCGGAGGGCTGGATAAACTCCTGCCCGGGGCCATGCCCACAGCCCAGAGCCCCACCAGTTGTCCTGGAGCTGGGAAGGAGGAACTGTGTGAGGAGGGGGGTTGAGACACCCCATTCAGCCATCTTTGCATCAGGCTGAGAGCACCCCTGCATGGACCAGTGGCCCGGGGCTTCCCTTGAGGGATGGCATGCGCTGGTGATATAGCACAGCATTCCCTTGGCAGAGCTCCTGGAGGATCATGGCTGGGAGGGGGGACCCGCTCAGAGAACCCAGAGACACTATGCCAAGTCTGGTGGTTTGTGGGACAATGAGAGAGAGGGTCTGGGGCTGAAATGATATGAAGGCTTAGACTCTTGTGGCAGCCTTGAATCTCTGGGAGCCTGGGGGATTTGAATATTAAAGCTGCCCTTCCTCCCTGGCCACCTGTACACATGCCCCACATTCAGGGCAGGCGGCTCCAGCAACATACCCAAACTGAGTTCTCCAACTGAACCCACAAGAATCATTTCCCCACACACCATGGGAACAAGGTTGAGAACTGACTTGAGGGGTATAGGTGACTCACAGACGCCATCTGCTGGTTAGTTAGAGAAAGTGTATGTCACCAAACTGTGTTTCTGAAAAATTAGATTGGTATCTTTTTTTTTACAACTTGAAAGAACCGTATCAAGCAAAGCAAATGCCAAGAGGCCAAAAACAACAGAAAATCTTAATGCATATGATAAAACCAGATGATATGGAGACTCCAACTCCAAACAAACAAATCAAGATATCAGAAGAGACACAGTACCTGGCACAATTAATCAAAGAACTACAATTGAGGAACAAAAACATGGCAAAGAATTTAAAGAACATCAAGAAGACCATGGCCCAGGATATAAGTGACATAAAGAAGACATTGCAAGAGTAAATAAAAAAATAGAAGATCTTATGGAAATAAAAGAAACTTGGCCAAATTAAAAAGACTGGATATTCACAATACAAGATTAGAGGAAGCTGAACAATGTCTCAGTGTCCTAGAAGTCCACAGAACAGAAAATGAAAGAACAGAAGAAAGAATGGAGAAAAAAATTTTAAAAAATGGACATGGATCTCAGGGATATGATAGATAAAATAAAACATCCAAACTTAAGACTCATTGGTGTCCCAGAAGGGGAAGAGAAGGGTAAAGGTCTAGAAAGAGTATTCAAAGAAATTGTTGGGGAAAACTTTCCCAACCTTCTCCACAATATAAACACACAAAGCATAAATGCCCAGCAAACTCCAAATAGAATAAATCCAAATAAACCCACTTCGAGACATATTCTGATCAAAGTATAGGATACTACCATCCTGAGAATATTCAGTGTTTTAAATAAGAGAATTCAACTCAAATTTTATCTTTGCATTCACCTTTATACAATTATCTGTGCCAAGTAATAAAATAATTAGAATTGAGACACAACTGCAAGTTTACAGACACACCATAAATATATAGCACTGAGATACATGCTAAATTTGTTTCCCTCATTGAAAAGATGATAAGAAAACTTGCCCTCACTGCAGAATAAAATTTGTAACCTTTTTCTCTGTGCCTTTTACCTAGATGAAAAGGGGCATGCCATACTCATTCAGCATTTCTGCCTGATGTAGAAAAAGTAGTTACCAAGTGCAGTGAGATGTAGCAAAAAATGGAATTGAATTTTGTGTGCATACCAGATATTACATCTATCATATGAAATATTTTTCCCACTAAAACATAAAAAATAACATCCCCTCAATATGAAAAGTGATTTATTTCCCTGATTCTCACATCTGAGCCAGTGTTCTGAATATGAAAATAATTTACCTCATTAAATCTCACATTTGGATCCCATTATGACTGTATTTTTACTTTAGAATCCCTATCAAGAAAAGCTTCACCATTTAAGGAACAAATGGTTATTTAACTTTAGGCTTCATCCTGCAACTGTTAAGTGAACACCCTATGATCATTATGGTTCAATTTCTATTATTTAGTATCAAAGACTGAAATATACCCTTATATTTTCAACAAATAGTTGAAGACGTTTCTTTTCAAATTAATTACACTTTTTTTTTTTAACTAAATTTGTTAATATCTGGGTCTCCTGCACAGTTATTTCCTGGGAAAAACAATGCTGTCTGATTTTGTATTCAAATAATAGACTTAAGATCAGATATAAATTTCTGCATCTTTGCATAAGGGATTTTGCCTTCATTTTGCACCAACACATGAGTTATATTCAATTTATATTTATATGTTTAATTACTATCTAAGGCATTCTTATGAATATATTCAATTTTGTAGATCCATTGATTTCTAATCCCTGTTATACTGATAAAAATCTACTGGTGTTCTATTTCTTCTTCCTTTTGATTTGCTGTCTATAATTTTATAGTCATTTTATGGATTTCTGAAGTTCCATATTGACATACCTAAGTATGTATAATATACCTATATTACTGTTTCCTTCATGAGGTAGGCTAGATTAGTGAAGAATCTTAATATTTTCTAACCTGAATAAAGTTCACTATGCTTTATAAATGCATTCTTATTGTGAAATTTAACATGTAAACATAACAGTGATAACTTTCAAAGTACAATTTAACAAATAGTTAAAATATTTCAAGGAATGTTATGGGTTATCTTTCCACAATCTCAGCTATTTCCTTATTGTGAAATATAACATATATACAGAAAGGTGATAAATTTCAAAGTACAATTTAACAAGTGGTTTATATAGGTAATTTCAAAGAATCCTATGGGTTACAGTTCCAACATTTAATTATTTCCTTCTAGCTATTCTAATATAATGGCATCTAAAATATTTATATGAAGCTCCAGTATTCATAATATTCTTTTAATCCTATTTTTTCTGTTGCTAAGCCTTCCTCTCATTTAATCACTTTCTCAATCTTGATGGGTGTCTAGGCAATGATCACCCTAACTTCTTCAAAATGAAAAGGGGTGTCAACATTATGGGGAAGTGTGCTGCAACTAGTTCTCATTCTTAAAGAGGCTGCTGTCTCTGTATTTTAGGACCTGTCTGGTAGAGGAGCACTCTAGTGAACTGAAGTTTCTGAGAGAACTTAGTGAGCTCTCTTATAGACCCTCAGATAGGGACCTAGGTTTTCTGGGAACACTGTTGGTTAGGGCTGCGCATACTGAGGCCATTTGGGATATCTAGCTGGAGGTTGCATAAGAGTAAATTCTAGGAAAGCCTCTCGACTCTATTTGAAATATCTTCACCAATATAACCTTATTATTATTTTTTTTAACCTTTCTTTCCCCCCTTTTGGTCAAGATGGCATTTTCAATCCTTTGATGCCAGAGCCAGTCTCATTCCTAGGAGTCATATCCCAGGTTACCAGGGAGCTTTCGTCCCCATGAGTCATGTCCCATATAAGGGGCAGGTTAAGGAATTTATTTGCTGAGATGGGCTTAGAGAGAGAAAGGCCAAATCTGAGCAGCCAAAGAGGTTCTCTGGAGGTGAATTTTAGGAATAATTATAGGAAGGCTTAGCCTCCCATTCACAGCCCTAAGTCTCACAAGAGCAAACCTCAAGATTAGGGTTTGACTTATTAAGTATGGGGTTCCTAATTTCACATAGCACATATTCTGTCCAGAATAAACAATCAATGTCTCACATAATCTTCACTGAGTTGTACAATCATCATCACTCTCAATTTTAAACAATTATCATAAAATAAAACACCCCAGATCTCTTATCAGCTGCTAATTATTCATTCTTAGCATTAGTGTAGTGCTGGTAAGGTACTCCTATTAAAAGTAGTCTATAATATGAAATGTTTAGTTTTCCATATACCACTCTGTTGTTAACTCTTTGTAACAGTGTCATAACTTAGAAGTATATCATGCAAAAACTTATCAATATTTGTAGTGCTACTTTGTGAATTACATGATTTTAAACAACCACTTTCAACCATGTTAGCCTCCAGTGCAGCTCTGATGCTTATAATCCCACTAACAATCATAACCCCTGTCCATTCCCATACATTTAAGTCCACCCTCATTATCATGTCTATACATGATTTTACATTGCTCTGGGAGTTCACATCAGTGGTAGCATACACTATCTCTCCTCTTGTGCCTGGCTTTTTTCACTCAGCATTATGTCTTCAAGGTTCATAGATGTTGTCACATGCTTCAGGACCTTGTTCCTTCTTAGTGCTGCATAGTATTCCGTCATATAAGCATATCACATATTTTTCATCCACTTGTTCACTGACGGGCACTTGGATTGCTTCCATCTCTTGGCAGTTGTGAACAATGCTGCTATGAATATCAGTGTGCAAATATCTGTGTACTGCTTTCAGAATTTCTGGGTATATACTGGAAAAGTGAAATTGCCATATTGTTGGGTAAATTGATATCTAGTTTTCTGAAGAACCGCCAACTTGTCTTCCACACTGGCTCTACCATTATGCATTCCCGCCAGCAATGAATAAGTGTTCCAATTTCTCCACATCCTTTCCAGCAATTATAGTTTCCTGTTTGTTTAGGGACAGCCAGTCATATTGGTGAAAGATGATATCTCACTGTGGATTTGTTTTGCATTTCCCTACTAGCTAGTGAAAATGAAGATTGTTTCATGTGTTTTTTAGCTATTTCTATTTCCTTTTTGGAAAAATGTCTTTTTATATATTTTGCCTATTTTATAATTGGGCTCGATTTACTATTGTTCTTGAGTTGTAGGATTTCTTTATAAATGCAGGATATCAGACTCTTATCAAGTAAATGGTTTCCAAATATTTTCTCCCATTACATTGGCTACTTCTTCATCTTTTTGACAAATTCCTTTGAGGTACAGAAGTTTTTGATTTTGAGGAGTTCCCATTTATCTATTTTTTCTTTCATTGTTTTGCTTTGAGTTAAGGTCTAAGTAGCCACCTCATAATGCCAGGCCTTGAAGACAAATCTTTACATTATCTTCCAGTATTTCTATGGTACTGTCTCTTGTATTAAGGTCTCTGGTCAACTTTAAGTTAATTTTAGTATAGTGTGTGAGGTAGGGTTCCACTTTCATTCTTTTGGATATGGATATCCAGCTCTCCCAGCACAATTTGTTGAAGAGACTATTCTGTCCCATCTCAGTGGATTGGGGGGCCTTTTCGAAAATCAGTTGACCGTAAATCAGTGGGTCTATTTCTGAACACTCAATTCAGTTGCATTGGCCATATGTCTATCTTCATGCCAGTGTGATGGTGTTTTGAATACTGTGCCTTTATATTAGCCTTCAAAGTTAGGAAGTGTTAGTCCCCCCAGCTCATTCTTTTTTATAATGTTTTTTCAAAATTTTAGTCCCCTTTCCTCTCCAAACAAATTTGACATCTAGCTTTTCCAAGTCTTCAAAGTATGTTGTAGGAATATTGATTGAAATAGCATTGAATCTGTAAATCAGTTTGGATAGAATTCATGTCCTAATGAGATTTAGCCTTCTTATCCATGAACAAAGAATATCATTCCACCTCTTTAGTTCCCCTTTGATTTCTTTTATTAAAGTTATGTAATTTTCTTTGTAGAGGTCTTTTACTTCCTTGGTTAAATGTATTCCTAGGTACTTGATTTTTTGGTTGCTATTGTGAATGGAATGCTTTTTACTGAGTGTCTCTTCAGTTAGGTAATTTCTGGTGTATAGGAACATTACTGACTTTTGCATATTAATCTTGTATCCCACCACTTTCCTGATTTTTTTTATTAGCTGAAGTAGCTGTGTTATCAATTTCTCAGGATTTTCAAAGCATATGATCCTATCATCTGCAAATAATAACCATTTCACTTCTTTCTTTCCAATTTGGATGACTTTTATTTCTTTGCCTGCCATGTTGCTCTGGCTAAAAATTCTACCTTTTTTTTTTTGTGTGAGAGCAGGCATCCTTTTCTCTTTCCTGATCTTAGGGGGAAGGCTTTCATTTTCTCACCATTGAGTACCATGTTGGCTGTGTTTTTTTTTCCTATATGCCCTTTATCATATTGAGGAAGTTTCCTTCAATTCCTAAATTTTGAAGTGATTTTATCAAAAATGATGCTTAATTTTATCAAATGCTTTTTCAGCATCTATTGAGATGATTGATTTTTCCCTTTTGTTTTCTTGATGTGTTATGTTACATTGATTGATTTTCTTATGTTGAACCACCCTTGCATACCTAGGATGACACTCACTTGGTCGTGGGATATGATTATTTTAATGCACCTTTGTATTCAATTTTCAAGTACACTGTTGAGACATTTTACATCTATATACATTAGGGAGATAGGCCTGTAGTTTTCCTTTCTTGTAGGTTCATTATCTGGTTTTTCTATTAGAGTAATGGTAGCTTCAAAAATGAGTTATGTAGTGTTCCATTTTCTTTAGTTTTTTGAAAGAGTTTGAATGGGAATAGTGTCAGTTCTTTTTGGAATTTTGGTAAAATTCTCCTTTGAAGTCATGCCAAACTTGGCTTTTATTTTGATGAAGCTTTATGATGACTGATTGGATCTCTTTACTTGTGATTGGTTTGTTGAGGTCTTCTATTTCTTCTTGGGTCAGTCTAGGCTGTTCATGTATTTCCTGGAAATTATCCATTTCCTGTAATTTTCTAGTTTGCTGGTGCACAGTTGTTCATCATGTCTTCTTATGATTTCTTAAATTTCTTCAGGATCCACAGTAATGTCCCCCCTCTCACTTATGATTTTGTTTACTTGGGTCTTCTCTTTTTGACTTGGTCAATCTAGCTAAGTGTTTGTCGATCTTGCTGATCTTCCCAAAGAGCCAATTTTGGTCTTCTTTATTCTTTCTATTGTTTTTTTTTTTTCTTCTCTATATCATTCATTTCTGCTACAAACTTATTTGTTTTCTTCTACTTGCTTTAGGGTTAGTTTGCTGATCGTTCTTTAGCTTCTTCAGTTGTTCTGTTTGTTCTTTGATTTTAGTTCTTTCTTCTTTTTTATTGTATGCATACAGAGCTATAAATTACCCCCTCAGCACTGCCTTTGCTTCATCCTATCAAGTTTGAAGTGTTGTGTTCTTTTTTTCATTTCTAGATATTTACCAATTTCTCTTTCAATTTCTTCTTTGAACCACTGATTATTTAAGAGTGTGTTGTTTAACCTTCACATATTTGAGGATGTTCTGGTACTTTGATGTTTATCGGCTTCTATTTGAATTCCATTATGGTCAGAGAATGTGCTTTGAATAATTTCAATATTTTTTAAACTTATAGATATGTGTTTTATGCACCAGCATATGGTCTATCTTGGAGAAAGTTCCATGAGTGCTAGAGAATGACATATATCCAATTAATTTGATATGTAATACACAATATAGGTCTATTAAGTCTAATTCATGTGTCACATTGTTAGGTTCTCAATTTCCTTATTAGTCCTGTATCTGGTTGTTATATCTATAGAAGAGTGGTGTACTGAAGTTTCTGACTAATATTGTAGAAACATCTATTGATTCCTTCATTTTGTCAATGTTTGATGAAATTTGGGGCACCTTGATTGTATGCATAAACATTTATGATTATTTCTTCTTGGTGAATTGTCCCTTTTATTAATATATGGTGTCCTTTATGTCTCTTGTGACATCATTGCATTTAAAGTCTATTTTGTCTGATATTATTGTTGCTACCCCTGCTGTCTTTTGGCTGTAGCTCATGGACAATTTTTTTTCCATCCTTTCACTTTCAATCCCATTTTGCCACTGCATGTTCTGGTTGGCTAATGCTGCTTTTATGCAAAATACCAGAAATGGATTGGCTTTTATAAAGGGGGTTTGTTTGGTTTCAAAGTTACAGTCTTAAGGCCACAAAAGTGTCCAAGTTAAGTGTGATGGTTAGGTTCATGCGTCAACTTGGCCAGGTGATAGTACCCAGCTGTCTGGTCAAGCAAACACTGGCCTAACAATTGCTATGAGGATAGTTGTGGCTGGTTTATAAACCAACAGGCTGGTTTATAAAATCATCAGTCAATTGACTGCAGCTGTGACTGATGACTCGCCAAAGGGCGTGTCTTCCACAATGAGAGAATGCAATTGGCTGGATTTAATCTAATTAATCAGTTGAAGACTTATAAGCAAGACAGATAAAGGACCTTCACTTCTTCTTCAGCTGCCCAGTGAAGAATTTCCTGAGGAGTTCGTCGAAGTTGCCGGTTCATTTCCTGAGAAGTTCATCAAACACGTTCGTTGAAGATCCCAGTTCATCTCCTGAGGAGTTCATCGAAGTTGCCGGTTCGTTTCCTGAGGAGTTCATCGGTCATCTTCCTTGGAGTTGACAGTTTGCTGACTGCTCTACAGAATTTGGACTCATGCATACCCACAGTTGCGTGAGTCACTTTTACCTGATAGAGACACCTCTCATTGATTCTGTTTCCCTAGAGAACGCTAACTAATACAACTACTATGATGGCATGAATCTTTTCTCCTTGTTTGGTTGTGATTATGTTTGTATTTGTCTGTAAAGCATATATCTTTGCTTTCTTCTCTGTCTTATCCCCTTATCATATGGCATAACCCATACTGTTCATTTTGCTGTATTTAAGCTAAAGGAAATGAATTTTAAAAGCTAATGTCACCCAAGGACTTGCACCCTATTCTGGAGAGATTTAGTGCATTTCCAGTTGTATGCTGCACAGCAGAGTGTTGTTGGGCAAAATATATGTCTGTTATTTTTATCTACTGAGAGATAAAGAATGGTTTTACATGATGTGTATAATTGCCAAGTTGACAAGGGGTGGACTGCGATGGTTAGGTTCATGTGTCAACTTGGCCAGGTGATAGTACCCAGCTGTCCGATCAAGCAAACACTAGACTAACAATTGCTGTGAGGATGTTTGAGGCTGGTTAATAAATCAACAGGCTGGTTTATTAAATCATCAGTCAATTGACTGCAGCTGTGACTGACGACTCACCAAAGAGCGTGTCTTCCACAATGAGAGAATATAATTGGCTGGATTTAATCCAATTAATCAGTTGAAGACTTATAAGCGAGACAGTTAGAGGACCTTCACTTCTTCTTTGGCTGCCCAGTGAAGCATTTCCTGAGGAGTTCATCAAAGTTGCCAGTTCATTTCCTGAGGAGTTCATCGAACACGTTCATTGAAGACCCTAGTTCATTTCCTGAGGAGTTCATAAGACATCTTCCTTGGAGTTGACAGTTTGCTGACTGCTCTACAGAATTTGGACTCATGCATACCTACAGTTGTGTGAGTCACTTTTACAAATCTGATAGAGACACCTCTCATTGATTCTGTTTCCCTAGAGAACCCTAACTAATACAGTAAGTCATCAACAATAGGGTCCCTTCACTGAAGGATGGCCATTGGCATCTGGAAAACCTGTGTTAGCTGGGAAGGCATGTGGCTGGTGTCTGCTTGCTCCCAGGTTGCATTTCAAAATGGCATTCTCCAAAGTGTCAGCTTCAGCTTTCAAGGGCCAGCTTCAAAATGTCTCTCTAAGCTGAAGCACATATCTGGGCCTGCATGGCTCTTTTTAAAGTACTCCAATAAATCAATCAATACCCACCTGGAATGGGCAGGGCCACACTTCCATGGAAATAATTCAGAGTTATCACCTAGAGTTGCATGGGTCACATCTCCCTGGAACAACCTAATCCAAATATCCTAACCTAATCAACATGAATACATCTGCCCCCACAAGATTGTATTAAAGAACATGACATTTTGGGAGATGTAATACATCCAAACCATCACACTGGGTCTCTAAGATGTGTCTCCTATAAACAGCATATTTATGGTTCATACTTTTTAATCCATTCTGTCTGCCTGCATCTTTCAGTTGTGGAGTTTAAGCCATTCAACATTGAAAGTTATTACTGTGAAGGAAGTTCTTGAATCGACCATCTTATCCTTTTGTTTCTATTTGTAAGATCTCTTCCCCCTCCTTTTTCCCTTTTTTCCCTTACTGATACTATTCATTCTGTGCCCTTCTCCATACCTCTTTTTCCTTTCTCTTTTTTTCTCAGCCAGTAGAACTCCCTTTAATATTTCTTGCAGTGCAGGTCTCTTGTTAGCAAATTCCCTCAGCATTTGTTTGTGAAAAATTTTAAACTTTCTCTCAATTTTGAAGGAGAGCTTTGCTGGATAAAGAATTCATGGTTGGCAATTTTATCTTTCAGAACAAGCAAATTTTTCAAACCACTGCCTTCTCACCTCCATGTTGCCTATTGACTATCCAGTACTTCATGTTATGTGGTTTCTCTTTTATGTGATGCATCATTTCTCTCTTGTTGCCTTCATGAGTTTCTCCTTCTCCTCACCATTTGTCAATCTGATTATATAAGTCTCAAATATATTTGATTATAATTGTCAATCTGATTATATAAGTGTCAAATAAATAAATTATATTTATTCTATCTAGAATTCATTAGGCATCTTTGATTTACATATTTATATCATTTACTAGGGTTGGGAAGTTTTCCCCTACTATGTCTTCAAATACACTTAATACAAAACTTTTCCCCTTCTTTTCCCCATCTGGGACACCAATAATTCCTATATTTGTGTCCTTCATTTTGTCTAACATTTCCCTGAGACCCTTTACAAATTTTTCAGTTTTTTTCACCATTTGTTATTTTGTGCATTCACATTCAATTGCTCTTGCCTCTTGTTCACTTATTCATTCTTCTGCCTCTTCAAATCTGCTGTTGTGTGTCTTCAGTATATTTTTTTTATTTCATGAGGAGAATTTTACTCTTCTCTCTGAAGCTACCATCTACCTGGAAGTTCCTATGCTTTTTAAGTTGTAAATTTTAAATCACTAAATTTATTGTTATCTCAATATTAGGACAATTGTTTAATTATTACATATTTTCTATATATTTTATTTTAATTCTGTACCATGTGGAATGATCTTTAAATTTCAAACATCCCTCATTTATCTTTTAATGTTTGAAATTATGCATTTACACAAATATAATTTCATTTATCTCTTTGGCAGTCTTAAGCCTTTTATTTGTTTAGTTTTTGATAGCAAAATAAAGAAGCAAAATCAACCTTTCTTCAAGTATATTAACTACAGCTTTTGCAATTTTCCAGTGTGCCCTTAATTGTACCAATGCATTTGGGGTCACTTAAAAATATTTGTTTATCTTCTTTCTTATTCAAAATCTGAATTTATTCCGCTGCTTTGTAGTGTTAAGATGTCTATTTTAATCATGAATGAGTCAACTGATTAGTTGCTTAGGATCTTTTCTCCTTTGAACTAAATTATAAGGTGGAATTCAGGTGACTACAATTTACATTGTCCTCAAGGCCATGTTGCAGGGCTCTTCGTTAATCCCAAAAAGCTGCCCATGATTTCCCTTGACAATATTCTCACTCTCAATTTCAAGAGAGAAACACATTCAGATATTTTTAAGCCTGCCCGTGGCAACTGGCTGGAGGCTGAGCTCTGCTGGTTTTAACACGTGGTGGTTAGGCAAAATATAAATCAAAATACTAGGTTTCAGCAGTTTGTGCTCATTCCTTCTGCCAAAGGTCCATATTTTGAATTTCAATAGATCCAAAAGCATCAATCTCTCTTTCTGCTTCCATATATACTATTCCCTAATGCTTCCTTTCATGTTCATTAGACACTAATTTCCACATGTTGACCAGTGTTCAAAATGAGAAAAACTTGTTGAAATTCTACAAAACATAGGTGAAGAAAGAACTCTGTTTTTTTTGAAATTAAGAAAAAACAAAAAAGCAGATTTTACTGTAACTTTCCTTTGTCTAGAAAAACATCAAATACAAATATTCATGGCAGTCAGTTACAGAGAGAGATTTTCTTGGAGATTTTCCCTGTGGAAACTGCCCAGTTCTTGTTGCTATTTCAGTAGCTTCCAGAGGGCTGGATATTGAAAATGTTCAACATATTATCAATTTTGATCTTTCTTCTACCATTGATGAATATGTTCTTTGAATTGGATGTAATGGTCATTGTGGGAGCACTGGCCCAGAGCTATTTTATTTCTTGATCCTGAATCAGATAACCACTTAGTACAGCCTTTCATGGAAATACTGTTGGATGTTCAACAATATGTTCCTGCACGGTTGGAAGAAACTGCCTTTAGTACATCTGTGGCTTCAGTGGTGGTACAAGAGAAAATATGTTTGCATCAGTTGATACTCAAAATAATTACCAAGGCATGCACACTTTGAATATGGAAGGTTTTCTTCTTCACAATTTCCCAATACAGTAGATGATTTGTCATTGGATTAAAGATAAAAGAATATCATGATTGTGGCACAGTTTTGATACAGTGAAAACATAGTTTGATTCTTAAATTTTTAGCAGATGTGTGAAACCTGACACTCATGTATCTCCTGTCCTTCTGTTCTCACTCCTACCCTTAAAAAATATTCCTTCCTGACTAGTTATGTGAAATGCTAAAATTGTGCAAATATCAATTCATTAATATCTTCTTCACTGATTATCATAAAGTTTGTATTTCATGACTGTAATTTTAATGGTATCTTCATTAGGAGAAAAGGTAAATGTATTTATCTTGAAAAAAGTCTAATGTAGAATTTAAAGAAGATATGCCATTACCTTGCTTATTTAATCTTGAATAGATTGACAGATGTATGAAACATGGTTGTATTTCAGTAATTTGATGTACACATGAACACTGGTCCTAATTCTCTCTCAAGAGCATTAAAATCATCCTCAAGTCCCTATTTTCCAACTGTTCTCTATCTTAACATGTTACAGTCATTCCTACCAGTTTATTTTATTATTTTGGTTATAAACATCACTGCCACAGATCTTGCTGGAAACAAGAAAATAAATGGATTTTAAAACTCAGCTCTTAGGACAGCTCTGGCCTTATATTCCCTTATTGTTTCGTGGTTTGGTACAGAATGTTCAGCTCCAAAGTCCCCCTACAAGCTGCTTCTGAAGTAGTTTACAGTTAACAAGGTAAGGCCTTGTTCCAGAAGCATAGGGGTAAGTAATGCAATCATTTTCCTATAGGGAAGAAATACACATGTTTTATAGGCTGTCCTTACCAGACAAAGACCATATTATCATTCAATGTTACTCACATAAATTATCAGGAAAAATCCAGTTTCTGTTCTGTTTTCATCCTTCACCAGTTTTTATGTTCTAAAAAGTTCCTGTCATATTTCAGGAAGGAGGCTGCTTTTAGCAACACCTAATGCTGGTGGCTAATTTATTTTAACATGATAAAGAAGTAAAAACACTAACAATAGAATTCAATATACGTAAATGATATTTACAGACTATACGTGTTTATAAAATTAGGAAGATACAGATAGACTGAGAAATAATTAAAAAATTTATGTGATCATATCAATAAATAAAAATATTAAGTCATACATATATTATTTCATGTTTACTTATTTGTTGCATATTTTCTTTATATCTAAAATATTACATCTTTTGTTAAACAGTTGGTGAATGTGGAGTTTGGTAAGAAGAATAATATGAACGGATGAACTTCAATATATTTTAAAGCTAATGCATTAGAATACTTATATTCACATGAAACATCATAGAATAGCATTATTTTATCTTTTCTTATATATTTATCTCATTTGTTCATTATCTAATCACGTTACCTAACACTTTAAAACATTCTCAAATGACAAATTTGGCAGATTATGTGATTTTGTGGAGAAATGTTCTTAATTTTTTTTCTTTAACTGCATCATTATATGCTCTATTAATTTTGAACTTAATGTGTTTCTGTCATTTTAATACTTTTCAATTTTAGAGTTGAAATTATTTTCTTTTGTTACTTAAGATAATAAAATATGTAAATTTTACATGTTTCTGAGAACAATTGCCTTCACCATACATGTTTTGTTACATAGGATTGTTATTTTTGATACTTTAAAGTGGGCATATTGTGAAATTTTGTGCTTATCCACACAAAATCCACTAGAGACTATATTATTAAAATAGTAAATTTAATTTCATGAACAAAAATTGAACTTATAGTGAAGATTAAAACATTCTACAGTGAACATCATACCCACAATTTTAGCTTATATTGTACAATGAACATGTTACTATAATTGTTTAATCTTTAATCTATTCATCTTTCTTTTTATTAATTTGACCACCTTTGTTTCTTTTTGTTTGCTTTTTATTTGTTGGCATTTCAAATGAAGTTGCCAGTGTCATTACTCTTCACTACTAAACATGTCAGAATGTATATCATTAACTGAAGTTAACTGAGTATGAGTCCATCTTAGGCAAATTTTATGGATAAGTACATGCATCTTGATTTCTTACTTCCACTTAATTTTGATGAAATAACCCCACCTTACCCTAAATTGCTATATAATAGATCATATTGTCATTATTCCAGTGAGTTCCTTCTCCCCTTCCTAGCTAGTCCTCAAAAATAAATGCCATCACCCAGAAGCAACTACATTACTTACTGATTTTTTCATTGCTTTTCTTCTACTCTAGAATTTATTCAAATTGCTTCATTCAGTAGTCACCCTTTGGTGTAAGGTTCTATTTTAAAAACACAAAATAATGCTTCTGAAATGCTGAGGTGTATCAGTAGTCACTTAGTTTTAAAATTTTTGTACTATACTATTGCATATAGTCACTACTCATCTCTCTTTGATGGACACCTGCACCAGTTCTGAATTTTTACTCCTATGAAAAATGCTGTGATGAATATATATGCACAAATATTTTTTGATCAATGCATTCAATTCTCTTCAGTGCATATTGAAAACTTGATTTCATGTTCATATTAGTCTTATACAAAACTACTCAAAATTTGTGAATTACTGTGGCTGCACAAATACCACCAAAGTGCATGAGAGTGCCCAAATATACACATGCAGAGGCAAAGTGATAATGAATTTGGTAAAGATCTGCTGCAACTCTGGAAAACCATGACTTAGTGTTCCTGGCTCTGGTTATACCAAATGCCCTATGCTATATCAAGGAGTATTTCTTCTTCCAGAGATTTAACTTCTCATATCTGCTCACTAAATGTCTCTACTGAATTTTACATGTGTGTTGGTATCCTGGAGGTGTACTTAGAGAATTCTATGTGTGAGCCTTTGTTTCAATTACTTTCCTTGAAGCTTCTTAGCGTCTTCCACACTTTGTTTTTCACTGCACTGCAAGTCATTAATGACTATTTCAGGAAACTGACAAACTGACTCCTTTCCTAAGGATTTCCTCTGTAATTACTAACCATCTGAAGTCTGCCTAATATTATTGGTGACTTTTAAGGTTTCTGGTTTGTTCAAAGCACTTTGGGTGAGGAAGAGTTTCGACCTGGGCCTCACCTCTTTTTGTATGTTTGTTGCTACAAGTTTTCCTTTTAAAATAAAATCTTGAATGTAACAATTTTTGTTAATTTATTAGCTACTATCCAATTATTGGTTTTCATTTTTTTAGTTAATATTAATCTATATATGTTTTCCTTCCATGCCCTAATTTTAGTCCAGAATATTATTAAAATGCATTTTGTTAAGGTTAACAAGATTTTATGCATTTACTACATGTAAATGAATTGCATTTGTAATCTGATTTAAAACTAAAAATGTAATGAATCTCTTGTGAATGGAGAATCATTATTGAATAACTCTTTTATTAAGTTTAAAGAAAACTGTTTTTGCTAAATTGATTGCTAAAAAACACCACTTAGAATTTAATTAATCTCAAGAGTATAGGCAAGAAATGCCTATTAAGCAGGAGTTGAAGGAAAATTGGCTCCCTTAAAGTTGAATTACCAGTTAATCTGTGCTCATGGAAGTTATTACCCATACACATCCTTCCTAAAGAAAACAAAGCATATTTATAAAGAATGCAGAAGGAGAATGTTTCTTAAATGTGTATCTACCTGAGAAATGACTCCATGGATTTTATCCTTTAAAGGAAGGGGCAGAATAACAGATTTTTTCAATCTCTCTAAATATTTCAAAATATATATTCATCTTAGGGAAGATAACTTTGTTACCTAATTTTTCAGGAACATTTATGTATTTTATTTGATTTGTTTCTTTTAAATTACTAGTGAATGATTCCCTGAAATAGCACTGATACGTCTCAATATACATACTACATACTTCATTATTTCTTCCCCATATGACAAATTTGTGCTCATACAATACCCAGATATTTCTTATTCTGCTGGTCATTTTATGTGATTCATTTTTTAAAAAATTATGTAACTGAAGATCTGTTTATGAATATGCAGACTGGACTCAAAAGATTGGAAGTATAATGATATTAAAATTTCCTTAAAATTTAACTTATGCAGACACCAGGAATGAATGATTTCTTGAGAAGTATTCTAAAGGAAAGCTATGAAATTTGCTGGCAAGAGTTTTGGTGATATTTCATGAAAATATAGCAATGTAAATAAAAATAGTCATTAAACCATCAGTGGAAATATAAAGATCTGCAGTGCAGTTTTTATGAGGAAAAACATATGATATTTATTTGCTGGATATTATGAAGTTACCATGCTCTATGCCAATCTTTTTAATATATTATTATACATATATATGTTTAAAAATAGACATAGAATGTCAATTCTACTCAGTTACTACTGACCACATTTTAAAATTATGAAGTAAATACTTTCTAAATATCCCCTTGATAATAAGAAACATGGAATAAACCCTGAACTCGCTCATATGGCCAAGGCTATAAATTTAATTATGGTGCATATTAAACAAGATGTTTGTAAATTTAGTATAGTGAAGCTCCAGAATTTCTACAAACTGAGGAGACAGATGCAATTTGAAGAGTTGGAAGAGAGGAAGGAGACTTCTAATGATCATGTTCTAATGAATGATTTTGGTAAAGGAAACATCATA
Organism: Choloepus didactylus; assembly: GCF_015220235.1. Taxonomy (NCBI): domain Eukaryota; kingdom Metazoa; phylum Chordata; class Mammalia; order Pilosa; family Megalonychidae; genus Choloepus; species Choloepus didactylus. The sequence continues at coordinate 636,602 of NW_023637579.1, forward strand.
ATAAAAAACAGATTAAATCTGCTTCAATTGAATAACATATGTTGTAGTTCAATTTTATCAACTTAACCATGGAGTAATATTTTGGTAGTTAACAAAATTATCTCCTTAAACTGATTTCTCTAGTTTGAAAAACAAAAATATTAGAAGAAACCACACATAATTGAAAGGATATTATAGAAAAATTGCACAAATTTTAATGCAAAACTCTAGCAATTAATATAGATATAACCAATGTAATCTAATTAACATTATTATTATTATTTAAAGTGTTCATGAAACTTGTAAATTATATTTTCAAAGACAAATGGATTATATGTAAATAAGATACTAGTAAAATACAAATTCTAAATTTCATAGATAAAAATCTTTAATCCTATGTTTTCTACAAAAGAAAATTAAATAGCACTGAAATTTGATTTAAAGATAACTAGTTTGGATATTGAAACAATAATATTAAAAAAAGGATTTCTTTATGTTATGAAATGCTTCAAAACAAGCACAAATAAATAAGCTGAAATTAGCACACTTATTTAAGAAAGAAGAGATTTCAGCAGTCTGGAAAAACATATAGTGTGTAGAATGTCAGCCCTTCTAGAGAAACATATACTGTGCAGAATGTCAGCCTTTCACTAAATATTTTAATTCATGCCTTATGGTGAAAGGATGCTTTGTGAAGGAGTTATCTCAGGTGGAATACTTTTCTTTAGATGCTGTTTTCAAGTGAGAAGTTTAAGTAGAGTGATAGCATAGAGACTGTGGATACACACTGCCATGAAGAAAATGGAAATGATTAGATTCTGAATCAAATATACCTCCTATGGATGATACAACAGAGGAAAGGAAGGACTGACTCACATGCCTTATAAATCAACTTAAATTAAAGAAAGATGTAGAATAATCATTTGGTGTCATTTGGAATGAAACCGTTCTCAGAAGATCATCAGAGCTATACATTAACTGTTACATTACACTGTTACATGTATCTGTTATATATAACTGTTACATATAACTGTTACAGCTATACATTAACTGTTCCTAGGCCATCCTGCCATAGATGGGGAAATATCAGAAGTTACCCTAATCCCCAGGTATATGTAGAGAATCAGTAAAAACTGTGCAGTGTTCAAACACACAAAGTGATCTGAAAACTATTTTACAGAGCATTCAAATTTATCATTTAATATTGTAGAAAACAAGAAAATAATCAGTGGATGTGTTCAGGCAGAGTTTTAAAAGATATTTTTGAGAAATATTGTAAATGTGGCTCAATGGTTGAAAATTACTCATACTTTAAATTTAGATTACTTTTTCCAGTGAAGGATGAATTTAATAAATCTCAGCAGTGTTAGGGTAGAAAACCATAAAGATATTTTTGCATTCATTGATATTAAAAGAATGCCATTTGTTGATTTCCTGTATCATGATTTCCAGGTTAGAAGCCCTACACTGATGTCAATGTTTGCATATAATTGTTGATTGCCTCCATTTTGGTTTTTAGAATCATCATATTTTATACTTTGAATCCGAGGGATACTACAGCATGTAACTAGACATGAGCAATCTCATCATCACCATGGAATTCATTCTTAAGGATATCTCAGTTCTAGGATCTGCAAATTGTATGAAGTCTGTTTTTCAGAGATTTATTTTGGGAGTCCTGAGGGGGAATCTGCTAACTGTTACTTTCATTGTGACTGATCCATTTCTACACTACAATGTACTCCTTTATGGGTAATTTATCCCTTATATATCTTCACTATATTTCAGTTATTATACCCAAAATTATTGTGAATTCTCTGACAGGGAGTAAATTGGTTTCTCTTTTAGGATGTGCTGCTCAGATTTTGGAAGCACAGGATTGACCTTCCTGTAGTGATTATCCTATGATCACTATGCTTCCATTTGCCATCCTCAGCCAAATGGGCTCACTATCACCCCTTATCTGTGCACACAGACAGCTCGTGTTTCACAGGCAATTGAATTTGACTATTATACTGTTAGCACAGGAACTATGTCCAGGCTACTCTGCACAGATCCAGTGCAATCCATCAATACTTCTGTGATTTACTTCTAATTTTTAGGAATTCATCCTTATATATTCAGTTTTCTGAGTTTTTAGTCCTAGCTCTAATTGCATGCATGGTCTTAGTATGTTCCTCCTCAGTGTCTATGTCATATAGTAATATATTTTCAATGGTGTAGGGCATGCATTCTGTGGAAGCCCATAATAAAGTCTTATCTGCCAGCAACCCACAGTACACAATTCTACTTAAATTTGCAGACTCTAGATTGATTGCTCACCTAGGTCCCATTGTGCATAAAGCATCTCTTAAAAAATCTTCTCACATCCATCTTATAGGTCATGGTGTCCCCACCTATGAACACCCTCAGCCATAGTCTGTGGGACACAGAGATGAAAAATGCTCTAAGCAGAATATTGAACAATTGTTTTGAGTCCTCAAGAAGTTTCCCTTGAGTGAAAAATACATAAAATGAAATTGTAAAACAGTTTATTTTGTCTTTGATATATGTTTTATAATTTCAGTGTATCCCTTTGAAATAACAATATTTTTGTTGTGTGCATGTTTTCATTGCTTACAAGAGAAACTGAGCTATAAATTTCTGCATCATAGTTTTTCATACTCAACTCAATATTTTGTAATTCATGTATTCTTGAAATTTCTAAATTGTCATGATGTTTTGGAAAATTATTTAGGTATTTTTCAGACAAAACAAATTATGGCATCATTAGGAGACCATGCCTTATATATAATTATTTTAACAGGTTTCTTTTTCTAAAGATTATTTCATGGTTCTGGATACTGCCACCCTGGGAAACACTATTGAGTGTTTTTAATTAGAGGAGAAGATCAATTATACCTGAAGCAATGCCTGTAAAATATTAATGTAGGGAAGAATTCAAAAATAAGGACTTAAGGATAATTATAAATGCTCTTCATTGCCTTAACTTCCCATTCCCTTTCCCCACCTGTACCCTGGTCACCTACAGTCTAGATTCTGACTCTGTCCATTTGATTATTCTAAGTATTTTATATCAGTGACATCAAATAATATGTGTCCTGTTATGTTTCCAGTTTATTTCATTCAATATGATGTCTTAAAGGTTTTTTCATGTTGTTGCATGAATCAGAACTTCATTGCTTTTCGAGCTGTATGGATATACCACATATTGTTTATTGATTCATTGACTGAGGGACATAGGTTGCTTCCATCTTTTGACAGCTGTGAATAAGGCCCCTATTAATTTGGTTTGAAAATTTTTATTTGATTCCCTTTTTCAATTTTGGGGGGATGTGTACTTAGTAGTGAGATCCCCAGGTCATATGGTAATTCTATACTTAATGTCCTGAGGGACTGTCAAACTGTTTTCCACAGCAGCTACACCCACTTTACATGGCCACCAAGATGAATGAGTGTTCGTATTTATCTGCAGCTTAACACCTGAAATTTTATATTTTATCAATGGTAGCCATTCTGGTGGGTGTGAAATGATATTTCATTCTGTATGATGTTCATTTACCTGATGGCTAATGATGCTGAGAATCTTTTTATGTGCTTTGTGGCAATTTGCATACCCTCTTTGGAAAGATCTCTATTCAAGCTTTTTGCTCATTTTTAAATTGGGTTGTTTGTCTTTTTGTGGTTAAGTTGAAGGATTACCTTATATATTCTGATATTAAATCATTATTGGATATGTGGTTTCCAAGTATTTTCTCCCATTGTTTAGGTCATGATTTTACTTTCATGATAGTCATTTAAGGCACAAAAGTTTTGATGTTTGATGAGATTTCATTTATCTACTTTTCTTTTGTTGCTTGTGCTTTCAGAGAAAGGTCTAAGAAACCATTTCTTAACAAAAGTCCTGAAAATGTTCCCTGGAATTTTCTTCTATAATTTTGATAGTTCTAGCTCTTATATTTACAAACTTGATCAATCTTGAGTTAATTTTTGTATAAGGTGTGTGGCACTGGTCATCCTTCTTTCTTTAGAAAATGGAGATATGGCTTCCCCATGACCATTTGTTGAAGTGACTATTACTTCCCAAGAAAGTGGTCTTGTCCCCTTGTCAAAATTGAGTTGGCAATAAATGTGAGGGTTCATTCAATTGCATTGGATTATATGTGTATACTTGTGTCACTGTCATGATGTTTTGATTACCATGGCTTTGTTATAAGTTTTAAAGTTTGTAAGTGTGAGTCTTCCAAATTCGTTCTTCCTTTTCAAGATGGTTTTAACTATTCAGGGCCCCTTACTCTTCCATATAAATTTAGTGATTTGCTTTTCCATTTCTGCAAAGAACATTGTTGGAATTTTGACTGGGATTGCATTGAATCTATAAATCATTTTGGAAAGGTTTGACATCTTAATAATATTTAGTCTTTCAGTCAATGAACATGTAATATATTTCCATTTATTTAGCTCTTCTTTGATTTCTGTTTTTTTTTTCTGCACATAAGAATTTACACCTTTAGATAGATTCAATCTTAGATGTTTGATTCTTTTAGTTGCTATTGTAAATGGAGTTTTTTTTTATTTTTTCTGATTGTAAAGTCCTTGTGTATAGAAATATTTCTGATTTTGGGTTGTTGAATTTATACCTCACCGTTTCCTCAGGGGCTTTGTTGTGTACATTTTTCAGCATTTTCTGTGTATAGGATCATGTCACCTGCAAGTAGGAAAGTTTTTTCCTGCCTTTACAGCTTGTATGTCTTTTATTTCTTTTCTTTGCCTAATGCTCTCACAAGAACTTCCAGTACAATGTTCAATAACAGTGCTGAGAGAAGGCATGCTTGTGTTGTTCATACTCTTATATGGAAAGCTTTCAGTCTTTCACCATTAAGTAGGATGTTTGTTTTCTATATGCCCTTTATTATTTTGAGGAAGTTTCCTTTCATTCCTAGTGTTTTTATTGTTTTTCTCAAGAAGGGATACTGGGCGTTCTCAACTGCCATTTCTTTGTCAATTGAGATGATCATGTGGTTTTCCTTCATTCTTTAAATGTGGTGTGCTCTATCTTTTGATTTCCCTATGTTGATAAACCTGCATTCCAGTGATAAATTCTGCTGGATCTTGGTGTATAATTCTTTAATTCTTTTAATGTGCTTCTTGATGCAGTTTGCTGGCAGCTTGTTGAGGGTTTTTGCATCTATACTCACAAGTGATATTGGTCTGAAATTTTATTTTAATGGCATTTTTATCTGGATTTGGTATGTGATGATGGCATCCTAGAATAAATTAGGGAGTGTTTCTTCCTTTTCAATTTTTTGAATAGTTTGAGCAGACTTGGAGTTAAGCTTTCTTGGAATGTTTGGTAGAATTCCCCTATGAAGCCCTGGGCTTTCTTTCTGGGGAGGCTTTTGACAATCAATTGAATCTATTTACTAATAATAGGTTTGTTAAGATCTTCTATTTCTCTTGAATCAGTGTTGGCAGTTTTGGGGAGAGTTTAATACACCATTCTTTCCAATAGATAGAACATCTAAAAAGAAGAACAATAAAGAAACAAACCTAAATAATATAATAAATGAACAATACCTAACAGAAATTTATAGAATACTGCACTCCAAAACAGCAGGATATGCATTCTTCTCAAGAGATCATGGAATATTCTCCAGGTGTGATCACATGCTTGGACACAAAACAGATATTAATAAATTTAAAAAGATGAAAATTATACAAGACACTTTCTCTGATCATAATGGAACAAAGCTAGAAATCAACAACAAATGGATAACCAGAAAATACAAACTATAGAGAGGTTACAAAACACACTGCTGAACAATCAGGGGATCAAAGAAAAAATTGCAAGAGAAATCAGTAAATATCCTGACATGAATGAAAATGAGAACACAACATATCAAAACTTACGGGATGCAGCAAAGACTGTGCTGAGAGGAAACTTTATCGCCCTAAACATCTACCTGAAAAGGAAGAAAGAGCTAAAACAAAAAACCTATCTGAAAAACTGAAGAAACTTGAGAAAAAACAGCAAACTAATACTAAACAAGCAGAAGTAAATAAATAAAAATTAGAGCATGAATTAAAGAAATGGAGGTTAAAAAATATACAATAGAGAGAATCAATAATACCAAAAGTATAAGCTAAGTATAGAATTGCCATATGATCCAGGAATCTCATTATGAGGTATATCTCAGAGACATTGAAAAGTACAACATGAATGGATATTTTTACACCAACGTTGATAGCATTATTATTCATGATTGCCAAGAGATGGCAACAGGCAAATGTCCATCAGTGGGTGATTGGATAAACAAACTGATATATACATATGATGGAATATTATGCAGCTCCAAGACAGAATAAAATCATGACACATGCAACATCCTGGAAAAAACTTGAGGACATTATGTTGAGTGAAATTAGCCAGAAACTAAAGGACAAATATGGCATGCCTTCAGTAATATGAACTGAATATAATAAGCAAATTGTGTTAATTAAAGTTAAGAACACAGGTTATCAGGAGGTAGAAAAAGTTTAGAGTTTGGGCATTTGATGCTGTAGGAATATAGAATGTTCAACAGGATTGATTGTATAGATCCAGAAATGGATAGCACAGTATTATCTGATGGTATTATAATACTGTAAGTTTAATGAACAGAGCTGAGTATAAATGTGATTGAAACAGATAGGCTAAGGGCATGTATGACCAAATTCTGAGAATTGAATTTGAGATTATAGGTTATCAGTGGATAGAACATGGGCAGTGATTGGGCAATCAGTGATGCAGGAGCAAAAATGTTCAATAAGGCTTATTGTAAAGTTCCTAGATTGGCAGCTCTAACAGTCACATCTATTCCTTAGTTTTAGCTGCTATTTAAGAGATGTTTATTTGGTACAAAAATTTATATTCACTGTAGCACACTATCTCATTTAACCTGTATGGCCATTTTATTTAAACAAAATATTTAAATAGAACCTAGACTAGAGAATGATATCTTGCTATTCTATACAGGTTAATGTAATACTCCAATTCATCTCAGAGTATTTTGGGTAGAAAATTTAAAAACTGTATGCAAAGTCCCCTTGAGGAAATTGGGAAAAATGTAGAAATATTACTTCCATAACTGGGGAATTCCTGATCTTCTTGCAAGCATTAGAGATTCCAAAGTTATTAAGTCAAGACCTCAATCTTGGAACTTGCCCTTATGAAACATTCCTGCAAAGAATGGCTCACACTCAGAGAATCTTTTTTGTTGTTCAGATATGGCCTTCCCTGTCATCCAACTCAGGAAACAAACTATCTACCCTCCCCTCTATTTGGTAAATGACTCCCAGGGGTGTAAGTCTCACCCTGGTAACATGGGAAATGACTCCCAGGTTAAGCCTGGCCTCACCATCATGGAATTGAGAATGCACTCTTGACCAAAAGGGGGGAAAGAAATGAATCAAAATAAAGTTTCAGTGTCTAAGAGATTTCAAATAGTCAAGAGGTCATTCTGGGGATTATTCTTATGCGCAAAATAGATATTCCTTTTTAGTTTTAGTTTATTTGAATAGCTAGAAGGAAATACCTGAAAGTATTAAGCTGTAATCCAATAACCTTGATTCTTGAAGATGATTGTGTATGTATATAGCTTTTATCATATGACCATGTGATAATGAAAACCTTGTAACCAACAGTCTCTTTATCCATTGCATGGGCAGCTGAGTAAAAAAATAAAGACAAAATATGTAAATAATGGGGGGATAAGTGGAACGGGATGTTTTGTGTGTTCTTTTTCTTTTTCTTTTTTTCTTTATTTTGGAGTAATGAAAATATCCTAAAATTGATTGTGGCAATGAATGTACAACTAGTTGATGAGACTGTGAGCCACTGATTGCAAGCTTTGGATGGATTGTAAGGTGTGGGAATATAGCTCAATAATATTGCATTAAAAGTCTGGTACTAAGAATTGATAAATTATAAATTTTTATTACGTATGCAACAATATTGGAAGTAACCAAATTGAAAAGCTGAGTAGTGTTCATTTTAATTAGAAATCTGAGAAATATAAACTAAAATTACAAGTTATTAGTTTATTACCATTTAAAAGAGTAAATACTTTAAAATATCCCAAATATATTAAAAATCCAGGTGGATTTAAGAAAAGTGTAAATAATGTACTTTAATCCTCCACCCTTAGGAATGAACCCTGAAGAACAATTTGTTGATATTATAAAGTTGAAAATGATCAATGTCATTCATCTACTTTATTTCAATGTGCATAAGGAGAAAATCAGAATATTCATTACCATAATTTGTAGTTTGTAAATCTATAACTTAGAAACATTATGATGTCCATCACTAAATGAATATAATATAAATTTTAGGTGCATAATGTTGAGTGAAAAATCCAATTTCATTTCTATAACTGTACAGTGAATCCATTTGTGTAAATTTAAAGCACACATGTAAGAAGAATGTCATATTTTCCCCAATTATGCTTTCTGTTGCATAAAATCTCTTTTATATTTAATTCCTATTTTACAGCTATTTTTAGATAAAGAAATATTGACAAACCATGAATTCTGTAGGTGCATAAAACTGTAAATTTTCAATATCATTTAGACAAAAAGTTCTGCTACTATTAACTGAATTGTCCCTTTTCTTGTCTGAACTGAATGAAATGTCTTTGTTTTTGTTGTTTAAACAATCTTTCTTAGAATTTTACAGAAGGCAGTTTCCATGTCCTTGTACTTCAGGCTATAGAAGATGGGATTCAGGTGGGTGGCAGCACAATGTTGAAGAGAGATACAGCATATCTCAGACAGAAGGGGATCCTGACCTTGGCTTTAGTTAGGCAATGGACCCTGTAAGAGGAAAGCAGTGAAAAACCAAGTCTAAGAACGCATGTAAATAAGGCTCCTGACTTGCCTTCCACTGAAGGAATCCTTAGTTCCAAGGAGATCTGGAGACAGGAAACCATGATAAAATAAAACACTTACATGTATGTTTTATTTATATAATGTTACTTATATGTACATAATGTGTGTATATATATATGAATATATATGTAAATGCAACAATGTGGTGACAATCATGGCTCTAATCTCAGCAAGGTACTTCTCTAAACTGGAGAGTTTGAGTAAAGTGGAAATCTCACAGAAGAATGGTGGACAAAAGTAGAACCATAAATGGTAATAAGACGGTCACAGATATATCCAAGAACCCAGAGTCAAGCCCACTGAGCCATGAGGCAGGCACTATCTGCTCACAGGACACTTCTTTCATGATGACATGATAGTGTAATATTCCTGGGTTCTGATTGTAAAAGAATATTGCAACTCACAATGAAAATGCTTCTTAGACTCTTGGCCCCTAAGTGACACTCTCTCTATCTCTCTCTCTCTCTCTCTCTCTCTCTCTCTCTCTCTCTCTCTCTCTCTCTCTTTCACACACACACACACACCCACCTGTATTATTGCAATAGAAGGCAATATACCAGGTTTTTGAGAAAAAGTTTTATTGTGAGATTGACTGGCAGGAAACAGGAGATACACTCAAATCTGTCTCCCTAATCTGAGAATTGAGGGAGTTTTATGGAATGGAAAAAAGGGGGGTGGGGACATCGATAGAGATTTGGGTTGCCATATCCCAATTGATTACTTATAGAATTATTCATATATAACAGAAATATGCCTGTGAACTAGATTTTCCTTGTTGAAGGACCCCTCACATTTTGCCTCCTTCCAACATCTCCTTAAGCTCAAAATCTTGTTTCTGCAGAGGGTATCTTGGTGTCTTAAAGATCATTTAAAGACAAGAGTCTGTTTTCTGTGCATGCTCAGATTATATGAACCGCAGTTAAACAAGCTCATAAGAAAAAGTTACAAGAGCAGAGGAATCTCTCGATGTTTAGGCCTGCCCATGATTTCAATTGGATGAAAATTACCGTTGTGCAAGTGAATCAGATGTGGGGCTGGGAGAAATTGTTAGGAGATTTTGGAGTCAGAGTGGGTTTTAACTTCAAATAGAAAGTCACCAAGTTTTTAATTATCATTTGCAATAGAGAAGCAAGAGGATGCAGATGCCCAAAGTTTCCATATTTGAAGCTTGAGTTCCCATTGTATTTTTGCATAGACAATCTTCCTCTTTATCATTTTCTAAACTATGTTTCCTGATAATCCTCTCTGTATTTTTGGTAACTGTGAACCTCGGGCATAATCTGTATGGATCAGCAGAACTAATTTCATGCTTTGAAGAAATAATAAATGAGGTATACATAATTGAAGAAGGCAGTGATATTTTAGTCTAATATAATGTAGTAGTCACCATGATGCTCAAAATATGTTGTATTAAGGAAATTAACAATATTATATTATTTTTAAGAATATATATGGTTTCAAGAACATTAAATTTACAGTCTCACAGCTTAATTGAGAAACTCTTGATTTGGGCATCATCCCATTCAAAAAGTAGAAGGGAGCTCCACTGATGGAGTAGAAAGAGGAAACTCATAATGGGCCAAGCTGATAAATTGTATCTCCTTGACTGAAAATATTTAATCTGCAGGTATTGATTATCTGAAGTTCTGTAGGGTACTTCCATTTCTGCATTTTCTCTGAAACTCCCTGCAGATCAATTGTTTTGTCTTCTAGAAAAACCCTTCACAGAAAGGAGTTCCTCCTGGCAATACTCAAAACAGATGACCTTTTTATTTTACTTAATACTGTCCTTTTATTTGGTAATTTCACAATGATCTCATTGGAAACTTAACCAAATACTCCCATCACCACCATTGATTTATTTTCTTGTTTGGTTGACTAGGCTCAGGCAGTCATTATGATCCTCTTCTCCTTTTTGTTTTTAGTGTTTGTTTCTTTATTGAAGTGAGGCCTATTAGGAGACTGTAGATCATATTTAAGTCCCTTGGAGTGGGGGTGGAGTTACAACAGGTTAAATAAAGGAGAAAATATACAAATATTAACATTAACTGTAGAAAAATCATTGGATAAATGTCAAAGTTTATTCAAGTTAAAAATTTTCAAGAAATTAAAAGTGAAGGGAATATCTTTAATCTGATAGGAAGCATCTACTGAAAACAAAACAAAACAAAACAAAACAAAACAAAACCAAAAAACAAGAGTTCCATTTCCAGAGGATGAATATTTTACTACAGGACCAACTATCTCACATATCTCACATTCTCACATATCTCACATTCTCACATATAATCACTTTAAACCCTAGAAAAAAATGAATGCTTATATGAAGACACTATAGATCAACCTTCAAGTAAATATTGAGGGAGCAGGTGCTTGGAGGAATGGGAGTAAGTTTCACAATTTTACATTTTGCAGCATTTCTTTTTCTTGCATAAATTCTCTGGATAGAATTTCTACTACAATGTTGAATAGAGGTGGTTAAAGCTGGTATGCTTGTCTTGTTCCTGATCTTAGGGGAAAAGCTTTCTGTCTTTCATCATTGAATATGATAATAGCTGTAGGTTTTCCATCTATAACTTTATCAGATTGAAGAAGTTCCTTTAAAATTTAAATTTTATGTGTTTTTTTTCTCTTACCATACATACAGTCTAACATTTCCCCCTTTTAATAATACTCAGAAATATATTTCAGTACTTTAAATTGTGTTCAGAGTGTTGTGCAACCATCACCCATGTCCATTACCAAACCATTTCTGACCGTACATAATTCTGACACTATGAGTTTGCATATTGTAATTGTTGCAAAATAATCAGATATACATTGTTTGTTCTTTTGTGACTGACTTATTTCACTCAACATGATGTCTTCAAGGTTCATCTGTGTTGTAGCATGTATCAAGATTTCATTCCTTTTGTGACTGAACAATATTCCATTGTATGTACACATGAAATGTTATTTATCCATTCATAAGTTGATGGACATGGGTTGCTCCCATCTTTTGGCAGTTCTGAATAATGTCACTCTGAATATTGGCATGCAAAATCTGTTTGAGACCCATTTTTCAATTCTTTTAGGATTACACAGAGTAGTGGGATTGCAGGGTTATATGGTAATTGTGTACTTTGCTTTCTGAAGAAACACAAAACGCTCTTCCACAGTGGCTGCACCATTTTACATTGCCAACAGCAATTCATGAGTGTTCCTATTTATGCTCAGCCTTTGAGCACTTGCTATTTTCTTTTTTAAAAAATCATCATTTAATGGGTGTAAAGTGGTTTCCCATTGTGTTTTTGACTTGCATTTCCCTGAAGGCTATTGATGTTGTGTATCTTTTCATGAGGTTTCTGGCTATTTGTATGTCTTCTTTGGAGAGATGTCTATTCAAGTTCTTTGCCCATTTTTAAATTGTGTTATTTGATTTCTGTTGCTATATTGAAGGATGCTTTTTACATATTCTGGATGTTAAACCTTTAGGAGATAGATGGTTTCCAAACATTTTCTCCCAATGTGTTGGATGCCATTTTAATTTCATGATAATGTTCTTTGAGGAACAAAAGTTTTTAATTTTCATGAGATCACATTGTTTGCTTTTTTCTTTTATTTGTGGTTTGGGTATGAAATCTAGGAAATTGTTGCCTAACACAGTGTCCTGAAGATGATTCCCCATGTTTTCTTCAACTTATTTGATAGATCTGTTTCTTATATTTATGTCTCTGATTCATTTGAGTTCATTTTTGAATATGGTCTAAAGTTGTTGTCCATTCTCTTGGAAATGGAGATCTAGTTTCCCCAGCACAATTTGTTGATGAGACAATTCTTTCCCAGTTGAGAAGTCTTTGCCACCTCCTCAAAAATCAGTTGACCATAAATGTGAGGGTTGATTTCTGAGCTCCTAATTCAATTCCATTCATATATATGTCTGTCATTGTGCCAGCACCATGGTGTTTTGATTACTGTGTCTTTGTAATAGGTTTCAACATCAGGATAAGTGAGACTTCAAACTTCATTCTTCTTTTCCAAGATGAATGTATGTATATGGACCCCATAACCTTCCACATAAATTTGACCATTGACTTTTCCATTTCTGCAAGGAAGGCTGTTGGAATTTTGATTGGGATTGCACTGAATCTATAAATTTCTTTGTGTATTGTTGGCGTCTTTACAATATGCAGTCTTCCAATTTATGAAGAAGGAATTTCCTTAAATTTATTTAGGTTTTCTTTGATTTCTTTTAGCAACATTTTATAGTTCTTGGTGTACAAGTCCTTTACATCCTTGGATAGATTTATTTCTAGGTATCTGATTATTTAGTTGCATTTGTGACTGCACTTTTTTCTTGATTTCTTCTTTCAATTGTTCACTGAATATGCATAGAAACACTACTTATTTTGGGGTGTTGAACTTGTACCCTGTTCTTTGCTGAATATGTTAATTAGCTCTAGTAGCTTTTCAGTGGATTTTTCAGGATTTTATGTGTATAGGATTACATTATGTGCAAATCGGGAATGTTTTACTTCCTTTCCAACTTGGTTGCCTTTTATTTCTTTTTTAGTTATTTATTTTTTGCTTAATTTCTCTATAACTTCCAATACAATTTGAAGTAACAGTTTTGAAAGTGGGCATCTTTATCTCGTTTCTGTTCTCAGAGGGAGATCTTTTGGTCTTTCACCATTAACCAAGATGTTTGTTGTGGGCTCATACTCTTTATCACGTTGATGAAGTTGTATTCTATCCTAGTATTCTAAGTCTTTATATCATGAAGAGGTTCTGGATTTTGTCAAATGCCTTTGCTGCATCATTTAATTGCCATCATTGTCCACCCTAGGTTTTGCTAAGTTATGCAGTCCCAATCCTTATCTTCTATCTTTCCTTCTGGTGCCTGCCTCTTCTAACCCTACTAACACTCAGCTTTGTGCATGGTACTTAGAATATTGTGCTACCATCTACTATTTTTTATCTTATTTTTAATTTTTTATTCTTCCATTTTTACCCTTCTTTCTTTGCAGAAGGAATGTAAATGTCCTCATACAGATTTTGGTGGTAAATGCATAGCTATGTGATTATGATAGGAACCATTGATTGATTATTAGGATGAATTTTATGGTGTGTGACTAACATTTTAAAAAATAAAAGAAGATACAAGTGCTGGAGAAAATGTGGAGAGAGGTTGGTACATATTCACTGTTGGGAGGGAATAAGAAGGATGCAGCCCATATGGAGGGCAGTAAGGGCATTCCACAGCAGGTCAAGTATAGACATGATCCTGCAAACCATTTATTAGATATATATTTGGAAAAACGGTAAACCGGAACACTAATGGACATTTGCACACTTATATTTATGGTGAGAGTATTCATGATTTTCAATGGATGTAGGGGCCTAAAGGTACATCAACTGATGAATGGAAGGGTGAACAGTGATATATGCATACAGTGGAATATTGAATGGCTGCAGGGAAGATTAAAGTTGTGAGGCATGCAAGTAGAATAAACCTTGAGGGCAGTGTGCTGTGTGAAATAAGCCAGAAATGAAAAATCTAATGTTATAATTCCTCACTAATATGGAATAAACGCAATCTGAGAATTGAATCTGAGAGCATAGGTTATCAGAGGAAGGCTTATTGTAAAGTTTCCTAGATTGTAACTCTTATAGCAGTCACATTTATTCTGGAGTTGTAATGGTGATCTCTAAATTCAGAGATGCTGAGCTCTTTGTGTATAACCTGGGCAGTCCCAGGAACTGTTGGTATCTGTGTGACACCTGAGAGTCAGAGCTAAAATTCTATATATATGAAAGTCAGTATTGCCCCATACAGCAACTGTTAAAGAAGCTGAAAAAGAGCTCAGAATTCAATGAGAGATATGAATGAAGCTGATCTTGTAAGACCAAGGCAAATCAGACTAAAAGGAAAAGGAAAATATTGACAGTGTTTTAAAACTTCAACTTCTGTGTAAGAAAAAAGGAAAAGATATTTATTTGGTAAAAAATTTATATCTTCTGCAGCACACTATTTAATTTAACTTGTATGTTTAGTTTATTCAAACATCTTAATTATATGGGATCTTGAATGGGGAGTGAGACTGTGTGGGTTTGTACAGGTTAGTGTGATGCCCCAATAGATCTCAGAGTAATTTGGTCAGAGAATAAAAATGTATTTATGTATTTGCATAGCCCCATTGAGAGACTGGAGAAAAATATGAAAATAATAATCTTCCCTAACTGGAGTATTCCTGATATTCTCTCAAGAATTGGGAAATACCAATTTAATAGACAAAGCCCATGATCTTAGGGCTTGCCCTTATTAAACTTATCCCTGCAAAGGAGAAGCTAAGCCTACTTATGGTTATATTTTTGAGTCATACCCAGAGAACCTGTTTTGTTGCTCAAGTATGGTCTGTCACTCTAAGTTCACTCTTCAGGCAAAATCACTACCCTTTCCTCTATGTGGGATATGACTCCCAGGGATGTAAGTCACCCTGGAAATGTGGGACGACTCCCAGTGATGAGCCTGGCCCTGGCATTCTGGGCTTCAAAAAGCCTTCTTGGACCAAAAGTGGGAACAGAAATGAAACTAAGTAGAGTTTCAGTGGCTGAGAGAATTCCAACAGTGTGTAAAGGTCATTCTGGAGGTTATTCATATACATTACATAGGTATCCCTTTGTAGTTTTTAGTGTGTTATAATGGCTAGGGGGAAATATCTGAAACTGTTTAACTGTAATACTGTAGCCTTGTTTCTTGAAGATGACTGTATAAATATACAGCTCTTAAAGGTGTGACTGGGTAATTGTGAAAACCTTGTGACTGACATTCCCTTCAGCCAGTGTAAGGACAGATGAATAAGAAAAAGACAAAAAGTAAATAAATAATGGAGGGTGCCTTCATGGAGATTTAGAGCGGCCCAGTGCAGAAGCCTCAGATCCATGTGGGCACTCACCCAGTGAAAACCCAGAGGAGCACTGAGCGACACATGCCCAGGCACATGGATCCCCAATCAGCTGTTTCCTCCCAAGCACAGAGATATGGAAGGGTGCCCAGGACCCTTAAATATTGAAGACAGATTCTGACATGAAGGGTGGAGAACAAAACTCTCATTAAAGAGAGGGAAGGAAGGGGACACACACAGTCATCAGCAGTCTCTGTGTGTCTGCAGAACAGGTAGGTCCTGGATCTGTCTCCTTCTCTTTGTCTCCACTGCCTCCCCCACCCCACCCGCAGACCAGTGTGTAACAATCAACATCCTCATCTTAAATAGTCCCTATTATAGGCTCCACTTTTTCTTTCTACTATACCCTTTATCCCATATCACAGGCACTGTTCTCTTTTTTTTAGTTTAGAATATTTATTTTCATCAAATCCACCATATTCCAGTGATGGGAGAGACACAAAATTTTGTTCACCATGGCTCTTTGCATTATAAGCATATTAATAAATCATATTTGATCTATGACTACAAATATGTTAAATAATTATAAAAGGAGTAAATACACAATATAAGCACACAGGACTTTCTAAGAAAAGATGAGCATGTGACCTTGTGCCCATGAGCATGAGAATTTAGTTAAGGATGAAATTCTGAAGCTTAGTCTCATGACAGGATGAAGCTATCAGTGAAATTAAGTATTTGCAGACTGTATTCATCTCTAAATACAGATACTTTTAGCAATGCTGCAAACAAGATAATTCCTTGTAAAACAGAAAAAACCATCCTAAAACACCTGGCATACTTATACACTTTTCACTGTCAAACACAAGCACAAATGTTTATTTGACTGAGAATATTTGCATATGAAAGTGAATATCCTCTTGTCCATTTTCTCATCTGCACAATTGTGCAGCTGTGAAGCTGGCAATTGTGTTGGACTTCCTTTGTTTTGGGTTCTAGAATTTTACTCCATAAATTGATATTGGCAACTCAACTTCAGGCATTTTCTGGCCTTCAGAATTCTTGATACGTCTTGCAAGCTTCATTTTCCTTCCAGCATCTCTGACAACTTCTGTTCCTTTGGGCTACTCCACATCTGTATTACCAAGGAAAGACTTCACTGAAGAGAGGCTGATGGCATCTGAGGCTCCTCTGTCCCATGGAAAGGCACAGGGCAATGTCTGCTGGTCCTTCTCTCCCTGACTCCAGTTTCAAAATTGCTTTCCCCAAATTGTCCCTGAGCTTTTGTCTTAGCTTCTCTGACTCCTTCTACTCATCTCTCCCAGGGTGTTTCTGTGTCTAAGTGCCTGGGACTTCCTTCTTAGCTTCTCCAGGGCAAACTCTGGATTTCATCTCTTAGCCTCTCTCCTGGTTCTGGTTTCAATGGCTGTCTCCAAAATGTCTCTGGCCACTTTCTAAATGTCTCTCAGACAGTGTTCTCTTAAGTTAAAATTAAACTCTTTACCCTGGTGGCCGAAATTCACTCACTGCATTTACTCTTCTCTGGACTCTGGCTTATCATCAAACATGCCACTCTCACACCCACTTCATAGCCTCCTCCTGCTCTGTCCCTTCATCCTGCAGTGCTTGTCCCAGGGTTTGTTGTCTGCTCAGACGTCTCCTATTCAGAGGAGTACCCTAACTTCTCCTGAGCCCCTCTTTCCCACACACACTCCTGCCCTTCCCTGTGCATACTTCTCCATTACTTTAGCAAAGCATGACAATCTCTGTGCTCTGTTTTTCCCCTGTTCAGTATCTTTCTCCCCAGCCCCACCAAAATAATATCATCTCCATGATCACAGGGACATTCTTTCTCAACTTCACTGTTCTGTGCTCAAACTCAAGCTCTGTTTTAAGGAGGACCCATTTACTTTCTTACAATTTTTTATCCTTTGTCTTTTTTGGGCCCCCCTACCACCATGACCACCTGCTCAAAATATCACTTCCTATTTTCCTTCCACCATCCTACTAATCCCAAGTTAGTGCTTGTTGCCTGTAGAGTGTCATTTATGACTAAAACTAGTAATTCTGGGAACACCTGATATTTCTGTGGGGGAGAAACAGCTTTCCTGTGAGGTGTGACAGATGGTGAGGTAGAGGTATGAGGGGTGGGATGTAGAGGTTCTCCAAATTGTCCAAGGGGGATTTCTTCATGGTCAGAAAACTCTCAGTGCAGCACATGGCAGAGAAAGGAAATCATCTACATGTGAGCTTATCAATTTTATTTTTTAACGGTCCTTATTTTGGAATATAAATGTTAAGTGATATGAATTTCTTTCTGGGAATACAGTTTAACTGTACCCCAAAAGATACATTCATTTTTAATGTTTCAACTAATACATACTTAGCTTAGAAAAATGAAGTTGAATTTACTTATGACTTGTGAATACTAGGAATTCAACTCTGCCAAAAAATATATTTGCTGATGTTTAAATGTTTCTTAGAGCTAAACAGTATATTTTCTTTCAATTACAATCCAATATGTATATTATATAGATAGAATAATAAAACATAAAACTTACAAAAATATATAAATAAAACTTAGAAATATTGTTTTGAGGAATGTAGTTTGATCAAATTTCAATTTGAGTGAATGTTTAAATAGTAGCCATTTTTTCCACTACTAGGAGATAATTCAAACTTTCTTTGAATGTTCCATATTTTCTGGTATTTTCCTGGAGGTTAAAAGTCTTTTCATCTAAAAGGAGGAACTGACCATGGCTCTGTCCAGTTTGAGTAAGTGGAGGAACTCCAGCCAGTATAGGAAATCTCATTGTATCCACTGTCCTCAAGGACCTTCAGATGGAGAGTGGGTGGGTGAATGCAGCCTGGAGGCTCCTGAGGCCTGAGAGGTGGGGAGGGGACAGCATTGCTTTAACTCCCAGACCCACTCCTGGGGGAAAGGCCATCAGAGGGTAGATGGGGTGTTACATCTGGGTTTGGAAAATGCTTTTGCTATAGCAGATCTCTTGACCCTTTTGAGAGACTTTGTGTATTTAGCATCTCCGTTATCACCTCTTTTTAGTTTAGAGCATTTGGTTCTCTCTTACTTTAGTTTTTGGGCCAGGAAAGTTAATCTCATCAGCATCACTCATTCTATTTGCCTTCTGTAGGTATCTAGGAGGATGAGTATTTTTAAAGTCTCTTCCTCTAGTTTGGCATCTAAAGAGGGCACCGTCTCTGCAAAACCTTATGAGCAAACTGATCTGATCAAGGAGCTGGTATTTCTCTTCAATAAGGGCAGCCAGTGTGTGAGCATGATGCTCTTCTTTCCTCATATAAATCTGGTTTCTAACAAAGTGGACAAATCTGAACCACAACATGGGACCCACCGGAAAGCTGATGACCAGAAGAGGCTATGGAATGTGAGGCTGGGACTCATGTTATTTGGCAGAAGCTCCATCTCCACCTCTTGAAATTTCCAAAGGATCAGCCCAAAATCCAGTAATAGAGAGGTTTGTAGCCACCCACAGGGATCTGACCAATAACTGGATCTGACAGCCACAATAAACCACAGGGAACACCTAAAACACACCAGCAATTGGCAGCTTGGACAGCTCATCACTGAGAGGGTCTGAGGAAGGGGGAGGAGCAGAGACTTGGAAGATAAAATGCCTTTGTCTCCATTGCACTCTGGTGGCCATTCTTCTTTCTCTCTGTTTTTGTAAAGCAATATAAAATTCAAATACAATGAAACGTGGCAATCTTAATTGAATGACTGTCAAATCTTTAAACCTTTCCATTACCCAGAACCCCTCAGTATCCAAAAACTATATCAAGATATGAATCATTCATTTCCATTATTTCAAAAAGTCACTCCTTTGCCTTCAATTGATATCCATACCCCACATCTCCTCCATAGGCATGCATCCTCTGTTATGATTTATATCACCACACATCATTTTTGCCACTTCCTGTAATTCGTGAACTTGAAATATATCAGAATTGGTGCCTCCATGTTTAGCTCAAAACGTTTTGAAATTTTTCAGTGCTTTTGTTGGATCAGTGCTTCTCTCTGCTTTTATGATTGAGTTCTTTGACATTAAATAACTAAGTTACAAAATGCATATCTATTTTTTCTGTCTGTGGATTTTTCAGCTGCTTCAAGTTTGGGTCATTATGAATAAAGATATTATGAATATCCATATACAGTTCCTTTCAATAAACATGTTTGTATTTCATTTGGGTGAGTATATGGCAGTAGAAACGCTTATGGAAATTCTATGTGAAATTCTATTTTTTAAACATCTATTGAGGTATAATTTACATGACATAAAATTCACAAAGTTAAATATACAGTATTTTTGTAAATGTACTGAGTTTTGCAACCCCCACCACAATCCAATCCTATAACCTTTCCATTACCCCCAAAATTTCCTCTTCTAAATTACTCCATCAGCTCCATTTGACACAGTTGATCTCAACTCCTTGAAATTCTTTCATCCAGTTAGTTTTTGGTTCACTACACTCTCTTGCTTGTTTGTTATTTATCTGACTTCACTGTCCTCTCCCACTCTACCTTTTTGCTGGGTTCTCCTTTACTGCAAAGCTTCTCAGCATAAGGTTGTCCTCAGGGCTGAGTCCTTAGAGTCTTTTCCTTCTTCAGTACCATATTCCCTCGCTGGAATATCTTGGCTTTAAATGCCATCTAAACTGGCATGAGTTCCACATCTATTTATCCATCCCAATCCTTTCCATGCAGTCCTGATACACACACAACTGCTTCATGACACCTCTGAGGGGGTGCCTACCCTGCCAAAATGGTGCTCCTGGCTCCTCCCTGAAACCTGCTCCTCCTCTGGCTCCCACTTTCCATGCACAGGGACTTCACCTCACAGGTGTTCAGGGGATAGCTTTGTCAGTTTTTTTTTTTTTTTTGACTTCTTGTTTTTTTCTCCACCCCATATCATCCCATTTTCATAACCTATGCCCCATCATCAGAACAATTCCAATCTCTCTCCTGTTTGCCTCCACCTTTCTTACCTGCTCAGCACTGCCTATGACAGTATGACATTTGTTTCTTCCTTCTCCCTGTTGCCCCTACATTTCTTTATTTTTAATATTTTATTAGAGAAGCTGTGGGTTTGCAGAGCTATCATGTATAAAATACAGGATTCCAATACACCACCCCACCACCAACACTTGCGTTGTTGTGGACAGTTTGTTAGAGTTGATGATAATAATTTTCATAATTCTACTTTTTTAATGTTAGCTACATTTGTTACAATTAATGAAAGATTATTAAGGTAATGCTCTAACTATTGCCCATAGCTAATGTAGGGTTTTTCTCTGTATTCCTGACCAACTATTATTATTCTTTCCATGCATGTCTTTATTTTATTACTCATTTACCCATATAAAAGATTATTAAAGTAGTACTATAACTATTATCCCATGTTTAAATAGAGGTATTTTTGCCCATATTCATGAACTAAAATTACTACTTTTTTCATGAATGTCTTTATTTTATTACTCATCCACCAACACACTGGATAAAGAGAGTGTCCATCACAAGGTTTTTACAATCAAATGGTCACCTAATAAAAGCTATATAATTATACAATCATTATCAAACACAAGGCTACTGTATTAGAGTTCAACAATTTCAATTATTTCCTTCTGGCTGTTCCAATACACTAGAAACTAAAAAGAAACCTTGATATAATGATTCAGCTGTACTAATCATATGCTAAATCCTAATTTCTCAGTTACACCTCCTACTACTCATTTAATCATTTAATCTTCAGGGATGTCTGGGCCATTTCCAGTTCTTCATGCTGGAAAGGGGTGTTGACCTTATGGGGTAGAGGAAAGAATTTGGTTGATGTTCTTGGAGAGACTGGTACATCTGGGTTTCAGGCCTTATCTGGTATAGAAACAATCTTGAGGCTTTAAATTTCTGAGGAAAAAAAGACATACTAAGTTAAACTTTTATAGAGTTTAGATAGAGCCCAGGGTATTCTTCAGGCTTTTCAGACATACTGTTGGTTTCAGCTTGGCATACGGTGGCAGTTTGCAATATCTAGCTGAAGCTTGCACGAGATTAACCACCAGAATGACCTCTCAACTCTATTTAAATCTGTTAGTCACAATAACTTTATTTTGCTTAATTTCTCTTCCCCTCTTTGGTCAGGAAGGAATTGTCAATTCCACTATACCAGGGCTAGGCTCCTTTCTCAGAATAATGCCCCATGTTGCCAGGGACACCTATATCCCTGGGATCCTGTCCCATGTACAGGGGAGGGTAGTGAGTTAATTTGCAAAATTGGCTTAGAGATTCAGGCCACATGTGATCAACAAAAGAGTTTCTTTGGGGGTGACTCAGGAATAATTATAAGTAAGCTTAGCTTCATGATAGCAGAAATAAGTTTCATAAGCCAAGGGCTTGGCTTATTAAATTGGGAATCCCTAATGCTTGAGAGAATATCAGGAATTCCCCAATAGGGTAGTTTAATAGTTCCACATTTTCCCCCAGTACCTCAAGGAGACTTTGTAAATGCATTTTATTTTCTGACCAAAATACTCTAGAAAATATCAGGGTATTACACTATCCTGTACTGAATAACAAGATCTCATTCCCTATTCCAGTTTCCATTTAATTATGTTGTTTAATTAAACTGACCAGACAGGTTAAATTAGATAGTCTACTAAAGAAAACTTAAATTTTAGACAAATAAATATCATGTTCTTTGGTCTGACACTAAAGTTGAGGTTGTAAAATGCAGACAAAATCATCCTTCATTTTGATTTACCTTAGTTCTAACCAGATCCACTTCACTCATATTTCTAATTGAAGTCTGATCTCTTTTTTAGCTTCTTTAACAGTTGCTGTATGGAGTAAGGCTCTCTTTCAGAACTGCAGAGGCCCAGGGGTCACATAGATACCTAAAGTTCCAGGGAACAACCAGGTTATACACAGAGACCAGAGCATCTCAGAATTCAGAAATAACAGTTAAAACTATGGAATATATGTGACTACTGTAAGAGCTTACAATCTAGGGACATATTCAGTATGCCTAATTGAACTTTCTGTACTCCTTAATCATTGATTTCCCAGTCTCTGCCCTCCTTCTATCCCCTGATAACCTGTGCTCTCAAGTTTGATTCTCAGTGTTTGCTCATTGTAGCTAGTTTATATTAGTGAGACCATAAAATATTTGCCCTTCATTCCTGGCCCATTTTGCTCAACAAAATATCCTCAGGATCATTCACTTGGTTGCATGCCTCATGACTTCATTTATTTTTGCAGTTGCCAAATATTCTGCCATACACATACGACCACAGATTACCCTTCTGTTCATCAGTCGATGCACCTTAGGCCACCTACACCCATTGTCAGTCATGAAAAATGCCACCATAAACACTAGAGTACAAATGTCGATTATGTCCCTGCATTTAGTTCTTCTAAGTATATATCTAATAATGTGGTTGCAGGATCATATGGCACCTCTATACTTAGACTCCTGTGGAATCACCACGGTGCCCTCTAGGGATACTGTGCCATTCTACTTCCCTTTCACCAGTGAACAGGTATATCTCTCTCTTTCCACATATTTTCCAGCACTTGCATCCTTCAATTTATTTTTTAAACAGATTTATTCACACACCATATAATCCACCCTAAATATATAATCGATGGCTCCTGGTATAATCACATAGTTATGTATTCACAACCACAATCTATATAAGAACATTTAAATTTTTTCCACAAAGAAAAAAGAAAAAGGATACAAAAACAATAGCAAAAATCTCATGCCCCTCCCTTATATCCCCCTCTTATTGACATTTAGCTTCTCTATATTGCCTTTATTACAATTAATGAAAGAATACTACAATGTTATTTTTAACTGTAGACACTTGTTTACGTCAATTATATTTTTTCCATATGCCATCCCATTTTTAACACCTTGCAATTGTGCCATTCATTTGCTCTCCTTCACAGAAAAGCTTTCTTATATTTTTACATGTAATTACCATCATTGTCCACTCTAAGTTTCAATAAGTCATAAAATCACAGATATTTATCCCCTATCTTTGTGTCTGGGGTCATACATGCCCCGAGACTTCCTCTTTCAACCTTACTTCCACTGATCTTTGTTCATTATATTTACATTATTGTGCTACTATCCCATTATTGTGCTATTTCTGAATCTTGACAATCTTGTTAAGCATTCTGTACTCCTTTAGTATCAAATGCACAAGCTCTACCCGTTTTTTATCTCCTGACAACCTGTGTTCTAAGCTTTTACTCTCAAAACTTTCTCATTACTGACAGTTCATGTTAGTGAGACCATAGAGTATTTGTCCTTTTGTTTCTAGCTAATTTAACATAATACAATGCCCTCAAAGTACATCCATGCTTTTGCATGCATCATGACTTTATTTCATGTTACAGTTGTGTAATATTCCATTGCTTGTATATACCACAGATTGTATATCCACTCATCCACTGATGGACATTTGGGCAGGTTCCATCTAATGGCAAACATGAATAAGGCTGCTATAAACATCAGTGTGCAAATGTCTCTTGATGTTCCTACTTTCAGTTCTTCCAAGCATATACCTAGTAATGGGATCTATGGATCATAGAGCCAAACTGCCTTCCAGAGCTATTGAACCATTCTGCATTCCCACCAACAGTGATTAAGTGTACCTATTTTTCCACACATCCTCTCCAGCACTTATAGTTATCTGTACTTTTCATAATGGCCATTATAGTAGTTGTGATATGATATGTCAAGTGGTTTTGACACTCATTTCCCTAATCACTAGAATGGTTGAGCGTCTTTTCATATGCAATTGAGCCACTTGTACTTCTTTTTGGAAAAGTATCCATACATGTCTTTTCCTATTTTAAAAATTGGGTTGTTTATGTTTTTGTTATTTTTGTTTGTGTTTTGTTGTTGTTGAGTTGTAGGATCTCTTTATATATTTTAGATATTAAAACCTTACCTGATATGTGATTTCCAAATTTTGTCTCCTATTGAGTAGGCTGCCTCTTTATTTTCCTGAGAAAGTTCATTGAAGCAAAGAAGTATTCAATTATGAGGAGATCCCATTTATCTATTTATTCTTTCATTGCTCACACTTTAGGTGTAAAGACTAGGTAACCACCCCCTACCAGAAGATCTGTAAGATATTTCCCAACACTTCCCAATAAATTTTTATGGTTTTAGCTCTAATGTTTAGGTCTTTGATCCATTTAGAGTCAATTTTTGTATAAGGCGAAAGAAAAGGGTTTTGTTTCATTCTTTGGGGTATAGATATCCAGTTCTCCAAGCATCATTTGTTGAAGAGGCTGCTATGTCCCAGTTTAGTGGACTTGGCTATCTTATCTAATTCAATTGTCTGTAGATGAGAGGGCTTATTTCTGAACACTCATTTCAATTCTGTTGATCAGTTTATCTATCATTATGCCAGTACAATATCGTTTTGACTACAGTAAGTTTGCAATATGCTTTAAAGTCATGTAGTGTAAGACCTCCCACTTCATCTTTTTCAAGTTATTTTTAGCTATTTTGGGTACTCTGTTCTTCCAAATAAATTTGATTATACTTTTTTCTATTTCTGAAAATAAATTATTGGGATTTTAATTGGTATTGCATTGAATATATAAATCAAATTAGGAGAATTGACATCTTAACTATATTTAGTCTTCCAATCTGTGAACATGGTATGTCTTTCCATTTTTTCAGGTCTTCCTTGATTTCTTTTAGCAATTTTTGTAGTTTTCTATGAATAGCTCTTATATGTTCTTGGCTAAATTTATTCCTCAACATTTAATTATTTTTTTCTATTATAAATGGAATATTTCCTGATTTATATTCAGCTTTCTCATTACTAGTGTAGAGAAACACTCTTGCTTTTTTCATGTTGAATTTGTATCCTGACACTTTGCTGTGCTCATTTATTAGCTCTAGTAGCTTTACTGTAGATTTTTTGGGATTTTCTACATATAGAATCATGTCATCTGCAAAGAGTGAAAGTTTTACTTCTTCCTCTCCATTTTGGATGACTTTTATTACTTTCTCTTGCCTAATTGCTCTAGCTAGAACTTCCAGCACAATGTTGAATAACAATGGTGACAGTGGGCATCTTTGTCTTCTTCCTGATTTTATAGGGAAAGTTTAATCTTTCCCCATTGAGTATGATGTTAGCTGTGGTCTGTTCATAAATTGCCTTTATCATGTTGAGGAAGTTTCCTCTATTCCTATTCTGTTAAGTATTTTCCACAAGAAAGGGCACTCAAATCTGTCAAAAGCATTCTACTGCATCAACTGAGATGTTTGTGTGGTTATTTTCTGATTTATTGATGTGTTATATTACTTTATTTGATTTTCTTGTGTTGAATCAACTTGTATACCTGGAATGAAACCCACTTGGTCATCAAGTATAGTTCTTTAAATGTGAAATTATTTTGTTGAGGTTGTTTGCATTTATATTCTCTAAAGAGATTGATCTGTAATTTTCTTTTCTTGTGGTATCTTTGTCTGGCTTAGATATTGTGATTTTGGCTTCATAGAATGAGTCATGTAGCTTTCTTTCCTCTTCAGTTTTTTTTTAATAATTTGAGTAGGATTGGTAAAAATTCTTTCTTGAATGTTTTGTAGAATTCACATGTGAAGCCATCTGGTCCTGGGCTTTTCTTTTTTGATTCAATTCTTTTTTCATTTTTGGTTCAGTCTCTTTAATTGTGATTAGCTTGTTGAAGTCTTCTATTTGTTATTGAGCCAATTTTATTGTTCATGCTTTTCCAGGAAATAGTCTATTTCATCTAAGTCGTCTGGTTTATTAGCCTATACTCAATCATAGTCAATCATAGTACCATTATTATCTCCTTTTTTTCTGTGGGGTTGGTGGTTATGTCCTCCCCCCATTTCTGATTTTATTTATTTACATCCTCTCTCTTTTTTTTCTTTGTAATCCTATCTAAGGTTTGTTGATTTTATTGATTCTCTGAAAGAATCAACTTCTGTTTATGTTGAACCTGACTGTTGTTTTCATTTTCATTTATTCCCTTCAGATCTCTGTTATTTCTTTCCTTCTGTTTGCTTTGGGGTTAGTTTTCTGCCCTTTCTCTAGTTCCTTTATATGAGCAGTTAATTCCTTATTTTTCTCTATCTTCTTTTTTAACATAAGCATTTAGGGCAATATATTTTCCTGATAGCACTGCCTTAGCTACATCTCTATAAGTTTCGATATGTTGTGATTTCATTTTCATTTTCTAGAGATATTTACTAATTTCTCTTGTAATTTCTTCCTTGACCCTCTTGTTCTTTAAGACTGCGTTGCATAGCATCCATACATTTGTGAATTTTCCAGCCTTCTACCTGTTATCGATGTCCAACTTCCTTCCATTTCGATCTGAGAAAGGTGTTTGTATATTTGATCTTTTAAAATTTATTAAGATCTGCTTTGTGACCCAACATTTGTTCTATACTAGAGAATGATCCATAAGCATTTGAGAAAGTGTATATCACACTGTTGTGGGGTGCAATGTTCTGTAAATTTCTAAGTCAAGTTCATTTATCATATTCTTCAAGTCCTATGTCTAGATGCTCTATCCATTGATGACTGTGGTATATTAAAGTCTCCAACTATTAGTGAAGAGGTGTCTACTTTTCCTTTCAGTGTTGTCAGTGTTTTCCTCATGTATTTTGGTCATTCTGGTTTGATGTATAAATATTTTTGAGTTATTTCTTCTTAATGAATTGTCCATTTTATTAATATATAGTGTCTTAGTCACTTTTGTTTTACATTTGAAATCCAATTTGTCAGATATTAGCACAACTACCCCCATTCTTTTCTGCTTGTAGTTTTTATGAAATATCTTTTTGTAACCTTTCACTTTAACTTATTTTTGCCCTTGGGTCTAAACTAAGACTACTGCAGATGGCATAGAAATGGCTCCTTTTTTAATTCTTCCAATTGATGACTTTTTATTGGGGAGTTTAATCCTTTAAAATTTAATGTTGTTACTTTAAGGCAGTACTTTCTTTGAACTTTTGGCTTTTGAATTTTATATGTCAAATCTGATTTTCTCTCTGTTTTTACCCTTTTAGTTACTTTTACTTAAAATTTCCATTTCTACACTCTGCTCCAAACATGTCCCTTCTCTTGTTTCCTTTCAGCCTGTAGTTGTCCCTGTAGTATTTCTTGTAGAGTAAGACTCTTGTTCATGAATCTCTCAGTATCTCTTTATCTTTGAACTTCTGAAATTTTCTCTCCTTTTTGAAGGACTGATTTTCCTGGATATAGAATTCTTGGTTGGAAGTTTTTCTCTTTCAGTATCTTAAATATATCACACTACTTCCTTCTTGCCTCCATGTTTCTGCTGAGGAAACATTGTACATGATGGATTGCTCTTCTCTTGTCTTTGATATTTGACAATCTGATTAGTAATTGTCTTGGACTATTTCTATTGAGATATTTTCTCTCTGTGGTATGCTGGCCTCTTGGACCTGTAATTTTATATCTTTCATAATAGCTGGAAACTTTTCAGGGATTATTTCCTCCATTATTCTTTCTTCCTCTTTTCCTTCCTCTTCTTCTTCGGGGACACCCATAGCACATATGTTATTTTGCTTTATATTATCATTCCTTTCCCTGAGATGCTGCTCCTATTTTTCCACTATTTTCTCTTCTCTTTTGTGTGTAGGACTTCACATGTTTCCTCTAGTTCACTAATCCTTTCTCCTGCATCTAAAAATCTGCTGTTATATGTTTCCATCATGTTTTTCATCTCTTCTATTGTGATGTTTATTCCCTCAAATTCTGCCATTTTTCTGCAGTCTTTTGAGCTCTTCTTCACTGTCACTCAGTGTCTTCTTTCTATTCTCCATCTCTTTGCCACATTTTCCTTCAATACAAATGAATTAGAAGTATTGGTTGAAGAATTAAATTAGTTTTTTTTTTCCAAATCCTGTATCTCAATTTAAATGTTAATTTGTTCCTTTGACTAGCCATATGTTTGTGCTTCCTAGTTTGACTCATGATTTTTGCTGGTGTCTAGGCATCTGGTTTTCTTAATTAGTTTATTATGGAGGTCATTTTCTCTCTTTTGCCCAGTGTTTTCTCATTGTCTTTGTTCTGTAAATGTTCTTTGACATTCAGTTCATCTTATTGTAGAATTTTAGTGTATCTGTTTAACTGATAATTTTTCAGCTGTTTTTCTGATTCTTGCCTTACTTATAAGGAAGTTTTTGACATTGCCCTTTTTTTTGAGTGTGCAGCTGTTCCACCCCTAGGGAAAACATATCTCTTCCCTCTTCCTCTTCAGGGAATGCTTACCTACTGTATATTTGTTTTGTTTTGCCTCTATATAACACTCACTTTGCTACCTTTGGCAACTGTGATGGTTAGGTTCATGTGTCAACTTGGCCAGGTGCTGGTGACCAGGTGACTGGTCAAGCAAGCCCTGGCCTGTTACAGCCATTTGTGACTGGTTAATAAACCAGAAGACTGGTTTATTAAATCATCAGTCAGTTGATTGCAGCTGTGAATGATCACGTCAACAAAGGGCATGTCTTCCACAATGAGAGAATTCAGTCAGCTGGATTTGATCCAGTCAGTTAAAGACTGTTAAAGCAAGAAAGAGAGGACTTTCAATTCTCTTTTTGCTAGCCAGTGAAGCATTTCCTGAGGAGTTTATCAAACAACTTCATCAGAGTTGCCAGTTCACTGAGGAGTTCATCAAACATCTTCATTGGAGTTGCCAGTTTGCTGCCTGCCCTATGGAATTGAGACTCATGCATCCCCACAACTGCATGAGACACTTTTATGAAATCTTATGTTTACAGATATCTTTTGTTGATTCTGTTTCTCTAGAGAATGCTAATAAACACAGCTTAGTGCCAGGAGTTGTTCTTGAGAAACAGAATCTTAAAATGGGCTTTTACAATTGAGTTTCTAATCTTATTAGATTCTGTTTATTGATTCAATCTCTTCACTTGTTATGGATTTTTGAGATTTTACTATTTCTTCTTAAGTCAATTTGATAATTGATGCATGGTGAATTCTACCAAATATTTAAGAACTAACCACAAGATTCACTGTTTTATACATTCCCATCTCTTAACCTCCAACTTTCCTTCTGCTGATATATGTGACTCTAAACTTCCCCTTTCCACCACACACAATTCAGCACTGTTTGTTATTCTCACAATAATGTGCTACCATCACCTCTGTCCACTTCCAAACACTTAAGTTCAACCTAGTGGAACATTCTGCTTATAATAAGCAACCACTCCCCATTCTTTATCCTTGTTCTACATCCTGGTAACTTATATTTCATGTCTATGCATTTACATATTATAATTAGTTCATATCAGTGAGACCATGCAATATTTGTCCTAATGTGTCTGACTTATGTCACTCAATACATTACCCTCAAGGTTTCTTCATCAATGTGTTTTTTTCTAAGATGGTTTTGTTCACCCGCCATACTTTCTGACCTAAGTAAACAATTGATGGTTCCCTATATAGTCACATATTTATGCATTCACCACCACCATTATCTATATAGGGACATCTACAATTCTTCCACAAAGAAGGAGGAAGAGTCAAAAAAGTTAGGGAAACAAAGGAAAAGTAAAAGAAAGAAAATAACACATGACAGCTAAAAAGCAACAAAAGGAATGACAGAATTAAACTAAAGTAGAATAAAAGAGTCAGACAATATCAACAATGCCAAGAGTCCCATACCCCTCCTCCCTTATGTCCCCCACTTATAAGCATTTAGCTTTGGTATATTGCCTTTGTTGCATTAAAGGAAGCATAATACAGTGTTTCTGTTAACAATAGGCTCTAGTTTGCATTGACTGTATTTTTCCCCAGTACCACACTATTTTTAACACCTTTCATGGTTGACATTCATTCATTCTCCCTCATTAAAAACATATTTGTACATTTTATCATAATTTTTGAGCACTGTAGGATTCACTGAGTTATACAGTCTCAGTCTTTATATTTCCTCTTTCCTTCTGGTGTCCTACATGCTCCTTATCTACCTCTTTCAACCATACTCACAGTCATCTTTGTTCAGTGTACTTACATTGCTGTGCTACCATCACCCAAGATTGTGTTCCAAACCTCTCACTCATGCCTTTACCTATCTGTCTGTAGTGCTCCCTTTAATATTTTCTGGAGGGCAGGTATCTTGTTCACAAACCCTCTCATTGCCTGTTTGTCAGAGAATATTTTAAACTCTCCCTCATATTTGAAGGACATTTTTGCCAGATACAGGATTTTTGGCCAAGGTTTTTTCTCTTTCAATATCTTAAATATATCACACCACTTCCTTCTTGCTTCCATGGTTTCTACTGAGAAATCTGCATATAGTCTTATCAAGCTTTCCTTGTATGTGATGGATCACTTTTCTCTTGCTGCTTTCAGGATTTTCTGTTTGTCTTTGACATTTGATAGTCTGATTATTGAGTGTCTTGGTGTAAGTCTATTCAGAGCTGTTGTCTTTGGAGTACGCTGTGCTTCTTGGATCCATGATTTTGTGTCTTTCATAAGAGATGGGAAATTTTCATTGATTGTTTCCTCTATTATTGCTTCTGCTCCTTTTCCCTTCTTTTCTTCTAGGACACTAATGGCATGGACATTCATTCATGTGCTGAATATTGTCTTCAATTCCCTGAGACATTGCTCATATTTTTCCATTCTTTTCCCTATCTGTTCTTTCGTGTGTAGGATTTCCGGTGTCTTGTTCTCCAGTTCCTGAGTGCTTTTTTTGTACTCTTGAGATATGCTGTTATATGCCTCCATTGTGTTTTTCATCTCTTCTGTTGTGCCTTTCATTTCCATAGATTCTGCCAGTTGTTTTTTCAAACTTTTGATTCCACCAGTGTTTTCTTTTTATCCTTCATCTCTTTTGCCACATCTTCCCTGAACTTGATTCGGTTTTTGAATTGATATAGCATATTTCTTTCAAAATTTTTAATTGTTTCATTAAAGGAATACAGTATCCCAACTGTATCTTAATTGAGGTGTAAATTAGTTCCTTTGACTAGGCCATATCTTGTTTTCCTAGTGTAATTTGTAATTTTCTGTTGTTTAGGCATCTGCTTTCCTTGGTCACCCAATCGGATTTTCCCAGCCCAGATCAGGTTAAGGTCTCAGAATGGAGCTATATTCAGTGTCAAGTTTCCCTGAAGGTGTGTCTTAGAAGATTGACAGACTTTCCTGTGGGGTCTCTAGCTGCTGTGCCTTTCCTAACCTGCCCAGCAGGTGGCACCTGTCAGCCTGTTGCTCCCAATTAGTGTAAGGAGGTGTGGCCCCTTTAACTCTCTTCTTAGGTTATTTCTGTTTTTACTGTTTTCTTCCAGGGGTCTGATTTCTGAAGTGAGAGGTGGCACTAGAGCTGGGTCCCACCTCCTTCCTCTTAGGGAAAACACAACCCTAGGAGCTTTCTTCTGCACTTAAATTACTCCTTTGTCTTTCTGACTCTGTTAACTGCCTCCCAATCTCAGTCTGAGTGCTGTGAACTGAAAATGGCTGAGGCTCTCTCCACTGAGCCACTCAGGTTGAGAGAAAAAGGGAAAGAAAACCCCCTTTCAGAGCCAGTCCATGGCCCCCTGTTTCACTCATTGGTCAGAGAAAGCACCTGGTCTTCTGTGCTCCCTTTCCCAGGGCACAGTTGTTTTCTGGCTCTCTAAGGTCAGTTGTCTTTAAAAGCATCTGTATTTTTCCTTCTTTTTTAATTAATTTTTTTCCATCAGCCCCACCTTCTCTCTACTGCAAGTGACCTCACGGTAATTTGCTGATTGTTAGAAGTTTGTCTATGTTTGTAGGTTGTATTCAGCAGTCCACATTTGTTAATTAAAACCCCAGTTGGAGCTAGGCTGAGTGATATTCACTTGCTCTGGGAATGCCACTTTATCCCACAGTGAAGTCTTGTAGCTCAGCCTGCCATGGGTGGAGGGAGCTCCCAACACAGTTCAGCAGTTTTACTTACAGATTTTATGCTGTTATCTCCGCCAGTCCACCCAATTCAGGCTGTTGTATGATGTGTGGACAGTCAATGTTGTCCCCCAGAAGTTGTTCCAGATTATTTGCTAGTTGTTCCTTATTGTTTATTAGTTTCTCCAGGGGACTAACTAAATTCAACACTTCTCTAGGCCACCATCTTGCTCCTCATCTCCAAAAATTTCATAAGCACTAATTTCATTCAGGAACTGTAATGGTTAATATCATATGTCATCTAGTCTAAATTATTGTGTCCAATAACAACTTTGGTCAAACCCTGGCTTATGTGTTACTGTGGAAGCATACTGTTGGTAGAATTTACATTACAAATGGTTGCTTCCAGAATTAACAAAAGAAGTTTGCCTTAGCAACTTATGTAATCTCTTCATCTAATCACTGTTTAGCCTTATGAGTAGGAATTGAGGATTTTTTCTGTGCCTCTACATCATTGCAGGCTCCTGTTGAAACCTGCAGCCAGCCATTTCCCCCAGGGTATTTAGACTAAGAACTTCAATATCATATTTATTAGATAATCTGGTTAGGAATATTTTTCTCTGAAGTTCAGACTTTCCAGTCTCACCGTTAATTCTATTTCTCTGGAATAATCAGACTAATACAGGAATACAGGAGAAATAATTTTCAGATAAAGTAAAATAAAGGAATTCATTGCTAGCATTTGCATTGGAAAATAATTGCTAAAAGAAGTTATTTAGGCTGAAGTAAAATTATACCAGAAAGAATTTTGGAATATCAGTACTGAAAGAAAGGCAACACAAGTGCTACTTCTGTGTAAATATAATAGATTTTTTTTTCCTTGATTCCATTAATAAATTTTTGGTGTTAAAGCACAAATATTGTTTCATGGAGTTTATAATAGGGGAAATGTTAAAACTTAAGACAACTAAACATAGAGGGGGAAATAAATTGCTCTATGTGACAGTAAATTTCTAGATTCCACTTCAAATGGCAAAATATTGATTCCACATTGACTCTAAAAATTAATGTATTTTGCTGTTGTAGGAAAAATGTCTAAATATGCTCCACCAATGATTTTATGCCCAAATCCCCAGTACACAATAACGTGGTGACTTATTACTCACATGTTTAATTTATATGGCACATTTGATTTTAAAATATGGATGTCATCCTGAATTATCTGATGGCTCCAATGTAATGGCATGGGATCTAAAAAGCAGAGAGCTTTCTCTGGCTGGAGGCACAGGAGGAAGTCAGAAAGATAGGAAACATGAGAAGGACACCACACAATGATGCTGACTTTGAGATAAAGAAGGCCATATGGGATTGAAAGCAGGTGGCTTTAAGGAGCTGAGTGAGCCCCTGATTGATAGCCTGCAAGCAAACCTCAGTCTGCAATGAGCTGGATTCTGCCAAAAAATTGAATGACTGTGGAAGCAGACACCTTTCCAGTGTTTCCAGCAAGAAATAGGACACTGAAGACATCTTAATTTTGTCCTTCTGTGTTTGATCACAAAATTATAACAAATTGTTACCATAAACTGTGAGGTAATGATGTGTTTTGCCTTAAGTCACTAAGTAAGTTTGTGGCATTTTTGACACAGCAATAGAAAAAATATTCAAGAGTAATACCTAGAACAACATGTATAATTTTACAAAAATATAAAACATGTTATTTTCAGGAAAAAGAGTAGACAACAGAAGATATAATACTAAAAAAGGCTCAAATATATACAAAAATGTTGAAAGAGAAAACATAAGTAAACAACTTT
Organism: Choloepus didactylus; assembly: GCF_015220235.1. Classification (NCBI taxonomy): domain Eukaryota; kingdom Metazoa; phylum Chordata; class Mammalia; order Pilosa; family Megalonychidae; genus Choloepus; species Choloepus didactylus. The sequence continues at coordinate 671,151 of NW_023637579.1, forward strand.
TGTAAAAACAAATCACAAAATGGTCATGAATCAAATCACAAAATGGTCAGTGTACATCAAAAATTCCAAAAATGATTTTAAATACACATTATATGTAGACTAATTGAAACTCAGCTATTGTGAGAAAGGATTTAAAAATGATGCCACTAAATATTATCTACAGAAATTCATTTGAAATATACTTAAATAGGTAGATCAAAATGTTTGAAATATATACCAGGCAAACACTATGAAAATAAAAACTTGCATGGCTATAAATATCTGGCAAAATAAATGTTAGAGAAGGCAAAATTAACCTAGAAAAGTGAGATATTCTGTAATGATGAAAAAGATAATTAACCATGAAAGCACAACAATCTTATGCATGTATATATCTAAGAACAGCTTCAGAATATGTTTTCAAAACTGACAGAATTGAAAAGCAATATAGACCTATCTATAATTATACTTGGGTATTTTAACACATCTGTCTTAGTAATCAATAGAATCAGTACACAAAATCTTAGCAACAATGTATAATGAACAAACTGCACCATTGACATTTATGGGCCATTTTAAACTAAAAGGACATAATAGTAAAAATTGAAAATTCATCAATATAGATAGATCTTTCCTTAAATGAAATGTATCTTCACAAAATTTAAAAAAAAAAACTGAAAAAATACAAGAATTTTCCCACATGATAATGGCATTAAATGACACTTTAATAAGATAATGCAAATAGGAAAATCTCCAAATGCTAGGAAATAAATAACAGATTCCTAAATAATCCATGGTTCAGAGGAAGTATCAAGGAAGTATCAAAGAAAATTAGAAAATATTTAGAATTGAACAAGATAGAAAACATTAAATTTGTTACATATGTATAACTCAGTTCCTAATCAGAAATCAGTAACATTGAAAGCAGGAACAAAATGGAAGGTAGGATTGCAGGAGGATGGTTTAGTAAAAACTCCAAGAATCATTCCCTCTATGTAAACCAATATTAAACATATGGGACTCTCTGAATCAGCTAGTTTTAACTCCAGATTCTAGTGGAAGACTGTGGGCATCCAGGGAGGAGCAGGAAGATGAAGAAGCTCCTAAATTGTAACAAATACTGGTGATGACCACTCTCCCTGCAGTGGTAGTAATGCCCCCTCTGCCATCCACATGGGGAATGCAGCACTGGGGAATGCAGCTCAGGGTGCTGGCACAGCTGCAGGGCCAGTGTGGGACAGAAGACTAAATCCTCCAAATTCCAGTGGTATGTGCTCTGATCACTGATCCCTGCTTTTGATTTGCTGCTTCAGACTTCTGGGGTCTTCTTTGAGTGTAGCCATTGTTCCTATCCTGTTAGGGCAAATGTGGTAGAGGAAACTTAAAGACAGTAAACTTCCTCAAAACTGGGGAAACAGGTAAAAAACTGCATTAACTTAGCTCTGTAAGTGCTGAATCAAGAAAACATAGCTCCAAAAGTAGTAGAACCATACTACTCATACAGTTCCCCTGTATGAGTTAGGGCCACCTTCTGCTCCCATTGTGGGTCCCTGGCCCTTCTCCAGAGGGAGTAGGGTGCCACTGTGCCCATACTGTGTACATGTAAGTCAGTGTCAATCTATGGGGTGGAAGTCTGAGGGACTGCATGGGGGAACTTGTCCCAGGATCATGCTGCTTTAATTTGTCCTGAGGCAGAGAAACTACCTGGACACAGCTGGGAGGGTGTGTTAAACCATTAGTAAAAGTGGTCTGCGCAAAGCCCTACATAAATGAAGTCACACAAGAGAACACCCAGGGTGAGGTGAAAGTTTGTTTTGAGGGAAGTAGAGGGGGAGTTAATTCAAACTCCTGTAAACACAACTAAACCGACAATCATTGAAATGGAGTCAGATATTTAAAGACAAGTCAGGGAATGTTATGAACAACCATAAACATAAAATTGATAACTAAGATGAAATGGAACAATCCCCCCAAACCATAAACTGCTAAAATTCCCTCAAGTTTTAATAAATAAAATGAAGATATCCTTAATGGTAAATAAATTGAATTTGCAGCTACTAACCCCTCATGGAAAGTACATTTCCTGGCTCAGGTTGTTTCATTGGTAGATTCTACCAAAGACTTAAATACTTAAAGAAGAAATGACATAAGTGCTCCACCGTTTTTTGCAGAAAATGATTTAATGAGGTCAGCATCCCCCAATAATGAAATCCAATACAGGCAGTAGTAGAAAAGTAAACCACCAAAAATACCATTCACAAATATACATGCAAAAATCCATAACAAAATTTTAACTTGAGTGCTACAAAAAAATAAAGGTTAATAATCAATGAAAATGTGAGATTTTTTACCATGCAAGCATAGATGTTTCAATATGGGAAAATCAATCAATGGTTTCACATTTTCACATCAAAATAAGAAAAAATAAGATTATAGAAATTGATGTAGGGAAACATTTGGTAAAATTCAACATGCATTCATTATAATAACCATCAGCCAATTAGGAATATGAAATAACTTCCTCAAAATACAAAAGATAATCTACAAAAAGTATACATTTTAAAATCATACACCTGCCCATGAGTTACCTTTATATGAGAGGGTCTCTCTAGATTTTAAATAAAATGATTGACCCCAATCAGATTTTCGCAGTCCATGCAGGCCCAGGTCTCAGGAGGGGGTGTAATGCATGCTCAGTTTCCCTGAGAATGAGACTCTCCTGTGAAGCCTCCAGACTTTGTGTTTTTCTTACCCTGTTCAGTAGGTGGCTCTTGTGAACCCACAATTCCCCATGGGTGTAAAGAGAAGCAATTCCTTTCTCATCAGCCCCTGTCCCTGCCAAGGTAGTGGCTGAATCAAGCTTTCTCTGTTTCCCTGACCTTGGGGTCTGATTTCCCCAAAGAAGGAGAGCTACTGCAGCTAGGCTCCACCTCCTCTTTTGCTTGGGAAGTTGTCATTTAGGAAATCATCTCACTCAGCTGACTCATTGCTTTGTGTCCCAGACCTATCTTAGCACTGCCTTTGCCTGTGTCCATCTGCCAACTGAAACCAAAGCTTCCTCTAATGAACTACTTAGAATGTTTTTTAAAAAGAAGAAAAGCCTTAAAAAAGAAAAGGAAAAAAAACAAGGAAAAGAAAAGAAGAAAGAAATCCCTTTTCAGAGCTTTCCCATAGCCCCCAAGTTTTGCCAGTCAAGAGTCAGAGTTGGTACTTGGCTCTGGGTTTCCCCTCCATGGGTCACAGCCTCTTTCCAGCACTCTGGGCTCAGCCAACTCCAAAAGCCTCCATTTTTATTCTTTTTTATTTCATTTCATTTTATTTTGTTCTGTGAGCCCAACTTCATTTCTTCTGGGATTAAAGCCACAGTTGTAGCTTTGCTGAGCTACTTTCCCTGCCCCCAGTAGAGGCTACTTAAAGACATAAAGAAATGCTCTTTAGGGAATTTTCTCCTTCACCTGACTAGTTACTCTCAGACAACTTTAATTCTGCCTTTGCAGAATTAAATTTAACGAATTAAAATTAAACCCGAGAGTTCTAAAAGTTCTAATAGGCTATTGAAAAGTAGAAAAAACTAATAATAACAATAAAGAAACATAGAGAAAGGAAAAGAAAATAAACCCTTCTCAGAGCAGTACCCCAGTTCCCTGTGTTTGCCAATCAAAAGCCAGAATTGGTACCTGCTTCTATGTGCCCCTTTTTGTTAGGACCCAACAATTTTCAAGTATTCTGATCTCCTTCAACTCCAAAGGTCTGTTTTTCTTGTTGTTGTTAACCCCACCTCCTCTCTGCCAGGGTGAAATCTCTGGTTCCTTTTGTGATTGCTCTTGATTTATCTGTGTTTGGAGCTTTCATTCACCAGCCCATATTTGCTAATTATTTCTGCAATTGGAGGCTGGTTTAGACCCCAAGTTGCCCTCAGCAGAAACTGTTTCTTTTTCCCTCAGGTAACCAGCTCTAAGACAGTCTGCTGTGTCTGTGGGGTAGGGGCACAAGCCCCCTGGATGGAGAAACTTACAGTTCTTTGCTGCAGTCTCAGCCATTCCACTCATTCCTGACTCATGTACAATGTTTGCCCAGTCACAGAAGTTCCCCAAACAGTTGTTCCAAACAGTCCCTGGCTGTCTGAAAGCTACCTTAGAGGAGTAACTAAAATCCTCACCTCACCAGTCTGACATCATGCACTATGACAGAAGGGTTTTATTTGCAGACAATAAGGCATCCTAACAGGCTGTTTAGTGACTAAAGAAATTTAATATCTTGGAGACAGCATCATGTTGTCAACAGATTGGAGCAAAGAGAGATGGCATATGTGAAAGAACTATGGTATGCTTAATCAAATTGAGGGATGTGAAGTATATGGTAGGGATAAGAATGGGGAACTGAAGGCCAAGAGGTCACTGAAGTATTTTCAAGCAGTGATTATCTCCATGCAGAGAGGAAAACAAGCCTCAAGGGTAAGAAGCAAGACACAGATCTAGAAAAAGTCTCCCACATGCAGTGGGTTTTAATCTGGAGAGGGAAATGAAACAGGACATCTAGAGAAACAGACAGTGAACTGGTCCTGAACTGGAACCTGTAACCGTCAACTTTCCCTATTCTCACTTCTCAGTCTGTCTTCATTCCATGACAGCACCATGGGATGCATCAATGTGGTCTTGCTTTTCCTGTTGTTTTACATTTACTTTGAAGTAATTTTAAACTTACAGTTACAAATATAATATAAAGTCAATACAGAGAACTAGAACTCCAGTGTAGCCTGTACCAACATGCCTCAATTTGACAAATTTTAATATTTTGCCACATTTTTTGTGTAATTCTATTTCAATGTCTATACATCCCTCATTTCAATATATCTAGTTATATACATATTTTCTGAAACTTGATTGTATTGGGCATACATCACAGTCCTTGATCGCTCTATGCATATTACCACACAGAAATAAAAAGGTTAATAAGATGACAATATAGATGACATGGAAAATTCCTGAGAAACACAAACTACTCTTGCTCTACAAGAAACAGAAGACCTAGGCAGACTAGCTCCCATCACAGAGCTTTAATCAGTCATCAAATACCTCCCAAAGAAAACCAAGGACCAGATGACTTCACAGGTGAATTCTACTCATCCATCTCATAAGTTCTTTGCTGCCATCTCAGCCACTCCACTCATTCTTGACTTCTGTACAATGTGTGTCAGGTTACAGAAGTCCCCCAAACAGTTGTTCCAGACAGTTCCTGCCTATTTACCAGATACCTTAGAGGAGGTAGCTCTAAGATTTAATATCATCTTGCTCAAACTCTTCTAAAAATTGTAGAGGAGGGAACACTATCTAACCCATTCTATGAGGCCAACATCAGCTTAATACCAAAGCCAGATGAAGACACTATGATAACAGAAAATTACAGACAAGTTACTCTTATGAATACACACACAAAATGCTCAAGAAAATACTTGTAAATGAATCCAGTAGCATATATAAAATTATACAACATGATAAAGTGGATATTATCCTAGGTATGCAAGGGTGGTTCAACATAAGAAAATCAATTAATGTAATATACCACATTAACAAAATGAAGGGAAAAAAGCACATGATCATCTCAATTGACACAGAAAATGCATTTGACAAAATCAGGCATCTTAATAAAATATTTAGAAAAATAGTAATAGAAGGAAACTTCCTGAACATGATAAAGGGTATATGTAAAAAAAAGTGACCATCATACCCAATAGTGACAGACGGAAAGCCTTCCCTCTAAAGTCTGGAACAATGCACAGAAGCCCACTGTCACCACTGTTGTTCACCAATGTACTGGCAGTTCTAGTCAGAGAACGTAGGTGAGAAAAAATAATGAAAGAACTACAAATTGGAAAGAAAGAATTAAAACATTCACTGTTTGTAGATGACATGACCCAATATATAGAAAATCCTGAAAAGCCTACCACAAAGTTACCAAAGGTAATAAATTCAACAAAGTGGCAGGGTACAATATCAGCATCCAGAAATCTTTACTGTTTATACACACAAGCAGAGTCTAACAGAAGGCAGAAATCAAGAAAAACATTTCCACTTACAATAGCAAATAAAAAATCAGACATCTAGATTAAACCTAACCAAAGACATAAATGGTTTGTCCACAGTAAACTACAAAACTTTGTTAAAATAAATTAAGGAAGACGTAAATAAGTGGAAGGAAATACTGTATTAATGAATTGGAAGACTAAACATCATTAAGATGATAATACCCCCCAATGCAAATTATAAATTCAATGCAATCCAAATCTAACTTCCAACAGCATTCTTTGCAGAATTATAAGCACCAATCATCAAATCTATATAGAAATCTGTGGGGTCCAAATTACCTAAAGCCATCTTGAAGCTGAAAATGAACCTGGAAGACTGACACTGCCCACTCTTATATCTCAAATCAAAGCAACAGTCATCAAAACAACATGGTAGTGTCCAAAGGACAGACATATAAATCAATGCAATAGAATTGAGAGCTCAGGAATCAACCCATATATTTATGGCCAACTGATTTTTGAAAAGAAGACAAAGACCATCTAACTGGGAAAAAATAGCCTCTTCAAAACATGGTGCTGGGAAAACTGGATCTGTATTTACAAAAAAAGGAAGAGCCCTATTTCACAACATATACAATAATCAACTCAAAATGGATAAACCACCTGAATATAAGAGTTATGTCTATCAAATCCCTAGGAGAAAACCTAGGGAAGCATCTTCAGGGCCTCCTGTTAAGCAATGCTTTCTTACACGTTACACCCAAAACATGAGCAACAAAAGTAACAATAGATAAATGGGACTTCACCAAAATTAAAAACTTTTTTAATCTCAAAGTTCTTTATCATGGAAGTAAAATGACAAACTACACAATAGGAGAAAATATTTGGAAACCACACAGCCAATAAATGTTTAATATCCAGAGTAAACAAAAAAATCCTTCAGCTTAAGAACAAAAAGAAAAGCAACCCATTTTGAAAATGTGTAAAAGACTTAAACAGACATCTCCCCAAAAAACTTGTGAAAAGCTGCTCAATATCATTAGCCATCAGGGAAATGCAAATCAAAAACTCAATAAGATACTCTTTCACATCCATTAGAATGGCTACTACTGAAAATGGGAAATAACAAGAGGTGGAGAGTGTGTGGAGAAATAGGAACACTCATTTATTGTTGGTGGCAATGTAAAATGGTGCAGCTACTGTAGAAGACAATTTGGCAGTTCCTCAGAAAGTTAAGTATAGGACTACCATATGATCTGATAACCCCACTTCTAGGTACATACCCAAAGAATTGAAAGCAGGTACTCAAAGGTATAGCTGCACACCAATTTTCATAGTGGAATTATTCACAATTGTCAGAAGACAGATGCAACTCAATGTGCATCAGCTGATGAATGGATAAACAAAATGTGGTATGTACACACAATGGAATATTATTCATCCATAGAAAGGAATTAATTCCTGATAATGTGGCAATATGTATGAATCTTGAAGATATTATGTTGTCTGAAATAAGCCAGATAAAAATGTAAAAATATTATGTGATCGCTATGAATTGATACAACTAGAATATGCAAATTTATCAACCCAGAACCTAGAAGAAAGGGTAACAGGGGACCTAGTGGAAATAGGGAAGGGGAAGTTAAGGTTTAAAATGCACAAGTGTCGTATTTGGAAGTATGGAAACTTTTTTGCTAATGGATGATGGTTATTGTCACACAATGTGAATGTAGTTAACAGCACTGTAATCTATATACATGATATCAGAACAAAATTTTTAAAAAATCCATTGAACTACTCTACAAAAACAGTGAAAACTATGTTAAACCATGAGCTTTAATTAATTGCAACTATTATAAAATTGTGCAATCACTTGTGGCTTATGTTCCACAACAAGGCTAAGTGGTGGTTGTGGGGTACTGTATGAAAATCCTGTTTTTTATGAATGATTATTCTGTCTAAACACAACTTCACTAATGAACAGAAAAAAATTTTCAAACAAGTTGTATAAGGAAAAAATGAAAAAAGTGTAGTTTCTTTAATGAATATTTGAAATTGCATTGGCAATTGGGTAGAATATTAGGGAGAAATGCTTTTGAAGTTTAAGTAAGTACAATGTGTGATTGGGCTTTTCTGTATGGAGGAGGCTGTCTGGTGGGCCAATGTTAGGAAGGAGTGTGTATGTAACTAACCTAGAAGTATATCCTTTGGAAAGATGAATGAATACTTTACAGTTTCCACTATAAAGGAAAATTAAGCTTTAGAGACCAACTAAATTTCATGAAACAAGAGAGACTTGAGCATATGAGAAAGAAATAATGGGGAATAACACATGGCAATCTTTCTCTAAATGGGGGTCATGAGATTCTGAAGTGCCAAGTATGATAAAGGACAGAGGGAAAGGTACAAACTGCAGTACAACCCTGCAGATATGCTTGCAAAATCCTGGTGCAACAGGTTCATTGAGAGAGACACAGACACAAAGTCAGTTGCTTAAAGACAGGGAGAAAGAGACACAACCAAATTGGAGCTCATGTGGAGATGTCATTGCTCTTCTTGAATTTCTGCCATAAATCAGGGATCAGGTCCACTCTGATCAAGATCAGTAGCAAATTCCCTTGGGACAATTGCGTTTTCCATCATTTTATGTTGAGAAAATTGAGAGGGAGTCAGGGGAGGGTGTGGGTTGTGCTCAGTTGGTAAATACTTTGTGCAGTTATACAAAGGTAATCTATAGACAGGGGCCATTCTCAGCATTCTCTGCCCTGCTCAGTCATAGGGTGGACTTCCTGGAGTCATCCCCTTACGGAACATGATTGTAATAGAAAGGATATGTGGTCCTCCCAGTTGTAACTAAGTGTCCTCTTTGGGCCTGTCCATAAGGGCAGGGTGATGCTCATGCGTTGGACTTGATTGGCCTTAAGAACAGTCCAATAGAAGTCCTGCAAACTCAACACAATCAGGAGACATTGTCCCAGTTCCTCTTTAGGTCCCTGTACCTGACACTCTGCTAGAAGTATTAATCAGAGTTTTCTGGAGAAACAGGATTGATATGTGTTTGTGTATGTGTGTGTACATGTGAGGGATTTATTATAGGAATTGAATCATGTGAACCTGGGGACTGGCAAGTACAAATTCTGTATGGCAAGATACAAGTTTGGAACTCCATGGTGATGTTGGATTCTCCAGGAGAAGCCAGCTGGCTGAAGTAGAGATTGAAAATCTTGCTGACTGAAATCCTGTTCCCCCTTTAAGCTTTCATCTTCATAATTTTGTATAAGTTCTGCAAAGTTATCAACTTCTGGAGACATTAGCAAATATTCATCATGCTCTTGAACATCTATGCAGCCAATTTGACAGTTAGGAATTACTATTTGTTATCTCTGGGTGCACCTCATGCTCCAGGAATTCCCACTATTGGGGGAAACTCTTGGTTTCCTGGTCACTCAATGTATTAGTTAGGGTTTTCTGGGGAAACACAACTGATAATATTAACAGGGTGTACATGCATGATTCAGTGTCTCTGTGTTTCTGTGTATGCATCAATGTGTGTATATGTAAATATTATGAGAATTATTCTAGGAATTGGCTCATGTGACCTTGGGGATTGGCAAGTCTGAATTCCATAGGGAAGATTAAAAGTTGGGAACAGTGATGAATGTGATGATATGTTCCCTGAAAGATGCCCATTGGCTGAATAAAGACAAAAATTCTGATTGCTGAAAATATCAATTCTCCCTTTAAGGCCTTCAAATGATTTGGTAAGAATTCTTTCATGGCTGAAGGCAACCTCCTTTTTTTATTGTAGCTGTAATGAGCCTTAAATGTAGTAACTGACTAATGATTAAAATCCACAAAATACCCTCATGGTCACACTCATTGCTTGCTTGGCCAAGCACCTGGACACTAACCTGACCAAGTTGACACTTGAACTTCACCATCATCACTGTCCAGACTTTGTCAACTTGGCACCCTCTGTAAACATCCCCAGAAACATGTTCAATCTTTAGGTAAAATCAATACCACTTGTACTTTTGCCCAATGTAATTTAACTGTCCTTCATACTACCAGAAATTCACACATACTTTCCCATAAAAGGATGCAAGTCCTTGAGTCATATTCACTCTTAAACTTGCTATATATCCTGTAAATTAGAAACTCCCTGCAAAAAGGGGAATCTTCAGCAGGCTATCAAATCCTGGTGCCTAAATTAATCAGCTGGTAAATTTTCATGTTTGAAACTACCCTGGGTTCAGACAGCAGGAAATAAATATCCTCAAGCCTCACTGATATCTCTGATATTCCCCAGGTATCAAATTCCCTGTCTCCTACCTCCATTCTGTGTCCTTTCTCCTGGGAGCTTAGGAGGCTCAGCTCCCATTAGCCCTGGCCAGGGAACACTCTCAATGCCTATATCTTTTTCCTGCAAACTGGGGCCCTCCCTTTTTTCTGGAGCTGAATGTTGGGTCTGCTGGCTAAATCTCCTAATCCCTATTGACCTGAGTCCCCAAATCATATCCCAAGCCAAGGGCAGGATACCCTCCCTTATAGGCTCTGACTTGTTACTAACCATGATCTCTCTTTACCTCTGTTTCCTGCCCATCAGGGCTCCACAGCATCTCACCACCACCTCCCTCCCAAATTGGATGCTTCATCTTCTTCTGGGATACCTAACAGTCATCCAGGTTTTTCTGTGGACACTCACCCTGATCAGGATCACCTTTCTCACTCTTCCCAAACACTGCAGATGTCAACTTTGAGGGACACACCCTGTCTCTCCAGGCAAGGATCTCTTCTGTTTCAGGAGTGACCATCTAATGCTGGATGAAGAGAAGAATTGGATTTATCCCTTTTTCTTGAAAGTTGTGATGGTTTTTTCTCACTACAAATAGATTGGTTTGAACATTCACAGCTGACCTCTTTGTCAAGACTCCTGGTAAATGGCCAGAGCCTTCTTGGGGTGATGACTGAGCCATTGTATGAGGAATTGAAATAGGCTCTTGCTCTTTGGTTTCCTGAGCCTGGAGCCTCAGCAAATAGGTAGAGAGGAAGAAAACATTTGTTTTTCTAATGCCTCAGTCAAAATGAGCTGTTAGGAGGCTGTCTCTGAAATGGGGTTTCCTGGTTACCAGGATTCCAAGTTCTGTTGGGATCCATCTCTAAGAAACTGAGGTCTCTCCCTGGGGTTCCATCCCTGTGTCTCTTCCCTGGATAACACTCTCCCAAAGCCCCCACGGGTTGTTGACAGCTCACACTTCCCTACCCTATCATCTCACTCTCTGTATACAGCGTCACCAATACATCACTCCATGCAACCATGGCACAGTCAGGGGTCATCAGGAACTAAACTGTGGAGACAGAGTTGGGTTCACACCTCCCTTTTTTTCTACCAGTTATGTGACCCTGGAGAAGTCTTTGTGCCCCTTAGGGCCCAACAAGTCTTTTCTCCTGCACAAGGGGTTCATTCCAGGTTTTATTTCCGAAGGAGGTCATCAGGTATATGTGAGATAATACTAATAAAACTTGTGGGCTGAAACTTCCTGGAAGATGACAGATTAGGATAGGTAGAGCAAATTATCCTCCATGAAAAAGACTAGATGGAGGGCAGAAAGCACTCCAGAACAGTTCAAGGGTGCCACTGGCTGAGCAGTGACCCCTAAACCACGTAGCAGGGACTTAGACGGAGAGGCAGAGAGAGTGCATGAAAGGATGCGGTGTGTTCAGCTGGAACTGCCACCAGAGACTGGTGGCTGGAGTTGACCAGTGAACATGGGAGAAGGCAGCTTTCCACATCCTGTTCACCCATCTCAGCAGCTGGCTGGGAACATAACCCTTTGCAGCTCTGCAGCTGAGAGCTCCCATGAGGTAACTCAGGAGTCAGTGGTATTGTAGTGACCACATTCACTCTTTCTCCATGGAAATGGATGGTGTGCACAGCTGAAGGGCAATGGCACTGCACAGAAGCAAAAGGAGACCTTCCCCAACCCCAGAGGCTCATGGGCATAAGGCAGACAGGGACTGCATTTGAGCTAGAGGATGAGATGCACAGCCCCACAGCCACAGAGTGGTCCACTCACATCCCTGAGAACTGCCAGACACACCAAGACCTGGAGCAGACTCCCTGCCAAAATTCACAGCGCCTGCTGCCCACCCAGAGGGTGAGCAGTCCTCAGTGCACATGTTGAAATGGTGTGCCGATTGGATTTCCACCTGGTTTGGACCCCACATTGTGCAAAGGTGAACTTGGGGGAGAGCTGGTTTGAGAATGAGAGGCAGCTCAAGAGCACCATTTGCTGGTAGGACAGGGAAAGTGCAATCAACCAAGCTGTAGCTCTGCCTAATTATAGATAACTGTTCAAAAAATTCTGCATATCCCCAAATAAACTTATCAATATAAACAGCTGTCCCAAGTCCAACAACAGAAAATCATAAAACTTGTAGAGAAACAAGAAGATATAGTCAAGCCAAAAAGCAAATTAAAAAGATAGAGGAGACAGACAACCTGGAGCAATTAAAGAAGTACACACAAATCTCCAAAAGAACTTCAAAAATTGGTTGAAGAAATAAAGGACAAGAATATTTAGAAGAGCATAAAGAAGAAATTGAAAGAGTAAATTAAAAAGCTTCAGAACATGTGAAAAGAAAATATACTGTAGACAAAATTAAAAATATTCTAGAAACACACAATAGCAGATTTGAAAAGGCAGAAGAAGGAATAAGTAAACTAGAGGTCAGAAATTGAATGTGAATGCACAAAAGAGCAAATGGAGTAAAAAGTAAAAAAAAAATAAATTGAAATGGATCTCAGGGAAAAGATGAAAAACATGAAGTTCACAAATATAAAAATCATTGGTGTCCCAGAAGATGAAAAGAAGCATAAAGAGTTAGGGAGAATATTTGAAGACATAGTTCGGGAAAACTTCCCAACCCTTTTATACAACATAAACATGCAAATCAAAGAAGCACAATGAACTCCAAATAAAATAAATACAAATAAACCCATTTGATGTATGCTAATCAAATCGTCAAATGCTGAAGAGAAGGAGAAAGTCCAGGAAGCCACAAGACAGAAGCAATTCACCACATAAAAGTGAAGCAACATAAGAATAAGTACTGACTATGCAGTGGGCTCCATGGAGGCAAGAAGGCAAGGGTATGACATATTTAATATTCTGAAAGAGAAAAGCTGCCATCCAAGAATTCTTTACCCAGCAAAGTTCTACTTCAAAATTGAAGGAGAGTTTAAAATTTTCACAGACAAAAAATGCTGAGAGAATTTGTTAACAACAGACCTGCCCTACAGCAAATATTAAAGAGATTTCTACCAGTTGAGAAAAAAAAAGGAGAGAAAGTTCTGGAGAAGGGCACAGAACAGAAGAGTATTAGTAAGGGTAACTTAAAGGGAATAAAAGGAATGAGCAGGGAAAAAAAAAAAAACAGATCCAACAAATAAAAACCAAAGGATGAGATGGTGATTCAAGAACTGCCTTAACAATAATAACACTGAATGTGAATGGATTAAACTTGCCAATTAAAAGATGTAGATTGGCAGAATGCATTAAAGACTATGAAACATTAAAATATTGTTTACAAGACTCAGACCCAGCAACACAAAGATATTGCAAGTGACAGGATGAAAAAGATATTCCACACAAGCTATCACCAAAAGAAAGCAGGTCTATTAATACCAATATCGGACAAAATAGACTTTAAGTGCAAATACATCTTAAGACTCAAAAAGGGCACTGTATATTAATAAAAAAGACAATTCACCAAGAATAAAAACAGTCATAAATATTTATGCTCCTAATCAAGGTGATCCAAAGTACATGAGATAAACATTGGCAGAACTGAAGGAAACAAGTGATATTTCTACAGTAATAGTGGAAGACTATAAAACAAAACACTTTTCCATAACTAGAACAACCAGACAGAGGACCAATAAGGAAATTGAGAAGCTAAATAATGTATAAATTAATTAGACTTAATAGACATATCTATAGCATTACATCCCAAATTACCAGGATACACATTCTTCTCTAGCACTCATGGAATATTCTCCAAGATAGACCATATGCTGGGCTGCAAAACAATCCTCAACAAATTTAAAAAGATTGCAAGTATTCAATGCACATTCACTGACCATAATGCATTGCCACTAGGAGTCAATAATGACCAAAGAACCAGAACATTCAAATATATTTGGATGTTACATGATGCATTCCTAAAAAATCAGTGGGTCAAAGAAGAAATTGCAAGAGAATTTGATAAACATCTAGAGATAAATGAAAACAAGAACACAACATTTCAAAATCTGTGGGATGCTGTGAAGCCAGTGCTGTAGGGGTCAATTTATAACTCTAAATGCATACATTACCAAGGAAGAAAGATCTAAAATCAAAGATCTATCTGAACAACTATAGAAGCTAGAGAATGGTCAGCAAACTAACCCTAAAGAAAGTAGAAGAATTGAAATAAGGATTAAAGTGGAAATAAATTATATGGAGAACAAAAAAGAAAGTATAAATAAAGCCAAAATTTGGTTCTTTGAGAAGATCAATAAGATTTACAAACCCTTAGCTAGACTGACAATGGGAAAGGAAGACCCAAATTAACAGAATCAGAAATGAGAGGGGGTACTTCACTGTGGACCCTGAAGAAATAAAAAATACAATAAGAGGATATTATGAGCAGTTGCATGCCAAAAAATTAGACAATTTAGAGGAAATGAAAAATTTCCTGGAAACACACAAACAGCCTAGACTGACTGGAGAAGAAATAGGAGACCTTGAAAAGCAATCACAGGAAAAGAGATTCAATCAGTCATCAAAAAAATTCCTACAAATAAAATTCCAGGACCAAATTGCTCCACAGGGGAATTTTGTCAAACTTTCCAAAAAGAAGTGACACCATTTTTGCTCAAACTCTTTCAAAAAAATTGAAGAAAAAAGAGCACTACCTGACTCATTTTATTATGCTCACACCACTGTAATACCAGAACCAGATATAGGTACTCCAAAAAGGAAAACTACAGGCCAATCTCCCTAATGAAGACAGACGCAAAAATTCTCAGCAAAATACTTGCAAATTGAATCCAAAATAAATAAAAGAATCATATACTAAGACCAAGTGGGGTTCCTTCCAGGCATTCAAAGGTGTTTCAACATAAAAAAATCAATCAGTGCAATAAAACACATTAACAAATTGAAAGGGAAAATCAAATTAAAATCTCAATAGATGGTAACAAAATCATTTGACACAATTCAGCATCCTTGTTTCATAAAATCACTTCAAAAATTAGTAATTAAAGGAAACTTCTTCAATATGATTAAGTGCATATGAGAAAACCCCACAGCAAGCATAGTACTCAACGGTGAGAGGCAGAAATCCTTCCCTCTGAGATCAGGAATGAGACAAGGATGTATTCTTTCCTGGCTATTATTCAACAGTATGCTAGAAGTTATATCCAGAGCAGTCCAGCAAAATAAATAAAAGGCATCCAAATTGGTAAGAAAGAAATAAAACTGTCATCATTTGCAGATGATATGATTGCATATTTGGAAAATCCTGAGAAATTGTTGACACAGCTATTTAAGTTAATAAATTCAGAAAATTGGTGGCATACGAGATTGACACACAAAATTCAATAATATTCCTATACACTAGAAATGATGTAACTGAAGAGACACTCAAGAAAAAATTCCATTCACACTAGTAACTAAGCAACTCAAGTACATAGGAATAACGGATAACATAAACAAACTAAACATTTATTCACAAAATGACAGACCTTCATAATATAAGAAGTAAACCAATACAACCCAAGGGGAGTTAGAAATATGGAACAATTATAGTAAAATATTTTGATCCTCCCCTCTCTGTATTGTTTTCTGAGATCAAAGACCATACTCTGTGTGGGCTCAATATTTTGTAATTTGTAGAGACTTTCCTCCAGAATATGATCTGTTGGTAAACGTTCAACATGAATTCAAAGATAATGTACAGTCTGAAGTTTTGGGGTATTGAGTTTTAAAAATAACTATTAAGTGAAGGAAGTAAATTGCACTGCTCAAATTTGATATCTAACATTACATTTATGTTTATTTTATCAGTTATTTTGAACCATATCTTAAATTAAGTATGCTTTTTTCAAATATGCCTTTTTGTTCACTTCTTTATGCTTCATATGTAGTCATGCTACACTGTTGTGTGTATAAAGTTTTATGCCACATTATTTGAATGGATATGTCAAAATGAATTTTTAAATTGTAGCAGCAAATGTGTTTATTGGCATTAAGACATTGGTCTCCACATCAGATGGTACACAACTAGGTATAAATTGATTTTTGCAGAAAATATAAGAATTTAAATTTATTTTGTATTTAATTTAATTTTGATGTTATTTTAAATTACATTAAGTTACACATTAGGTACACCATGCATGTCTGTAATTACAAAAGTAAATAATGTATAAATGCATACTCATATATGAGGGGACATCATATTATTTCTGTAAATTCTATGAAAAAATGTAGAGAGCATAATAGTTTGAAAATATTACATTTCATCACATAACTCTCATATCTGTGAAAATAATAATCTAATGAAAATAATCCTACAAGTAACAGAAATGGGAATGCTGCTTTCAGTTAGTTGAGAAAAGCATTCCCAATTTACAGAATAAGACAGTACTGTAATCTACAAAAATGCACACATTTTAGAAACATTTTAACAAACATGGCAATTGATTTTTCCACCACAGGAGATTACTGTGCTTGAATCAAGAATTTCTGTAGAGATTGTTGTTCCTTATCTGTGAGAAACCTGTATGACATTCCACTTATATACATATTTATGTAATTTTGTTTGCACAATATATTGAAATAATGAATAAGAAGATATATGAGTGAAATAAAAATACATTTACATGGTTTTTGTATCCTTCTTGTTCAGAGTTCAATAACTTCCACAAATGAACTCAATTCTAAACTTTCTAAACATACCAGTAAATTAGATACTGTAAATAAGTTTCTTTGCTTTGAGAAAAAAAAGTATTTAAAATTTCTCTTTCTGTATTATGAAAAAGAAGAACATATGTCATTGATCTCTAACCAACACACATGGCAAATATGGTAATTTTTATTAAGATAAGATTAATTTTTAATGTTATTTCATAACCAGCTTTCATATGGAAATTATTTACATTTTTAGGAAAATGTAAATATATAATTGAATAAATGATCCTGTCCTTTAAATACAAAAATAGACCAGGAAAAGTAAATCTATAGTTAACCTATTCTAAGACAGTCTAGATTCAAAGGAGAATAATTGAAAGATGTTTAACAAAATATAAGGTAATTTAACAGTGATGTTTCAGGTATCAGGGTATGTACAATTTTGACTAGAAATTCTCAAAATAAAATATGGTTCTACTATTTCTATCTTGAAAGTGAGAGTTCCAAAAGTGGGCAACAGGTAAGAAATTTAATATTGAAGTATTTTTTCAACTCACATCATCAACATTGCCTTGAAAGCATTATCCTATCACCTTCCTGAATAAGGCATTCTCTTCAAAATTATCTTCATAGCCTCTATTATCTGTTTGTTTCTAAGACTATAGATAATAGGATTCAGGAAAGGAGGGACTATAGAATAGAACACAGAAGTGATCGTGTCCTGAATTGTATGTGAGGTGGAGACTCGCTTCATGTATACAGCAGCACCAGAACTGAGGAAGACAGACACCAGGAGGATGTGAGGGACACAGGTAGAAAAGGCTTTTCCCTGCTCTCCCCTGGCTGGAAACTTGAGCACTGTAGAAAATATGTAAACATAAGACCTGGTAATAAAGGCAAAGCAGCCACCAACAACCACCACTGTAGAGAAAAACATTGCAATTTCATTGCTGAAGGTATCAGAGCAGGAGAGCCTCAGCAGAGAGGAGACATCACAGAAGAACTGATTGACCACGTAGGATTGACAGAAGTGCAGCCGGAATGTGTTGTCAGTGTGGAACCCTGCAAAGATCACACTACTGAATACAGAGGCCAGTGTCATCTGGACACAGATCCGAGGGTTCATCATCATAGGGTAGTGGAGGGGCTGGCAGATGGCCACATAGCGGTCATGGGCCATGGAGGTGAGGAACATCACCTCAGCAAATCCACAAAACAGGACCATGAAGATCTGAGTTGCACACCCAGCCATTGAGATGGTCCTGTTGTCAGTGAGAAAGGTGACACAGGCCTTGGGGACAGTGACAGAAATGTAACACGTCTAAGGCAGACAGGTTCCTGAGGAAGAAGTACATGCGGGTGTGAAGATTCTTGTTGATGGTGGTTACTGTGACAATGAGAAGGTTCCCCATCAGGTTGCCAAGTACATCAGCAGGAAGAGCATGGTGTGCAAGACTCTGTACTCCCACACATCAGAAAATCTTGTAAGCAGGAATTCATTCTCTGTAGCAGAGTTGGGCATCATTAGGTAATTTGTCTTGGACATGGAGAGACAAGACACATAATCCCTAAACAACATGAAGAATCAACATGAGGAAAGAAATTTGCCCAAGTATATTTATCAACCCATATTTATCCAATTTTATTCTTCATAGTTCCCAATGGTTATTATAAGGCAGTATAGTGCTGACTTGTGGTACTTTATTTTCCCTGCTTGAATATCTTATTTACAGTGCATAGGTAGCAATAAAATATGACACTTTAGAGCTTGTGTCACTTTTTGGTTAAATTTTTATCACTAGCTAGCTGTACATTGTGTATAAGTCAATATTTGTCTGGAAGAATATTTGAGTTAAATAGCCAAATTGGTACATACTGACTCATTAGCAGTATTCTATACATGTTACCACATCATTAATTGATGACCAAATACAATCTTAAAATAATACTTTATCAGAATCTATAAAAACTTTATGCATGGTGGAAATTTTTCATCTTCCCACTAGCCAGAAACTTATTTTCATTTCTAATTCAACACTATGAATTTTGATACTGATTTCATTTAGAAATTGACCTTCAAGAACTCCTAGCTCTGATGACCACCTTCTTATTGACTACATATATCTCCTCCTTGTAACTATTAATATGTATTTTTATTTTAATGTTTGACTCTTTAACTTCCCTCTCTCTGTCTTTCTTTCTCTCTCCCTCTATTCCTACCTCTCTCACTCTTTCTCTCCATCCCTCCATAAATTGTTTCTTGGGTCCTTGTGTTTTATTTTTTTCCTTTCCTAGACCAAATAACATAACCAATGCATTCTATAATATAAACAACTTCTGTATTCATTTAGAATGTTATGTGTTGTTTATTTTATTCACATATTACATACTTTAATTCTCATTGCAACTGTATGAATTGGGAAGTAATGTGCAATATTAAAATGAAAAGGCTGGGTCAATGAAAGGTCCATAGACTTGTTAATCCTTAGATACATAAGTGCAAGAGAAGGCATTCAAAGCAAAGTTTGCATGCTCATTCCATTTCTTTGTTTGTATTTCTTCCAGCAAACTCCTGATCCTACTGAATTTCATTGTTTACCACCACAACAATCCATGCTCCTCATAAAATCTGAGCACTGGGAAGATGAAATTGCTTGTGCAATTCTATCCAAGGCTGTCAATTATTGCAGGAGCTATGAGACCATGGTTATTAGATTGTTAACTCATGGCTATAAAGTGCTGAAAAATCACTCCATTGATTTCCTACCTCGTATATTGAGGACTAAGTGCACCATAGGAATGTTCGAATCATTTTCCATATCACATTTCCATATTTCTTACTTTCCCAACTGTATGATATAATTTTGAATCAGGATAATTTGTTTTACTCTTTTTTTACCCAACTAGAAGAGTAAAATATCTAAGTTGTCCCAGTCCCTTCTCCATGTCTGCATATTTTCGTAATAAAAAAAAATACTTATGGAAGGAAACACTTGATGTCCCATTATAGCTTGAACAGAGAAAGACTAGGAGCCTAATTTGTGTCAATTCTGGTCACAATCCAATTTTTTTTGTTTTTAATAACAATAAAATAACTTGAAATTATTTTATAAAGTAACAGTGTGAGAAATCATCATAAGAGATCTTGTTCTAATAATTTCAAGATTTCAATATAAAATAATTCTTATGTATTCTCACTTAGATTTTCTCCCTGCATGCTGAGGTAGAGTGAGTGGAACCATCCATTTCAAGGCTAAATTCACCACTATAGCCTTCATTCTTTCTCCCCTTCCACTGATGCTAATGTTTCCCATTGAGTTATTTCTTTTCCCTGTGTTCTTTGCATTTATGTGAATGCCTAGGTTCCTCTGTTCATAAAATTAATTCTGGAACTCTGATCTATTCATTCGTTATTTTATTTTTCTGCTAATTGTTTTCATTAGCCTTTCTCAAACAATGTGTACACATCTCAGTATTTGATTTGAAATATAACAATCTGGCTCCTTCCAGCATCTAAGTATCTTATTCCAGGAACATCTACATAAGAAAATCTATTTGTTGATATGTCAATCTTCAGCTTACAGACACTCCTCAACTCTAGAGTATGCTACAAGGATTTCCACTTCTGGTGCTGTATCTCTGCCCTCCTGTGATTCACCTTCGTATTGTTTTAGCCACTTAGTTATTAAAGGCATATGGGGATCCGAAGTATCATTACTCAATCCAGTTCCAAATTGCATTATGACATTCCACAATTCTTCCTTTGGAATTCCCTTCCTCCCAATCTTCTTATCTCTCCTTCTATTTATCCTCTTCATTGTTCTGGTATCATCGAATCTGCCACCAATCCATACTTGCCTGCCCTATTCTTTTGGAACTTCATTCTTCTTTCTCCCTTATCTCCTACCCAGATTGCAGTAAGTAGCAGCACAATTTTGGCAAGTCAGAAACATGCATCTCACATTATGTTTTTAAAATAAAACTGTCTTTAATGATCTCAGATGTAATGCATACCTTTCTGATTTCTGGTAACACTTCATTAGCAATAATATTTTTTAAAAAGACCACATACTACTCAGAATTAATTGAACTTGACTATGTCTTAGAACACCATCATTTTATTATAAAACACTTTGAGTTCATTCAAAGTGTTATTGAACTTAGACCAACTTAGATATGATGCATGGCAAAATTGAAGTCCCTAGAAAAAAAGTCTCAAAGAAATATATCCAATAATACATACACAACTAATTTAAGTTCTTTAATATATTACAAAATATCCTTAAAATGCATTATTTTAGAGGAAGTTAATAGAGGGTGGTTGTACTTCTGCTTTTCTTTGTGATTCCATTTTAACTAATAGAATTTTATAACTATAGTCATATTAGTACCATCAATACCTATTCCAATATTTTGGGATTCAAAACTACATAGGAATGGTAGCCTTACCTGAAAAAAATGATGAATTGATAAATTCATTGAGGGTTTATTTCATGCATTCAGTAACTTTCCCACAATTAATCTTCTCAGTTCTAGAAAACTGGAATGATATCTGATATTTTTCCTTGCAAATTACTATAAGTGTTTACTATTTGTGGGAAGAAGCATTTATTTAATGACATTATGAAATTTACCATGATAAAATGTGTCAATTGGTGTTGGGTAAAATATTGTTATGTTCTCCATAAAACTTGGACATATTTCAGAACTTGAATAAGCAGAGACAGACAAGCTGATGACACATACAAAAACATATGCATTGTTGGTAATATATGGGTAACTAATGATGTTGATATAGGTTGTGAAGATTTCATGTTTTTGCAACCCATAATAGAAGAATTGCAGGCCCCTAGACAAAACCCTTAATGAACACTAAAGCATAGCATGTGTTGCCCTGCAATTGTTTAAAATATTTTCCATGATATCTTGAAACTTTAAGTGTATACTTCTAGTCCTTCATAACCTTCCCACTACATTTCACATACTAGTGTTCTTGTTTCCTTTTTCTTCTGTCCAACATAACAATGTATAACATAGAGAATCTCTGCTAATGGCAAGAAGGCAGGGCAGGTGTCACTTTCAGACTGACCTCCTGCTGATAAGACAAGAAACTTCCCTTCTTTTGCTCCTTGATGATGATTTTTATTTTAAGACCATTTGAAATATTTCATTACATAGTTTTTTTGTTACTGCTGTTTAAGCTAACCTATTAACTAAGATTTTATTGATAACATGGTGTGACCAACTTGATTAAAAATGGCCACTCCAATATTTATGAATAGCTCCAACTTAGCAAAGCCAGTTTCATACTGCTGGTTGAGCTCTTAAACATAATTGTTCAACTTTTTGCTTACAATGCTACATATCAGACTTCTACTACTATATTATATAAAGGTACTGGGCTTTCAAAATTTGAACATAGGGTAAAAATATATTTCATGTTTACCAAGCAATTTTAGTTTTTTAGTTTGAATTTCCAGGTAACAGTTTAACAGAGTTAAAACTCTGTGGCCTTCAGGGGGAGGTATGTTATATACAATTCTCTGCCATTTACTTGCTTTATAGCAGTCAGTCCTACTCAAGCATCTTTTTCCTGAATCGGTTTTATTTAAATGTTTACAGAAACCTGATTGGAGTTAAACATGTAATTATAAGTCCAGTAACAATTTCTAAAAAAATACAATGCAAGAATTCCTTAATAGCAACTAATTTCATATTCTTGTTTTGCATAAAACATGCATTAGTACCAAATGATCATCATGCCCCAAATCAGTCTCTACATGGAGAGATGGTCCAGTACAGTCAATAAGAAAACCAGTTATTAATAATAGGCAAGAAAGAAGTTTTCTGATTATTGCAAAAAAGGAACAGTAACTTTCATACAACAAGCCCTTAAGCAGTGGGTTGACCAGGAATTATATGCTACACAGTATTGAATCTTCTAGGAAAACTTGTCCTGAAATGTGAGAGGAAGTAAAGAACACTCTGGTAGCTGAATCAGACATTTGAGAAGGTATAAGCTTTTAGGCCACCATGGTACACAAATAGAGCAACCTTGTAGATGGAGATAAAAAGAAATATCCTCAGACTTAGAATAAAGTTCCCAAGCTGCTGATTGTAAACAATCTCATAAACACCCTGAGGTTTTCAACCATCTCTTCAAGGAAAGCTCAGGGCTCATGTTCACCTCCTGTAGCCACAGGCCTTCTGACTCCAAATGCCTTCATGAGGACCTGTAATATCTGTAACTGGGAGGTTTAATGCAGAAAAAGAATGGTTTGTACAATTTCTTTGAAACCTTTGTTTTTTGTAGGCTGGGGTAATCTTATCCAGGGATTGGTGGGCCCTCATTTACAGAGTGACTGTCAGGCAGACAAAGGAATAGTGCACACACGTGTGGCCCCAAAGCTTAAAATGCTTGTGGTTGTAAGCCTCTAAATATGCCATCTACTGTCAGGAAAGATCTCATTCCAACAGAGAGAAAGAGCACCTGAAGGCCTTGCATTTATCCAAAGGTGTTTTCCTCACAGACTGAGGGGCTTTAAAGAGATTTTACACCAACTGAAGGACTTCCCCTCAAACGTGGGGTTTCATAAAACATTCCATAAGGATAGTCAAAAGAAGATTTCATAGTCATTAAATTGCCGTTTGTGGACATAAAGTTAATATTCATAAAACTCATCATCCATGCAGCTGAGGGCATTGTTTAGAATCCCTTCCAGAGCTGCCTCTTCCAAAACAGGGCAAGCAGAGCTCTGCTCACTGGAACCATCAGTATGTTATTTTTTAAGTACACTTTTAAGGTAAAAAGTAATAATTTATTGGGGTTCTAATAACATTTTCCTAATAGAACAATATTAAAATAGGTCAGTTTTTGATGCAAGCTTATGAATATTTTCCCAGGTAGTATAAAAATTCCAAAGGACTTTGTAATCCACCAAGATTGTGCAGGTATAGTGCCTGGTCTATTTTACTAGATAGCAGTAAAGGGATTAGGAAACTGGCCAATTTTCTCCAGGAAGCCCCAAGAGCACTACAACAGTGAAATTATAAATTCTAATGCCAGTAAAATTGTAGAAGAAAATACCACTTTATGTTTAAAAGTAAAATTTGTAAGAAAGTTTGCTTCCTCACCTCTGCCATCATCCCATCTCCCTGCCTATAGCAGACATCCAGCTCAGAAATACATGGGCTTGGACACTTGGGAGGTGAGGACCAGAAGAAACTACTTCAGAGGCCCTTCTCAGCCATCACCGACCCTCAAAAAGCCAGGGTGTGGGGGGAAAGAGCCAGCCAGGCTTGAGGAATTTTCAAACAAAGGGACCAGGGTCATAGTGGTAAGGATCCCAGAAAGGTTCTAGCTGACAGGAAGACAGCCATCCTCAATGCCCCACAGAGAAGGTCCTGGAATACAATAGCTCTGTGGCAAAATGGACACATTGTGGAGTTAAAGAGGAAATTATTAAAAAGGAAACCAATTTAATTACTCAAAATTAAATCAAACTTCTTAAAACATAAAAGAAAATAACCCTCAGGTATAACAGGGTGGGATGGGGACTGGTTTGCAGAATGTGTTGCATTTAGCTGAGTCATGAGGAAGACTGCTGGTTGTGAAATCAGCATCAACATTGTGGCTACTGCAGTTAGGAGGAGGAGGCCTCTCCAAAAAGAGGATGGAAAGGGGACCAAATGTGAAACATGCCTTTTTTATTCCTGGAATAGTCAGTGGCATTTTCATTAGCCTGAAAGAGAAGACTCCTACCCTTTTTTAGCTGCAATCATACTACATCCCATCCACTTTTCTTCTCTTTTCTGACTGACATTATTCAAACTGCTGAGTGTTCTCTCTCTCAGCAACACTTTGTCCATCAGCAAATCTCTTGAGAGACTGTAAACAGCAAGCAGGGATGCTTCTGTCCCTCCCTATCTGTTGTGCTATATTCCACTCACAGTTTTTTCAGTCTGGTAAAAATTCTGGGATGGATTTTTTAATATAATGAATAAAAAGAAGACTTTGGTCTCATTGTGGGAGTACTGTTAATATCTAAATTTTCTATTCTAATTTCATTTAAAGTCTGTCTCAAAAAAGCAGGGAGCCAGTTTCTGTCTTGTTTACTGAGAGCATCTTGCTCTATGTCAGAGGACCCATCTCAACAGTGGAATGGAACTGGCCGTTTAAAAGAGACATCCGCTACAAGCATCCTTCTGTCATGTGCTGTGTCTTGTAAGTAGCCATGAGGTATGCTCTCAACTGTGTAATCAGGATCACTTTTGTTGGTACTAACAGAAAAATGCATTTTTCAAAGACCTGACTTCAATTCAGCTATTTTCTAGTTGTGAAACAGATCCCAATTGTATTTCTGAGTGAAACCAGTTTTTACTGAATTTTGTTAGTGCAGTTCTCTAAGCCAATATTCAGTTGCAAAAGGCAAACATCCCTCAGAAGAGTTACTGAACACTTTGTTTTGGAGTGGCACTGACCGTGCCTTTTAGCTGTGGATTTAGATAATATCCTTTAAGTTAGTGAAGATGTTATTAGAAGACATTACGTAGGAGACTTAACAACTGTGGAGTTGACCACTTAGAAAAAGAGACAATTCTACAGTTTCATGACTGAGAAATCTTTGCCTCTCAGCTGACTGAAGTCTGACTTATGCATTCTACATGCAGATAAGGAAGGAATGGAGCTGCTGGACAGACATCAACCTACACATTATGCTTGGCTGAAACAGTGAGCCCCAGTGATCTTTGAAACATGGAAGTGCCAATTGCAACAACAGTTAAACTAGTAAATAAAATAAGTTAGTTGTTACCAGAAAGCCATGGGCAGTATCTTCTAGCCTTACATGCCATTGAAGCTATAGAAACCATAAATATTCCTTCTTCATTACACATATCCAGTGGAAAACCTATAATTATGATTATAATATGAATATTTGCATCATAGACAGTGACATTTGGAATCCTGTGGAGGGAATATGCCTTTGTCTCTTGTATTTTTTGGTAAAATAAATTTTAAATATACATTACTTTAAAAAGGGTATTAGGCTAAATTCCACTCATTTATTTAATACTTAAGATAAAATATCAACAAATATTAATTAAACCATAAGTACCAATAAAGATGATTACTGGTTAGTTCTAGTTCTAGCACAAGTAGATGTATATTTAAACTTACCAATGACAAATTGGTTAAATTTTCAGACTATATGCTTACTGTAAGATTCTGTATTTCATATTCAAAATGTTATGGTTGTAGTTAAATTTAAATGGTTCATGTACCTTCCCCATCAGTTAAATTGAAGAAACATCTCAACTGCCTTAATAAATGTTGAGAAACTGATCCAGATGCCAGGTCCCTGGAAATAAGATGTTCCCTCTGGTTCTCAGGGTTTTACTCTAATGAACACAGTGATTTTCACTAGTAAGACCAAACTGATGGGATTTCTTTAATGGCCAAAAGAACCTTTCAGAAATTGTTCAAAGTGTTAACATGAAAGAATTATATGTTATCATTATCAAAACATCATACCCTCCCTTATACTAGTTCAAAAGTTGCTTGACAGTTAAAAATCTGCATTTGCTTCCTGTTACTTCTAATATTACATCACCCACTGGTTTTCAGTTTCTCAGAGATATGGTGTATTCAGAGATGTTGAAACAGGGCTTTACCTCATGGATTACTACAAAAGAAGTAGCTCTTTTGTTTTAGTTCCCCTTCTTTTACTTGAAATCTTTACCCTTTCTGGAACATCTAAAACGGTGTTTTGAAAAGCAAAACCAAGCAGTGAGCATTGCAGGAGACAAGTGGTGATTATTCTTGAAGAAAGGTGAAGAGGAGTAAAAGACAAAACTATTGACATCAAATACTCACAAGTTAACATTGTGCATAATCATGCTGGATAGGCAAGCCAGAATTTCTGGGAAGAGTCCAGATACAAGAAAGAATGAGAAGGCATACTGAATTGCAACAGCAGAGACATTGACAGGAAACATTGTTTTACAACAAGGGACACTGTGTCCAGTTTTAGTTAAAAATGTAGGGACATAATGGCACTATAGAATACCTCTGGGAAGCAGCCCTTCATGTCAATAACAGCCAGTGCCCAGGGTAATTACAAGGAGATAATTGTCTCTAGAAGGTGAGGACATGGTAACCAAATAAAACTGTGCATGAAGATCACTTTAGTATATCAAGACATAGTAATGTATTTGAAACTTTAAATTTCTTATGCATTTTGCAAAACAGCTGGCCTCTACCAGATTACTGGAAACAAGTTTGTCCCACTCATCCAAAAGGTTTTACTTTGAGGAATGAAATTTTCACTAGTGAAGCCAAATTCACTAGTGAATTTGTTTCATGGACAAAATGGCCCTTATGAAATTGTCCAAATTATCAACATAGAGGGATTGATGTTATTTGCCAACTTGGTGCCAAAGCCCAGTACACTGCAAAAGCATTTAGACTAACATCTGACACTTAGTGTATATTAGAAAGTGTGACTATATCTATGCCATTATTCACAAAAATAATATGAGTTGATCATTCAGGTCCTGTGAGGAAAGCAGAATAAATTCCAGGTTGTCATGGTTACTAGTTATATTTCTGA
The DNA here is from genome assembly GCF_015220235.1 of Choloepus didactylus. Classification (NCBI taxonomy): domain Eukaryota; kingdom Metazoa; phylum Chordata; class Mammalia; order Pilosa; family Megalonychidae; genus Choloepus; species Choloepus didactylus. Next base: position 698,720 of record NW_023637579.1, read on the forward strand.
CAGAAGGGGTCCAATTCAAAATTGTGGACGTTCTAGCTAGAGCAGTTAGGCAAGAAAAAGAAATAAAAGACGTAGCAATTGGAAATAAAAAAGTAAAATTTTCACTATCTCTAGATGACATGATCCTATATATATAAAGTCTTGAAAAACTTACAACAAAACTACTAGATCTAATAAAAAAAATTAAGCAAAATGGTGGGCTACATCAACACACAAAAGTCAGAAGTGTTTCTATATACCAGTAATAAGCAATCTGAGAAGGAAATAAAAAATTCCGTTTATAATAGCTACTAAAAAATCAATAATAACAAATTTAACAATTGAGGTAAAGGACCTGTACCCAGAAAACCACCAAATAAATAAATAAATAAACAAATAAATAAATAAATAAATGGATATTCCATGTTCATGACTTGGAAGAATATATACATATTTAAGATTTCAATTCTACCCAAATTTATTTTTAGATTCAATGCAATCCTGATCAACATTCCAATAGCTTTCTTTGCCGAAATGAAAAAAGGCAATTACGAAATTTATTTTGAATGGTAAGGGGCTCTGAATAGCCAAAAACATCCTGAAAAAGAGGACAAAGTAGAAGGACTTACACATCCTGACTTTAAAGCATATTACAAGGCTACACTGTTACAAACAACATGGCACTGGAATAAAGATAGATATATTGACCAATGGAATCAAATTTGGAGCTCAGAAATACACCCTCATGTCTATGGTTAATTGATTTTTGTCAAGACTTCTGCATCCACTCAACTGGGACAGAACAGTCTCCACAACAAATGGTGCTGGGAGAAATGGATATCCATATCCAGAAGTAGGAAGAAGACCCCTATCTCACAACTTATACAAAATTTAACTCAAAATGCATCAAAGATGATAATATGAGAGCCAGGACCATAATACTCCTGGAAGAATTTTTAGAGAAGCATCTACAAGGTCTTGTGGTAGGCAGTGGTTTCTTAGAGTTTACACCCAAAGCACAAGTAACACAACAATGATTAAAAAAAAAAAAAATGGGACCTCCTCAAAATTAAATACTTTTGTGCTTCAAAAGACTTTGTCCAGAAAGTGAAAAAGTAGCCTACTCAATGAGAGGAAACATTTGGAAACCACATATTCTGTAATTCTTAATATACAGAATATAATAAGAAATCCTACAACTCAACAATGAAAAGAAAAACACTCAAATTGATAAATGGGCAAATAACATGAATAGACATTATTTCCAAAGCAGAAATACAAATGGCTAAAAAAGCACTTGAAAAGATGCTTAACCTCACTACCTATCAGGGAAATACAAATCAAAACCATGACATATTATTTCACACTTACTAGAATGACCACTATTGTAAAAACAAAAACAAGTGTTGGAAAGCATGTGGAGAAATAGACTCATTCACTGCTGTTGGAATGTAAAATAGTGCAGCTGCTGAGGAAGACAATTCTGCAGTTCCACAGGACGTTAAGTATAGAACCACCATATGATCCTGAAATCCCTGTACTAGGTGTATACCAAGAAGAACTGAAAACATGGGAACAAACAGATACTGGCACTCAAATGTTCTTAGTGGCATTATTCACAATTGCTAAAAGATAGAAGGAACCTTATAGTCCATCAACCAATGAATGGATAAACAAGATGTGCTATATACACATGATGGAGTATTATTCAGTAGTAGGAAAGAATGAAGTCCTGATACATATGACAACATGGATAAACCTTGATATTATGCTGAGTGAAATAAGATTGAAACAAAAGGATAACTATTGTATAATCTCACTAATATGAACTAAGTATAATAAGCAAATCCAGTGAGTTAAAACCTAGAAAATAGTTTACCATGAGATAGAATGAGGGTAGAGAATGTGGAGCTGGTGCTGATTTTGTTCAGAGTTGTTAATTAGGTTATTGTAAGTATTTGGAAATGGATAGAGGTGATGGTTGAACATTATGATTGCAATTAACAGTCTGAATTGTGCATGTGTGTGTGGCTGATAGGGGGAAGTTAGGGTCATTTATGTCACTAGAAGCAAATTGGGAGGATAAAATATGGAGTTTGTAATCAATTCAACCCTATGGTGGATGATGACTGTGGGTAATAGTACACATATGAAAAGGTATGTTCATGAACTAAAACAAAAATTCATCACTACTACAAGGTGTTAAATATAGGGTGCTGATTTTGGTGATAAAATAACCAATCTGTGATTATACTGCAAACCATTAATTGTATATTTTGGATTGATCATATGGTGTGTGAATCTATCCCAATAATTCTGCTTTACAAAAAATAGGAACACTGTAAGAGGCATCTTGCATCTGTAGAAGTGGATAGGAGTAAAGATAAAGATAATTTCTGGTGAGATTAACCTTAGAAATTTGAACTGGTTTTTACCTTAATAACAGAGAAAAAGTGGAAAGATTGATTATATAAGGAGAAATTTACATTATGAATGTACAAACTAGTAGTAAAAACATAAAAATAGATATTTTCAAAGAATGAGGTTTAAATTGATTTAAACTTGTACTTGTGAAATACAGATATTAAGGCAAATATTTAAGAAACATGCAAAATGATTCTGCGAAGAGGCAGTGTGCTAAATTTTAATGAGCATCAAGGAAAACCAAGCTTTGGGCAATATTAAGATCCTTGGAAAATTTCCTATGGGATATCAGAAAGGATATCAGTGGAGAGGTGACTCAGACAAGAGTGAGAGAAACATGAAATAGAATAGATCAATAATTATCTTAGAATACTTTGCTTGGAAAGAAAATAAAGCATTGAATGTACATCAATTGGGGTCATGATAGTCATGGCAGAAAACTCAAAATATTGCTGTAAAAATTTTAGTAATATTGAAGGAAAAAATATGTAATTGTAGAAATTGGGGCTTTTAAAAACTCATTCTTAGGTGAAGATAAATGTCTTATATGTATACATCCTTGGAATGTAAAAGTTTATTAATATTTTAGATTATTTCTTCACTAGTGTTACTAATATTTATCTATATCTAATTAATCACAACCTCACTTTATTATATTACATTATCCAATGATTTATATAATACATGTGATGTTAATTATTTTGATATATTATATATAATAGTTGCTATTATAATGATATGGATATTTTCCTATTAAAAAATATATTGTTCTAATTTGCTAATGTTGCCAGAATGCAAAACACCAGAAATGGATTGGCTTTTATAAGGGAGGTTTATTTATTTACAGTTACAGTCTTAAGTCCATAAAGTGTCCAAGGTAACACATCATCAATTGGGTACTTTTGCTGGAGGATGGCCAATGGTGTCCAGAAAGCCTCTCTTAGCTGGGAAGGCACATGGCTGGGGTCTGCTCTGAGTTCTGGTTTCAAAATGGTTTTCTCCCTGGATGTTCCTCTCTAGGCCACAGTTCCTCTTTGAAATGTCACTCTCAGTTGCTCTTGGAGTGTATGTCCTCTCTTAGCTTCTCAAGAACAAGAGTCTACTTTTAAAGGCTGTCTTCATGCTGTCTCGTCTGCAGCTCCTGTCTCAGCTTACGTGCATTCTTCAAAGTGTCCCTCTTGGCTGTAGCAAAGCTCGCTCCTTCTGTCTGAGTTTATATAGTACTCCAATAAACTAAGCAAGGCCCATGCTGCATGGGTGGAGCCAAACTTCCATAGAAATTATCCAAAGAAAGATCTCACCCACAGTTCAATGATCACATCTCCATGGAAACATCCAATCGAAAGTCTGCAACACAGTCAACACCCGTATATTTCCTGCCCACACAAGACTGCATCAAGGAAAGTGGTGTTTTGGGGGACAAAATAAATCCACCCCCTGGACCCCAAGACGACATGATCTTTCCATAAACAAAATACATTCATCCCATCACAATGTTACAGAAACTTAAATCATTTCAGTAAAAATAGTTAAGTATGAGATCCCATCAAAATCAATTACAGGCATGGTTATTCCTAAGGCATAATTCTCCTTTAGCTGTGGATCTGTGAAACTTAGAACAAGTTATGTGTTTCCAGTATACAAAGGAGGGACAGTCATAGGATAAACATTCCCATTGCCATAAGGAGAAACAGTAAGGAAAGCGGGACTTAAGGGACCAAAACAGTTCCTAAAACCTGCAGGGCAAACTCCATTAGTTTTCAGTCTAAGAGTCATTTACAGAATGTTGTTTTATCCTTGGAGTTTGAGAGAGCTGGAGCCTAACCCTTCCTAAAGGCCTTTGCACCAGCCCTTTTGTCTCCAAATGCTGGGGTGAGTACTCCAATATGGCCACACTTTGGGGAGATCACCTTCTTGGCCCCACCCTCCTCAAACATTGGGGCAGCACCTGGATTCTCTTCCATCTCTGGGTCACATGCTCAATCCCTTCAGAACAGTGGGGTGGCAGCCAGGCTCTCCCCAGTCCCCTGGGAATGTGCTCCAACCTCTTTGAGGCCTCAGATGGCAACACCTTTCCTAAACATTGGGGTGGAAACATCTTCGACCTCCAGGGCAAACTCATCCTTTCCATGCATGTGGGCCACTCCACTCTCCCAGCCTGAGACCTCTTGACTCCTGACCTCAACCTCCATGGCTCTGTCATTGAAGAAATTTTTCCTTCAATATGTTCCTTGTCTATCTCCTTGAATCCAGACCAGCAGCATCTCCATCTATAAAGAACTCACAAAAATTCTGTTGGCTTTGCATGAAGCACACAGGGGTCAAAGCCATCAGACAATAGGAGTTTCCACAAATCCTTTCTGGATAACTCCATCTCCAATTTTTTCTTGTACTGAAATGGCAGCTGGGTTCCATGTTTGGTTAAATCCTCATATTGGGCTATAGCTTCTGGGGTTCCACTCCCAGAAGCCTGGAATTTTCCTAAACATCAGCTTCTGGTTTCTTTGAACCCAAGCCTTCAGTTCTAAGTTTATCTCTGTCCTGTCACATTTTACTATAAGCTGAAAGTAGAAGCCAGGCTACTTCTTCTACATTTTGCTTGGAGATCTCATCAGCTAAATATTCCAGGTTGTCACTTTCAAATTCTGCCTTCCATCCAACACCAGGCCTCAATTTTGCCAAATTTTCTGCCACTTTAAAGCAAGGATCACCTTCCTTCCAGTTTGCAGTGACGCTTTCTAGTTTGCTAATCCTGCCAGTATGCAAAACACCAGAAATGGATCAGCTTTTATAAAGGGGGTTTATTTAGTTACACTGTTACAGTCTGAAGGCCATAAGATGTCCAAGGTAACATATGTTCAACTGACTTCTGACCTCAACCTCCATGGCCTGTATTTGAAGAAATTTTTCCTTCAATCTCCATCTATAAAGATGGCCAATGGCATGTAGAAAACCTCTGTTAACTGGGAAGGAATGCGGCTGTTGTCTGCTCTGGAGTTCTGGTTTCAAAGTGGCGTTCTACCAGTATGTTCCTCTCTAGGCCACAGCTCATCTTCAAAATGTCACTCTCAGTTGCTTTTTGGGGTGTTTGTCCTCTGTTAGCTTCTCCAGAACAAGAGTCTATTTTCAACAGCCATCTTCAGACTGTCTCTCATCTGCACCTCCTCTCTCAGCTTAATGCATTCTTCAAAGTGTCCCTCTTGACTGTAGCAAAGCTTCCTACTTCTGTCTGAGCTTATCTAGTGCTCCAGTAAATTAATCAAGACCCATGCTGAATGGGTGAGGCCAAACCTCCATGGAAATTATCCAATGAAAGATTTCATCCACAGTTCAGTGATCACATCTCCACATAGACATCCAAAGTCTGCAACTCCGTCAACAGCAATGTGTTTCCTGCCCACATGAGACTACATCAAAGATAATGGTGTTTTAGGGGACATAATACATCCAAAGCAGCACACATATCCAATTATAGTTTAGTCTATTAACAGTGAATCTGATTGTTCTAGTTTGCTAATGCTGCAGAATGCAAAACACCAGAGATGGATAGGCTTTTATAAAATGGGGGTTTATTTCACTACACAGTTACAGTCTTAAGGCCACAAAGCATCCAAGGTAACACATCAGCAATCAGGTAACTTCACCGGAGGATGGCCAATGGCGTCCAGAAAACCTCTGTTAGCTGGGAAGGCAGCTGGCGTCTGCTCCAAAGCTCCGGCCTCAAAACGGCTTTCTCCCAGGATGTTCCTCTCTAGCAAGCTTGCTTCTCGTCAAAACATCACCCCCAACTGCACTCAGTTTCCTCCCCCCGAGTCAGCTCATTTATATAGCTCCACCGATCAAGGCCCATCCTGAATGGGCGGGGCCATGCCTCCATGGGAGCATCTCATCAGAATCATTACGCACAGCTGGGTGGGGCACAGTCCAAGCAAATCCAGCCAGCACCAAAACTTCTGCCCCACAAAACTACAAAGATAATGGCATTTGGGGGACACAATACATTCAAACCGGCACACTGATGATGCAACAATATTGGATCATGTAGCATTCAGTTAACAGAAAAGAGAAAATTAAGCCACAGGTATGTAAACAATGGATAGTAAGATTATGTATTTGGAAATTAAATAATTAAATCCAAAACAAATTACATTTAATTTATATGTAAACTACTATTGAATTCACCTGGAAAGTTAAATAATGTCAAGAATATGGAATAAGGAAATGGATTCAGATTATTTGAATCCCAGGGGAATTTCCTGCTGTTAGTTCCTTGTACCACCATTGACTAAGATTATGGATGTCTTACCAACTCTTCCTGAAAGTCTCTTTTTGAGGGGATATAAGTATGTCGGCAGCTACTGGTCAATTTTCCTGTGTTTTTCTTATTGCATATGTTTTTTAATAAAGTGTTATATTGGACAATTATGGAAAGACTACCCCTACTTACCTGGCCTAAGTGTTAGCCCATATCAACTCAAAGTTTCTTCAGTTTATTTGGCTCCATAATCTAAACTGTTGTCTGTATTTGTGGCTTAAAACCTTGTGTAAATATATTCCAAGCTCAGGTACGCAAGTTCGTTCTTTCTGAACTTTGTTCCCCAGACATACATTTTTCCCTCAATAATTCATAAAAACATGGAGAAACGTGTGTTCAAGTTATGTAAGCAATATTGATAAAATAACAAAATTGAGAAAGTAACCAGTCCATATATAAAATCCTGAAATTTACTACAAATGTCAATTTCAGGAATTAAAATCTGTTCTTCATTGCAATAAACGTTAAGGAAGTGACTAAATGATAAATGAATTAAACTTTACAAGGGAGAGCAATAGCTAATCAGATTTTATACAGTTTACCAAGTAAGAGAACACACGCACGCTAGGGAAGACTTTTACTAGGCTGATGGGAATGTTCAGGTATGTTTGTGTTAAAATGAGTAGTTAATGTTGGTTATCTACCACTCTGTGTTGTGAAATGGGTCTATTGACACACTCACACATAGGTTAAAACAACACTTGTTTTTTATTTTTGATCAGAAAGAAACTTCAGTTACATTTTGTAAAGGACTTGGGTCCTGGAGTTACTCAGATCTCATGATTTTTATCATCTTCAGCAAGTTAGAAATTATCATGATGAAATATGAGTCAGGTTTAATATCTTCCAGACAAGTGCTACAATTTTATACAGATTCTTTTTCTTTCCAATTCTTACTCTCTAGCTTCCCATTCTCTAAATTTGGGGGGAATGGCCACACACAGGCCTAGGCAAATTATTAGGTTTTCAGGGGTACACTGGCTTCTTGATTTCATGTGGCATTCTCAGGGGATTTTTTGTTTTCTTCATGTTTAAGTCCTCTGTTGTAAGATATCTGATGAAGGAAAAGATATGATGGTGGTTGTATGACAGCACTTACAATCCTGTGACATGTTCCTATCATCTCACAACAACAATTAGGACAAGAAAAATGGCTACTGCCCCTTATTCAGCCTCCTTTTGCTCAGGTCCTAAATATGGGGAAATATTTCATGGGAAGTTTTGTCCCTCTATGATCTTAAACTTTTACATATAGAACATAATGCAGGAGATGTTAGCTGGGCCACATACCCACACTACTTGGTCAGAAAATAAGTTAGAGCAATTTAATGACCAGCCACATTCAGAAATCATAACTAAAATGCTTCTTGACTTTATATGAAGAAATCCAGACAACTCAGTATTGTTCTGAGTTGTCCTTGTAAGGGAATTTTAAAATGTGCCTTTCTTATTCCAGTGACCCCTCCTTTGCTTCCTTCCTCTACCACTCAGGAACAAAGGAGACATGGATCCTCACATCCTGGGGGATTTGCACTTCCACAATCATTTGAAGAAACTACCAGTATATGTATAATAACTCAAAATAGATATAAATTGGTTAGAGTGTGGAGGGTTGACATTCTCCAAGGCTCATATTGTGAAACAACATTAGGAGATAAGTTTTGTAAGCCTTCTCAAGTATCGTGAGAGTCTTCATAACAAATATTTCCGAATTAAAACTGAAAGAGGATAGTATGTCCACATCTATAAAGGACTTTCTTCCATGATTAAATGGGTGAAATTTATGATGAATTAATTCCTGAGATTCAATTTTATTTTAAATATATTTTAGTATATGGCTTTACAGAAAAAATATTTCTTTTATGACGGATTAGTCATATAATTATAAGTCAATCACTATGGTCCTTAAGAATTTGTAGGAATTATAGTTGATTTTGATATATTGATTTAAATTATATAGTAATTTTCCTCAAATTTGTTTGATTAATATTATTAGACCAAAAGAGGGTGAATTTAAAGGTTAATGTAATAACTGTGGTCAATCAGACTCAGAGAGGAATTTCTGTAAGTGGACAGAATTATAATGCATACTGTAAACACTGTTACAAAGTCCCCTATGACCTAAGATACCTCCCAAACATTCCAATAAAATGAGGCACATTCTGCTTTCTTGGTAAATTTCCTAACATAAACTATGGATTTGCTTAACATTAAAGAAGAGCAGCTCCAAAAACTATTGTCAGAAGTAGGGTGTCCAGATAATTGAAATGAAAGATTTATTTCTAAAGTTAGCAACAAATTCAATTTCGTTAGTGATTGATAATCATCCATTCTACTATAAATTTGGGATGTTTTTGCTTGTGTTAAGGTTTTTTATGATAAGGTATCTTGTGCCATGGGGATGTAGAAATAATCACAGTTTTGGTGTAAGGCAACAACAGTGCCATGTCCCATCTAACATCAAAGACAGCAAAACCCTTGAAGGTGACCTCCTGTAGACGGAGCAACAGAGCATCAGCTGAAAAGACTAAATGTTAAAAGTCTTACTTCATCTACATACAGCAGACTTTTTCACAAGACACTGAGATAATATAAAGATTTTCAAAATATGTTAAATATTAACACAGTGATAAACATTTCCTTTTGTGATGAATTTCAATTTACAGTTGTTTGCCATATCTTAGAATATGCATTCCAATTTTAGTCACTCTTCACCTTATTTCAATTTATTAATGTTAAATATTTCTTTACCTAACCAAAAATGATAATTATATTTTCATTGTGCCAGGTACATTATGCAGCATATACTTTTCTATTTCTTATTATTAATACAAACTGGAAAACATAATTGACTGTATAGACAGAAATAATAAAGTTTTATGGGGCTTATAGCTTATCTACTAGTGAAATGAATGACAAATATTTTACTATCCAAACTATTTTGTTGGAAGGTTCTTATGCTATATGTGAAGTTGTATAATATCAAATGAAGGTAGCCTATGATGAGTTATGCATGTATAGTACAGTCCCCAAACAACCAAGATTAGAAAACAGAGACATAGCTAAGAAATCAAACAAAGGAGATATAACTAATCATTAAAAATGAAGAGAACAAGTAATAGATGGGACAAATAAAACACAAAAGATGATATAATTAAACCTAAATATAACAACAATTATTATTTAATGGTTAAACACTGTTCTGGTTTGAAGCTGTTAGGTACCACAGAAAAAGCCATGATCTGTTAATCCATTCCTATGGTTGCTGACCTATTGTAGGTGGGACCTTTCAATTAGGTTGTTTCAATTGAGATGTGACTCACCCAATTCAAGGAGTCATATTCCTTTACTGGAGTCCTTTCTGAGGACAGAAAAAATCTGAGAGAGAGCTCAAAAAACCCTGAGAAAACTCGGAGAGAAACACCCAGAGATAAAATCCCCAGAGGAGCTGAGAGAGCTCTCAAAGACATATCCACAGACACTTGGAGAGAAAGCCACAGTAATCAGAAACTCAATGCAATTGAACCCAAGAGTGAAGGATGAGATGATACTGGCCATGTGTCTTCCCACGTAACAGAGATGTTTCAGATGAAAGCAGCCTTTCTTCAGAGCCCAGGTATCATCCTCTTAGTGCCTTACTTGGGACATTCTCATGTCCTAAGATCTTTAAATTTTAAGTAAATAAAACCCCATTGTAAAACCCCACCCATTTCTGGTATGTTGCATTCTGGCAGCTACAGCAAACAGAAAAAAAACCACCATGGTTAAATGGCAGAGATTTCCCACAGGATTAAAAAGCAAGACCTAACTCTATAATGACTTCAAAATGCACTGTAAAATAAAGACTCAACAGAGGTGGGGCAAGATGGTGGATTGGTGAGCTGTATGTTTTAGTTACTCCTCCAGGAAAGTAGGTAGAAAGCCAGGAACTGCATGGACTGGACACAACAGAGCAATTTGACTTTAGGCATTCTTCATACAACACTCATGAACATGTTGAACTGCTGAGAAAAGTGAAGTCTGTAAGTTTTGCGGCCAGGGGACCCATGCCCCTCCCTGCCAGGCTCAGTCCCCTGGAAGGAGGGACCATCAGCACTGGGAAGGAGAAAGGAGAACTGCAGGGGCAGCTCTTATCAGAAATTCATTCTACTGATCCAAACTCCAACCATAGATTGACTGAGACCAGACACCAGAGAATCTGAGAGCAGCCAGCCCAGCAGAGAAGAGATAGGCATAGCAGAAAACAGCAAGAAAAACTCCAAAATAAAAGTGGAGGCTTTTTGGGGTTCTGGTGAACATAGAAAGGGGAAGGGCAGAGCTCAGGCCCTGAGGCTCATATGCAAATTCTGAAGAAAAACCGATCTCTCTGCCCCCTGGATCTTTCCTTAATGGCCCTAATTGCTTTGTCTCTTAGCATTTCAATAGCCCATTAGATCTGAGAGGAGGGCTTTTTTTTAATCTTTTTTTTTTTTTCTGTTTCTAAAACAATTACTCTAAAAAGCCCAATAAAGAAAGCCTCAAAGACTTGCAATTTGGGCAGGTCAAGACAAGAGCAGAACTGAGAGCTCTGAGACAAAAGGCAATAATCAGTGGCTGAGAAAATTCACTAAACACAACTTCCCAAGAAAAGGGGGGTGTCTGCTCACAGCCATCATCCTGGTGGACAGGAGACACTCCTGCCCGTCGTGAGCCCCATAACCCAGAACTGCCCCAGACAACCCAGTGTGACAGAAGTGCTTCAAATAACATGCACACACCACAAAACTGGTCATGGACATTAGCCTTCCCTGCAACCTCAGCTGATTGTCCCAGAGTTGGGAAGGTGGAGAAGTGTGAATTAACAAAGCCCCATTCAGCCATCATTTCAGCAAACTGGGAGCCTCCCTACACAGCCCAGCAGCCCAGAACCACCCTGGGGGAACGGCACTCACCTGTGACATAGCACAGTCATCCCTCAACAGAGGACCAGGGGGTGCACAGCCTGGAAGAGGGACCCACTTGCAAGTCTCAGGGGCCATACACCAATACCAAGGACTTGTGGGTCAGTGGCAGAGACAAACTGCGGCAGGACTAAACTGAAGGATTACACTATTGCAGCAGATTTAAAACTCCAGGAACACCAGGGAGATTTGATTGCTAGAGACACCCCCCTCCCTGACTGCCCAGAAACACGTCCCATATACAGGGCAGGCAACACCAACTATGCACGCAAGCTTGGTACACCAATTGGACCCCACAAGACTCACTCCCCCACTCACCACAAAGGCAAAGCAGGGGAGAACTGGCTTGTGGAGAACAGGTGGCTCGTGAGTGCCACTTACTGGTTAAAGTGTACTCCATGAAGCTGTAGATCTGAAAAATTAGAGATAAGGACTTCAATTGGTCTACAAATCCTAAAAGAACCCTATCAAGTTAAGCAAATGCCAAGAGGCCAAAAACAACAGAAAATTATATAGCATATGAAAAAAAAACAGACGATATGGATAACCCAAGCCCAAGCACCCAAATCAAAATATCAGAAGAGACACAGTACCTAGAGCAACTAATCAAAGAACTAAAGATGAAAGATGAGACCATAGTATGGGATACAAAGGATATCAAGGAGAGCCTAGAAGAGCATAAAGACGACATTGCAAGACTAAATAAAATACAGATGATCTTATGGAAATTAAAGAAACTGTTGACCAAATTAAAAAGATTCTGGGTACTCATAGTACAAGACTAGAGGAAGTTGGACAATGAATCAGTGACCTGGAAGATGACAGAATGGAAAATGAAAGCACAAAAGAAAGAATGGGGAAAAAAATTGAAAAAATCAAAATGGATCTCAAGGATATGATAGATAATATAAAACATTAGAATATAAGACTCATTGGTGTTCCAGAAGGGGAAGAAAAGGGTAAAGGTCTAGGAAGAGTATTCAAAGAAATTGTTGGGGAAAACTTCTCAAATCTTCTAAACAACATAAATACACAAATCATAAATGCCCAGTGAACTCCAAATACAATAAATCCAAATAAACCCACTCCGAGACATATTCTGATCACACTGTCAAACACAGAAGAGAAGGAGGAAGTTCTGAAAGCAACAAGAGAAAGCAATTCACCACATACAAAGGAAACAGCATAAGACTAAGTAGTGACTACTCAGCAGCCACCATGGAGGTGAGAAGGCAGTGGCACGATATAATTAAACTACTGAGTGAGAAAAATTTCCAACCAAGAATACTTTATCCAGCAAAGCTCTCCTTCAAATTTGAGGAAGAGCTTAAATTTTTCACAGACAAACAAATGCTGAGAGAATTTGCTAACAAGAGACCTCCCCTACTGGAAATACTAAAGGGAGCCCTACAGACAAACAATGAAAGGAGAGAGAGACATGGAGAAAGGTTCAGTACTAAAGAGATTCAGTATGGGTACATTAAAGGATATTAATAGAGAGAGGGGAAAAAAATATATGACAGACATAAACCAAAGGGTAAGATGGCTGATTCAAGAAATGCCTTCACGGTTATAACGTTGAATGTAAATGGATTAAACTCCCCAATTAAAAGATATAGATTCGCAGAATGGATTAAAGAAAATGAACCAACAATATGTTGCATACAAGAGACTCATCTTAGACACAGGGACACAAAGAAACTGAAAGTGAAAGGACGGAAAAAAATATTTCATGCAAGCTACAGACAAAAGAAAGCAGAGGCAGCAATATTAATCTCAGATAAAATAGACTTTAAATGCAGGGATGTTTTGAGAGACAAAGAAGGCCAATACATACTAATAAAAGGGGTGATTCAACAAGCAGAAATAACAATCATAAATGTTTATGCACCCAGTCAAGGTGCCACAAAATACATGAGAGAAACACTGGCAAAACTAAAGGAAGCAATTGATGTTTCCACAATAATTGTGGGGGACTTCAACACATCACTCTCTCCTATAGATAGATCAACCAGACAGAAGACCAATAAGGAAATTGAAACCCTAAACAATCTGATAAATGAATTAGATTGAACAGACATATATAGAACATTACATCCCAAATCACCAGGATACACATATATCTCTAGTGCTCATGGAACTTTCTCCAGAAAAGAACATAAAGCTCAATAAATATAAAAAAGATTGAAATTATTCAAAGCACATTCTCTGACCACAATGGAATACAATTAGAAGTCCATGACCATCAGAGACTTAGAAAATTCACAGATACCTGGAGGTTAAACAACACACTCCTAAACAATCAGTGGGTTAAAGAAGAAATAGCAAGAGAAATTGCTAAATATATAGAGACGAATGAAAATGAGAACACAACATACCAAAACCTGTGGGATGCAGCAAAAGCAGTACTGAGGGGGAAATTTATAGCACTAAATGCATATATTGAAAAGGAAGAAAGAGCCAAAATCAAAGAACTAATGGATCAACTGAAGAAGCTAGAAAATGAACAGCAAACCAATCCTAAATCAAGTAGAAGAAAAGAAATAACAAGGATTAAAGGAGAAATAAATGACATAGAGAACAAAAAAACAATAGAGAGGATAAATATCACCAAAAGTTGGTTCTGTGAGAAGATCAACAAGATTGACAAGCCCCTAGCTAGACTGACAAAATCAAAAAGAGAGAAGACTGATATAAACAAAACAATGAATGAAAAAGGTGACATAACTGCAGATCCTGAAGAAACCAAAAAAATTATAAGAGGATACTATGAACAACTGTATGGCAACAAACTGGATAATGTAGAGGAAATGGACAATTTCCTGGAAACATATGAACAACATAGACTGACCAGAGAAGAAATAGAAGACCTCAACCAACCCATCACAAGCAAATACATCCAATCAGTCATCAAAAATCTTCCCACAAATAAATGCCCAGGGCCAGATGGCTTCACAGGAGAATTCTACCAAACTTTCCAGAAAGAACTGACACCAATCTTGCTTAAACTCTTTCGAAACATTGAAGAAAATGGAACACTACCTAATTCATTTTATGAAGCTAACATCAATCAACACCAAAATCAGGCAAAGATGCTACAAAAAAGGAAAACTATCGGCCAATCTCCCTAATGAATATAGAAGCAAAAATCCTCAACGAAATACTTGCAAATCGAATCCAAAGACACATTAAAAAAATCATACACCATGACCAAGTGGGGTTCATTCCAGGCATGCAAGGATGATTCAACATAAGAAAATCAATCAATGTATTACAACACATTAACAATTCGAAACGGAAAAATCAATTGATCATCTCAATAGATGCTGAAAAAGCATTTGACAAAATCCAACATCTGTTTTTGATAAAAACACTTCAAAAGGTAGGAATTGAAGGAAACTTCCTCAACATGATAAAGAGCATATATGAAAAACCCACAGCCAGCATAGTACTCAATGGTGAGAGACTGAAAGCCTTCCCTCTAAGATCAGGAACAAGACAAGGATGCCCGCTGTCACCGCTGTCATTCAACATTGTGCTGCAAATGCTAGCCAGGGCAATCTGGCAAGATAAAGAAATAAAAGGCATCCAAATTGGAAAAGAAGAAGTAAAACTGTCATTGTTTGCAGACGGTATGATCTTATATCTGGAAAACCCTGAGAAATTGACGATACAGCTACTAGAGCTAATAAACAAATTTAGCAAAGTAGCAGGATACAAGATTAATGCACACAAGTCAGTAATGTTTCTATATGCTAGAAATGAACAAACTGAAGAGACACTCAAGAAAAAGATACCATTTTCAATAGCAACAAAAAAAAAAATCAAGTACCTAGGAATAAACTTAATCAAAGATGTAAAAGACCTATATAAAGAAAACTACATAACTCTACTAAAAGAAATAGAAGGGGACCTTAAAAGATGGAAAAATATTCCATGTTCATGGATAGGAAGGCTAAATGTCATTAAGATGTGAATTCTACCCAAACTCATCTACAGATTCAATGCAATCCCAATCAAAATTCCATCAACCTACTTTGCAGACTTGGAAAAGCTAGTTATCAAATTTATTTGGAAAGGGAAGATGCCTCGAATTGCTAAAGACACTCTAAAAAAGAAAAATGAAGTGGGAGGACTTACACTCCCTGACTTTGAAGCTTACTATAAAGCCACAGTTGTCAAAACAGCATGGTACTGGCACAAAGATAGACATATTGATCAATGGAATTGGATTGAGAATTCGGAGATAGACCCCCAGATCTATGGCCGACTGATCTTTGATAAGGCCCCCAAAGTCACTGAACTGAGTCATAATGGTCTTTTCAACAACTGGGGCTGGGAGAGTTGGATATCCATATCCAAAAGAATGAAAGAGGACCCCTACCTCACCCCCTACACAAAAATTAACTCAAAATGGACCAAAGATCTCAATATACAAGAAAGTGCCATAAAACTCCTAGAAGATAATGTAGGAAAACATCTTCAAGATCTTGTATTAGGCGGACACTTCCTAGACTTTATACCCAAAGCACAAGCAACGAAAGAAAAAATAAATGGGAACTCCTCAAGCTTAGGAGTTTCTGTACCTCAAAGGAATTTCTCAAAAAGGTAAAGAGGCAGCCAACTCAATGGGAAAAAATTTTTGGAAACCATGTATCTGTGAAAAGACTGATATCTTGCATATATAAAGAAATCCTACAACTCAATGACAATAGTACAGACAGCCCAATTATAAAATGGGCAAAAGATATGAAAAGACACTTCTCTGAAGAGGAAATACAAATGGCCAAGAAACACATGAAAAAATGTTCAGCTTCACTAGCTATTAGAGAGATGCAAATTAAGACCACAATGAGATACCGTCTCACACTGATTAGAATGGCTGCCATTAAACAAACAGGAAACTACAAATGCTGGAGGGGATGTGGAGAAATTGGAACTCTTATTCATTGTTGGTGGGACTGTATAATGGTTCAGCCACTCTGGAAGTCAGTCTGGCCATTCCTTAGAAAGCTATAGAGTTACCGTTGGATCCAGCGATCGCACTTCTCAGTACCTGGAAAATCGGAAAGCAGTGACACAAACAGATATCTGCACGCCAATGTTCATAGCAGCATTATTCACAGTTGCCAAGAGATGGAAACAACCCAAATGTCCTTCAACAGATGAGTGGATAAATAAAATGTGGTATATACACACGATGGAATACTACACGGCAGTAAGAAGGAACGATCTCGTGAAACATATGACAACATGGATGAACCTTGAAGACATAATGCTGAGCGAAATAAGCCAGGCACAAAAAGAGAAATATTATATGCTACCACTAATGTGAACTTTGAAAAATGTAAAACAAATGGTTTATAATGTAGAATGTAGGGGAACTAGCAAGAGAGCAATTAAGGAAGGGGGAACAATAATCCAAGAAGAACAGATAAGCTATTTAACATTCTGGAGATGCCCAGGGATGACTATGGTCTGTTAATTTCTGATGGATATAGTAGGAACAAGTTCACAGAAATGTTGCTCTGTTAGGTAACTTTCTTGGGGTAGAGTAGGATCATGTTGGAAGTAAAGTAGTTATCTTAGGTTAATTGTCTTTTTCTTACTGCCTTGTTATGGTCTCTTTGAAATGTTCTTTTATTGTATGTTTTTTTTAATTATTATTTTTTTTATTTTTCATACACTTGATTTAAAAAAAAAAAGTTAAAAAAACAAGGAAAAAAATATGTAGTGCCCCCTTGAGGAGCCTGTGGAGAATGCAGGGGTATTCGCCTACCCCACCTCCATGGTTGCTAACATGACCACAGACATAAGGGACTGGTGGTCTGATGGGTTGAGCCCTCTACCAGCGGATTTACCCTTGGGAAGACGGTTGCTGCAAAGGAGAGGCTAGGCCTCCCTATAATTGTGCCTAAGAGCCTCCTCCCAAATTCCTCTTTGTTGCTCAGATGTGGCCCTCTCTCTCTAACTAAGCCAACTTGAAAGGTGAAATCACTGCCCTCCCCCCTACGTGGGATCAGACACCCAGGGAAGTGAATCTCCCTGGCAACGTGGAATATGACTCCTGGGGAGGAATGTAGACCTGGTATCATGGGATGGAGAACATCTTCTTGACCAAAAGGGGGATGTGAAAGGAAATGAAATAAGCTTCAGTGGCAGAGAGATTCCAAAAGGAGCCAAGAGGTCACTCTGGTGGGCACTCTTATGCACAATTTAAACAACTCTTTTTAGGTTCTAATGAATTGGGGTAGATGGTGGTAGATACCTGAAACTATCAAACTACAACCCAGAACCCATGAATCTCGAAGACAATTGTATAAAAATGCAGCTTATGAGGGGCGACAATGGGATTGGGAAAGCCATAAGGACCACACTCCACTTTGTCTAGTTTATGGATGGATGAGTAGAAAAATAGGGGAAGGAAACAAACAGACAAAGGTACCCAGTGTTCTTTTTTACTTTAATTGCTCTTTTTCACTTTAATTATTATTCTTGTTATTTTTGTGTGTGTGCTAATGAAGGTGCCAAGGATTGATTTAGGTGATGAATGTACCACTATGTAATGGTACTGTGAACAATCAAATGTACGATTTGTTTTGTATGGTATGTGAATATATCTCAATAAAATGAAGATTTAAAAAAATGCACTTAGCATGAAAGAAAATGTCCTGCTCAAATTTACCTTTTCAACATGACTAATTCAAATAAACAGGTTGGACAATTAAAAAAAAAAAGATTCTGGCTCTTCTCTAGCCCACAACAGTTTCAATCTGGCACAGATTCTCTTTCAGCTCCTGTGCATCTTTGCTTGTTCTCCCATGGTGTTTCTCTCTAAGCATCTGGAGGTAGTCTCTTAGATTCTCTGGAGAAAACTCTGGGCTTCATCTCTTAGCTTAGTATCTTCAAACATCCATCTGTCTACATCTCCAAGCTTCTTGGTCTGTGTCAGCTCTTGAGCCCTAATACCACAGTGAACTAATCAAGATGCACCCTGAATGGGCAGCATCCACTTCTCCATAGGAACAACTGAATCAAAGACCTCACTCACAATTTGGTGTGTTATGTCTCCATGGAAACACCCAATCAAGTGGTTCCACCCAACAATATTGGATTAAATGATTATGGTTCTTCCCATGTCCATAACAGTTTCAAACTGGCACATCCCACCCCTGAACCCCATTAAGACATATAACTCCCAAATGCAAAAATACATTGATTCCATCACAATATAGTTGAGTACAAAAATCTTATCAATATTAGTTAAAGCTTTGCCTATCCTGAGGCAAAATTCTCCTCTGCATGTGAACCTGTGAAACTTAGATCATGTTATCTCCTTCCAATATACAAAGGAGGGATAAACATTCCCAATGATGAAGGGATAAATTGAAAGGAAAACAGGGTCACAGGGCCAAAACAGTTCTTAAAACCCAGAGAACAAACTACATTAAATTTCAAAATCTGAGAGCCATTTATAGAATGACATTTTATCCTCAGGCCTTGATACAGTGGCAAAACTTCCCTTTCCAAAGGCTTATACAGAGGTCTTTTTTCTCTCCAAACACTGTGATGATTGTCCCAGAATATCCACAAATTGGAGAAACCACCTTCTGCTTGGCCCTATCCTCCTCAAACATTGAGGCAGCACCTGGACTCTCCTCCATCTCTTGGGCACATGCTCAGCCCCTTCAGAATACTGGACTGATGGCCAGGCTCTGCTCAATCTCCAGGGAATATTCTCTGCCCTCTCTGAGGCCTGGGCTGCCAGCACTCTTCCTGAGCATCATGGTGGAAGGCCTTCCCTCTGCCTCCATGGCAAACACCCTCTCTATGTGCATAGATATATCTGCTCTCCTGGCCTGAATGCCTTCAACTCAGACCTTAGCTTCCATTGTTCCACATTTAGAGAAATTTTTCCTTCAATCTGTCCCTTTTCTGTCCCTTTTTGACCAGAATGGCAGTGGTTCCATTTATAAAGATTTCAATAAAATTTGTTGGATTGGAATGCAGCATACAGGAGTCAAAAAATGTCAGAAAATAGGACTTTCCACAAATCCTTTCTGGATAAATCCATCTCCAATCCTGGATTGTATGGAAATGTCTGGCTGGTTCCAGGTTTCATTAAATCTTCACATGGGGTAATATCCTCTGTGGTCTCATATTGTGGAAGCTTAGAATTCTCCAGGCCATCAATTCCTGGTTTCTTTATACCTAAGAGTTCAGTTCTCATCTTATTTCTTTCCTATTACATTTTACTATGAGCTGCTAGGGGAAGCAAGGCTGCATTTTCCACATGTAATTTGGAGATCTTTGTAGATAAGTATCCCAGCTCAGTGCTTTGAAATTCTGCCTCCCAGGTGAAGCCAGGACTCAATTTTGCCAAATTTTTGACCACTTTAAAATGAAGATCACCTTTCTTCTAGCCTGCAATAACACATTCATCATTTCTGTTTAAGTCCTTGTTCTAGTTTGCTAATGCTGCCAGGATGCAAAATGCCAGAAATGGATTGGCTTTTTAAAAAGTTGGAGTCTTAAGGCCATGAAGTGTCCAAGGTAATTCATCAACTATCTGGTGGATGGCCAATGGTGTCCAGAAAACCTGTTAGCTGGGAAGGCACATGGCTGGTATCTGCTCCAAACTTCTGGTTCCAAAATGGCTTTTTCCCAGGATGTTCTTCTCTAGGCTTCAGTTCATCAAAAATGTCACTCTTAGTTGCTTTTGGGACATTTGTCCTCTCTTAGCTTCTCCAGAGCAAGAGTCTGCTTTCAATGGCCATCTTGAAACGGTCTCTCATCTGCAGCTCCTCTCTCAGTTCCTGTGCATTCTTCAGAGTGTCCCTCTTGGCTGTAGCTCCTCTTCAAAATGTCACTCTCAGCTGCACTGAGTTCCTTCTGTATGTCAGCTCATTTATATGGCTCCAGTGATTTAACTCAGACCCACCCTGAATGGGCGGGCCAACACCTCCATGGAAATTATCCAATCAGTCATCACCCACAGTTGGGTGGGGCGCATCTCCATGGAAACACTCAAAGAATTACAATCTAATTAACACTGATAGGACTGTCCACAAAAGATTACATCAAAGATAATGGCGTTTGGGCAGACATAATACATTCAAACTGGCACATTCCATCCCCTGGGCCCAAAAATGACATAATCTTTCCATATACAAAACACATTCATCCCACAACAATATCACAGAAACTTAAATCATTTCAGTAACAATAATTAAGTAAAAAAATCCCATCAAAATCGATTGTAGGCATGGTCAGTCCTAAGGCATAATTTTCCTTTAGCTGTGGATCTGTGAATTTAGAACAATTTATGTGCTTCCAATATACAAAGGAGGGACATTCATAGGATAAACATTTCCATTGCCATAAGGAGAAAGAGTAAGGAAAACAGGGTTAGCAGGACCAAAACAGTTCCTAAAACCCACAGGACAAACTCCATTAGATTTCAAAGTCTGAGAGCCATCTACAGAACGATGTTGCATCCTTGGGGCTTGAGAGAGCAGGAGTCTAACCCTTCCTAAGGGCCTTTGCGGTAACCCTTTCCTCTCCCAATGCTGGGTTGAGTGCTCCAACATACCCACACATTGGGGAGACCACCTTCTCGGCCCCACCCTCCTCAAACATAGGGCAGCACCCGGATTCCCTTCCATCTCTGGGGCACACACTCAACCCCTTCAGAACAGTGGGGTGGCAGCCAGGCTCTCCCCAATTCCCTGGGGATGTGCTCCACCCTCTTTGGGACCTGGGGTGGCAAAACTCTTCCAGAGCATTGAAGCAGAAGGCCCACCATTGACCTCTGGGGCAAACTCACTCTCTCCATGCGTGTGTGCCACTCCATTCTCCCAGCCCAAGGCCTCTTGACTCCAGATCTCAACCTCCATGGCTCTGTCTTTGAAGAAATTTTTCCTTCTATTTGTTCCTTGTCTGTCCCCTCCAGTTCAGACTGGCAGCAGCTCCATCTATAAAGATCTCACAAAAATTCTGTTGGCTTTTCATGAAGCACACAGGGGTTATAACTGATATTTATTCATACTCAGCTAGAAATTTTCTCTGCTATAGATGTACAATTCATTTTTAAACCCTCATTACTCTGAGAAGGAAGTACTTCTGATATCTGAGTACAATAAAACAAAGACTAAGTACTTTTGCTGAAATCAACACAGCAAGACAAGAATAGTAAGTTTCGTCACCATTCCATCACTCCCTTTAGACTTCACTTAAGTTAAAGGATTCAGACCTCTAGGTTAAGAGACTTCTTATATTCTCCATTGCCTTTGTTGAAAGCCTGTTAATGGAGCTTATTATTATGCCCCTGGCTCAAATTTAAGTCTGTTTATTCTTCTCTGTGGAGTACTACAATAAGAGCAGCTAAAATTTATATATCAACAAAACATTTTCTTACAACTTTTGCCTGTAGATACCCAGTAGCATCGAAAGAATTTCTGGAATAATGATACAAGAGGACACATATAGGTAGTCTTCAGACTATACATTTGAATTCCAATGTTGAACAACAGGGACAGTGCACGTAGTTTTCTAGATCACACAAAACTTATTAGTATATGCAGTGCCATATATCAGGGATATCAATTAAAATAGGTATCAGGCTCTGATGCTCCCAATGACTCCCTTCCATGCCCCCAAACAAGCTTTCTCAATTGTCATATTACTTACATTCAGGTCACTGAATAGATTATTGACACTGGAAAATTTCCATAAGATAAAGAGGCAATAAGAGAAAGTTCAGCTTCTCAGAGAACTTAGAGTTGTGTAAATTTAAACCTACTAGACTCAAATAGAACAGAAAATAAAATGCAATGAGACACTGGTATTATTTGATGAGACCCAATGGGGCTTCCCATGTTATTTTGCCATTAGAATTCCCATGTGATGCAAGTGGAGGCAGGAGTTACTTTTGCTTGGCCTAGGAGCATTAGACATTCAAGTTTAGCAATTAGACTGCTCTTAACATCTCCCATGGGAAGCTCATTTGTCATGCTCTGCTTTCCTCTAAATCAAGCAAATTCTGCAACCATTTAGACATGATTTCAGCAAATTCAGCAAGTTGAGAATACATTCTCAGGTATGCTGCCTTTCACAGATATTCTCTTTTCATATCTCAGAAAACAGAAGTGTTCCAAAAGGGAAGCAAACTTTAGGATCCAGCAAAAAGGAGACTTTCTCAACTGACAGGTAAGTCTAAATGTTGGGATCCATATTAACGAAAATGATTTGAAGTCTTCCCCAGTCCTTCCAACCTGATGACAAGGAAAATCTACTCCATGAGAGGATGCAAATTCAAAATAAATTGGCATGTAGGCCTTTTGATGTCTAAACTCCTGCCTGTGTGTCTTTTCCCATATATGAGATCAACAATGCAGAAAAAAGCTTTCAAAAGTGACAATGTTCATGACAAATAAGACAATCATTTTGAAGACTTTGACTAAGATCACCACCACCACATTGTAATACCCATCCAGGAGTAAATTAATATTGAAATGTGCTGTCTTGGACTTTGAGGGCAGAAATGTATCTCCCATGCTCAAAGCATTCTTATTCCAAATTCACAGAGTAAACTTAAATACACCCATGCAGAAGTTCATAAAATGTCAACAGCCTGACCACTAAATTCTGGTTCAGTAAATCCCAGCTATTTATCCATCCATTCATTCATTAGTTCATTCATTTTCATTAGTGTAGTTGTGGGTTTACAGAAAAAATGACACATAAAGTAGCACCCTATGATTAACACCTTGCCTTGTTGTGGAAAGTTCATTATAATTGATGAAAGCACATTTTTATAATTGTATTCTTAACCTTATCTTGGAAGGATACAGTCATGTTTGAGTTCTCTCTATAACCCTCACCACCTGGTGATAGTCCATAAGTTTTTAAGTCTTTAAGTCTTTTAACTCTTTTTCCATATTTTAAAAAGTTAGTGAAAAAATTAAACATATATTTATAAAATGCTTACAAAAATCTGAGCTCTAATTAAATTTGTAAGTATAAAGAGAATCCAGAAGAGCCTATAGCATACAGTAGACATTTAATAAATGTTAGGAAGCATTAGCCTTTTCAAATAAATATTTAAAAGATTAGAGATGTGACATGTTGTAGACAGAACATACTTTGAAATAATCTGATCTGCATTCCTTATTTGGATTGAAGGAACTGAAGGCAAAAAAGTTAAAGCAGGTTTTCTGATATCACAAGCTGAGAGAAATTGAAGAAATTACTCTTGACAAACTCATTTCTACAGTATTAACTCTATTACACAATCCTGACCCAATGTGTCTTTTACTTTCTAGCATTCATTTAAAATACGAACATTCATTTAAAATCCTTATGCTAAGCCAAAATCTTTGGTCTATTTGGAAAAGTCACCAGTCTTGTGTATCTTTCTGGAGACAGACTATGGAAAAATAATTTTTCTGGGCTTATTCCAGCCACATTTAACATAAAAATTCGTAATCTTAGGATAAGATCAGCTAAATTATTCTAAAATCAATTCCAAAAGCAAATTTCAAGGAAGGAAAAACACTTACAAGTCAATCCTGAGTATGTATAAAGGAGGAAAGCCAGGATGCTGGAGGCCCTTGCCAATGCTGGTAAAATGTGCCCCGTTTTGTTTTGTTTGCTTTACCTTGACTTAACAACCGGTTAATTTACTCATGCTGTTTCTGGCAACAACTTATCTTTTAATGAGAGGTAGTATTCTGGTGATCTCAATTTTCAGAAGCCAGGCTCCTGCTAGAGGTTTTGCTAGAGGTTTTTCTGTGTTTAACTTGAGTATGTACTATTGATGCAAATTTAAGGCATCTATTTGATGAGGATTTTTTTTAATTGAGTACCATTGTAGAGTCAATCTTTCAAAGTTTCAATGTGACCTCAATGTCTTTCATTTTATAACCACACTC
This sequence comes from Choloepus didactylus, assembly GCF_015220235.1. NCBI lineage: Eukaryota > Metazoa > Chordata > Mammalia > Pilosa > Megalonychidae > Choloepus > Choloepus didactylus. Next base: position 723,310 of record NW_023637579.1, read on the forward strand.
TGAGAGTTATTACCAATAAGACATTTTCAGCTGTTGATCCCATATGGCCTCCACTCCCAGATTTATTTTTAAAGAATACTGGATATATTTGGGTGTATAATAAGAACTATAAGCTAATCAACTTTGGGCTTGCAGTTCTTTCTGCTTAAGAGATGAACCTGTGGATTTACACCTAAATTCATGAGAAATCAATCGTAAAATTAGGGGTGAAAATGAATTACAGTTTTCACTACTCACTAAAAAGAGGACTTTTAAAGTTTTATTCTAGCTTTCACCAATCAGAAAGACAATCAGCTTTGTCACTAAATCATTATGTGTTCTCTTCTGAATTAAAAAAGATGCTAGAGAATCTATTCACTTTTATCTCTAAGGATATCGAGGAATTGATACTTCTTGCAGAAATAAGCATCCCATACTTTCCTATTTGTAAACGAATGTAATCTGTTCTAGATTCTCTCAAAAGTTGTCTTAAATAAGAAAAATGTGGAAAAACTGTATCCTAATTTTTCTCCATATTTCAAAATTTCTAATTTCTTTTAACAGAATAAATTCATTCCTCTCCCTTTTCTTAGAGAAAGAAACCTTGTCTTCTTTGAAATATAAAATTTTTGCTACAAATTTACCTAGACATTTTAACATCTTTCTTTTAATCCTAAAGATTTATTCTCTCAGCACTTTTTCCATTGACTCCATACAGATAGGAGACAGGGTGATTGGAATGATAGGGCATAAGGAGGGGCTTGGTGTGAGAGGTAAATACGTCTGCTTGACTGTGAAAAGAATTAGGCCTTTTTGCTTTCTATTGATGCCTTTGCTTTTATTTTCCATTTGGCACTGTGACGTTTCTAAGCATTCCTTCTAATTTATGATTTTTCTCTTTTTCCATTTTCCTTATGTTTTCCCTGCAACATGGTATGGAAGAGGATTATGCTCTCGGTTACTGAAGCATTTTCTTCTCATTGTTTTGTTTGAGTTGAACCTTGCAATAGTAAATAATGAATCATTTTCCATTCATTATTACTACATTCACAATTTTCGTGCTGCTTAAATTTAAACACTGCATATTCACATTTAAAATATTTTCCTACAAAAGAAATGTTCCATGTTAAATGACTGACAGACAAAAATTAATTTTAATTTGATTAACTTAGAAATAAAGAAATGAGAATTGCATTTAGTATTACACAGTATGAACCAATGCCATAGTTATAAAAATTGCTATGAAAATAGACTTTCTCCTTTTATATATTGACAATGTTGAAATTTACCTGAGCCCTGTGGTCATGAAAAACAGGAATGGTCAAGAAACCACCCCCCAGTTCACCTTTTATATTCCAGAAAATAGCTTACTGAAAACAAGCATTTTTCCTTATATGACTTAAGTAAGTCTTATTGATGCTCCCCTTGTTTATCTATGACAAGAATCTCAAAATTCCCATTCTTCACCTCATAAATGACTAGCTGAAGCTTGTACCCACTGATAACTCAGATCAAAACGCTTGTTAACCAAACTTGGGATAAAGTTCCTCAACTTTTCCCACCCTCATCCTGAACCAGCATTTAGCCCCTCCTTGAGGTATTCTCTTGAATAATAGTCTGTCTTCAACATAAAATCATCTCTGTTCTCCTGTCTGATCACTGTGCTATTTCACCCCCCTTCTTCACTCCACGTTCCCTCTAGTCTTGTTTGTGTCTCTCTCTATAGGAGAAACCTCTTTGCCCAACTCTTGAGATGCTTGCTGATATTTTAAATAAAGTCTTCCCTTACCAAGTCCAGATGTGTTTTTTATTTGGCAATACAGTGACTAAAGAAATGAGGTAATATCGCCACATCTCATCATACAAAGAGACCACGTGTACATTACTGGCTTCCACTAAGAAGCTAGTCTCAGACACTGCAAACTGACAACGTGCATTTTCTGAAAAGCATGTTATGGGAAATGTTTTCCGATAAATAAATGTGCATTCTCCGGATAGTACAGCTTCAGGAAACCTGTGAATGCTACTAAACCCCTTTATCCCACAGGAAGCACACTAGAGGCCAAGGACATGAGCAACATTACAGTGGTGATTGAATTCCTCGTGGGATTCTCTGACACCAGGGAGCTCCAGGTCCCGCACGCCTTCCTGTTTTTGTTGACCTACTTGGCTACTCTCATGGGGAATCTTCTCATTGTTGTCCTTGTCACCCTGGACAAGTGCCTTCACACCCCCATGTACTTCTTCCTGAAGAACTTGTCTCTCTTTGATCTTTGTCTCATTTCCATCATAGTCCCCAAATCCATTCTCAACTCCCTTTCCAACAGAAGCACCATTTCTTTCCTGGATTGCTTCTTAGAGGTCTTCTTAGTGGTTCCCTTTGCCTCTTCTGAGGCATTCATCCTCACAGCCATGTCCTGTGACCGTTACGTGGCCATTTGCCACCCACTGCACTATGGCACCATCATGAGCAGGGGAGTCTGTGTGAGGATGGCTACTACCTCCTGGTTCTTTGGAGGATTCTTTGGCACTTTATTCTCAGCTGGCACATTCTCTTTATCTTTCTGTTGCTCCAGGAAAGTCCTGCAGTTTTTCTGTGATGTCCCCTCAATATTAAAGATTTCTTGCTTATCTAAGGCACATATTGCTATTGATATAAGTGTGGCAATTGGAACATTTTATGTTTTTTTTTGTTTACTTGCTATTGTTTTCTCATATGTCTATATTTTCAATACAGTACTGAGCATACCATCTGTGCAAGGCTGCTCAAAGGCTTTCTCCACCTGCTTGCCACATCTTATAGTTGTGACCACATTTCTCCTGACAGGAACCGTTGCCTATCTGAAGCCAGTGCCAGATTCCCCCACTTTCCTGCACCTGCTGATATCTGTATTGTATTCTGTGGTACCTCCCACTCTGAATCACATTATTTATACTCTGAGGAATAAGGAAATCAAGGCAGCACTGAGAAAGCTCCTATGGAAACTTTGTGGCAGTAAGAAATACTGGAAATAGAAATGTAAATGTAAAATGTTCAATATTTCTTTCTCATTATAAATTATTGCTCTGTGATATTAGGCATGTAATTTAATTTATTAATTTAGTCTCTGATTTGATTCTTTAATCTAATATTGGGCAGCTGGAATAGATTCCTCCCTGGTTTCAATTAGCTCTATCTTGCTTTATCATATTATTTTCCTTGTGTAATTAGCTTATGTCTTATTCACTCTAGCAGATTTTATTGTATGAAAGTAAGGACTTTATATATCACCAAAAACTGACCTATTTCTATTTCTGTCTCATTTTTAGCATTGTTTTCATGTCAAATTTTATCTAATTCTGAAATCTTGGAAAGATAGCACAATCATGTATATTAAAAAAACACATGCATTAAATTTCATGAGTATATTCACTTAAATAGTTTTATTTAAAAATAAATACTATTATGTATTGGACCTGCTATGTTTTAGAAAATGATATTGTGTTTCTTTAACCATTATTATGTTAGGATAGTCCATGCACCACAATTGACCACCAGTTTTCTTTGCCTCATATGTTGTAAACTATTTTTTTCAAAATGATGGCTAACTGCATTATTTAATTTTATTTGTTCACATCTATTAGAAATATTGCTTTTAAAAGAAAGCAACTACATTTTCAGAAAACTAATTTAGAAGTAATACATCTATTTGTTTGACATCCATGGATTCAAGATTAACAAAGAAGGTATACCAATTTTCTTCTCAGACTGTTGCCTCTAGTTGGTAGTGTTTTAGACACGTTACATTAGTCCTGCTTGCTTAAAAATGTCCTAAATATAAGATGTGGTTAATAAATGCAGCTTAAAATAGCTATTTACTTTTGTTAACTGCTGCCAAAAAGGAAATTTTAAAATTCAGAGATATTGATTTTAGATCCAGAGTTGTCATGTATGCTGCTCTTTCCTGGTGTCACAAACACACTTTGAGGCAGGATCAACACTCCTTTCCCCTCTGTGTCATTAAGCACATGTGCACTAACATACTGTAGTACTGACAAATACCTTCCACTCTGATAAAAACAGAACTACTAGCGAAGAATGAGAAAACATTGACACCAGGTGCTCTTAATTTTAAAATGAAGGGAAACTAAGACTGTTTCCACCAGACCTCCTCTTAAATAATGGCTGTGTAGTTCTAGAAACAATAAATGAATAATGAAAGAAGAGGGCTTTGAACTTCATAAAGATAGGAGAATATTGAAATAGGTAAAACTTGGCATACATCAAGTATCCCCATTTTTATTTTATTTATGTATTTATTATCTATTCCATGTGAGTTTCTTAATCATATTTGATGACAGAAGCAAAAAATATACAACAGTTAATATGTTGCTCAATTTGGTGTTCAATGCATGTGGAAGGAATACCTTAAAATTTTATTAAAAATTGGTGGAGATGAAGTAACCTTAGTGAAAATGTTATTAAATTACACTGAAAGTGGTAAAAAGCTGATATCAGTAGCCTAGTAGGTTATATATGTATATTGTAATACCTAGAGTAATCACAAAGAACACTATACCAAGTTATATATTCAATACTCTGCACATAAGTTAAAATGGAATTGTATAAATATGGCAAGTTAACACATTTGAAGGAAAGAAAGGAGAAAATAAGGAACAAAATTGGAGGAATAGAGTCAAGAGCTCATTGCAAAGATTATTCTTTTGCATTATATAGATATTCCTTTTTAGTTTCTAGTGTATTAGAAGAGCTAGAAGGAAATACCTGAATCTGTTGAAGTGTATTCCAGTAGACTTGATTCTTACTGATGATTGTATAACTATAGCTTTGATTGTGTTTCCCTGTTATTGTGAAAACCCTGTGGCTAACACTCCCTTTATCCAGTGTATGGGCATATCAGTAAGGAAATAAAGGCAAAATATATATATATATAATAGGGAGATAAGTAATATGGGATGTTTAGGGGTTTTTATCGTTTACTTTTTTATCTATTTGGATTAATGAAAAAGTTCTAAAATTGATTGTGGTGATGAGCCATTGATTGTATACTTTGGATAGATTATATAGTGTTTGAAAATGTATCAATAAAATGGCATTAAAAACGGAGGAAGCAGAAAACAAAAAAAAAAAGTCAGCTATAAGCATACCCATAGAGTTTTTTAAATAGGTGAAGATTTTTTTTACTGCAAATTTCATTGAAGTGTATTCACACACAATTTAATCAATCCAAAGTATACAATCAATGGCTCACGGTATCATTACCTAGTTATGCAATCATTGCAATCAATTTTAGAACATTTTCATTAATACAAACAGAAAAATAGACATAAAAATAAACCCCAACACCCTCCATGCTTGATCCCTTCCCACCCATTGTTGCTCCTTGCTATTGGTGTGGTTACTGTTGATGAAAAAATGTTAAGATGTTACATTTAACTATAGACCATAGTTTTCAGCAGGTACTTTCCCCCCATATACCACTCTATTATTAACTCTTTTTACAAGTGTCATACATTTATTCTAGTCCATGAAATAACTCATTTATATTTGTAGTGTTAATAATAAAAATCATCCACCACAAGATTCACTGTGTTATAAGTTACCATATTTTAACTTCTAGCTTTCCTTCTGGTGGAGTACATGACTCTAAACAACCCCTTTCAACCATATTCACATACAATTTAGCACTATTACATATAATCCCAGTAATGAGTGACTGACACCTCTATCCATTTCCAAACATTTAAGTTCAACCTTGTTAAAATTCTGTATATATTAGGCAACCACTCCACATTCTCTAGTCTCATTTTATTTCTTGGTAAACTATATTGCAAATTTTATGATCATAAATTTACATACTCTAATTAGTTATATTAGTAAAATCAGACAATATTTTTCCCTTTGTGTCTGACTTATTTCATTCAGCATTATGTCCTCAAGGTTCAACCATGTTGTCACATGATTCAGGACTTCATTCCCTCTTACCGCTGCCCAATATTCCATCATATGTATATACCATATTTTCTTCATCCATTCAAAGGCTGATTAACACTTGGATTGTTTCCATTTTCTGTCCATAGTGAACAATGCCACTAAGAACATCTGTGTGCAAATGTCTGCTTTCAGATCTTCTGTGTACATAATGAGTAGTGGAATCGCTGGGTCATAGGAAAACTCTGTTTAGTTTTCTGAGGAACTACCACACCATCTTCCACAGCAGCTGTACCATTTTATGTACCCACCATCTGAGAATAAGTCTTCATATTTATCCACATCCTACCCAAACTTGTAGTTCCCTTTTTGTTTAATAGTGGACACTCTAATGGGTGTCAGATGTTATCTCATTCTGGTTTTGATTTGCATTTCCCTAATAGCTAGTAAACATGAGCATCTTTTCATGTGCTTTGTAGTCATTTGTATTTCCTATTTGGAAAAATGTCTATTGCCCATTTTTAATATTTTTCTTTGTATTGTTGAGTTATATGATTTCTTTATATTTTCTGGATATAAACCCTTATCAGATATGTGGTTTCCAAATATTTTCTCCCATTGAATTGGCTGCATTATCAAAGCCTCTTGAAGCCCTAAAATATTTAACCTTGACAAAGTCCCATTATCTATTATTTCTTTTATTGCTTGTGTTTTGGGTGTAAGGTCTAAGAAGTTACCTCCTATCACCAGGTCTTGAAGATGCTTCTCTATATTTTCTCCTATTAGATTTATGATACTGGCTTTTATATTTAGGTCTTTGAACCACTTTGAGCTAATTTTTTGTGTATGGTGTAAGGTATGAGTCCTCTTTCATTTCTTTCAATATGGAAATCCAGTTCTCCCAACACCATTTACTGAAGAGATTATTCTGCCCAGTTTAGTGGATTTGGAGGCCTTGTAAAAAATCAATTGACCCCAGATCTGAGGCTTAATTTGTGGACTCTCAATTTGATTCCATTGATCAGTACATCTGTCTTTTGCCAGTACCATGCTGGTTAGAGCACTGTGGTTTTAAAAATAAAACTTTATAGTCAGGAAGTGTGAGTCCTCCCACTTCATTCATGTTTTAAGGATGTTTTTGGCTATTTGAGGTCCCTTTCCCTTCCACATAAATTTTATAAAAGCTTTTCCAGTTCTGAAAAGTAGGTTATTGGAATTTTTATTGGTATTCCATTAAATCTGTAGACAAATTTGGGTAGAATGGGCATCTTAACATTTAGTCTTCCTATCCATGTACATGGAATGTCTTTCCACTTACTCAAGTCTTCTTTGATTTCCTTTAGGTATGTTTTGTAGTTTTCTGTGTACAGGTCTGTACATCCTTTGGTGAGTTTATTCCTAGATACTTGATTCTTTTAAGTGCTATTGTGAATGGAAGTTTTCTTAATTACCTCTTTGGTTAGGTCATTACTCGTGTACAGAAACACTACCGATTTTTGTGGGTTAATCTTGTATCTTACCATTTTACTAAATTTGTTTATTAGCTCCAGTAACTGTTGTAGTTTTTTCAGGATTTTCTAAATATAGGATCTTGCCATCTTAAAATATGAGAGTTGTACTTCTTTTCCAGTTTGGGTGCCTTTTATTTCTTTTTATTGCTTGATTGCTCTAGCTAGGACTTCTAGAATTTTTTTTAAAAAACAGTGGTGATGCTGGGCATTCTTGTCCCATCCCAATCTTAGAGGGAATGCTTTCAGTCTCTCACCACTGAATACAATGTTAGTTGTGGGTTTTTCATAAATGGCCTTTAACATGTTGAGGAACTTTCCTTCAATTCCTAACTTTTGAAGTGTTTTTATCAAGAAAGTATGTTGAATTTTGTCAGATGCCTTTTCTTCATCAGTCAAGATGACCATGAGATTTTTCCATTTCAATTTATTAATGTTGTATTACATTAATTGATTTTCTTCTGTTGGACCACCATTGCATACCTGGAATAAAATTCACTTGGTTGTGTTGTATAATTCTTTTAATGTGCTGTTAGATTTGATTTGCAAGTATTTTGCTGAAGATTTTTGCATCTATATTCATTAAAGATATTGGTCTGCAATTTTCTTTCTTGTAGTATCTTTGGCTTTGGTATTATGTTGATGTTGGCTTCATAGGATGAGTTAAGTCATATTCCCTATTCTGTAATTTTTTGGAAGAGTTTGAGAGGAATGCTGGTAATTCTTCTTGGAATGTGTGGTAAAATTCCCCTGTGAAGGAATTCATTCCTGGTCTTTTCTTTTGTAGGGAAGTTTTTGATGACTTATTTAATTGCTTTACTTGTGATGGTTTATTGAGGTCTTCTATTTCATCTGTAGTCAGTATAGGTTCTTCATGTGTTTCAAATAAGTTGTCCACTCATCCAAGTTTGTTGGCATGCAATTGTTTATAGTACCCTCTTCTGGTCTTTTGTATTTATTCAGTGTCCATGGTAATGACTCACTCTTATTTCTCATTTTATTTATATGCCTCTTCTCTCTTTTTTACTTTGTCAGTACAGTAGCTAAGGATTTGTCAATCTTATTGATATTCTCAAAGAACCAATTTTGGTTTTATTGATTCTCTATTGTTTTTATTGTTCTCCATTTCATTGATTTCAGCATAATCTTTGTTATTTCTTTCCTTCTGCTTCCTTTGGGATTAGTTTGCTGTTTTTCCTTCAGTTCATCCAGTTTTTCAGGCTCTGACATTAGCTCTTCCTCTCTTTTTAATGTAGGCTTTCAAGGCCATAAATTTTCCTCTAAGTGCCACCTTCACTGCATCCCATAAATTTTGACATGCTGTATTCTCACCTTCATTCATCTCAAGGTATTTGTTGATTTCTCTTGAAATTTCTCCTTTGACCCACTGATTGTTTAAAGGTGTGTTTCCAATCTTCATATATTTGTGAAATTTCAGATTCTCTGGTGGTTATTCATTTCCACCTTCTTTCAATTATGATTGGAGACTGTGTATTTTTAATATAATTTCAATCTTTTTAAATGTATTAAGGCCTGTTTTGAATCCCAGCATATGGTCTACCTTGCAGAATGTTTCATGAGCACTTGAGAAATATGTATATTCTGCTGTTTTGTGGTTCAGTGATCTACATATGCCTTTAGGTCTTATTCATTATTCATACTACTTAGGTTTTCTTTTCTCTTATCGATCCTCTGTCTGGATGTTCTATCTATTGAAGAGGATGGTGTGTTGAAGTCTGCCACTGTTATTGTAGAGTTGTCTATTACTTCCTTCAGTTTTGCCAGTGTTTTCTTCATGTACTTTGGAGCACCTTGATTAGGTGCATAAATATTTATGATTGTTATTTCTTCTTGATTAATTGAACTTTTTATTCATATATAGTGCCTTCTTTGTCTCTTACAACACTTTTCTACTTAAAGTCTATCTTATCTGATCTTATTATAGCTATCCCAATTTATTTTGGTTATTGCTTTCATGAAATATTTTTCCATCCATCCTATTTCAGTGCATTTGTATCTTTTTGCCTAAAAACAGTGCCTTATAAACAGAATATAAATCAATCATGTTTTTACACATTCCACCAGTTTGTGTCTTTTGATTGGAGAGTTTAACCCAATAACATTCAATGTTATTTCTGTAAAAGATGTCCTTATTTCAACCATTTTATCCTTTGGCTTTTTTACATTTTTATTGTGAAATATAACATATATACAGAACAGTGAAAACTTTCAAAATTTGATTTAGCAAGTAGTTAGAGAGCAAATTTCAAAGAATATTATGGGTTAGAGTTGCACAATATCCTTTTGCATTTGTTTGTCAGATCTATTTTTTCTCTCTTTTAATCATTTTAATTAATAATCATCATTTCTATATTCTCCAAGCCTCTCTCTCCTCTCTTTTTCTTTTCAGCAAGCAAAGCTTTCTTTAGTATTTCTGGTAGGGTAGCTCTTGTTAACAAATTCTCTCAGCATTTGTTTATTTGTGAGAATTTTAAATTCTCCCTTATTTCGAAGTATATCTTTTCTGGATAAAACATTCTTGGCTGGCAGTTTTTCTCCTAAATGTGTCAAATCATCAATTTCTTACCTCTATGATGCCTGATGTGTAATAATAGTGTAGTCTTATGTGACTTCTTTTGTATGTGGTGAATGATTTTCCCTTGCTGCCCTTAGGTTTGTCTCCTCTCTGGCATTTAACAGTCTGTTTAGTATGTGTCTTATAGTGGGCCTATTCCTATTTATTTTATTTGGAGTATATTGGGCTTCTCTGATTTGCATATTTATGTCTTTTATAAGGGTTGGGAAATTTTCCACAATTATCTCCTCAAATATTCTTTCTGGTCATTTATTCTTCTCTTCTTCTAGGACACTTATGATTAATAATGTTTGTCTGCTTGGTGTTGTCAGTCATTTCCCTGCGGTCCAGTTCAAATGTTTTCCCTCTCCTCTTCATTTGTTCTTTTGTGAATTCAAATTTGGATGTTGTGTCCTCTAGTTCAACTTAACCTTTCTTCTGCTTCTTCAAATCTGCTGTTGTGTATTTCTAGTATATTTTTAATTTCATCTACAATATCTTTAATTTCCATAAGATCTGCTATTTTTCTCTTCTTTCAAATTCTTCTTTATGCTTTTCTAGTGTCTCCTTGTTATCCTGTCTCTCTTTAACCATCTTGTTGAAGTTTTTAAGGAGATTTGTTTGAACTTATTTGATTTGTTATTCCAAATTATGTGTCTCCTCTGAATTTTTAATTTGGTTATTGACATATCTTCTTGCTTCTTGAAGTGCCTTCTAATATTTATTTTATGGTTTCCAGGCATCTGATTATCTTGATAAGAATTTTTTGAAAAATGATTTCCCTCACTGGTCTAAGATTGTGTTGTTTGGAATTATCCTGAAAGACTCCTTTGGACCCTGATTTCTCACTATTTCCCAGCAAAACCAGGGGCAGATTCTCATGCACGGTTGCAATGCTTTTCAGAAAAGTCTCTTAAAGTTTGGGCAGAAAAGCAGCTTACCAGACTGCATTTTCCCAGCCTTCCCAGAAAATGGCACTCTTTGGACAGTTATTCCCCACAACCTCAACTCTCCTCAACTGCAGCAGTTTGCTGGGAAGAGTCCAGATTGGGTCAAAGTCTGATTCAAGGCTGTGGGACCTAGAAGGTTGCCCTCTTTGGCTAACTATTCAATCAGGACTGTTCTTCATCTCCCTCTTTTCTCAAAAGGAGGGCCTCACTGTCTTTCCCACATCTGGAGACCCAAAGCAGCTGCCTTTTGGAGTGGGGGTGGGCATCAGGAACCATGCTGGGGTCCCTAATGTGGATATATTCAATCTGAGGGCTCTTGGACTCCCAAATGGAAAGACTATTAGCTGTGCGACTGGAAAGGCTAACCACCAGCTGGTATCAGAACTAGGAGTGTGCTGTGTTTCAATGGCTAGCAAGACCTAGGCCAATGTACAGCTGCTGGTCTCAGGTATGGACATGTTTGAGTTCACTCACCCCTATTTTTCAGTCATAGTTTCTCTGCCTTTACATCCAGCTCTTCCTTATATGTTGCAGTGGTTTTTCTCTGGTCTCTGGAGCATGAGAACCTCTGCTTTGGACAGTTTCTTCCTGTTCTCTAGTTGTTTTAGGTGGAAGAGTTAGTTCTGCCTGTCCTTATTCTGCCATCTTCCAAGAAGACTCCCATAGTGCTTTTAAATGTAGTGTTCTAAGTACACTAATTAAATACAGGGATTGGTAGGGTGGATAAAAAACAAAAAAACAACAAATACTAACTGAACTACATTGGTCATTCAAACTTAATAACCTAGGTATGTTGAAAGTAAGAAGATGAAAAAAGGCATACCATGAAAATAGCATTTTAAAAATTCAAGATTGGCTATATTCATATCAAATAAGTAGACTTTAGATCAAAGAAAATTGACCAGTGACAAGAAAGAACAGTACATAATGATAAAAAGATAAGACTAACAAGAAATACTAACATTCATAAATGTCTATGCACAAAATTAAACAACTTTAAAAATGAAATATAAGTGACACACTTGAAAGGTGACATAAATAAGTACAAACTTATAGCTGCCCTTTCAACAATTCACTCCCAGGAATTGATAGAAAAATGGGACAGGTAACTAACAGTAACACTATCAATCAACAAGATGTGATTGACATTTATAAAATGCTCTGCCCCCAAATACAGAACACCTATTCTCTTCAAATTCCAGTTCTCTAAGGGAATCATATTCTGGACCATATAGCAAATGTCAACACATTTTTAACAAAATTTAAATCACACAGAATATTCTGTGAAAATAATGGAAAAAAGCACAATACAAAAAACAAAAATACAATAGATTAACCCCCAAACTTTTGGAAAGTAAACAATTTATTTCCCAAAATCCATGGTTCACAGAGGAATTATCAAGTGATAAATATATTCATAGAGCTGAATGAAAATGAAAATACAACAGGTTAATACTTAAAGGATGCAGATAAAGCAACATTGGGAGAGAAATTTGTAGCACTAAATGCTTATTTTATAAAACCAGGAAATATGTAAACTCAATAATCTAATTTTCAAATCTCAGGGCACTAGAAAAACAGATCAAAAGGAATAAATAAGCAGCAAAAACAAAAAAGTTAAACAAATTATAACAGTATTCAATGACATTTAAAACAAGAAAGCAATGGAGAATGTCATAGCATCTGAGCCCCCCACATCAAAAAAAATTTATAAAATTCTAAAAAGACTGACAAAGGTAAAAAGAAAATATAAAAATCACCAATATTATAAATGAAGCCATACTATATCTACAGGTCCTGCAGAAATTAAAAGGCAATAAAATTAAAACAGGAACAACTTTACAGTCACAAATTCAACAACTTACAATAGATAAATTCCTTGAAAGCTGAAACTACCAAAAGTCAACCAACATTACATAAATTATCCATCTAGTCCTTGTTCTTGTTTGCTAATGCTGTCATTATGCAAAGTACCAGAAATGGATTGGCTTTTATAAAGGGGGTTTATTTGCTTACAAAGTTACAGTCTTGAGGCCATAAAGTGTCCAAGGTAAGGCATCAGCGATAGGGTACCTCCACTGAAGGATGGCCATTGGTGTCCAGAAAACCTGTTAGTTCAGAAGGCATTTGACTGGTGTCTGCTTGCTTCCAAGTTGTGTTTCAAAATGACAGTATCCAAAATGTTGCTCTTGGAGCATTTTGTCCTCTCTTAGCTGCAAACAATAGGACTTTCCACAAATCTTTTCTGGATAAATCCATCTCCAATCTTGGCTTGTATTGAAATGGCAGTTGGGTTCCTCATATGGGGCTATAGCCTCTGGGGTCTCACTTTCTGGAAGCCCAGAATTTTCCAAACTATCAATTTCTGGTTTCTTCATATCCAAGAGTTCATTTATCAGATTATCTCTGTCCTGTTGCATTTTACGATAAGCTGCAAGGAGAAGTCCGGCCACACTTTTGATATTTATTTATTTATTTATTTTGCTTTTTTTATTTTGAAATAAAGTCAAAGTTATAAGAAGAGTTGCAAAAACAATATTAACCCCATACACAGAATTCCATCATACCCTGATACCCCTCCCCCGATAGCCCAATCCACCAACTTTAACATGCTGTAGACATCACTGTTTCTTTCCGTTGCTCCCTGCTTCCCTCCTTATCTATCTATCATCCATCATCTATTGCTCTGTCTTCTGAACATATGAGAACTAGCTGCTCACACCCATGAACAAACACTATAATTCACATATACACTTCCCATGAATAAGAACATTCTTTTATGCAATCCCATTAAGTGCAGCTAAGAAGTACAAGAGATTCAAAAACGATACAAAGCTTATATGCTATATTTCCTTTTCCTTATATCTCAACTGTGACCCCTTAAGCCTCCTGTCCTCCAGCCTCCAATCCCATCCAGGTTCATCCTTGGCATTCAATTGTCATCTATTTAGACTGTCTTTCTTTTTTCAATTGTGGAAACATATATACAGCCTAAATCTTCCCATTCCACCCCCTCCCTAGCCTTCCATTAGTGGGATTAATCACATTTAGAATGTGGTAATGCTCTTTCCCACCATCCATTACTAGAAATTTCCCTTCACTTCAAATAGCAACCCTACACTCATTACTTAACTCCCCATTACCCCTTCCCCCATTTCTCCTAACCCATACTTTGCTTTTCATCTCTATGGTTATATTCTCTAATAATTTCCTTGGGTTTACTGTGGGGCTTAAAATTAACCTCTTAAATCCATAACAATCTTGTTTTTCTTTGATACCACCTTCATTTCAATAGGACACATAAACTTTGTTCCTATACTCCTCCATTCCCCCACCTTTATATAGTTGTCTAAAATTACATATTTTACATTGAGTTCAAAACCACTGATTTGTCATTAGGGTTTGTGTATTTTATATCATGTAGGAAGTAAATAGTGGAGTTACAGTTCAAAAATTATTGACTTCTATTTGTATTCCATTGTGGTTGGAGAATGTGCTTTGAGTATATTCAATTTTTTTTTAATTTATTGAGGCTTGTTTTATGTCCCAGCTTATGGTCCCTTCTGGAGAAAGATCCGTGAACACTGGAGAAAAATGGGTGTCCTGGTGATTTGGGATGTAAAGTACTAAATATGTCTGTTAAAATTCTCTATATCTCTTTCTCCTTTCTTTGTTTCTCTGTCAGTAGGGCTCCCTTTAGTATCTGAAGTAAGGCAGGTCTTCTACTGGCAAAGTCTCTCAGCATTTGTTTGTCTGTGAAACATTTAAGTTCTCCCTCAAATTTGAAGGAGAGTTTTGTTGGATAAAGTATTCTTGGTTGGAAATTCTTCTCTCTCAGAATTTTAAATATGTCATGCCACTGCCTTTTCACCTCCATGGTGGCTGCTGAGTAGTCATTACTTAGTCTTATGTTGTTTCCTTTGTATGTGGTGAATTGCTTTTCTCTTGCTGCTTTCAGAACTTGCTCCTTCTCTTCAGTATTTGACAGTCTGATCAGAATATGTCTTGGAGTGGCTTTATTTGGATTTATTCTATTTGGAGTTTGCTGGGCATTTATGCTTTGTGTATTTATATTGTGTAGAAGGTTGGGGAAGTTTTCCTCAACAATTTCTTTGAATACTCTTTCTAGACCTTTACCCTTCTCTTCCCCTTCTGGGACACCAATGAGTCTTAAATTTGGATGTTTTATTTTATCTATCATATCCCTGAGATCCATTTTGATTTTTTTTTATTTTTTTCTCCATTCTTTCTTTTGTTCTTTCATTTTCTGTTCTGTGGACTTCTAAAACACTGAGACGTTGTTCAACTTCCTCTAATCTTGTATTGTGACTATCCAAAGTCTTTTTAATTTGGCCAACAGTTACTTTTATTTCCATATGATCTTTTATTTTTTTATTTACTCTTGCAATGTCTTCTTTATGCTCTTCTAGAGTCTTCTTTATGTTGCTTATATCCTGGGCCATGGTCTTCTTGATGTCCTTTAGATCCTTTGCCATGTTTTCATTCCTTGATTGTAGTTCTTTGACTAATTCTGCCAAGTACTGAGTCTCTTCCAATATCTTGATTTGTGTGTTTGGAGTTGGATTCTCCATATCATCTGGTTTTATCATATGCATTAAGATTTTCTGTTGTTTTGGGCCTCTTGGCATTTGCTTTGCTTTGTAGGGTTCTTTCAAGTTGTAAAAAAAAAAAAAAAAAAAGGATATCAATCTAATTTTTCAGAAACACATTTTGGTGATGTACACTTTCTCTAACTAACCAGCAGATAGTGCCTGTGAGTCACCTATACCCCTCAAGTCAGTTCTCAACCTTGTTCCTGTGGTGTGTGGGGAAATGTTTCTTATGGGGTTCAGTTGGAGAACTCAGTTTGGGTGTGTTGCTGGAGTCGTCCACCCTGAATGTGGGGCATGTGTACAGGTGGTCAGGGAGGAAGGGCAGCTTTAATATTCAAATCCCCCAGGTTCCCAGAGATTCAAGTCTGCCACATTAGTCCAAGCCTTCACCTCAGTTCAGCCCCAGACCCTCTCTCTCACTGTCCCACAAACCACCAGACTTGGTGTAGTGTCCCTGGGTTTTCTGAGCAGGTCCCCCCTCCCAGCCATGTTCCTCCAGGAGCTCTGCCAAGGGAATGCCATGCTATATCACCAGTGCATGCCATCCCTCAAGGGAAGCCCCAGGCCACTGGGCCATGCAGCGGTGCTCTCAGCCTGAAGCAAAGATGGCCAAACCCCTGCTCATCACACAGTTCCTCCTTCCCAGCTCTGGGACAACTGGTGGGGCTCTGGGCTGTGGGCACAGCCTCAGGCAGGAGTTTATCCAGCCCTCTGGGGAGCCAGCTGTGAGCCACATGGTTTCTTTCAGCTTCCTGCTCTCCCCTCCATTCCACCAGCACTGAGGGTATCTGCAGCGGACTATCCTCCAGGCCAGACACTGAGAGGCCAGCCCAGCCCCCTCTTGCTAGTGTTTTACTGCATGGTTTAATTCACTTTTGGACTCACATGGTCCTGGATTTTTTTGCTGGGAAGATTTTGATGGCGGATTCAATCCCTTTGCTTAGAAATAATCTGTTGTTATCTTCTATTTCTTTTAGAGTCAGAGTAGTTTCCTCGTGTGATTCTGTAATGTTTTCCATGTCTTATATGTTTTCTAAATTGTGGGCATAGAGTTCTTAATAGTATCCTCTCATGAACATTTTTATTTCTGTGGGGTCAGTAACATGAATATAAATATTATGTGTTCAAGGATTATGTATGCAACTTACAGTCAAATTTTTTAAAAATAAGTGTATAACTGTATATAGAGAGGTGATGAATGGATAAAGAGATGATTAGAAATATGCTACAGCTGTTGCAAAATATTAAAATTTGGCAAAAAATGGTGTGTGGATACAGGGTTTACTTGAGTTCTATCTATTGATTTTTCTAAAGGCAATTTTATTGAGATATATCAACATACCAGGTAACCATCAAAAGTGTACAATCAATGGTTCACAGTATCATAATATAGTTGTGTATTCATCACCACAATCAATTTTTGAACATTTTCATTACTCCAAAAATAAAAATAAAAATATAAGAAGAATGCCCAAAACATCCAATACCCCTTAACACCCCTATTATATATTTATATTTTTTCTTTTTTTTTTTATCCATCCCTACACTGGATAAAGGGAGTGCCAGTTACAAGGTTTTCAGAATTACACAGTCACACCCATAAAGGCTATATATACCTATAAAATCATCTTCAAGAATCAAATCTACTGGAATATGGTTCAACAGTTTCAGGAATTTCCTTCTAACTATTCTAAAACATTAAAAACTAAAAATGGATATCTCTATAATGCATAAGAATAACCTCCAGGATGACCTCTCAACTCTATTTGAAATCTCTCAGCCAATGAAACTTCATTTTGTTTCATTTCTCTTCCTCATTGTGGACCAAGAATGTTTTCACAATCTCATGATGCCAGGACTGGGCTCATCCCTGGGAGTCATGTCCCACTTTTCCAGAGAGATTTGCACCTCTGGGAGTCATGTCCCATGTAGGCAGCATGATAGTGAATTTAACTGCAGAGTTGGTTTAGAAAGAGCAGCCACATCTGAGCAACAAAAGAGGTTCTCTGGAGGTGACCTTTACCCATAATTGTAAGTAGACTTAGCTTCTCCTTTGAAGAAATAAATTTTATAAGGGCAAACTCCAAGACTGAAGGCTTGGCTTATTACATTTTTAGTCCCCTATTCATGTGAGACTATCAGGAATTTCCCAGGTGGGAAAGTTTAATATGTCTACATATTTCCCCAGTTCCTCAAGGGTAGTTTGCAAATACTTTCCTGTGCTCTGCCCAAATTATCTGGTATGTGTCATAGCATCACATTAAACTGTACAAGCCAACAAGATCTCACTCCCTATTCAAGTTTCCGTGTAATTATGGTGTTCAAATAAACTGATCAGAAAATATATATTTTGTACCAAATAAGCATTTCTTTCTTTTGTCTCACACAGAAGTTTAAAGTTGGAAAACTCAGTCAATATTGTCATTTTCCTTTTAGTCTGATTTGCCTTAGTCCTAAGTCCTGATCCTAAAATCAGCTTCATTTATATCTTGAATTGAAGTTTGATCTATTTTTCAGCTTCTTTAACAGTTGTTGTTTGGGGTAATGCTAGCTTTCACAGCTGCAGAACTCTAGCTCTGAGTCTTGGGTGTGACACAGTTACCTTAAGTTCCAGGGAACAACCAGATTATAAACAAATAGCTGAGCATCTCAGAATTTATAAATAGCCATTACAACTTGGGAATATATGTGACTGCTCTAAGAGCTTACAGTCTAGGACACTTTACAATGTCTTCCCCCATAATCTATTTTAAAACAAATTCTCAAAGTTTTCACATTATATTTAGTCCATATTAATGAAGCATTATAATATGTCATTTTGTTTCTAGCTTACTTCACTCAACACACTGTCCTCAGGCTCATACATCTATTTGCATGCCTCACAACTTCAGTCCTTCTTAAAGCCACCTAATATTATATTGTATGTGCACATAATGGTTTGCATTCCATTCATCACTCAGTGTACCTTTAAGGACACAAATGTACATTCCTGCACTGGTATATATGGTGGTAATATTCATAATTTGCAAGGGGTGGTGGTTGTCTCTGTATTTTCTATATTTGTAACTGTCTGTAAATTTAAAATTATTTCAAAATAAATGTAAGTAAAAGAACCAACAGGAACACATTGATATATCCCAAGGTGCTGTCATGAAAAAGAAGGAAGAAAAAATGATCAACAAGTGAAAATTGGAAACTTGACTATTCCAGGCTCAAGTCCAGGAGGAGTTCACTGTCTTGCTTGCTAGAGGACCCATTACCACTCCCCTCTCCAGGTTAAAACCCCAGACAGGTGAGGGCTTTTATGTGAACTGGGGCTTGCATCTCCACTTTGAGCCTTGGTTTCCCCTCCAACACAGTCACTGCCTGAGAATGTTTAAATGACCCCTGGCTCTCTGGATCGCCCATCTTATCTGCACCATACACTTTACATCCCTCAGTTTGATTAACCATGTCATAGGTACTTTCATATATGCCATCTCTCTGCTCCAATCTCATGATACCATACTTTCCTCTCAAAAATATTGCATTTTAGTCACTAAAAAGCCTGAAATGATTCCCATTTATCTTCAAAAAACTCTTCTAATCCCCATCCATGGCATAGCAGGAACTACCGTTACCTCACAGACACCCAGGATTTCTTCTCCTTTGATGTGTTTTCTGTTAAAGTAGTATTAAGTTAACCTCAATTATTTTTTTGAATTCTCTCTCCTATTCCTTTCAGATTACCATGAATTCAAAAATGTTGACTGTGTAAATATTCATGAATTATATTTCTTTTCAGATGGGTGACTTTCCCTCAGTTCACAAGGCTCCTCTTATGTTCCTGAAAAAGCAAGCAACTCTATCCTTGGTAAAATCCACTTTTCCTTAAACCCATATTCCACTATCAACAGGTTACCTTCTTGTGATTTATAAGAAGGGGCTTCTGGGTCATGTCAAAAACCTCCAAATGAATGAGAAGCTACCCATTCTGCAGAGAATACAGAAGCTTCCATCTGTTTCTCAGAAATCAGAGGGAAGATGAGGACCTGTTTCCTCTTAAAACAGAGTATCCCAACCCTGAATATGCATCCAAACCCCATGGACCCATTCAAAGCAGAGTGCTTAGAGCATCACTGGGCCTACTTCATCAGAATGCTAATGGTTTCATATTCTTAAAGAGTCTCCTGAAAATTCTACTGAGTAACAATATTCTTGGGTATAGTTCATAAAGCCCTGCTTTCCTGAATGCTATGAGAAAAGAAATTACCAAGGACCTACCTGAGCTAAGTTGTGGCTTGTTGAAAAGCCCATCATCACAACTCTGAGACCCTGATCTTCAACATTTCCTGTTTGCTAGAAAGATAGAGGGAGCTGATTCCCCGACAATTTTCTGGGTCTACCTCAGACCAATGAACACAGAGACAGTGAAGGATGGATTTCTAGCATGGTAGTTTTCAAACCCTTGTTGGTGATTCCAATGAACAAGAGTCTGTGATATCCTGCTGCTTTCACTAAGCAGGCAAGATCTTGATCTCGATGAGTTTACAGAGGAATGGGAATGAGCTACAAATAACCAGTGTCCAGGCTTCATAGAAGAGAAGGAGAGAACACCAGGAAAAGATCATGAGGTGTCTCAGGGTTAGGGATTGTGTCCCATGGAAGGGATAATTTAACTGAGACTCATATCTTTGGCTGACTAGTAACCAGTCCGTGTGTGTAAGGAAACTACCAGAGCCAGAGAAAGAACCACAAGGGTGCAGACTGGAAGAGGGCCCAGGCACACTTTGATAATGGAGCAAGTTCTGTTTGTGTTCATTCAATCAATAGATATATACTGAGCATCTACTATATGCAGATACTGAACATAAAACTGTGAAGAAGTCAGACAAAAATCCCTGCCTTGCAGGCATCATCTCTACTCCAGATATCAGGCAGTGATACAAGACATCAAAAGCAGTTTCTATATAACTCCCTCATGGCTCCCTCTAGATATGAATGTGTCCTCTCATATTGTGAGAGGACCAACTTAAAAATAAGTGGACTTTGGGCCTAAAAGAGTTGTCTCATCCTCAATGAGCAGTGTGGATGCATGGGGGCTATGGCCAGGAGTCTCTGTGCATAGCCCCATCTGGGGAATTCCGTTCAGGAGCTAAGGAGTCAAATAGGGATGTGGATGGAATTTGTTAATATTGGTAACTGAGGGGTGACTGCAGACATTGAGAGAGCTCCTGAGAGAAACTCTCCTACACAAAACTCAAAATGTCCAGCTCTGAAATGGAGAGTCATAACAACCATCCCTTTGCCCAGCTATAGCACCTGTGGCTCACTGAGACAGAGCACCTGAGGTGCTTCTAGCATGTGGATTGGCATGGTCAGGCATAGGTGCTGGGCCACTACAAGAGAGCAATAATTGGGCAGAGTGGGAGGAAAGGCTAGGCCTATGACTTGGTTTCCTACTTCACTATACCCAACACCATTTCCTCCATCCAGGGCATCTGGCAGGACCAAATCTCAGAGGAATTCTGTTCATACCAGGACTATCTTTGCCTCAAAGTGTTAGTGGTTTACATGCAGCTCAGCATGCACAGTTTGGAGCTGAAGCCATACATATTGGCAAACATAGGCATGTGGACCAAACTGAGGCAGGGTCAGAGGGTGATGAGAACTAGGGATGGGTGCATTTAAGTTTGGGGGAGAGGTGTGGGATTACACTAGTAATGGATTAGGAACAAAGAGGAATCTCAGATCAGTCATCTGGTAGATGTCTGTATGGGAAGACATGTTGGGGTAGAGTTCTTTGGCTTCTCTTGCATCTCCACTACCAGCTCT
Organism: Choloepus didactylus; assembly: GCF_015220235.1. NCBI lineage: Eukaryota > Metazoa > Chordata > Mammalia > Pilosa > Megalonychidae > Choloepus > Choloepus didactylus. The sequence goes on from NW_023637579.1 coordinate 744,681, forward strand.
AGAGTTAGAGACAGTGTGATGCTTAGAGTTAGAAACAGTTCCTTTACCAGCTATTGAAGCTACACTAGATGTAGAGTAAGCAGAAACACCGTCACCCTTTAGAAACTTACAAGCTTCAGTAATAGCTCTAACACAACCTCTCAGTTAGAGCCCACTTAAGATCTATAGCCATCTCAGGCACAAAGTCCAGCTTCAACTTTTGCATTGCAGACATGATCAGCCCAAGCAAGGGAGATTTTCTGCCCTCAACTTGGGGGGCATTTTTTCTATTTTGACAGTTTATTAAAAATATTGTATTATGTGATTTAGTTTATTTTTATCATAAAATGCCCAATTTATTATTAGCCATTTAAAATTGTGCATTACAGTGGCAACAAGTGTCTTTATAATATTAGCTTTACTAACATATCCAGTGGTAGAACCAGCTGTGAAGCATCTATGCAGCTCTAGCATCAGGCCTAGCACCAGCTGTAGTACCAGTTCTAGAGAGGGAACTAGATACAGCACCAGTCTCTGTGCTTAAGGCATCAAATAATGATCTAGTGTTTGCAGAATATGCAGAAGTAGATCAAACTACAACTCTAACAACAGTTTCACAGTTAGGGCTATTGCCAGAGTCAGCTCCAGCACCAACTCTAGAGGTGGAGTCTGCTCATGTATCAGCTAAAGAACAGAAGGCAAGCACTGTGGCTGAGATCTCCCCTGGAGGATTCTTCTTGCCTGAGATGTTGCAGAGTATTGTTCCTCAGAGACCTGCAAGTGCACAGCAGAGAGGGGGTGTCAGCATGGAAGAGCAAAGAGCCCTACATAAACCTCAGGGACTAATAGGTGACAGCAGAGAGGGACTGTGAGGAATCTGAGCTGAAGGGTTGGGCTCATGTAGCAGCAACAGAGTATTACAATCACAGCCCTGGGAATGACTAGAGTTCAAGGTCTTAAAACTATCTTCCTACTCATCATACAACAACCTGAATTGGGAGGAGTGCCTGAGATCACAGCATAAAATCTGTAAGTAAAAACTGCAGATCCAAGCTGGGAGCCCTTCCCCCCCATGGACCAAGCTGCAAAGCCTTACGGAGCCAGAGAGCAGCTCTCTCCAAGTGAGTGAATATAGCACAGCTGAGCTCCAACTGGGGTTTTAACTAATGAGTATGGACTGCTGGATACAAACCCCAGCAAGCAGACAGAGGTTTTAGGTGAAGACTGACCTTGGAGAGCTGGAGAGTGGCCATGGACTGGCTTTGAAGAGGGTTTTCTGTCCCTGCTTCATCTCAGTGGAGAAAGCCTCAGGCATTTTCATTTCCCAGTGCTCTGACCCAGACATGGCTGGAGATAGCACAGGCAGAGAGAGATCATTGAAATGCTAATGGCCTCTCCCTAAGGGGTCTATATTCCTTAAGAGGAAAGGTGTGAGAGCCAACTCTACTATCTGCCTTCCATCCAGAACCAGACCCCAGAGTCTGGGGGAACACAGCCAAGGTCCACACCTCCTTACACCAGTCTGGAGTTACAGGCTGACAGGTGCCACCTGCTGGCCAGAAAAACACAGTGACCTGAGACCTCACAGAGTGTACCAATTATCTAAGACCCATCCTCAGGGAAATCAGATACTGAATAGTTCTTCCTTCTGGGAACAGATCCCATTTTGGTCTGGGAAAATCTGATTGAGGTAACCAAGGAAACCAAGCCTAGACAACAGAAACTACAACCTACACTGAGAGAAATTATGTTATGCCCAGTCAAAGGAACAAACTTACACTTCAACTGAGATACAGTAATTAAACTAATATTAAGTCAATTCAAAAAGTTTAGGGAGGAGGAGAATCAGCAGGCTATGCTGTGCCTGGGCTGGCCACAGAGGGGGAGGGGATGCTGTTCTGTACAAGATCACTCATGCTGAGGAGAGGAGTGTCAACAGCAGCACCTGGTAGCTCAACAGAAGAACACTGAAGGCTATGTGAGATTTGCAAATCCCCCAAAACAAGTATACAGACAATCCATGAAGAGAGGGTTTGAATTCACACTTATGGTAGTAAGTGAATCTGGACTGGGAAAGTCAATGTTAATCAATTCATTATTCCTCACAGATTTGTATTCTCCAGAGTATCCAGGTCCTTCCCATAGAATAAAAATGACTGTACAGGTGGAACAATCCAAAGTTTTAATCAAAGAAGGTGGTGTTCAGTTGCTGCTCACAATAGTTGATACCCCAGAATTTGGAGATGCAGTGGATAATAGCAATTTTTGGCAGCCTGTCATTGACTACATTGATACTAAATTTGAGGACTACCTAAATGCAGAATCTCGAGTGAACAGACGACAAATGCCTGACAACAGGGTGCAGTGCTGTTTATATTTCATTGCTCCCTCAGGACATGGACTTAAACCATTGGATATTGAGTTTATGAAGCGCTTACATGAAAAAGTGAATATCATCCCACTTATTGCCAAAGCAGACACACTCACACCAGAGGAGTGCCAACAGTTTAAAAAACAGATAATGAAAGAAATCCAAGAACATAAAATTAAAATATATGAATTTCCTGAAACAGATGATGAAGAAGAAAATAAGCTTGTTAAAAAGATAAAGGACCGTTTACCTCTTGCTGTGGTGGGTAGTAATACTATCATTGAAGTTAATGGCCAAAGGGTCAGAGAAAGGCAGTGTCCTTTGGGTGTTGCTGAAGTTGAAAATGGTGAACATTGTGATTTTACAATTCTAAGAAATATGTTGATAAGAACACACATACAAGACTTGAAAGATGTCACTAATAATGTACACTATGAGAACTAAAGAATAAGAAAACTGGCAGCTGTGACTTATAATGGAGTTGATAACAAGAATAAAGGACAACTTACTAAGAGCCCTCTGGCACGGATGGAGGAAGAAAGAAGGGAGCACGTAGCCAAGATGAAGAATATGGAGATGGAGATGGAGCTCGTGTTTGAGATGAAGGTCAAAGAAAAAGTTCAGAAACTGAAGGATTCTGAAGCTGAGCTTCAATGGTGCCATGAGAAAATGAAAAAGAATTTGGAAGTGCAGCACAAATAATTACAAGAAAAAAGTCACCAGTCTGAGGATGAGAAAGAAAACTGGGAAACTCAACAATGTATATTAGAACAGAACTCTTTGAGAAGCTTGGAAAAGAACAAGGGAAGATCTTTTAAACCCTCTATTGACCACCAGTTGAGTATTAGTTGCCAATATGCCAGCTTGGACATCAGTGTTTGTTGGATCCATTTGACCAATTTGCACCAGTTTTATCCATAATTATCAATTTAACAACATGACAAAACTTATTTTGTTGTTGTAGTTCTTGATGGAGATTAAGATACCTTGAATTGTCTAGAGTTGTTGTGGACTTAGAAGTAACAGCTCTAAGTACCTTCCTACTTTTTTCCTTTAAAAAAAAACAGATGTCTTCAATTTAATGCAAGAGAACATTTTACTGTTGTACAATCATCTGGTGGTTTGATTGTTTACAGGACATTCCAAAATAAAAGGACTCAGGGAGGTTTTCATTGAGGATAGATTGCCATAATATGATGCAAACTGTGCTTCTCTGTAATAATTATAATACAGAAGTTCCTTTCAATGGAGCACATACAATAATGTAATTTAGTCTAACACAGTTGACCCTATTTTTTGACACTTCCATTGTTTAAAAATACACGTGGAAATAAACCTATATGCTTACACTGCACCTAGAGCTTTTTAATAACAACCTTTTTGTTTGTTGTTTGTTTGTTTTGAATTCTTTTAAATATATACTATTCTCATTTAGTGCCCTCTTTAGCCAGAATCTCATAACTGCTTCATTTTTGCAATAACGTTTAATTTAGATATTTTCCATATATTGGCCCTGCTAAAATAGAGTATAGCATCTTTCATATGATAGGAACCATCAAGGAAACTTTCCCTTAACTTCCTTTTTGCATTTTATGGTAAGTAGCAGTGGGGAAACGCATTTATAGAGTATTTCTAGGCAAAATTGTGAAGCTAATGACCAACGTGTTTCTACCTGTGTGCAGTCTCTTTATTTTACTAGAAATGGGAATCATGGCCTCTCGAATGGACAAAAGTCACCATCTGCATTTAGCTGTATTCATATATTGAATTCCTGTATTTTTTGTTTGTATTGTAAAAATTCACATAACAAACAAAAGTTGTGATGTAAAAAAAAGTTTAGGGAGGATATGGCAAAAGGGACAGATCATATAATGAAAATCCTGGATGTACATAATGTAGAAATTGAAAGTTCAGAAAACCAACTGGCAGAATCTATGGAAATGAAGGACATAACACAAGAGATGAAAGACACAATGGAAACATACAACAGCAGATCTCAAGAGGCAGAAGAGAACACTCAGGAACTGGAGAACAAGGCATCTGAAAGACTATACACAAAAGAGATAGAGAAAAGAATGGAAAAACATGAGCAAAGTCTCTGGGAACTTAAGGACAAAATGAAAATTGGGAATGTACATGTCATTGGTGTCCATGAAGGAGAAGAGAAGTGAAAAGGGGCAGAAGCAATAATAGAGGAAATAATCAATGAAAATTCCCCATCTTTTATGAAAGACATAAAATTACGGATCAAAGAAGCACAGTGTACCCCAAACAATAAATCTGAATAGGTCCATGCCAAGATACTAAATAAGCAGATTATCAAACATCAAAGATAAAGAGAGAATCCTGAGAGCAGCAAGAGAAAAGCAATCCATCACATACAAAGGAAGCTTGATAAGACTATGTGTGGATTCTCAATAGAATCCATGGAGGCAAGAATGAAGTGGGGTGATATATTTAAGATACTGAAAGAAAAACTACAAACCAAGAATCCTATAAACAGCAAAACTATCCTTCAAATATTAGGGAGAGCTTAAAATATTTTCAGACAAACAGACAATGACAGAGATTGTGAACAGGTTACCTGGTCTACAGGAAACACTAAAGGAAGCACTGCAGACAGAAAGGAAAAGACAGGAGTGAAAAGTTTGGAAAAAAATTTTAGGAGATAGTAACACAGCAATGTAAGTACACTGAACAAAGATGACTGTGAGTATGGTAGAAAGAGGAAGGATGGGAACATGTGTGAAACCAGAATAAAAGATGAAGGGTAAAGACTGGGACTGTGTAACTCAGGGAAACCTAGGGTGCTCAGTGATTGTAATGAAAGGTACAAATATGTTTTTACATGAGGTAGAACAAATGAATGAAAACACTGATGGGTGTTAAAAGTAGGGTGGGATTGGGCGAAAATACAATCAATGCAAACTACAGAATATAATTAGCAGAAACATTTTATTATGCTTCCTTTAATATAACAAAGGCAATATACCAAATCTAAATGAATATCAGATAGTGGGAAGAGGGCATTGGTGATGTTGTCTGACTCTATTCTGCTTTAAGTTAATGCTATCTTTCCTTTTGTTGCTTTCTAGCTGTCTTTTTGTTGTTTTTGTTTATTTCTCTCTCTCTTTCTCTTCTCTTTTTCTTTTTTCTCTCTGCCTTCTTTGACTCTTGCACCTCTTTGGGGAAGAAATGGAGATGTCCTTATATAGACAGTGGCAATGGTACTGGATACATAAATACATGACTATACAGGGAACCAATGATTGTTTACTTAGGATGGAATGTATGCAGTGTGAACAAAACCACCTTAAAAGAAAGGGGTGGATCGAAGAAACCTTGAGGGCACTATATGGAGTGAAATAAGACAGACATAAAAAGCAAATATTGCAGAATCTCACTGATATGAGCTAATTATTGTATGTAAATTCATAGACATGACATATAAGTTACCAGGATAATGAAAGTGGCTAAAGAAGGGGAAACGTTTGCTTATTATGAGCAGAATGTTCAACTAGGGTGAACTTAAATATTTGGAAATTGAAAGGGGTTATGGTAGCATGTTATGAGAATAAATAACAGTGCTGAAAAATGTGTCAAGTTCGTGGAAAGGGTAAGCACAGTATCATGTATGTCACCAGAAGGAAAGTTAGAGGTTAAAAGACGGGAATGTACAAAACAGTGAATCGTGTGGTGGACAATGTCCATGATTAATGGTACAAATATTAGAAAACTCTCTCATGAACTAGAACAAATGTATGACACCATAACTAGAAGTTAATAAAGAGTCATATAGAAAAAAATATATACCTATTGCAGACTATATACTACAGTCAGTAGTATTTTAACATTCTTTCATCAACAGTAACAAATGTATTATACCAAAACTATGAATCAATAATGGAGAGGAGTGGTTAGGGGTATAGGAGGATTTGAGTCTCCTTTTTTGTCTTTATTTCTTTTCTGGAGTAATGAAAATATTCTAAAACTTGAAAAAAATTTAATTGTGATGGATGCACAGCTGTATGATGGTAAAATGGGCAATTGATTGTACACTTTGCATCTTTGGATAATTGTATGGTATGTGAACAATCTCAATAAAAAATATATATGTAGAGAAAAAAGCTATCTTCCTGCCTAACTGCACAGGCCTCACACCCCACCCCCAGGGCTGGCAGTCCCAAATTCACATGGAAAATTGGTACACTGATTAGAAACTCAGAAGGTTTGTACCCCTAATGGCTGCACAGATGAAGTTGGGGAGAACTGACATAAGGTAATAGGTGGTCAGATGCACCATCCTCTGGTAGGTCAGGGAAAGTGCCATCCATCAAGCTGTAGATCTGTCCAATTATAGATACTTGTTCAATAAGCCTGCATATCCAAAAAGAACCCTTCAGGATGAGAAAATGCCAACAGGCTAAAAACAACATAAAATTTTAAAGCACATGAAGAACCAGAAGATACGGATAACCCAAATACCCAAATCAAAAAATAAAATACCAGAGGAGACACAGAACTTGGAGCAATTAGTCAGAGAAGTATTCACAAACCAGAAGATCATGGCTCAGGAAAAAAAGGATATGAAGAAGACAATAGAAGACCATAAAGGGAGAGAGCAGGGCAGGATGGCAGATTGGTGAGGGGTGGGTTTTAGTTACTCCTTTAGGGAAGTAGGTAGAAAGCCAGGAACTGTGTGGAGCAGACACCACAGTGCAATTTGATTTGGGGCATACTTCATACAATACTCATGAATGTGCAGAACAGCTGAGATAAGCAAAATTTGTAAGATCTTGTGGCCAGGGGACACGGGCCCTTTCCTGCCAGGCACAGTCCCATGGAGAGAGGGGCTATTGTTGCTGGGAGCCAGGAGGAAAAACTACAGTTGAGCTCTGATTGGAAACTCAGACTGCTGTTCAAAAACTCCAAATATAGACTGAGAACAGACTGGGAGAATCTGGGAGCAGTCAGCCTAGCAGAGAGGAGATAGGGCTAGCAAAAACAGCAAAAAAAAAAAAATAATAAAACTCCAAAACTTAAAACAGAGACATTTTGTAGTTCCAGTGAGTATAAAATGGAGAAGGGCAGGGATCAAACAGAATCAGGTGCATATGCAAATCCAGAGGGTGAGGACCCTCATCTGAAGAGCCAGTTTCTCTGCTTCCTTGATTGTGCCTTAAGGATCCTAATCTCCTTGTCTCTCAGCATTTCAATATCCATTGGATCTGTAAGGAGGGCCCTTCTTTTTCTGTGACTTTTTTTTTTATCATTTTCTCTTTTTCTAAAACAATTACTCTAAAAAGCCCATTACAGAAAGGCTCAAAGACTTGCAATTTGGGGCCAGGCAAGAGCAGAGCTAAGATAGTTCTGAGGTACAAAGCAATAAGTCTAGTGGCTGAGAAAATTTGCTAAACACCATAACTTCTCAAGAAGAGGGGGCATCCCCTGACAGCCATCTGCTCAGCAGGCTGGGAACACTGCTGCCCAGTGCCAGCACCACAGCCCAGAGATGCCCCAAACAACCCAGTGTGACAGGAAGTGTTTCCAGCAACATGTGCACATACCACAATATCCTGCATGGACAATAGCCTTTCCCACACCTGCAGCTAATTGTCCCAGAGCTGGGAAGGCAGAGCTGTGTGAAAACAGGGAAATTAACACATCCCATTCAGTCATCCCTTCAGCAGGCTTGGAACACTGACACATGGCACTGTGGCCCAGAACCTCCCTGGTGGGGTAGTACTCACCTGTAACATAGCACAGTCTTCCCTCAGCAGAGGCTCTAGGAGGCAGAGCTTGGAAGAGGGACCCACACACAAATCCCAGGGAGCATATGCCAATACCAAGGACTTGTGGATCAGTGGCAGAGACAAACTGTGGTGAGACTGAACTGAAGGCTTAGGCTAATGTACCAGCTTTAAATCTCCAGGAACACCTGGGAGATTTGATCATTAAAGCTGCCCTCCCTCCCTAACCACTCAGACACATGCTCCACATTCAGGGTGGACAGTGCAAACCACACATGCAAACAAGTTGAGCCAACTGGACACCCAGAAGTCTCACACCCACACTCATCAAAAAGACAAAGTTGGGGAGAACTGGCTTGAAGGAAATAGGTGGCTCACAGATGCCACCTGCTGGTTAGAGAAAGTATACCACAACAAGCTGTAGATGTGACAAATTACAGATGAGTTTGAATCAGTCTACATATCCTAAAAGAACCCTATCAAGTTAAACAAATGCCAAGAGGCCAGAAACAACAGAAAATTTGAAAGCATAAGAAAAAACCAGATGATATGAATAACACAAACCGAAACACCCAAATCAAAAGATCAGAGGAGACACAGTACTTGGAGCAATTAATCAAAGAACTAAAGACAAAAAACAAGAGCATATTTCAAAATAGCATTCCCCAAAACGTTCTTGGTCATTTTGTTCTCACAGCTTCAGCTCCTTTTCAAATTGTCACTCTCAGTTGCTCTCTCTTGGCTGAAGTTCTGAGCTCCTTCCGTCTGAGCACTTATATATGTCTCTAGTAAACTAATCAAGGCCAACACTGAATGGGCAGGGTCATGGCTCCATGGAAATTATCTAACCAGAGTTATTACCTAAATTTGGATGGATCACATCTCCATGGAAACAATGTAATCCAAAGGCTCCAACTTAATCAACATTAATACATCTGTGCCCAAATATTGCATCAAAGGATATGACTTTTTCTGGGGGGCATAATATATACAAACTGGCACAAAAGGCATCCAAATTGAAAAGGAAGAAGTAAAACTGTAATAATTTGCAGATGATATGATCTTTTTTTTTTCTTTTAAAGCATGTTTCTTTTTTTTTAATCATCATTTTATTGAGATATATTCACATACCACGCAGTCATACAAAACAAATCGTACTTTCAATTGTTTACAGTACCATTACATAGTTGTACATTCATCACCTAAATCAATCCCTGACACCTTCATTAGCACACACACAAAAATAACAAGAATAATAATTAGAGTGAAAAAGAGCAATTGAAGTAAAAAAGAACACTGGGTACCTTTGTCTGTTTGTTTCCTTCCCCTATTTTTCTACTCATCCATCCATAAACTAGACAAAGTGGAGTGTGGTCCTTATGGCTTTCCCAATCCCATTGTCCCCCCTCATAAGCTACATTTTTATACAACTGTCTTCGAGATTCATGGGTTCTGGGTTGTAGTTTGATAGTTTCAGGTATCCACCACCAGCTACCCCAATTCTTTAGAACCTAAAAAGGGTTGTCTAAAGTGTGCGTAAGAGTGCCCACCAGAGTGACCTCTCGGCTCGTTTTGGAATCTCTCTGCCACTGAAGCTTATTTCATTTCCTTTCACATCCCCCTTTTGGTCAAGAAGATGTTCTCCGTCCCACGATGCCGGGTCTACATTCCTCCCCGGGAGTCATATTCCACGTTGCCAGGGAGATTCACTCCCCTGGGTGTCTGATCCCACGTAGGGGGGAGGGCAGTGATTTCACCTTTCAAGTTGGCTTAGCTAGAGAGAGAGGGCCACATCTGAGCAACAAAGAGGCATTCAGGAGGAGACTCTTAGGCACAAATACAGGGAGGCCTAGCCTCTCCTTTGCAGCAACCGTCTTCCCAAGGGTAAAACTTATGGTAGAGGGCTCAACCCATCAAACCACCAGTCCCCTATGTCTCTGGTCATGTTAGCAACCATGGAGGTGGGGTAGGCGAATACCCCTGCATTCTCCACAGGCTCCTCAAGGGGGCACTACATCTTTTTTTTTTCCTTGTTTTTCTTTCTTTTTTTTTTTTTTTAACTTTCCCTTCTTTTTTAAATCAACTGTATGAAAAAAAAAGTTAAAAAGAAAACAAGCATACAATAAAAGAACATTTCAAAGAGACCATAACAGGGGAGTAAGAAAAAGACAACTAACCTAAGATAACTGCTTAACTTCCAACATGTTCCTACTTTACCCCAAGAAAGTTACATAATATAGCAACATTTCTGTGAACTTGTTCCTACTATATCCATCAGAAATTAACAGACCATAGTCATTTCTGGGCATCCCCAGAATGTTAAATAGCTTATCTGTTCTTCTTGGATTATTGTTCCCCCTTCCGTAATTGCTCTCTACTGCTAGTTCCCCTACATTCTACATTATAAACCATTTGTTTTACATTTTTCAAAGTTCACATTAGTGGTAGCATATAATATTTCTCCTTTTGTGCCTGGCTTATTTCGCTCAGCATTATGTCTTCAAGGTTCATCCATGTTGTCATATGTTTCACAAGGTCGTTCCTTCTTACTGTCGCGTAGTATTCCATCGTGTGTATATACCACATTTTATTTATCCACTCATCTGTTGAAGGACATTTGGGTTGTTTCCATCTCTTGGCAATTGTGAATAATGCTGCTATGAACATTGGCGTGCAGATATCTGTTCGTGTCACTGCTTTCCGATCTTCCGGGTATATACCGAGAAGTGCAATCGCTGGATCGAATGGTAGCTCTATATCTAGTTTTCTAAGGAACTGCCAGACTGACTTCCAGAGTGGCTGAACCATTATACAGTCCCACCAACAATGAATAAGAGTTCCAATTTCTCCACATCCCCTCCAGCATTTGTAGTTTCCTGTTTGTTTAATGGCAGCCATTCTAACCGGTGTTAGATGGTATCTCATTGTGGTCTTAATTTGCATCTTTCTAATAGCTAGTGAAGCTGAACATTTTTTCATGTGTTTCTTGGCCATTTGTATTTCCTCTTCAGAGAACTGTCTTTTCAGATCTTTTGCCCATTTTATAATTGGCATGTCTGTACTATTGTCATTGAGTTGTAGGATTTCTTTGTATATGCAAGATATCAGTCTTTTGTCAGATACATGGTTTCCAAAAATGTTTTCCCATTGAGTTGGCTGCCTCTTTACCTTTTTGAGAAATTCCTTTGAGGTGCAGAAACTTCTAAACTTGAGGAGTTCCCATTTATCTATTTTCTCTTTTGTTGCTTGTGCTTTGGGTGTAAAGTCTAGGAAGTGGCCGCCTAATACAAGGTCTTGAAGATGTTTTCCTACATTATCTTCTAGGAGTTTTATGGTACTTTCTTTTATATTGAGATCTTTGGTCCATTTTGAGTTAATTTTTGTGTAGGGGGTGAGGTAGGGGTCCTCGTTCATTCTTTTGGATATGGATATCCAACTCTCCCAGCCCCATTGTTTGAAAAGACCATTATGGCTCAGTTCAGTGACTTTGGGGGCCTTATCAAAGATCAGTCGGCCATAGATCTGAGGGTCTATCTCTGAATTCTCAATTCGATTCCATTGATCTATATGTCTATCTTTGTGCCAGTACCATGCTGTTTTGGCGACTGTGGCTTTATAATAAGCTTCAAAGTCAGGGAGTGTAAGTCCTCCCACTTCGTTTTTCTTTTTTAGAGTGTCTTTAGCAATTCGAGGCATCTTCCCTTTCCAAATAAATTTGATAATTAGCTTTTCCAAGTCTGCAAAGTAGGTTGTTGGAATTTTGATTGGGATTGCATTGAATCTGTAGATGAGTTTGGGTAGAATTGACATCTTGATGACATTTAGCCTTCCTATCCATGAACATGGAATATTTTTCCATCTTTTAAGGTCCCCTTCTATTTCTTTTAGTAGAGTTATGTAGTTTTCTTTGTATAGCTCTTTTACATCTTTCGTTAAGTTTATTCCTAGATACTTGATTTTTTTAGTTGCTATTGAAAATGGTCTTTTTCTTGAGTGTCTCTTCGGTTTGGTCATTTCTAGCATATAGAAACATTACTGACTTGTGTGCATTAATCTTGTATCCTGCTACTTTGCTAAATTTGTTTATTAGCTCTAGTAGCTGTATCATCAATTTCTCAGGGTTTTCCAGATATAAGATCATATCATCTGCAAACAATCACAGTTTTACTTCTTCCTTTCCAATTTGTATGCCTTTTATTTCTTTGTCTTGCCAGATTGCCCTGGCTAGCACTTCTACCACAATGTTGAATAACAGTGGTGAAAGCGGGCATCCTTGTCTTGTTCCTGATCTTAGGGGAAGGCTTTCAGTCTCTCACCATTGAGTACTATGCTGGCTGTGGATTTTTCATATATGCTCTTTATCATATTGAGGAAGTTTCCTTCAATTCCTACCTTTTGAAGTGTTTTTATCAAAAAGGGATGTTGAATTTTGTCAAATGCTTTTTCAGCATCTATTGAGATGATCATTTGATCTTTCCCTTTTGATTTGTTAATGTGTTGTAATACATTGATTGATTTTCTTATGTTGAACCATCCTTACATGCCTGGAATGAACCCCACTTGGTCATGGTGTATGATTTTTTTAATGTGTCTTTGGATTCGATTTGCAAGTATTTTGTTGAGGATTTTTGCATCTATATTCATTAGGGAGATTGGCCGGTAGTTTTCCTTTTTTGTAGCATCTTTGCCTGGTTTTCGTATTAGATTGATGTTAGCTTCATAAAATGAGTTAGGTAGTGTTCCATTTTTTTCAATGTTTTGAAAGAGTTTGTGTAAGATTGGTGTCAGTTCTTTCTGGAAAGTTTGGTAGAATTCCCCTGTGAAGCCATCTGGCCCTGGGCATTTATTTGTGGGAAGATTTTTGATGACTGATTGGATCTCTTTGCTTGTGATGGGTTGGTTGAGGTCTTCTATTTCTTCTCTGGTCAGTCTAGGTTGTTCATATGTTTCCAGGAAATTGTCCATTTCCTCTACATTATCCAGTTTGTTGCCATACAGTTGTTCATAGTATGCTCTTATAATTTTTTTTAATTTCTTCAGGATCTGCAGTTATGTCACCTTTTTCATTCATTATTTTGTTTATATGGGTTTTCTCTCTTTTTGATTTTGTCAGTCTAGCTAGGGGCTTGTCAATCTTGTTGATCTTCTCAAAGAACCAACTTTTGGTGATATTTATCCTCTCTATTTTTTTTTGTTCTCTATGTCATTTATTTCTGCTTTAATCCTTGTTATTTCTTTTCTTCTACTTGGTTTAGGATTGGTTTGCTGTTCATTTTCTAGCTTCTTCAGTTGATCCATTAGATCTTTCATTTTGGCTCTTTCTTCCTTTTTAATATATGCGTTTAGTGCTATAAATTTCCCCCTTAGCACTGCTTTTGCTGCATCCCATAGGTTTTGGTATGTTGTGTTCTCATTTTCATTCGTCTCTATATATTTAGCAATTTCTCTTGCTATTTCTTCTTTAATCCACTGATTGTTTAGGAGTGTGTTGTTTAACCTCCAGGTATTTATGAATTTTCTAAGTCTCTGATGGTTATTGACTTCTAATTGTATTCCATTGTGGTCAGAGAATGTGCTTTGAATAATTTCAATCTTTTTAAATTTATTGAGGCTTGTTTTATGTCCCAGCATATGATCTATTCTGGAGAAAGTTCCGTGAGCACTAGAAAAGTATGTGTATCTTGGTGATTTGGGATGTAATGTCCTGTATATGTCTGTTAAATCTAATTCATTTATCAGATTGTTTAGGTTTTCAATTTCCTTATTGGTCTTCTGTCTGGTTGATCTATCTATAGGAGAGAGTGATGTGTTGAAGTCTCCCACAATTATTGTGGAAACATCAATTGCTTCCTTTAGTTTTGCCAGTATTTCTCTCATGTATTTTGTGGCACCTTAATTGGGTGCATAGACATTTATGATTGTTATTTCTTCTTGTTGAATTGCCCCTTTTATTAGTATGTAGTGGCCTTCTTTGTCTCTGAAAACATCCCTGCATTTAAAGTCTATTTTATCTGAGATTAATATTGCTACACCTGCTTTCTTTTGGCTGTAGCTTGCATGAAATATTTTTTTCCATCCTTTCACTTTCAGTTTCTTTGTGTCCCTGTGTCTAAGATGAGTCTCTTGTATGCAACATATTGATGGTTCATTTTTTTGGATCCATTCTGCGAATCTATATCTTTTAATTGGGGAGTTTAATCCATTTACATTCAACGTTATAACCGTGAAGGCATTTCTTGAATCGGCCATCTTATCCTTTGGTTTATGTTTGCCATATTTTTCCCTCTCTCTATTAATATCCTTTATTGTACCCATACCGAATCTCTTTAGTACTGAACCTTTCTCCAAGTCTCTCTGTCCTGTCTTTGTTTCTCTGTCTGTAGGGCTCCCTTGAGTATCTCCAGTAGGGCAGGTCTCTTGTTAGCAAATTCTCTCAGCATTTGTTTGTCTGTGAAAAATTTAAGCTCTCCCTCAAATTTGAAGGAGAGCTTTGCTGGATAAAGTATTCTTGGCTGGAAATTTTTCTCACTCAGAATTTTAAATATATCGTGCCACTGCCTTCTCACCTCCATGGTGGCTGCTGAGTAGTCACTACTTAGTCTTATGCTGTTTCCTTTGTATGTGGTGAATTGCTTTTCTCTTGCTGCTTTCAGAACTTGCTCCTTCTCTTCTGTGTTTGACAGTGTGATCAGTATATGTCTCAGAGTGGGTTTATTTGGATTTATTCTATTTGGAGTTCGCTGAGCATTTATGATTTGTGTATTTATGTTGTTTAGAAGATTTGGGAAGTTTTCCCCAACAATTTCTTTGAATACTCTTCCTAGACCTTTACCCTTTTCTTCCCCTTCTGGGACACCAATGAGTCTTATATTTGGACGTTTCATATTATCTATCATATCCCTGAGGTCCATTTCGATTTTTTCAATTTTTTTCCCCATTCTTTCTTTTATGCTTTCATTTTCCCTTCTGTCATCTTCCAGGTCACTGATTCGTTGTTCAACTTCCTCTAGTCTTGTACTATGAGTGTCCAGAATCTTTTTAATTTGGTCAACAGTTTCTTTAATTTCCATAAGATCATCCATTTTTTTATTTAGTCTTGCAATGTCTTCTTTATGCTCTTCTAGAGTCTTCTTCATTTCCTTTATATCCCGTACTATGGTCTCATTGTTCATCTTTAGTTCTTTGAGTAGCTGCTCTAGGTGCTGTGTCTCTTCTGGTATTTTGATTTGGGTGCTTGGGCTTGGGTTATCCATGTCGTCTGGTTTTTTCATATCCTTTATAATTTTCTGTTGTTTTTGGCCTCATGGCATTTGCTGAACTTGATAGGGTTCTTTTAGGGTTTGTAGACCTATTGAAGTCCTTATCTCTAATTTATCAGATCTACAGCTTCGTGGAGTACACTTTCTCTAACTAACCAGCAGGTGGCGTCCACGAGCCACCTGTTCTCCACAAGCCAGTTCTCCCCTGCTTAGCCTTTTTGGTGAGTGGGGGAGTGAGTCTTGTGGGGCCCAATTGGTGTACCAAGCTTGCGTGTGTAGTTGGTGTTGCCTGCCCTGTATGTGGGGCGTGTTTCTGGGCAGTTGGGGAGGGGTGGTGGCCCTAACAATCAAATCTCCCTGGTGATCCTAGAGTTTTAAAGCTGCTGCAATAGTCTAATCCTTCAGTTCGGTCCTGCCACAGTTTGTCTCTGCCACTGACCCACAAGTCCTTGGTATTGGCGTATGGCTTCTGAGACTTGCACGTGGGCCCCTCTTCCAGGCTGTGCACCCCGGGTCCTCTGTTGAGGGATGACTGTGCTATGTCACAGGTGAGTGCCGTCCCCCCAGGGCAGTTCTGGGCTGCTGGGCTGTGTAGGGAGGCTCCCAGTCTGCTGAAATGATGGCTGAATGGGGCTTTGTTTATTCACACTGCTCCACCTTCCCAACTCTGGGACAATCAGCTGAGGTTGCAGGGAAGGCTAATGTCCACGCCCAGTTTTGTGGTGTGTGCCTGTTATTTGAAGCATTTCCGTCACGCTGGGTTGTCTGGGGCAGCTCTGGGCTATGGGGCTGGCGATGGGCAGGAGTGTTTCCTGTCCACCAGGATGGTGGCTGTGAGCGGACACCCCCCTTTTCTTGGGAAGTTGTGGTGTTTAGTGAATTTTCTCAGCCACTGGATTATTGCCTTTTGTCTCAGAGCTCTCTTAGTTCTGCTCTTGACTTGACGTGCCCAAATTGAAAGTCTTTGAAGCTTTCTGTATTGGGCTTCTTAGAGTAATTGTTTTACAAAAAGAAAAAAGGATTAAAAAAAAAAAAAGGGCCCTCCTCAGAGATCTAATGGGTTATTGAAATGCTAATAGACAAAGCAACCAGGGCCATTAAGGAAAGGTCCACAGGGCAGAGAGTTCAGCTTTTCTTTGGGATTTGCATATGCGCCTCAAGGCCTGAGCTCCGCCCTTCTCCTTTCTGTGTTCACCAGAACTCCAAAAATCCTCTGCTTTTATTTTGGAGTTTTTCGTGTTGTTTTTTTTTTTTTTTTCTATGCCTGTCTCCTCTCTGCTGGGCTGGCTGCTCTCAGATTCTCTGGTGTCTGGTCTCAGTCTATCTATGGTTGGAATTTGGATCAGTAGAATGAGTTTCCAATAAGGGCTGTCACTTCAATTCTCCCTTCTCCTTCCCAGAGCTGACAGCCCCTCCTCCCATGGGACTGAGCCTGGCAGGGAGGGGCCCGGGTCCCCTGGTCGCAAAAACTTACAGATTTCGCTGATCTCAGCAGTTCGACATTTTCATGAGTGTTGTATGAAGTATGCCCACAGACAGATTGCTCTGTGGTGTCCAGTCCACGCAGCTCCTAGCTTTCTACCTACTTTCCTGGAGGAGTAACTAAAACATACAGCTCACCAGTCTGCCATCTTGCCCCGCCCCTCGATATGATCTTATATATGGAAAACCCTGAGAAACTGATGACACAGCTACTTGAACTAACAAGAAAATTTGGCAATGTAGTGGGATACAAGATAAATACACATAAGCCAGTAATGTTCCTGTACACTAGAAATGACCTAACTGAAGAGACACTCAAGGAAGATTCCATTCTCAATAGCAACTAAAAATTCAAGTACCTAGGTAAACTTAACCAAGGATATAAAAGACGTATGCATAGAAAACTACATAACTTTACTAAAAGTAATAGAAAGGGACCTGAAAAGATGCAAAAAATATTCCATGTTCATGGATAAGAAGGCTAAATGTCATTAAGATGTCAATTCTACCCAAATTCATTTACAGATGCAATGCAATTCCAATAAAAATTCCAACAACCTACTTTGCAGAATTGGAAAAGCTAGGTATCAAATTTATTTGGAAGGGAAACATGCATTGAATTTTTAAAAACATTCTAAAAAAGAAAAACAAAGCAGGACTTACACTCCCTGAGTCTGAAGCTTACTATATAGCCATAGTAGTCAAAACAGAATGGTACTGGCACAAAGACTGACATATTGATCAATGGAATTGAACTGAGAATTCAGAGATAGACCCTCAGATCTACAATCAGGTGATCTTTGATAAGGCCCCCAAAGCTACTGAACTGGTACATAAAAATCTATTTAACAAATGGGGCTGGGAGAGCTGGATATCCATATCCAAAAGAATGAAAGAGGACCCCTACCATGCACCCTATGCAAAAATTAACTCAAAATGGATTACAGATGTCAATATAAAAGACACTACCATAAAACTCCAAGAAGATAGTTTAGGGAAACCTCAGGACCTTGTATTAGGAGGCCACTTCTTAGACCTTACACCCAAAGCACAAGCAACAAAAGAAAAAAATAGATAAATGGGAGGTCCTCAAAATTATAAGCTTCTGTACCTCAAAGAAATTTGTCAAAAAAGTGAAGAGCCAGCCAACTCATTGGGAAAAAATTTTGGAAACCACTTATCTGACAAAAGACTAATGTCTTGCATATATAAAGAAATCCTAGAACTCAATGACATTAGTACAGACAGCCCAATTTAAAATGGGCAAAAGATATGAAAAGACTTCTCTGAAGAGGAATTACAAATGGCTAAAAAAAAAACACGTGAAAAAATGTTCATCTTCACTAGCTATTAGGGAGATGTGAATTAAGACCACAGTGAGATATCTCACACCAAATAGAATGGCTGCCATTTAACAAACAGGAAACTACAAATGCTGGTGAGGATGTGGAGAAATTGGAACTCTTATTCATTGTTGGTGGGACTGTATAATGGTTCAGCCACTCTGGAAGACAATCTGGTGGTTCCTTAGAAAACTAGGTATAGAGTTACCCTTCAACCCAGCAACTGCACTTCTCAATATATACCTGGAAGATCTGAAAGCAGTGACATGAACAGATATCTAACAGCAATGTTCATTACAGCAATATTCACAATTGCCAAGAGATGGAAACTATCCTAATGTCCTTCAACAGGTGAGTGGATAAACAAATGTAGTGTATACACATGATGGAATACCACATGGCAGTAAGAAGGAATAAGTTCGTGAAATATATGACAACATAATGCTGAGTGAAATAAGTCAGCGCAAAAAGAGAAATATTGTATCTTACCACTAATATGAATTCTGTGAAAATGTAAAATAAACATTTTATATTGTACAATGTAAGGAACCTAGAGATAGACAGCAACTACTGAAGGGGGAACAATAATCCATTCAGAACAGATAAGTTATTGAGGGTAATCTTAATGTTTTGGGAATGCTCAGGAATGACTATGGCTTTTTTTAATTTGTTTGGGGTATGGTATGAATATGTTGGAAACAGTGTGGTTATTTTAGGTTACTTTTTTTCTTATTCCTTTGTTATTTATAGATCATTAATTTTCTTGGGGTATGGTAGGAACTTGTGGTAAGCAATGTAAAGTTATTTACTTTTTCTCATTCCTTTGTTTTGTTTTGTTTAACATTTTCTTTAAATTTTTGATAAAGTTAAAAAAATAAAGGGAATGGTTAGAAAAAAAACACAATTTGTATCTTAATTTGAAAATTGCTGAACATTCTTCCAATATGCCATTTGAGTTTGTAAAAACAGTAAATCAATTGTTAATAAAGGCAAAGTTTCAATCTCATTAATAAATTATCCAAATTCTGTGAAGGCCACTATAGTCCATGGAATATATTATTTTAGGGCAGACGCTTACACAGAGAGAAGAAACCATTGGTATCTATCTAATTGCCTCATTATCAATGCACTTAACTTTCAATATGTCATAGATTTTATCACAAAAGAATTATCCACACTTAGTAATATATAATGAATTTAGTTATAGAAAACATGCCCTTCATGAGCAGCAATTCCCCCAAAAAAAGAGTTTTGAATGGAAAATCTCAGCTTTGAATGGGAAATCCATGAATGTTGTTTGAAGCACAGAACTATGTTCTGGTACTACACCAAGGGCAGATGTGTGGACAAAACACACCAAAAACCATTTTACCAGTGTGGGTGTTCTTTGTTATAAGTCACAATTTATGTACACCTAGGCATACTTCAATTAAATGCTTTTATATTATCACAATGAATATTATCTCTTCTAATTGGGTGAAATGTAAGAAGACAACTGTGAATAAAAGAGTTGAATTCATCTTCTTTTGAAAAATTTGAGTTAAGAAAACTCATACTAAACAAAAATATACTACTAATACATTACTTTGAAAGCCTCCAATTTGAGTTGCTTTTCCCATAGAAGTAGTGAAGTTAACAAATATAATAATTAAGAAATTATAGGTGTGTTAATGAGCTGGTTGCTCAGAGATACAGAGAACTTACATTATTTTTGTTTTTCTTTCTTACATGAAGTTAACTAGCTCCCCTGGGCTCCAACTCAAAACTTTACCTCTCTTGTTAGGTTTCACTCAACCCACTGAAGTATCCACTTTGGATTTATAACTTCAGGCAAATATTTATTTATTCATTTTACCCTTCATTTCAATCCCCTTAAATATAATATAAGGTTGAGATAATCAAGGAAAGGAATGAGGAGAATGCAGATAATTTGTAAACCATAGTTAATAATGTAAAATTAGGGAAACAGGTTTTACATATCTTTGGCCATAGTTGTGTCATTCTTTTCAATATACTTCATGGAGCTCAGAGCACACTTCTAAGATAATAGTGTTAAATACATTGAGTTATAGTGATTGTCATCTGGGCATGGCTCTTATGCTATCTATTTTCAGCTGGAGATTTGACAGTTTGACTCCTTCTAGGGAAATCCATTTATCAGTAGCTGGTACAGACCAGAATATGGATAAAGGTATTTCCTAATATCAACTAGGCAAGTATGTAGATTGCTCTTCTCTTCCTAAACTTTCTTACTTCCTTTCTCAAGCACATAATTTATATTATCTGCTATCTCATGCTCTCTCACTCTCTCTAATTTTCTGCCTTATGAATCATTTAGCATGCTCACCTAATGCTTTTTTCTGTGCAAACAGGAAAGGAAGCAGTATGGAGAGTCAGTGGTTCATATGTTTGTGGAGCAGGATGTAGAAAAAATCCTTTCCATATAAGTCAGTGCAGAGATGACTCAAAAGGAGAATTGTCAGGCAGGACTAAGTGAAGGGGTGGAAAAGAAAATGGAGAGAAGATAGGGTATAATGAGTTTAATTGACTCTATGCAGCCATAATGTTCCATATGTTAATTTTTGTTCCATTGTGTTTATATAATCACATATATTACTATGCTTTATTTTTTGTTGCATTTAATTACTGACTGTGGTTTTGACAGTAATTGTGGTGTGTAAGTTATTCTGCAATTTATACAATGAGCCTTTTTATCCCAATTGAATGCAGGCTGGTGAATTTAACTCAAGAATTTTGTTATAGCAAACATAAATGGAATCATAATATGTATCCTCCATATATGAGACACAAACTCATAAGGACAATTTCATAATATACTTAAAATAGTCAAAATGCCTAATTTTGAAATAACTGGACTGTATTCTGCAAAAGCATTACAAGATGTTTAAATGTTTTATTGTTTGGTGGGTTACTTATATTCTTCTAATTAATACTGAGGTGGTGAAAAAGAGTCAAAGTAATTAAATGTGTATCATTTCATTTTTATGATATGAATAGTTTTGTTCCTTAAGGACCAGGAATGGAAAAAAATTCAATCTTTTTTTTGCTTGCTTGAAAGTTAAGCATACCATAACTTTTTAAATTTTCAGTGTATTGCAAGGGGAAATCAGATATTTCCTGTGATGTTGAGCAAGTTAGTTTGTGGTTTTTTTTGAGCCAATAATAATATTGTGATCCATCAAATATGGAAAAGTATTCTATAATATGTTGAAATAATGCATAGATGTTGGTATAATTCTCAGATTTCAATTGAAAAGTTGTCTAATTTTTCAAAAAGAGGTAAATGTATAATGCATACCCTAATTTGTAGAAATTTTACATACTTCTCTTGTGGATTGTTTTTTAATAAAATATTTGTTCAATGTCAAATAATTTTTCAATGCAATAAACATTTGGTATCAAAGCTGTAGCTCATAGGAAAGAGAATTCATTTAAACTCATAGTGTTTATGTAAAACCATTTTTGTTTTCTGTTTTCCCTAACTTAAATAGGACAATTTAAATGGCCAGAATGGGACATGAGAATTCCAGCACTATCACCGAGCTGGTCCTGGTGGGATTTTCCAATTTCCCACAGGCTGAGATTCCCCTTTTCTTTGTCTTCTCACTGGTCTACCTGGTGAATGTCTTTGGAAACACAGTTGTCATCTCTTTAGTAGTTCTTGATTTCTCTCTCCGGATACCCATGTATTACTTTCTCTGTCATCTTGCCTTTCTCAACCTGATTTTTAGCACACTTGTTGTCCCCAAGATGCTCTTTAACCTCCTGGCAATGAGGAAAGTTATATCTTACAATTTCTGCCTTGCCCAAACTTACATCACCTTATTCCTTGAGTCAACTGAGTGCTTTCTGCTTGCAGTGATGGCTGTGGATCGCTATGTGGCCATTTGGTACCCACTAAGATACCTGCACATCATGAACTCTTCTGTGTGTCTGGCACTGACCCTGGGGACCTGGACCGTTGGCTTTTTTGCCTCAGTGGTGCCACTTTACTTTGCAATGCTTCCACTTTGTGGTCCTTATATTATTGATTATCTTTTCTGTGAATTGCCTGTCATTCTTCACATCTTCTGTGGTGATACTTCCCTGCAGGAGACCATGATGGTGGTAGGAGGCAATGGAACTGTGTTATTTCCATTTCTCCTCATTATCCTCTCCTACCTTCACATACTCGTGGCAGTAATGAGAATAGACTCAACAGAGGGCAGGAAAAAAGCTTTTTCTACCTGTACTCCCCACTTGATTGTTGTGACTATATATTATGGAACTGCATTGGTCAGGTATATGAGACCCAAGTCTCTGTACTCAGCAGAGGGAGACAAATTTATCTCCTTATTCTATGTAGTCATCATTCCAATGCTGAATCCTTTCATTTACAGCCTGAGGAACAAGGAAGTGAAGGGGGCCATGCGAAGAATCATGGGGAGATTCCAAAAAGCCAACAAATCCCATAGCAGAATTTTTAAAGGTTAAAGACAATGTTCTAACATTGTGTTTACATCCAAATTATGTGAGCCTAAGATCTAACTATAATTTTGGTTTTGGTAGACTTGAAGAAGATGGTCAACACATTTAAATTTTTTTCCCAAGTGTTTCCTATTCAGGTTTGTATTCTCTGTGAATTCATATATATGGATATCAGTTTACTAAGTGATAAAATCTTGCTGCATCACCACAGTCAAATATTTTGATAACTCAGTCATGCTAATTTCATTGTCATTTCCTGTAGTCATTACCTTTGCAATACATTAACATCTATTCCTTTATTATTTTTAAAGCCCTCAAATATGCACTGGCTTATATGGGATATCAATCTGAAGATGTTTCTCTTAGCTCTTTCCAGGGGTAAAAGAATGTGAAGACAATAGAAATCTGAAATACACACACTTTTCAGAAAGAAAATATTATTGAATATACTAATAATAATGCTGTGAGGGTATAGAATCCAAATAACATTTTCTTTCATTTAATTTATTTTCTTTTATTTTCCCCTTTTTGGTAATTAATTTTTGTAAGGGGATAAGATTATGTTTAAGAAAACTTCTGAATTATTTAACTTCAGCTATATCCTTAAGGAAGGTATGTTATATGAATGAAAATTAACCATCATTTAATGTAACTATACTTATTTAAATGTATTAGTTACAGTATATTTGTAGCTGTGGTTTATCACTGATCTCATATGGAAATGAGTTTAATATTTATGAATTTGTAGGCAGCTCTAGATTTAAATCCTTTTCTCATGACTGACAGGCAAAAACAATGTAATAATATTGTATTAGAATGTAGTAGCAATGAAGTGAATCTAAAAGCAACATATATGCAGCAAATTCAATGAAATTTTTAGTTATTGTTTAAAGTTAGCAATGTTCTCACAAAAATGATTTTAAAGAATCTCAGGTATATTTCTTGTGAATGAATAACTATGGTTATGTGCAAATTAATAGTAACACTGAATAAAATTCACTTTTTCAGAGAGGACTTCTAAGCCTCCACCCTCCATTTTCACATAATGACCAATGTTTAGCAACCTGTTAGCCAAAATCCATCTAGATAAAATTGCATCTATTTTCTAGAATTCCACATTTTTTCTTATGCTTCTAGTTTCACGTAGGAAACTAAAAAAATATTGTATTAATGTGTAGTATTACATAATCTCTTAAAAACCTTTGGGAAACAAACATGTCTTTGATTAAACCTTGCAACACAATTGTGTATATATCGGATTATTTTGTTCTCATTTTTGTTCAAACAATTTTTGCCCATTACGAGAAATAAACATTGACTCATTTTCTGAGAATACGTGGATGTAGATGGTTTAAACAATTTTGCAAGCAAGGGTATTATTGGAAACCATAGGAAAGAATGCAAATGGCAATGGAAGTGCAATTAAGTAAAGGCAAAGTTGAGAAAAGTCTATTTCCCTAAGGATTAATTACGAGAAACTTTCTGCAATTGTAAAGACCTCATAGACCTCCCAACAGTCTGATGAGATTATTGTAGGAAAGAAGTTTCTTCATTTTGTGTCAACAACTCCCCACATACAAATGAAGGTAACATATATAGAGATTTAAACTTGAGGCCAAGTCTTTAAATGGTTTGATGCTTTGAGATAAGTTAACTTGTTAAATAAGTTTCACAAATAATAGGTCCCATAATATGTTTCTCTCTAACTTAGAAAAAGTTCAGCTTTTGTGAACCTGTACATGTATGCATGTAAGTGTCTATTTTTGAGTGCATGTTGTGTGTGAACACGCATGTTATGAAACAAATGACCCTAATTATTAAATATTTTGTATAGCATAATCAAGTTAAAATTTAATACATTACTGAACACTTGAAAGCAACATGAATTTTGATTTCTTTCAATGTTGCAGTTCAATTTAGAAGTAATTTTATATGTCTGAGGAAGTAACAACTATTCACTACAACATACAGATTATATGTCTTCCATTATTTCTGTACTCACACTGATTTTCCTTCAGTTTCATTTGGAAATATCATTGCCAGAAGGTCTTTCTCTGCTGGGGCACCTTTCCTATTGAATGCTATTCCTTATTGAATTTCTTTCTCTTGTTAAGTGTAACAAAATGTAAATAAATTCTGATTTAGTTGCATCAGCATGTCCTGGGCTTGGGGGACCTCCAAAAGGTATATGTATGGACTGCCACTCAAAAAATATGGTAGCATAAGATGCACTAGGGTGCTATTCCTCCATAAAAACATTGAACAAACAGGAAAAACAGTTGAAGCACTGCAGTAACAGGGTGAGGGCACATACTGATTCCTCCCTCGACTGATGGCATGGTGTGGAGCCAGCCTGTTCTCCCAGTGTGGGCCCCTGGCCCTGTCCCAGAGGGAACAAGGTAACCCTTAAACATATACTGGGGTGCCTGTATGTCAGTAGCAGCCTGAAAGACCAAGATAGGAAAATCCCCTGCCTCACCCTCCTAGAACCTGTCCATCATACAAAAGCAACTAATGGAAAACAATTAAGTCAAAGTGGCCTGTAACAAAGAACTACCTGCTTTAATATATGAACTAGAGCATCCAGGAGGCAGTGACAGAGTAGCTATTAGGTATATTAGATACCTAATTAGATATACCATATATTAATATATTAGATATATTGGTTATTAGATTTTATAGATATTAGAGAGGTATTGAAATTCCTGTTAAAGAGGGAATTCTAAGGCCACAAAAAGGCACAAGACCAGGGCAAGACATGAGCTCAGAGAAGATAAAGTGGATCCTGAATTTCACATTTGCTTGTGTTAATCTACTTGACAGGAGGACTAATATCTGAAGGAGAGCACAGACAGAGCCAATTTACTTAGCTTGAGGAAGTCATTTTTGGCATTGATTTGTTTGTTTTAGTTAGTTTCTGGCACTTAAAGAAATCTCTGTCATATTACTATCTGATACAACTTAAATAGTAGACAACCCAGGGACAAAACCCCAGGGAAAACACTTGAAATACATTGAAAAGTATATTGTGAAGCAAATGATACCAAGACAAATATTTTCAAAAGGAAATGGCTTATTGAGAGGAACAAATAAAAATCCAGAAAACACTAATGAAGGACATCAGATATTCCATATAAAGACTTTTGAAACAAATGACCATCAACATGAAAAGGAGAAAAAAAACCATGGAGAAAGGTCTAAATGATATCAGGAAAGCAACAAATGAACAATATGAGAATTCCAGTAAGGAGGGAGAGATTTTTAAAAGGAAGCAAGCAGAAATACTGAGCTGAAGTCCACATTAACTTAAATTAATAAATAAAAATCCCTGAAGTTTCAACAACATATTAGAGCTGTCAGAGGAAAGGTGAATGAACACAAAACAAGACAACTAAAATTATCCAGGCTGAGGAATAGAAAGAAAAAAAGGAAAATAAAAATAAATAGTTCAAAAATGAACAAAGCCTTAAAGGCTTAATAGTTACCATCAATCCTGCCAATATATGCATTATGGAATCCCAAAAGATGAAGAGAGGAAGTGTCAAAAGGAATATTTAAAGAAATAATGGCAAAAAAATGTCAAAATTTAGTGAAAGACATGAATATGCACATTCAAGAAGCCCAATAAAATAACAAAATTGATAAACTGAAAGAGAGCTATGCCCAGTCACATAATAAACTACCAATTGTCAAGGAAAAGGAGAGTGTTCTGTGATAACCCAATAAGAACAGACAAGCTATTGTGGGTGAATTTAATGTTCTGGGAATGCCCCGGAATGACTATGGTTTGCTAATTTCTGGTGGGTATGGTAGGAAAAAGTTCATATAAATGTTGCTATATTGGGTTATTTTCTTGGGGTACAGTAGGAACATGTTGGAAGTAAAGTAATTATTTTAGATTAGTTGTCTTTTTCCTATTCCCTTGTTATGCTTTGTTTGAAATGATTTTTTATTGTTTGATTTTTATTTTTTTGATATAGTTAATTAAAAAAAAGAGTTAGTTTTTAAAAAAACACAATAAAAAATATGCAGAGCCCCCTTGAGTATCTGGTGGAGAATGCAGAGATGTTGGGCTTCCTCACCTCGATGGTTGCTGATGTGCTCACAGACAGAGGGGACTGGTGGTTTGATGGGTTGAGCCCTCTACCATAAGTTTTACCCTTGGCAAGACTGCTGCTGCAAAGGAGAGGCTAGGCCTCCCTAAAACTGTGCCTAAGAGCCACCTCCTGAATGCCTCTTTGTTGCTCAGTTGTGGCCCTCTCTCTCTAGCTAAGCCAACTTGGCAGGTGAAATCACTGTCTTCCCCCCTACAAGGGATCTAACACCCAGGGGAGTAAATCTCCCTGGCAATGTGGAATATGACACCCTGAGAGGAATCTAGACATGGCATTGTCAGATGGAGAACATCTTCTTGACTAAAAGGGAGATATGAAAGGAAATGAAATCAGCTTCAGTGGCAGAGAGATTCCAAAAGGAGCTGAGAGGACATTCTGCTGGACACTCTTATGCACAATATACACAACCACTTTTAGGTTCTAATGAATTGGAATAGCCAGCAGTAAATACCTGAAACTATCAAACTACAACCCAGAACCCTTGAATCTTGAAGACAATTGTATAAAAATGTAGCTTATGAGGGATGACAATATGATTGGGAAAGCCATATTGACCACACTTCCTTTTGTCCAGGGTATGGATGAATGAGTAGAAAAATGGGAGCAAAAAAAGGCACCCAGTGTTCTTTTTACTTTTATTGTTCTTTTTCACTTTAATTTTTATTCATAATCTTTCTGTGTGTGTGGTAATGAAAATGTTCAAAAATTAATTTGGGAGATGAATGCACAGTTATATAATGGTACTGTGAACAATTGAATGTATGCTTTCTATGACTGCATGGTATGTGAATATACCTCAATGAAAATGAATTTTTTAAGAAAAGGAGAGTGAGGGAGAACCTAAGATAGTGGTTAGGAGAGACAGGGCAAAAAAACAGCTCCATGAAAAATACTAGATAAAAGCCAGAAAGTGACTCAGAACACCAGCTCCAGTGATGCACAAGCTGGACAAGGTCTGCTAAATCCACAGAGACTGTGCACTTGGTGAAACTAGGAGTCTGCACTCTGAAATGAGTCAGTAAGCCAGTGAATATCCAGCAGCCATGCTGCAGTGTGGTGAAACCAAGGGATGGCATTTGAAGTTGGACTGTTCCTTTTTTAAAAAGAAACAAAAAGTGGCTGCAGATACAACAATGAGATTTGCACAGTGAAGTGTGGAAGGAATGGGCTGTGCAAATGCCTCAATATCTGGCATGCAAGATAGCCTTTTGCATGCCCACTGCTAATCATCTTGGGTGAGGAAGACAGAGGTGAACCAAAAGGGGAAAAACCATGCCCCTTGCAGCCATCTTCCCAGAGGCTGGGAACACTCCTGCCCAGCACTGGAGCCACAGCCCAGAGCCATGCCAAAAAACCCAGTGTGATAGGAAGTGTTCCCAACAACATGTGCACATGCCACAATATCAGATGTGGACAATAGCCTTTGCACACCCACAGCTAATTGTCTAGGAGATGGGAAGGCAGAGCTGTGCAAAAAAGGAGGAATTTAATATGCCCCATACAGCCATCCTTACAGCATGCTGGGAGTGCACCTACATGGCCTGGTGGCCCAGAACTTCCTTTGAGAGATGGTGTGCACTTGTGATATCACACAACCTTCCCTCAGCAGAGGCCCTAGAAGGCCACAGCTTGGAAGAAGGACCCAATTGGAAATCCCAGGGACCATATGCCAATACCAAAGAACTGTGGGTCAGTGGCAGAGACAATCTGTGGCAAGACTGAAATGAAGGTTTAGAATCTTGCAACAGCCTTAAGTCTCCAGGAACACCTGGGAGGTTTGATTATTAAAGCTGCATTCACTCCCTAACTACTCAGGCATACACTCCACATTCGGGGTGGACAGCACTAACAAAGCACCCAAACTTTGTGCACCAATTGGACCCCACAACAATCAGACCCCCACACACCAAAAAGACATAGTTGGGGAGAACTGACTTGAGGGGAATAGGTGACACGTGGATGCCATCTGCTGGTTAGAGAAAGTGTACACCACCAAGCTGCAGATCTGACAAATTAAAGATTCAACCTTGAATAATCCTACATATCCTAAAAGAACCCTATCAAGTAAAGCAAATGCCAAGAGGCCAAAAACAACAGAAAATTTTAAAGCATATGATAAAACCAGATGATTTGGATAACAAAAACCCAAACACCCAAATCAAAAGCTCAGAGGAGACACAGTACTTGGAGCAATTTATCAAACAACTAAAGACAAACAATGGGAGCATGGCACAGAATATAAAGGACATGAAGAAGAGCACGGTACATGATATAAAGGAGATGAAGAAGACCCTAGAATAGCATAAAGAAGAAATTGCATGAGTAAATTAAAAAATAGTTGATCTTATGGAAATTAAAGAAAACATTGACCAAATTAAAAAGATTCTGGATACTCATAGTAGAAGACTAGTGGAAGCTGAACAATGAATCAGTGACCTTGAGGACCTCAGAATGGAAAATGAAATAACAAAAGAAAGAATGGGGGAAAAATCAAAAAAATTGAAATGGACTTCAGGGATATGATAGAAAAGACTCACTGGTGTCCCAGAAGGGGAAGAGAAGAGTAAAGGTCTGGAAAGAGTACTCAAAGAAATTGTTGGGGAAAACTTCCCAAACCTTCTACACAATATAAATACACAAAGCATAAATGCCTAGAGAACTCCAAATAGAATAAATCCAAACCCACTCTGAGACATATTCTGATCAGACTGTTAAATACTGAAGAGAAGGAGCAAGTCCTGAAAGCAGCAAGAGGAAAGCAATTCATTACATACAAAGGAAACAACATAAGACTAAGTAATGACTACTCAGCAGCTACCATGGAGGTAAGAAGGCAGTGGCATGACGTATTTAAAATTCTGAGACAGAAAAATTTCCAACCAAGAATACTTTATCCAGCAAAACTCTCCTTCAAATTTGAGGGAGAGCTTAAATTTTTCACAGACAAACAAATGCTGAGAGGCTCTGCTAATAAAAGACCTGCCCTACTTGAGATACTAAAGGGAGCCCTACTGATGGAGAAACAAAGAAAGGAGAGAGAGAGATATGGAGAAATGTTAGGTACTAAAGTGATTCAATATTAATTCATTAAAGGACATTAAGAGAGAGAGGGAAAAATATATCTGACAAACATAAACAAAAGGATAGTATGGCTGATTCAACATTGAATGTAAATGGATTAAACTCCCCAATTAAAAGATGCAGATTAGCAGAATGGATCAAAAATATGAACCATCAATATGTTTCATACATGAAACTCATCTGACACAGCAACACAAAGAAATTGAAAGTGAAAGGATGGAAATAATATTTCATGCAAGCTACAGCCAAAAGAAAGCAAGAGTAGCAATATTAATCTCAGATAAAATACTTTAAATGCAAAGAAGGCCACTACATACTAATAAGAGGGGCAATTCAACAAGAAGAAGTAACAATCATAAATGTTTATGCACCCAATCAGGGTGCCACAATATACACCAGGCAAACACAGGCAAAACTAAAAGATGCAATGGATGTTTCCACAATAATTGTGGGAGACTTCAACACTTCACTCTCTCCTATAGACAGATCAACAAGACAGAGACCAATAAGGAAATTGAAAACCTAAACAATCTGATAAATGAATTTCATTTAACAGACATATATTGAACATTCCATCCCAAATCACCAGGATACACATTCTTTTCTAGTGATCACAGAACATTCTCTGGAATAGACCATATGCTGGGGCATGAAACAAACCTCAATAAATTTAAAAAAAAATTGAAATTATTCAAAGCACATTCTCTGACCACAATGGTATACAGTTAGAAGTCAATAACCATCAGAGACAGAAAATTCACAAAACTCTGGAGGTTAAACAACACAATCCTAAAATAAATGGTTTATAATGTAGAATGTATGGGAATTAGTGATAGAGAGCAATTAATGAAGGGCAAACAATAACCCAATAAGAACAGATAAGCTATTGTGGGTAAATTTACCATTCTGGGAATGCCCAGGAATGACTATGGTTTGTTAATTTCTGATGGGTATGGTAGTAATGGGGTTGCATAAATGTTGCTATGTTGGGTTATTTTCTTGGAGTGGAGTGGAAACATGTTGGGAGTAAAGTAGTTGTTTCAGGTTAGTTGTCTTTCTTACTCTCTTTTTATGGTTTGTTTGAAATGTTTTTTATTGTGTATCTTTTTAAAAAAAATTTTGATATACTTAATTTAAAAAAAGAGTTAAGATTTAATGGCAATCAATGCAATATATGATACTGGAATGGATCTAAGAATGGAGGAGAAAATCTCAAAGGGGGCATAAGGAAAAATTGGAATATAGAATTCATGCTTTATATCCATATTAATTTTCTTGAGTCAACTGCAGTTAAGTTAATAACATAAGTTAATATCCTTGTTCATAGGAAATGTACATGGAAGTATTATGAATTCAAGGAGTATGATATTTGCAACCTGCTCTCAAATGTTCAGAAGATGATAAATGGGTAGATAGATAATTGATAGAAAGATAATAGATATAGTGGAAAGAAAGAGAGGGGGAAGGGAGAGAGGGAGGGATGGAGAGAGGAAGGAAGGAAGGAAGGACAGAAGGAAGGAAGGAAGGAAGGAAGGAGGGAAAGAAGGAAAGAAAGAGAAAGAAATGTACTGCAAAGGTAGCAAAATGTAAAATTGGTAGACACAGATATCTGATGATGGGGGGTGTTGGAGTTCTCTGTATGGGGTTTGTATTGTATTTGCAACAATCCTATATGTTGGAAATTGTTTCAAAATAAAAATTTTAAAAAAGGAGAGTGTTTTCTCTTGAAAGTTGCAAGAGAAAGGGAACATGATATACAGAAGGCAGAACCAATGAGATAAGTGTACATTTCTCATCAGAAATCACAGAGACAAGAAAGTAGTGGAATGAAATATTTAAAGTGTTGAATGAAAACAATTGCCAGTAAAGACTACTATAACTGGTGAGACTGTATTTTTAAAAGGAGTGAAAAGTTAACACATTCCCAAATAAACAAAAGCTGAGGGAGTGCATCATCAATAGACTTGCCCTACAAACAATGCAGAAAGATTTCACACTGAAAGAACATTAGAGATTTGATCAAAATAGCAAAAAGTAATAAAGAGCCTGAGTTAAGGTAACCATGTGGTTAATTATAAATACCAGCACATTCATACTGTGTTTTTCATATGTAACTCCACTCTTTTACTTTGGACAGCTTTAAAAATGCTACTGCATAAAAAATAATGAATACCTATGCTTTTGGACATACAATGTACAAAAATGGAATTTAACAAGTGCAATAAAATTGAGGGGGAACATAGGAGTATAAGAACACTATATGAATCTGCAATTGAAGTTGAGTTGATATCAAATCAATTGGGATTGTTACTGATTTAGGATATTAAATGCAAATGCCATGGTAGCCTCAAGAAAACATATGGAAAATTTATATAGAAAGAAATGAGAACAGACTCAATATGGTGCAATTCAAACAATCAAGTAAGTATATAAGTAGGCTAATGGAATAATTAAGGGACACAAGTGGAATAAGACTCAAAAGAACCAAATAGAAAAACAGCACAATAAAGTCCTGCATTATAAGTTGTTAATGGATTAAGCTCTCCAGTTAAAAGTCAGAGATTATTAAGATGGATAAAACCACCATAGTCCAACTATATGCTGTTCAAAGGAAACTCACCTAAAATTCAAAGAAAGAAGTAGCTTGAAAGTTAAAAGATGGAAACAATTTTTGCTATGCAAATAGTAATCAAAGAGAGCTGAGGCAGTGGGTACAAGATGGCAGCATATGGAGGTGATGAATTTAGTTAGCCCTTTAGAGCACCTAGTAGACATCCAGGTAAAACTAGTAAAGAGTCTGCAACAACTGTTTGGGGGCATCTGTGACAGGACACACATCATACACCAGTCAGGAATAGGCAAAAGGGCTGAGACCATAGCATAGAACTGCAAGTAAAGCCCCCAAACTGCAGAGGCTAGTGCCCCTCCCCCAATGCATGGCATGCTGAGTTGAATCCCTTCCCTGTGGGTAAAAGAAGTGGTCTATGCTAGGAGAAAAAGGAAAGTAGCTAAGCCAAGCTCCAATCACAGTTCATTTTTAATTAATAAATTTGGACTACTGAATACAAGATATAAGCACAGATAAACCTGAAGCAAGCAGGAAAGGAATCCTAAAGTCTCTGAAGGCAAAAAGGAGGTGAGGCTGAAGGGAAAAATAAAATTAAAAAGATAAGCAATTGAAACAGAGATGTTTGGAGTTGGCTGAGTTCAGAATACTGGAAAAAGGCTGTGCCCTAAGTAAAGGGGCACATAGAGCTAGGTACCAACACCGGCTATTGATTGGTGAAACATGGGGAATGGGGACTGGCTCTGAAAAGGGGATTTATTTTTTTCTCTCTCATTTTGAAAATTATTCTAAGTAGCTCATTGGAGAAAGCCTCAAGCATTTTCCATTGCCAGGAATGACCCAGGCAAGGGTGGAGTTAAGATAGGTCTGAGAGACAAAGTAAGGAGTCAAGTAAAGTAGTAAAGTAGATAATTACCTAAAGGGTGTATCTTCCCCAAGAAAAGGGAGATAGGGCCCAGCTCAAACGGAGGCCATACTTCAGAGAATTCAGAATGGGCTGGAAAAAAAAAACAACTTAGGCTTGCCTTCTGACTCACCCTGGAAGAGAGAGGGTCTGCTGAGAATTAAAGTCACTGCACCTCTTTACACTGATGGGGAGCTAAGGGCTGACAATCACCAGCTGCTGGGCAGGAGATGAAAGGTACGGAGTCTAGAAGCCTCAAAGGAAAGTCTGACTACCTGCTGCATCTCATCCTCAGTGAAACTTGATACTGATTACACACTAAAATTAAGAACTGGGCCTGTCTGGTCTGGGAAAATCTGTTTGAGGTCAATCATATCTGGCTAGATCCTCCTCAAAATATTAAAGGATCTATATGGGCAGGGCAAGAACCAGAGAAACAAGAGCTGAAATTTTCTGATCAGTTAAACAGAAATTATGCTAGAGGTCTAGAATAATTTGAATTGAACACAAAAGAACAGATAGAGGACAAAGCCAACTAACAAGAAAACCCAAGGTAAAAGTGCAAGAAAGACCTCTAGAATAAACCAATCAAAGAAATCAGATGCTTAGACACCAACAAAAATTTATGAGTCATGCAAGGAAAAACAAAGATATGGCCAAGTCAAAGGAACAAACTAATATTTCAAATGAGATACAGAAGTTAAAACATCTAATTAAACATGTTAAAAGAAACCTGCTAAATCAATTCAAAAATCAAATCAACAAGTTGAGGGAAGATACTGCAAAAGAGATGAAGGATATAAAGAAGACATTGGGCCAACATAAAGAAGAACTTGAAAGTCTGAAAACACAATTGGCAGAAGTTTGGGAATGAATGGCACAATAAAAGAATAAAACACAATGGAGACTTACACCACCAGATTTGAATAGGCAGAAGAAAGTATTGGTGAACTGGTTGACAGTATATCAGAAATCCTACAAACAAAAAAAAAATGCAGAAAAAATGGAAAAATATAAGCAGGGTCCCAAGGAATTGAATGAGAACATGAGGCACATGAATACATGTATCATGGGTGTCCCAAAAGAGAGGAGAAAAGGGGCAGAAGCAATAATAAAGGAAATAATCACTGAAAGATTCTCATCTCTTATGAAAGACATAAAATTACAGATCCAAGAAGAGCAGCATACCCCAAACAGAATAGATCTGAATAGACCTACTACAAGACACTTACTAATCAGATTGTCAAATGTCAAATATAAAGACAGAATTCTGAAAGCAGTAAGGGAAAAGCAAACCATCATATACAAGGGAAGCTCAATAAGGCTACGTGAAGACTTCTCAGCAGAAACCATGGAGGTGAGAAGTCAGTGTTATGATATATTTAAGATAATGAAAGGGAAAAACTGCCAACCAAGAATTCTATATCTGACAAAACTGCCCTTCAAAAATGAGGGAAAAAGAAAACTATGTAAAGATTCAGTATTCATAATCCTTTGTTAAATTCTGTCTTGTCTGTTGCTACTCCTTCCTCTAGTTTAATCAGTTTCCTGAGCTTCAGGGATGTCGAGGCAGTGAGTATCTTAACCTGTTCATGTTGAAAAGGTGTGTCAACTTTATGAGCAATGCGGGCACATCTAGTTGATGTTATTGAAGAGGCTATGGCCTCTGGGTTTGGGGACTTAGCCAGCATAGGAGCTCTCTGGAGGATTTTAGTTTCTGAAGAATTAACCTAGTGAGTGAAACTTTTGCAGAGTCCCAAATAGGGATCTGGGTATTCTTTAAGGTTTTGGGGATTACTGTTGACTTGAGCTTATCATACTGTGGCCATTTGGCATATCAAGGTGAAGCTTGCAAAGGAGTAACTACAGGACATCCTCTTGAATCTTTCTGAATTCTCTTAGCCATTAAAACCTTATTTTGTTGCCTTTCTTTCCCCCTTTTGGTCAAAAAGGCATTCTCAATTCCTCAATGCTAGGGTCAGGCTCATTCCTGGAATCCATGTCCCACATTGAAAGGAAGGCTCATTCATCTTGGGGGTCCTGTCCCACATCAAGGAGAGGATGATGAATTTATTTGCAGAGTTAGGCTTAGAGAGAGAAAGTCCACATTTGAGCATCAAAAGGGATTCTCTGGAGGTGACTCCTAGGCATAACTATAGGTGGGCTTAGCATCCTCTTTACAACCATAAGGTTCACCCAAGCAAGCCTGAATATCAAGGGCTTGACTTATAAAGTTGGGGGTTCCTAAGTTCACCTAGCATAAGTTATGTCCACAATAATCCATCCATATCTCACATTATCAACACTTAGTTGTACAATCCTCTTCACTCTCCATTTTAAACAATTCTCATGACTCAAAACATCTTGTAGCTCTCGTCATTCCTTAATTATTTGTCCCTAGTATTTGTGTAATACTAGTATGGCATTATTATTAACTATAGTGCCTAGTATGCATTATGTATATTTTTCCCATATATCCTTCTGTTGTCAACTCTCTGTGCTTTGTATAACTTCAATCTTTTTAAATTTATTAAAACCTGTTTTGTGCCCTAGTACATTTTCTACACTGAGAATGTTCCATGAACACTTGAGAAGATTGTGTATACTGCTGTTTTAGGGTAAAATGTATGTGGGTGTGTATATATATATATATATATTATATATATAATACGCATATTATATTATATATATTTTTATATATTAGATCTAGTTCATTTACCACATTATTTAGGCTGTTATTTTATTGATCTTTTCTGTTTAGATATTCTATTAGAGAGATTGGTGTGTTGTGGTATCCCACTATTATGGTGGAGTCATCTATTACTCCCCTGTTTTGTCAGTATTTGCCTCATGTATTTGAGGCACCTTGGTTAGGAAGAGCTATTTATGATTGTTATTTCTTCTTGGTGAATTGCCCATTTTATTAATATATACTGTCCTTTATTTCTTGTAACATTTTTGCATTTAAAGTCTATTTTTTCTGATACTGGTACAGCTACCGCAACTTTTTTTTTTGGTTGCAACTTATGTGGAATATCTTTTTTCATCCTTTCATTTTCAGTCTACTTGTATCTTTAGGTCTAAAATGAGTCTCTTATAAACAACATATAGCTGGATCATATTTTGTAATCTGTTCTGCCAATTTATTTCTTTTGATTGGGGAGTGTAATCCATTAATACTCAAAGTTATTTCTGTAGAGGCAGTTCATAATTCAAACATATTATCCTGTGGTTTTTGTCAGATCTATTTTTCTCTTCCTCTTTTTATCCTTTAAATTACCTTTACTATTAATCTTCAATTCTATACCCTCCTCCAGACCTCTCTTACTTTATTTTCTTGTCAGACAGAAGTACTCCCTTAAGTAGTTCTCATGGGGCTGGCCTATTGGCAACATACCATCTTAGCTTCTGTTTATCTGTGAATATTTTAAATTCCTTCTCATTTTTGAAAGACAGGTATTATGTTTGTCTTTTCATTTCTGGCTTATTTCACTCAACCTCCTCTCCTCATGGTCCATTCACCTAGTCTCTTACCTCACAACTTCATTCCTTCTTGCTGCTTCCTCATGCAAAAACATTCTTATATTTGTACATTTAATCCCACTTATGGATCACTCTAGGTTTCACTAAGTTATAAAGTCCCAGTCTTTGTTTTCAGTCTTTCCTTATGGTGCCATACATCCACCTAACCTTCCTTTTTCAATCATATCCACAGTCATCTTTTTTCAGTGTACTTGTAATATTGTGCTATCATCACACAGCAGTGTGCTCTCCATTTCTGGCTTTACACAATCAATCCTCTAGAACATTCTATAATTCTGCAACATCAAATGCCCAGTCCCTACCCTCTTTCTATCTCCTGATATCTTAATTTCTACACTCTCCTCCAAACCTCTCTCTCCTGTCTTTTCCTGTCTGTAGCACTTCCATTAGTATTTCCTGTAAAGGAAGTCTCCTGTTCACAAACTCTCCCAGTGTCTGTACATCTGTAAATATTTAAAACTCTCCACCATTTTTGAAGGACAGTTTTGCAAGATACAGGATTCTTGGTTGGCAGTTTTTCTCTTTCAGTATCTTGAATATATCACACCACTGTCTTCTTGCCTCCATGGTTTCTGCTGAGAGACCCATACTTTATCTTATTGAGGTAACCTTGTATGTAATGGCTTGCTTTTCTCTTGCTGCTTTCAGAATTCTCTCTGTGTCTTTGACATTCGAAATTCTGATTTGTAAGTGTCTTAGAGTAGGTCTATTTGGGTCAATTCTGTTTGGGATATGTTGTGCTTCCTGGACCTGTAATTTTATGTTTTTCTTAAGAGTTGGGAAATTTTCATTATTTCCTCTATTATTCTTTCTGCCACTTTTCCCTTCTCTTCTCCTTCTGGGACACCCATAATATGAATATTCATGTGCTTCGTGTTTTCTTTCAGTTCCCTGAGACCCTGCTAATATTTTTCCATTCTTTTACCTGTCTGTTTCTTTGTGTGCAGGATTGCAGAAGTCCTGTCCTCCAGATCACTGATCCTTTCTTTTTCCTCTCCAAGTCTGCCGCTGTATGCCTCCATTGTGTTTTTCATCTCTTCTGTTGTGCCTTTCATTCCCATAAGTTGTGCCATTTGTTTTTTCAAGCTTATGAATTCTTCCTCATGGTCACACAGTGTCTTCTTTATACCCTTCAATTCTTTTGTCATGTTCTTTCTCAACATGTTGATTTGATTTGAAAGATTTTCTTGAACATCTACTTAGTTGTCTCAACCCCAGAATCTCAGTTGAGGTGTTAGTTTCTTTAATTGACTGGGGCATATCTTCCTGTTTCCTGATGTGGCTTATGATGTTTTTGAGGTCTAGCCATCTGATTTTCTTGATTTATTTGTTCTAGAGGTTGTCTTCACCTTTTTGCCTAAGGTTTTCTTGATATTTGACTTTGATTTCTATCTTTTCTTTGTTTTTCTCTCCCTAGCCAGTTGTCAGATTGGCTCTGTCTCCAGTCTTCCCCCCAAAATTAGGTGCACACCATGGCCTGCCACAGGGGTAGGAGGAAGGCACTGGGAACCCCAGCAGGTTCCCTGTGTGTGGTAATAAAAATTGGCAAGCTTCCAGTGTTGCTGTATTTTCCACTAGCTAGCAAGTCCTGGGTTTGTTTTGGGGGGCTGCTTTAACTGTTGGATTTTCCCTATTTCTCAGCCAAAACAGGGCTGGGTTTCTACACAGGGAGTATAGAATAGCTTCTGTGCTCCTAAGAAAGGGTCTGAAGCATCATTTTGTTTTTTTAAATTCAGTTTTATTGAGATACATTCACATACCATACAATCATGCATGGTGTACAATCAACTGTTTACAGTACCATTGTATAGTTGTGCCTTCATCACCCCAATCCACTTTTGAACATTTTCTTTACATCATAAAGAATAAAAATAAGAATTAAAAACAAAAGTAAAAAGGAACACCCACATCATTCCCCCATTCCACCCCAATCTTCGTTTAGTCCCTGTACCCATTTTTATACTCATCCATCCATACACTGGATAAAGGGAGTGTGATCCACAAGGTTTTCACCATCACACTGTAACCCCTTGTCAGCTACATAGTTATACAATCATCTCCAAGAGTCAAGGCCATTGGGTTGGAGTTTGTAGCTTTAGGTATTCACTTCTAGGTACTGCAATTCACTAAAGACTAGAAAGGGATATCTATATAATGCATAAGAATGCCCACCAGAGTGACCTCTCAACTCCATTTGGAGTCTCTCAGCCATTGAAACTTTATTTTGTTTCATTCACTTCCCTCTTTTGGTCAAGGAGATGTTCTCAATCTCACAATTCCAGGTCCAGGTTCAGCCCTGGGGGTCATATCCTGCATTGCCAGGGAGATTTACACCCCTGGGAGTCAGGTCCCATGTAGGGGGAAGGGCAGGGAGGCATCATTTAAAAAAAGTATTTGACATCCATCGCACTTTCTGGACTGTGCAGCAGATGGCACCCTTTGGTAATGTAATCATCCTCAGGGGCTGCTTTGCCTCCAAGCTCAGGCTGTGTATGAACCTGAAGAGCTGAAACTGTGGGATCCCTATTCCCTCAATTTGCCAGCCAAAATCTAGCTTGGTGTGGGGCTCCACATATGGCAAAATACTCGCTCAGCTGTCCCAGCATGAGGGTATAGGGAGAGGACTGGCTGGTGTGGAATGGAAAAATTCCCATCTGATATGTCTTCTCTTTCTTTAATTTGGCATCTGCAGGCCCTTTCCTCAGTCTGTATCCTCCTCCAGAGTTTCAAACATTTCAGAATTGTGTTTTTTTTCCATTGAATTTCTGGAGAGAAGTTTTCAGTAGTTGTCTATGTCACCACATTCATTTCTTAGCTTCTTCATGGCAAAGAGGAAGGGATGGTTTCCTTTGCCTGACTGTTCCACGACCACTGGCCTTCAGCTGGTACACTTAATTCAGGAACTGCTGGAGAATTCCATCTTCATCACCAAATCTGATGGAAAAAAAGCACCCAATGTTCTTTTTACTTTAATTGTTCTTTTTCACTTTAATTTTTATTCTTATTACTTTTGTGTGTGTGGTAATGAAAATTTTCAAAAATTAATGTTGGTGATGAATGCACAGATATATAATGGTACTGTGAACAACTGATTGTATGCTTTGTATGACTGCATGGTATGTGAATATATCTCAAAATAACTGAATTATTTGAAAAAGTGATCTCCCAGGTCAGTGTTTTGATGGTACATAAATTAGTGTAAATATTCAGAAAATGGACCTGTCCCCATAGCTGCAATATTCTTCCATTTCCTCATTTCCTGTAATGTCTCTGTCATTATGAACAAAAGTTATTTGTCAGAAAAACACTGGGTGCTTTTTTTTTTGCCCGCATTTTTCTACTCATCCGTTTACACTGGACAAAGGGGAGAGTAATCTACATGGCTTTTCCAATCACATTGTCACCCCTCATAAGCTACATTGTCTTCAAGATTTAAGGGCTCTGAGTTGTAATTTGATAGTTTTAGGTATTTACTGCTAGCTATTCCAAGTCATTAGAACCTAAAAATTATTATCTATATTGTGCCTGAGTGCCCACCAGAGTGACCCCTCGGCTCCTTTTGGAATCTCTCAGCCACCAAAACTTATTTCATTTCATTTCACAATCCCCCTTTTGTCAAGAAAATTTTCTCCATCCCATGATTCCAGGTCTAGATTCCTCCCCAGGAGTCATATTCCACATTGCCAGGGGGATTTACACCCCTGGGTGTTAGATCCCACGTAGAGGGGAGGGCAGTTCTTTCACCTGCCAAGGTGGCTTAGCTAGAGAGAGAGGGCCACATCTGAGCAACAAAGAGGCATTCAGGAGGAGACACAGGCACAATCATAAGCAGGCCTAGCCTCTCCTTTTCAGTGGCAGTCTTCCCAAGGGCAAGTCCCATGATTGAGGGCTCAGCCCATCAAACCACCAGTTCCCAATGTCTGTGAGCACATCAACAACCATCAAGGTGGGAAAACACAACACCACTGCATTCTCCCCCAGCAATGTTCATATTAGTGGTAGCATATAATATTTCTCTTTTTGTGCCTGGTTTATTTCACTCAGCATTATGTCTTCAAGGTTCATCTATGTGGTCATGTTTCACCACATCATTCCTTCCGACTGCTGCATAGTATTCCATTGTGTGTATATACCATATATTATTTATCCACTCATCTATTGAAGGACATTTGGGTTGTTTCCATCTCTTGGCAATTGTGAATAATGCTGCTATGAACATTGGCATACAGAAATCTGTTTGCGTCACTGCTTTCAGATCATCTGGGTATATACCAAGAAGTGCAAATGCTGGCACCAAGGGTAACTATATCTAGTTTTCTAAGGAATTGTCAGACTGCCTATCAGAGTGGCTGAACCATTATAAAGTCCCACCAACAATGAATAAGAGTTCTAATTTCTCCACATCCTCCAGCATTTGTAGTTTCCTGTTTGTTTAATGGCAGCCATTCTAATTGGTGTGAGATGGTATCTTATTGTGGTCTTAATTTGCATCTATCTAATAGCTAGTGAAGATAAACATTTTTTCATGTGTTTCTTGGCTATTTGTATTTCCCCTTCAGAGAACTGTCTCTTCATATCTTTTGCCCATATTATATTTGGGCTATCTGTTCTATTGTCATTGAGTTGTAGGATTTCTTTATATATGCAAGATATCAGTCTTTTGTCAGATACATTGTTTCCAAAACTTTTTCCCATTGAGTTGGCTGCCTCTTCACCATTGTGAGAAATTCTTTTTACGTACAGAAACTTCTAAGTTTGAGGAGTTCCCATTTATCTATTTTTTTCTTTTGTTGCTTGTGCTTTGGGTATAAGGTCTAGGAAGTGACCTCCTAATACAAGGTCTTGAAGGTGTCTTCCTACACTGTCTTCTAGGAGTTTTATGGTATTGTCTTTTATATTGAGGTCTTTGATCCACTGCAAGTTAATTTTTGTGTAGGGTGTGAGGTAGGGGTCATCTTTCATTCTTTTGGTTATGGATATCCAGCTCTCCCACCCCATTTGTTGAAAAGACTGTTATGTCCCATTTCAGTGATTTTGGGGACTGTTCTAGTTTGCTAATGCTGCCAGAATGCAAAACACCAGAAATGGATTTGTTTTTATAAAGGGGGTTTATTTGGTTACACAGTTACAGTCTTAAGGCCATAAAGTGTCCAAGGTAACACATCAGCAATAGAGTACCTTCACTGGAGGATGGTCAATGGTGTCCAGAAAACCTCTGTTATCTGGGAAGGCATGTGGCTGGTGTCTGCTCCAAAGTTCTGGTTTCAAAATGGCTTTCTCCCAGGACATTCTTCTCTAGGCTGCAGTTCCTCAAAAATGTCACTCTTAGTTGTAGTTGGGATATTTTTCCTCTCTCAGCTTCTCCAGAGCAAAAGTCTGCTTTCAATGGCTGTCCTCAAAATGTCACTCACAGCTGCACTCAGTTCCCTCTGCCTATCAGTTCATTTATATGCTCCACTGATAAAGGCCCACCCTAAATGGGTGGGGCCACACCTCCATAGAAATATCTCATCAGAGTTATCACCTACAGTTGGGTGGGGCCCATTTCCATGTAAATCTAATCAGCACCAAAACATCTGCTCCACAAGGCTGCATCAAAGAATATGGCTTTTTCTGGGGGATATAATACATTCAAACTGGCAGAGGGACCCTATCAAAGATCAGTCAGCCATAGTTCTGGGGGTCTATGGAGATCACTTTTGAAAGTCTTCCCTCCAAAGTAACACACTTTACCTGGATAAAAGTCCCTAGATAAGTACTAACTGGGAGGAAGAAGATCTGCTCTTGTGGAATTTCAATTTTGTAAGTTAAGCCTACATGAGAGCTCTCTGAAGAGAAGGCAGTTGCTATGCAATGAGTCCTGGCCCTTATTAGAGGAAAGTATTTCTACTTCTTTTCCAAAGCATTGTTTGTACATCTGATGTCCATTGAAGGTTCATGGGTTGTAGGGGACCCAAAGTGTGTCTAAGGCACTGTATGGTGCTGCAACATATGTGTATATGTGAGTAGTGAGGGAGAAGTGTCATAAGGGTCACGGCACCTCTATGTATTTAAGGGAAATGAAACTCACAAGTTTTACAGCATAATTGACATAAATGCGTCATGTCAAAGAAGGGTTATCACTCTGAAACTCCTTGTTCACCCATTAAACATTTAATTTATAAACAATAGTTTATTGGAGAATCCGTTACATATTAAACACTCTATTTAATAGGGATATCTTACCAACACTACACAAATACCAAGGATGAATAATTAGCAGCTAAGAGCTCTGGGATGTATTATGTTGTGATAATTGTTTAAATTTGCGAGTGAAGATAATTATACAACTAAGTGAAAATAATGTAAGAGGGTGACAATTAATCTTGGGACAGAATATAAATTATATGAAGTTAGGAAGCCACTACTTAATAAATCAAGCCCTTGACTTGAGGCTTGCTCTTGTGAAATTTAGGGTTATAAATAGGAGGCTGAACCGTCCTATAATTATGCCTAACAGGCACTTACAGGGAACCTCTTTTTTGCTCAGATGTGGCCTTTGGATCTCTAAGCCCAACTTAGCAAACAAATTCATTAAGCTCCCCACCATGAGGGACATGACTCCCAGGGGAATGAGTCTCCCTGGTTATGTGGGACATGACTCCCAAGGATGAGCCTGGCCCTGGCAGTGGGTGATTGAAAATGCTTGCTTGACCAAAATAGGGAAAAAAGAAAGGTAACAAACTGAGGTCACATTAGCTGAGAGATTTCAAATACAGTGGAGAAGCTATCCTGGAGGTTTCTCTTACACAATTTCCAGCTAGACATCCCATGTAACATCACAAATTCCTACATCTCTACATGAGATTCTATAAAAGATTCATTCTAAGTTGTGTCTTTCAGAAACATAAATCTGCCGGATTGTTCCTGTACCAGACAAGTCCTAAAACACAGAGGCAACAGACTCATTAAGAACAACAATCATATGCATCCCCCCTTCCCCATACTGACAAATCCCCCTTTCAATATGAACACATTAAGGTGCTCACTACCTAGACACCCCTGAAGTTGGAGAAAGAGATTTAGTGAAAGGAAGCAGTAGCAACAAGAAAGATTGGACAGAGGTCTATGAATACTGAAACTTTATATAATTACATATATATATTTTGGAAGCTGGGGTGTTGGAATGGCTGGAAGGAGGTAAACAACATGCTGGAACTACAGCCTATAGCATCCTTTAGGATTTTCTCTGCAGCTGCTCATTGACTTGTGTCTTTGAAGGTCTTCACTTTTGTGTATATGTGTTGTATTGCATAATAGGGAAGGGATTCAGACTGTGGAACTGTGTCCCATAACAATTTTTGAAATTACCTATATCACTGGTTGTTGAGCTGTACATGAAGAGGTAAAACCTTTCTGAACATATGTTATAGTATACAATAATACTTTACAATAAAGGAACTCTACACAGTTGACAATGGGAAACTCTTGATTACACAGTTGATTAAAACATGGGCAGCTCTGAAAACATGAGTTACTGGGAGATATAGAAGAGGACAAATATAGCTAATACTTGTGTTTAGTGCAAGGGTGTTATGTGCTGTTTGAAGGAGTTGACCAGGAACAGAAAATAAAGGGGTAGATATTTGGTTTTGTATTTAAATGTATTTAAATGTAAAAAGAAATCACTGATTGGTTTTAAACAAGGAATTGATGTGCCTTGGTTTATGTTTTTATAACTGTACTTTTTGTAGGATTTATGAAGGCATTTAAAGAACAATTGACCATGCAATTGAAGAATCAACATAGTCACATTATCAATATTCCTCAATTTGATACACAGGTTTTAGACAATTCCCATCAAAACTCTAACAAGATAGTTTTGGAAGATGTGCACAAGTATATTTTAAAATTTATGTTGAATGAAAAGTGAACTGGAATAA
The DNA here is from genome assembly GCF_015220235.1 of Choloepus didactylus. Taxonomy (NCBI): domain Eukaryota; kingdom Metazoa; phylum Chordata; class Mammalia; order Pilosa; family Megalonychidae; genus Choloepus; species Choloepus didactylus. The sequence continues at coordinate 789,484 of NW_023637579.1, forward strand.
AAAGACTATGTTGAAAAAGAAGAATAAAATGAGAGGAACTCCTCTCCTTGATTTCAACACTTAATATTAAACTAATCAAGATGATTGGGTATTAGTGGCAGGATAGAGACATTCCTCAGTGGTAAACAGAATGCAGAACTCAGAAATATATCCACACAAATATGCCCAACTGATTTTTCACAAAGGGCCAGAAACAATTCAATGGAATAAGACTTTTTCAAAAAATCATGCCTGGAGCAATTGGGGTAAAATGAAATTAGACCTATAACTTACACCTTATTTAAACATTATCTCAAAATCTATCATGATATTAAATATAAATCATAATGTTAAAAAATAGAAAAAATTCTAGGAGTAAATGTTTGTGGTCTAGGATTAGGCAGAGTTTTAGACTTGATCCCCAAAATGTCATCCATAAAGAAAAGATTGGTAATTAGGGCTTCAATAATGTTAAAGAATTTTCTGTGCAAATAGCCCCATAAAAAGGATGAAAATACAAGTTACAAACTGGGAGAATATATTTACAAACCACCTATCTGACAAGAACTTGTATATAGATTGCATAAAAATCTTTGAAAACTCAACAGCAAGAAAACCCAAATCATAACATGGAACAAAGTCATGAACAGATATTTTATTGCAGTGATTACATACATGGCAAATTAACAAATGTTAGTCATCAGGAAAATGCAAATAAAAACCATACTTTGCTATCCTACACACCTATCAGGGTGGCTAAAATTAAAAAGTAACACCAGATGCTAGGGAATTCACAGAGAAATGATCACTTTCATGTTGTTGGAGACAATATGCAAATGTGAAATGACATGGCCATTCTGAAAATCAGTTTGGCAGTTAACAAAATTATATGTAACTCACATAAGACCTAGTGATTGGGGGGATCCAAGATGCTGGATTAGGAGAGACAGAGTAAAATTGATCTGTCTGAAAAAAACTAGATAAAGGGCAGAAAGTGCTCCAGAACAGTGGGTCCAGGATTACACTGGCTGGGCAGGGACTCCTAATCCCATAGTGACTGTGTACTTGGAGAAACTGGGAGGCTGCATTAAGAGATGGGTTAGTGTTCAACATGGAAATCTACCAGAGAATGAGCAGCTGGGGCTGCAGATGAGCAGGTGAGTGTTCTGCCTGGAAAGCCACCAAGGAATGGCCAGCTGGGCTGCAGATTAGTGGGTGAGAGCTCCAACTGGAAAGCTGCCACTCTATAAGACTGTCTGGTGGTTCCCAGAAAACTGGAGATCAAGTTATCCTTTGATCCAGCAATTTCAGTTCTTAGTATATACCCAGAAGATCTGAAAGCAGTGACACAAACAGATATTTGCACACCGATGTTCATAGCAGTATTCTTCACAATTGCCAAGAAATGGAAACAATCCAAATGCACTTCAACAGATGAGTGGATAAACAAAATGTGGCATATACACACAATGGAATACTATGCAGCAGTAAGAAAGAATGAAGTTATGAAACATATGACAACATGGATGAACCTTGAAGACATAATGCTGAGTGAAATAAGCCAGACACAAAAGAGGAGATATTGTATGTTACTACTAATGTGAACTCTGTCAAAAATTTAAAATAAATATTTTATATTGTAGAATGTGGGGGACATAGAGATAGACAGCAACTAGTGAGGTGGAACAATAATCACATAAGAACAGATAATCTATTGAGGGTAATCTCAATGTTATGGGAATGCTGAAGAATGATTATGGTCTGCAAACTTTCTTGGGAATGGTAGGATCATGTTGGAATCAATGTAGTTATTTTAAGTTATTTGTTTTTCTTATTCCTTTGTTTTGTTAGGGTTTGCTAATTTTCTTAGGGTATGGTAGGGACATGTTGGGAGCCATACAGTTATTTCACATTATCTGTTTTTTTCAATCCTTTGTTTTGTTTTGTTTGAGTTGTTTTTAAGCTTTTGATAAAGTAAAAAAAAAAAGCTATTGCTTTAAAAAATCACCTTCAAAGTAGTTACTTTAGGTTATTTGGTTTTACTTTTACCTTTGTTTAATTATGGTTTCTTAATTTTCTTGGGATATGGCAGGAACATGTTGGAGGTAATGTAGTTATTTTAGATTTTATGTTTTTCTTATTCCTTTGTTTGGATATGGTTTATTAATTTCCTTGGGGTATTGTAGGAACATATTGGAAGATAAGTAGTTATTTTAGGTTATTTGTTTTCCTTAATCCTTTGCCTTGTTTTGTTTGAAATGCTTTGGCTTTTGTCATTTGTCTGTGTTAATTTCTTGATAAAGGTAAAAAAAGAATTACACTTAACAGATATATATAGATCCTCATATCCCAAATCACCGGGATACACATTCTTCTCTAGTGCTCATGGAACTAACTTCAGAATAGATTATATGCTTGTGCATAAAACAGGCCTCAATAAATTTAAAAAGATTGAAATTATTAAAAGCACATTGTCTGACAACAATGGAACACAACTAGAAGTGAATAATCATCAAAAATCCAGAATATTCAGAAATATCTAGATGTTAAGCAACACACTCCTAAACAATCAGTGAGTAAAAGAAGAAATCACAAGATAAATTGCTAGATATCTAGAGACAAAATGAAAATGAGAACACAACATATCAAAACTTGTCAGATACAATGAAGGTGTTATTGAGGGGGAAATTTATAGCTCTAAATGCACACATTTAAAGGAAGAAAAAGCTAAAATCAAAGAACAAATGGATCAACTGAAGAAGCTAGAAAGTGAACAGCAAAGCAATCCTAAACCAAGGAGAAGAAAAGAAATAACAAGAATTAAAGCAGAAATGAATGATATAGAGAACAAAAACTCAATAGGAAGAATCAATAAAACCAAAAGTTTGTTATTTGAGAAGATTAACAAGATTGACAAGCCATTAGCTAGACTGAAAAAATAAAAAAGAGAGAAGACCCAAATAAACAAAACAATAACTGAGAGAAGGGGCATTACTGCAAATCCTGCAGAAATTAAAAAATAAATTATAAGAGGATACAATGAACAACTGTATGCCAACAAACTAGATAATATAGAGGAAATGAACAATTTCCTGGAAACACATCAACAACCTAGACTGACCAGAGAAGATATAGAAGACCTGAACAAACCAATCACAAGCAAAGAGATCCAATCAGTCATCAAAAAGCTTCCCACATTCCAAAAGGAGCCGAGAGGTCACTCTGGTGGGCACTCTTACACACAATTTAGACAACCCTTTTTAGGTTCTAATGAATTGGGGTAGCTGGTGGTAGTTACCTGAAACTATCAAACTACAACCCAGAACCCATGAATCTCGAAGACAATTGTATAAAAATGTAGCTTATGAGGGGTGACAAAGGGATTGGGAAAGCCATAAGGACCACACTCCACTTTGTCTAGTTTATGGATGGATGAGTAGAAAAATAAGGGAATGAAACAAACAAACAAACAGACAAAGGCACCCAGTGTTCTTTTTTACTTTAATTGCTCTTTTTCACTTTAATTATTATTCTTGTTATTTTTGTGTGTGTGCTAATGAAGGTGTCAGGGATTGGTTTAGGTGATGAATGTACAACTATGTAATGGTACTGTGAACAATTGAATGTACGATTTGTTTTGTATGACTGTGTGGTATGTGAATATATCTCAATAATCTGAAGAAAAAAAAAAAGCTTCCCATAAATATAATCCAAGGGCCAGATGGCTTCAAAGGGGAATTCTACCAAACTTTCCAAAAAGGACACCAAACTTACTTAAGCTCTTTCAAAAAATTGAAGAAAATGGAACACTACCTAACTCATTTTATGAAACCAACATCACTCTAATACCAAAACCAGGTAAAGATGCTGCAAGAAAGGAAAACTACAGGCTAATCTCCCGCATGAATGTAGATTCAGAAATTCTCAAAAAAAGAAAAAACACTTGAAAACCAAATCCAGAGAAACATTAAAAAATTATACACTGTGACCAAGTGGGGTTCATTCCAGGCATACAGGGATGGTTCAACATAACAAAATCAATCAATGTAATGCAATACATTAACAAATCAAAAGGAAAAAATCAAATGATCATCTCAATAGATGTTGAAAAAGCATTTGACAAAGTCCAGCATCCTTTTTGATGAAAACATTTCAAAAGGTAAGAATTGAAGGAAACTTCCTCAATGTGAAAAAGGGCATGTATGAAAAACCCACAGCCAGCCTATTCCTCTATAGCAAGAGAATTAAAGCCTTCCCTCTAAGATCAGGAACGAGACGAGGATGCTGGCTGTCACCATGTTGTTCAAGATTGCGTTAGAAATTCTAGCCAGAGCAATTCAGCAAGATGAAGAAATAAAAGGCATCCAAATTGGAAAGGAAGAAATCAAACTGTCATTATTTGCAGATGATATGATCTTATCTTTGCAAAACACTAAGAAACTGATAACACAGTTGCTTGAGCTAATAAACAAATTTAGCCAAGTGCCAGGATACAAGATTAATGCACAAAAATCAGTAATATTTCTATACACTAGAAATGACCTAACTGAAGGGGCACTCAAGATAAAGATTCTATTCACAGTAGCAAATAAAAAAGTGAAGTATCTAGGAATAAACTTAACCAAGAATGTAAAAGACCTAAACACAGAAAATTACATAACTTTACTAAAAGAAAGAGAAGGGGACCTAAAAAATGGAAAAATATTCTGTGTTCATGGATAGGAAGGCTAAATGTCTGTAAGAGGTAAATCCTACTCAAACTTTTCTACAGATTCAACACAATTCCAATCAAAATTCCAAAAACCTAATTTGCAGACTTGGAAAAGCTAGTTATAGAATTTATTTGGAAGGAAAAATGCCTTGAATTGCCAAAAACACTGTAAAAAAGAAAAAATGAAGTGGAAGACTTGCACTTCCTGACTTTGAGGTTTACTATAAAGCCACAGTAGTCAAAACAGCATTATATTGTTGCAAAGGTAGATGTATTTTTCAGTGGAATTAAGTTAATTTAGAAATAGACCCCCAGGTCTATAGTCAAGTAATCTTTGTTAATGCCCCCAAACCCACTGAACTAAGATGTAACCATCTCTTCAACAAACAGGGCTAGACAAACTGGATATCCATATCCAAAAGAATGAAACAGGACCCTTACCTCACACCCTACACAAAAATTAACTCAAAATGGATCAGTGTCAACATAAGAGACAATACCATACAAGTCCTAAAAGATAATGTAGGGAACATCTTCAAGACCTAGTGTTAAGAGATCTCTTCTTAGACCTTACACCCAAAGCACAAGCAATGGAAGAAAAAATAGATAAATGGGAGCTCCTCAAACAGCTTCTGTACCTGAAAGGAATTTGTCAAAAAGGTGAAGATGCAGCCAACTCCGTGGGAAAAAATATTTGGAAGCCAATTATCTGGTAAAAGACTGATATTCTGCATATATCAAAAAATCCTACAACACAATGACAATAGTACAAACAGCCAAATTATATATATGGGCAAAAGACATGAAAACATTTTTCTGAAGAGGAAGCACAAATGCCTAAAAAACATAAAAAATGTTCATCTTCACTAGCTACTATGGAGATGCAAATTAAGAACACAATGAGATATCATCTCATCATTTAGAATGGCTGCCATTAAACAAACAGGAAACTACAAATGAAGAGTATATGGAGAATTTGGAACTCTTCTTCATTGCTGGTGGGATTGTATAATGATACAGCCACTATGGAGGAGAGTCTGGCAGTTCCTTGGAAAACTAAATATTGGAAGGGGTCCCAGATGGTGGATTAGGAGAGACAGAGCAAAATTCTCCTCCATGAAAAACACCAGATAAAAGACATAAAGTTCTCCGGAATATCAGTTCCAGGGTTCTACTGGCTGGACAAGGAAGGCTACACCCACAGTGATTGTGCACTTGGTGAAACCGAGAAACTGTGTTCAGAATTGTGTGAGTGCTTGAACTGCTGGGGAAATGGTGGGGAGAAACCTGGGATCAGTGTTTGGAAGAGGGTTAGCTTTAAAAGCTGGAAATTGGCTGTGGATATGGTAGAGAGATCCATGCAGTTGATCACAGTGGGGGAGCCCTCCACACTCCAGGCACTTGCCTTAGTATCTGACATGGGTGATAGCATTTCACACATCCACAGCTAATTTTCCCAGAGACAGGAATGGCCCACTGAGGCAGTTTGAGAACTGTGGAAGTGGGAATTTACCATGCCCAATACTGCCATTTTTTCAGTGGGCTGGAAGATGCCCCTTCACAGTGCCATGGCCAAAAGCTCCTCTTGGGGATTCTGCTCACCTGTGACATTGCACAGTCTTTGTCTTCAGAGGCCCACAGAGTGCAAGCAGGGAGGTGTGGTCCCACACAGGAGGGCAAAGGGTCCTACACAAATCCCAGGGACTTGTGGGCCCACAGCAAAGAGGGTCTGTGGGAAATCTGAATTGTACTCATGCAAGAACACCAGGGTATTAGTGGAAGTTCTGGGAAAGGCTGGGAGTTCTGGGTCTTAAAGCTATCTTCCTTGCCTAACTGCACAGAGCACAACCCCTACCCTCAGAACCAGTGGTCCCCATGGAACATGGAAAAATGGGTGTCTTAATTGGACCTTCACAAGGTTTGGACCCCCACTGGTTGCATAGATAAAGTTGGGTAGAATGGACTTGAGGATAATAGGTGGCTGGGAGGTGCCATCTGCTGGTACATCAGGGAAAGTGCACTCCAGCAAACTGTAGCTCTGTCAAATTATAGATAATTATTCAACTAAGCCTGCATATACTAAAAGAACCCTATCAGGATAAGCAGATGTCAAGAGGCCAAAACAGCAGAAAATTTTAAAGCACATGAAGAAACCAGAAGATATGGATAATCCAAATGCCCAAATCAAAAAACCAGAGGAGACATGGAAATTGGAGCAATTAATCATAGAAGCAATCACAAACAATAAGATCATGGCTCAAGATATAAACAACATGAAGAAAATGCTAGAAGAGCATAAAGAAGAATTTGGAAGCATAAATAAAAAATAGATGAGCTTATGGAAATAAAATAAATGGTTGAACAAATTAAAAAGATTCTGTAAGCACATAGCAGCAGATAAGATGAACTCAAAGAGCAAGCAAGTGAAATGGAAGAAAATGTTCTGGAGAATGAAAGTACAAAAGAACAAATAGAGAAAAAAAAACAGAAAATTTGAAATGGATCTCAGGGATATTATGGACAATGTGAAGTACTCAGATATAAGACTCATTGGTGTTCCAGAAGGGGAAGAGAAGGGTAAAAGTTTAGGAAGAGTACTCAAATACATTTTTGGGGAAAACTTCTTAACCCTTCTAAAAAACATAAACAATGAAATCATAGACAAATAACAAACTCCAAACAGAATACATCCAAATAAACTCACACTAAAACATATTCTGATCAGATTGTCAAATGCTGAAGAGAAGGAGCAAGTTCTCAGAGCACCAAGGAGAAGCAATTCACCACATACAAGGGAAACAACAAAAGGCTTAGTAGTGACTACTCAGTGACCACCATGGAGGCAAGAAGGCAGTGGTATGACATATTGAAAATTCTGAGAGAAAAATTGCCAACCAAGAATTTTTTATCAAGAAAGCTCTACTTAAAATATGTGGGAGAGCTTAAAATCTTCACAGAAAAACAAATGCTGAGAGAATTTGCTAACAAGAGATCTGCCCTACATGAGATACTAAAGGAGGACTTAGCAGAGTAAAAAAGAAAGGGACAGAGATATCAAGAAGGGCTCAGAACTAAAGAGTTTTAGTAAGGGTACATCAAAGGAAATAAAGAGAGAGAGGGAAAATATATCTGACAAAAATAAAAAAAATATGATGGGTGATTCAAGAAATGCCTTCAAAGTAATAACATTGAATGTGAATGGATTATACTCCCCAATTAAAATATATAGATTGGAAGAATGGATTAAAAAATATGAACCATCAATATGTTTCTTACAAGAGACTCATCTTAGACCCAGAGACACAAAGAAATTGAAAATGAAAGAATGGAAAAAACATCCATGCATGCTACATCCAAAAGAAAGCAGAAGTAGCAATATTAATCTCTGATAAAATATACTTTAAATGCAAGGATGCCATAAGAGACAAAGAAGGTCACTATATACTAATAAAAGGGAAAATTCAACAAGAAGAAATAACAATGATAAATGTCTGTGCACCCAATCAAGGAGCACAAAATTACTTGAGACAATCATTGGTAAAACTGAAGGAAGCAATAATTGTGGGAGACATAAATACATCACTTTTTCCCATAGATACATCAACCAGAAAGAGGACCAATAAGGAAATTGAACTCCTAAAAATCTGATATATGAATGCGACTTAACAGACATATATAGAACATTACATCCCAAATCACCAGGATATGCATCCTTCTCTAGTGCTCACAGAACTTTCTTAGGAATAGGTCATATGCTAGGCCATGAAACAAGCCGCAAAAAATTTAAAAAGATTGAAATTATTCTAAGCACATTCTCTGACCACAATGTAATGCAATTAGAAGCCAATAATCAACAAAGATGTAGAATATTCACAAATAGCTAGAGGTTAAACAACCCATTCCTAAGCAATCATGGGTTAAAGAAGAAATAGCAAGAGAGATTGCTAAATACATAGACATGGATAAAAATGAAAACACAACATATGAAAACTTATGGGAAGCAACAAAGTCTGTTTTGACAGGAAAATTTATGGCTCTAAATGCATAAATTAAAAAGGAAGAAAGAGCAAAAATCAAAGAACTAATGGAACAACTGAAGAAGCTAGGAAATGAACAACAAACTAATCCTAAACCAAGTAGAAGAAAAGAAATAACAAGGATTAAAGCAGAAATAAATGACATAGAGAACAAAAAAAAAAAAAAATAGAATAAATGAAATCAAAAGTTGGTTTTTTGAGAAGATCAATAAGATTGACAAGCCCCTAGGTAGACTGACTAAATCAAAGAGTGAGAAGACCCAAATAAACAAAATAATAAATGAGAGGGGTGACATTATGGCAGATCCTGAAACAATTAAAAAAATTATGAGTATATTAAGAGAAACTGTATGCCAGCAAACTAGTTAATGTAGAGGAAATGGAGAATTTTCTTGAAGCACATGAACAACCTATACTGACCAAAGAAGAAACAGAAGACCTCAACAAACCAATCACAAGCAAAGAGATCCAATCAGTCATCAAAAACTTCCCCCCAAAAAAATGTCCAAGGACAGAAGGCTTCACAGGGGAATTCTACCAAACTTTCCAGAAAGAACTGACACCAATCTTACTCAAACTGTTTCAAAACATTGAAGAAAATGGAACACTCCCTAACTCATTTTATGAAGCTAGCATCACTCTAATACCAAAACCAGGTAAAGATGCTACAAGAAAGGAAAACCACATGCCAATCTCCCTCATGAATATAGATGCAAAAATTATCAACAAAATACTTGCAAACAGAATCCAAAGACACATTAAGAAAATCATACACCATGACCAAGTGGGGTTACTTCCAAGCATGCAAGGGTGGTTCAACATAAGAAAATCAATCAATGTAATAAAACACATTAACAAATCAAAGACAAAAATAAAATGATCGTCTCGGCGTTCTTTTATGATAAAAGCACTTCAAAAGGTAGGAATTGAAGGAAATTCTCTATATAATAAAGGGCACATATGGAAACACACAGCCAGCATAGTACTCAATTTCAAGAGACTGAAAACCTTCCCTTTAAGATCAGGAATGAGACAAGATCCCTGCTGTCACCACTGCTGTTCAACATCATCTTAGAAGTGCTAACCTAAACAATTCTCCAAGACAAGGAAATAAAAGGCATCCAAATTGAAAAGGAAGAAGTAAAACTGTAATTATTTGCATATGACATGATCTTATATCTGGAAAACCCTGAGAAATTGGTGACAGAGCTACTTGAGCTAATAGGCAAATTTAGCAAGGTAGCAAGATACGCGATTAATGCACATAAGTCAGTAATGTTCCTATACACCAGAAATGACCTAACTGAAGAGACACTCAAGGTAAAGATTCTATTCTCAAAAGCAACTAAAAAAATCAAGATCCTAGGAATAAACTTAATGATGTAAAAGATTGATACATAGAAAACTACTTAACTTTACTAAAGGAAAGAGAAGGGACCTAAAAAGATGGAGAAATATTCTGTGTTCATGGGTAGGAAGGTTAAATATCATTAAGAAGTCAATTCTACCCAAACTCATCTACAGATTCAATGCAATTTCAATCAAGATTCCACCAACCTACTTTGCAGATTTGGAAAAGCCGGTTATCAAATTTATTTGGAAGGGAAAGATGCCTTAAATTGCTGAAAGCATTCTAAAAGCAAAAAAAGAAAAAAAAAAAAAAAAAAACATAGCAGGAGGATTTAACTCCCTGACTTTGAAGCTTATTATAAAGCCACAGTAGTCAAAACAGCATGGTACTGGCACAAAGATAGACATATAGATCAATGGAATCAAATTGAGAATTCAGAGGTAGACTTACAGGTCTATGGTTGACTGATCTTTGATAAGACCCCCAAAACCACTGAACTGGGACATAGTCTATTCAACATATGGGCCTGGGAAAGCTGGATATCCATATCCAAAAAATGAAAGTGGACCCCTACATTGCACTCTACACAAAAATTAACTCCAAATGGATCAAAGACCTCAATATAAGAGACAGTACCATAAAACTCCAGAAGATAATGTAGGGAAACCTCTTTAAGACCCTGTATTAGGAGGTCACTTCTTAGTACTTACAGCCATAGCACAAGCAACAAAAGGAAAATTAGATAAATGGGAACTCCTCAAACATAAAATCTTCTGTTCCTCAAAGGAATTTACCAGAAAGGTGAAGAGGCAGCCAATTCAATGGAAAAACTATTGGAAACCATGTATCTGACAATAGACTGTTCATGCATATATAAAGGGATCCTACAACTCAATGACAATAATACAGACATCCCAAATATAAAATGGGAAAAATATGCTAAGATGGCAGCATAGAGAGGAGTGGAAGCCAGTTATTTACCTGGAACAATTCATAAACATCAGAAAAATTAGTAAATAACCTGGAATAACTGTGAGGAGACAAACATGACTGTCCACTCACCATACATCAACATGAATTGGGAGGAATGTCTGAGATCAAAGCATAAAATCTGTAAGTAAAAACTGCAGACCCATGTTGAGAGCTGAGAGCCCCTCCCTCATGGAAGCCTCATGGTGCTAGAGAGCAGCACTCTCTAAACAAGCCAGTATACCTCAGCCTATCTCCAACTGGGGTTTTAATGTTAATTGCAGACAGTGAATCCCCAAGAAGCAGACAGAGGCTTTTGGTGATGACTGACCTTGGGAGAGTCAGGGGATGTATCTGTCTCAGGATGGGGAGCCCAAAGGATCAGGTGCTATCTCTGGCTGATGGGTGAATCTGGGGGCTTTTGATCCCTTTCTTTCTCTGTCAACCTGGGTGGCTCAGTGGAGAAATTCTCAGCCATTTTCAGCTTGCAGTGCTTTGCAGTAGAGAAAGCCTCAGCCATTTTAAAATCACAGCACTCTGAACCAGACAAGGGTGGAGATAGCAGAGTCAGAGAAACAAAGAATCTGTTTATATGTAAATGACCTCTCTATAGGGGGCATAGCTTCCCAAGAGGAAAGAGGAGGGGCCCAGCTCTACTACTTGCCTTACATTCAGAACAAGATCCCAGAGCCTGGGGGAGGAGAGCCATGGGCCACACCCCCTTACACCAGCCCACAGTGATAGGCTGACAGGCACCACCTGCTGGGCAGAAAAGCACAGGGTGTGCCAAGCCTCTAAGACACAATATCAGGGAAACTGGATACTGAATATTTCCTCCTTCTGTGACCTGAGATTATTCTCATCTGGGAAAACCTGATTGGGGTGGCCTAGGAGGCCAGATACCTAGACAACAGAAAACTGCAACCTACACTAAGAAAAATGAAATCATGGCCCAGTCAAAGGAGCAAACTTACACTTCAACTGAGATATAGGAATTTAAACAGCTAATAATAAATCAATTCAAAAAGTTTAGGGAAAATAGTGTGAAAGAGTTGAACCATATAATGAAAACACCGGGCATATGTAAGGTAGAAATTGAAAGTTCAAAAAAACCAACTGGCAGAATCTGTGGAAATGAAAGTCACAACACAAGAGATGAAAGACACAATGGAAACATATACAACAGATCTCAAGAGGCAGAAGAAAACACTTAGGAACTGGAGAACAAAACACCTAAAGGCTACACACAAAAGAACAGATAGAGAAAACATTGGAAAAATATGAGCAATGTTTCCAGGAACTTAAGGATGAAATGAAGCATAAGAATGTACATATCATTGGTGTCCCAGAAGGAGAAGAGAAGGGAAAAGGGGAAGAAGAAATAATAGAGGAAATAATCAATGAAAATTCCCCATCACTTATGAGAGACATAAAATTACAGATCCAAGAAGTGCCGTGTACTCCAAACAGAATAGATCTGAATAGGCTTATACCAAGGCACTTAATAATCAGATTATCCAATGTCAAAGACAAAGAGAGAATCCTGAAAGCAGCAAAAGTGATCCATCACATAAAAAGGAAGCTTAATAAGAGTATGTGTGGATCTCTCAGCAGAAACCATGGAGGCAAGAAGGAAGTAGTGTGATATATTTAAGACACTGAAAGAGAAAAACCACCAACCAAGAATCTTATATCCAGCAAAACTGTCCTTCAAATATGAGGGAGAGTTCAAAATATTCTCTGACAAACAGAGAATGAGAGACTTTGTGAACAAGACACCCACCCTACAGGAAATACTAAAGGGAGCACTACAGAGTGATAGAAGAAGACAGTAGTGAGAGGTTTGGAACACAATTTTGGGAGATGATAGCACAGCAATGTAAGTACACTGAACAAAGGTGACTATGAATATGGTTGAAAGAGGAAGGTTAGGATCATGTGGGACATCAGAAGCAAAGAGGAAAGATAAAGACTGGGACTGTGTAACTTAGTGAAACCTAGAGTGTTCAACAATTGTGATAAAATGTACAAATATGTTTTTTCACAAGGGGGAACAAACGTCAATCTAGCAAGATGTTCAAAATAGGGAGGCATTGGGGGGAAAAATACAATCAATGTAAACTAGAGACTATAATTAACAGAATCATTGTATTATGCTTCCTTTAATGTAACAAAGGTGAAATACCAAGGTAAATGCAGATAAGAGGGGGGATATGGGAGGGGTGTGAGACACTTGGCATTGGTGGTGTTGTCTGATGCTTTATTCTACTTTGATTTAAGATTATCTTTCCTTTTGCTACATCCTAGCTGTCCTGTTTTTTCTCTTTCTTTTTTCTTTTTCTTTTGCCTCTCTACCTTCTTTGAGTCTTCACCAGAAGGAAAGTTGGAAGTCAAAAGATGGGAATGTATAAAACTTAATCTTTTGATGGGCAATGCCTGTGATTAACTGTACAAATATTAGAAATCTCTTCCATGAACCAGAACAAATGTATGACAATACAATTAGAAGCTAACAATAGAGGGGCATATAGGGAAAAAATATATACCTATTGCAAACTATATACTACTGTTGGTAGTATTTCAACATTCTTTCATAAACAGTAACAAATGTACTATACCAATACTATGAGTCAACAATGGAGGGGGTTGGTTAGGGATATGGGAGGATTTGAGTTTCCTTTACTTTTTTTTTTCTTTTCTTTGTCTTTATTTCTTGTCTGGAGTAATGAAAGTGTTCTAAAAATTGAACAAAAATTAATTGTGTTGATGGATGCACAGTTCTATGAGGGTACTAGGGGTAATTGATTGTACACTTTGGATCTTTGGATAATTCTATGGTATGTAAACAATCTCAATAAAAATTTAAAAAAAAGATATGCAGACAGTTTTCTGAATAGGAATTACAAATGTCCAAAAAATACATGGAAAATGTTCAGCTTCACTAGCTATTAGGGAGATGCAAATTAAGACCACAATGAGATATCATCTCACAACAATTAGATTGGCTTCCATTAAAAACAAACAGGATACTACAAATGCTAGAGAGGATGCAGACAAATTGGAACTCTTATTCACTGTTGCTGGGAATGTATAATGGCACAGTCTCTCTGGAAGACAGTCTGGCTGTTCCTTAGAAAACTAGATATAGAGTTACCCTTCAATCTAGCAATTTCCCTTCTCATTATATACCAAGAAGATCTGAAAGCAGTGAAACAAACAGATATCTGCATGCCAATATTCGTAACAGCATTATGTACAATTTCTAAGAGATGTAGACAGTCCAAATGTCTTTCAACAGATGAGTGGATAAACCAAATGTGATATATACACATGATGGAATACTACAAAGCAGTAAGAAGGAATGTCTTGAAACATAGGACAACATGGATGAGCCTTGAAGACATAATGCTAGTGAAATAAGCCAGGCACAAAAAGAGAGAGATTGTACGTTACCACTAATGTGAACTCTGTGAAAAATATAAATAAATGGTTTATATTGTAGAATGTAGGGGATCTAGAAACAGATAGCAAATAGTGAAGGGGGAATGTTAATCTAAGAACAGATAAGTTATGGAGGGTAAATTTAATGTTATGGGAATGCTCATGGATGACTATGGTTTGTTAATTTTGGGAGGTGTGGTAGGATCAAGTTCACAGCATTGTAGTTATTTTAGGTTAATTTTTTTTTCTTATTCCTTTGTTTGATTATGGTTTGTTTATTTTCTTGTGGTAGGGTAGGAATATGTTGGAAACAAAGTAGTTATTTTAGGTTAGTTGTTTTTCTTACTCCCTTGTTCAGTTACAGTTTGTTAATTTTCATGAAATATGGTAGGAAGCAATGTAGTTATTTTAGGTTACTTGTTTTTTTCTTTTTCCTTTTCTTTGGTTTTGTTTGAAATGCTTTACTGTTTGTTTCTTAATTTTTTGATAAACTTAAAAAAGAGGGTATGGGATGTTTGGAGTTTTCTTTTTTCTCTTTATTTCTTTCTCTTGAGTAATGCAAATGTTCTAAAAATTATCATGCTGATGAATGTACAACTATTTGTCAATACATTGAGCCATTGATTGAATACTTTGGATGGATTTCATGGTGTGTGAATATATCTTAATAAAATAACATTAAAAAATACAGCTAAATAGCAAGTTACCCTATGATCCAACAATTTCACCTCTTGGTATATACCCAGAAGATCTGAAAGCAGTGATACAACAAGATATTCATACACCAATGTTCATAGCAACATTGTTTACAATTGCCAACAGGTGGAAACAATCCAAATGTCATTCAACAGATGAGTGGATCACAAAATGTGGTATATACACATGATGGAATACTACACAGCAGCAAGGGGGAATGAGGTCATGAATCATATGAAAATATGGATGAACCTTGAAGACATAATGCTGAGGGAAATAAGCCAGGCAAAAAGAGAGATATTGTGTGTTGCCACTAATGTGAACTCTGTGAAAAATGTAAAATAAGTGTCATACTGTAGAATGTAGGAGACCTAGAGGTAGACAGCAACTAGTGAGGGGGGAATGATAATCTAAGAAGAAGAAATAAGTTATTGAGGGTAATATTAATGATATGGGAATGCTCAGGATGACTACAGTTTGTTAATTTTCTTGGGGTATGTTAGGAACATGTTGTAAGCAATGTAGTTACTTTAAGTTGCTTTTCTTATTCCTTTGCTTTGTTGCTTTGTTTTGTTTGAAATTTTTTTTAATTTTTTGATAAATAAAGTTAAAAAAAAATCTGGTGATTGTATTTCTGGGCATTTATCCCAGAGTGATAAAATCTCATGTTTATGAAAATATAGTACATCTTACTGAAGGTAAGAGGGCAGGTAAGGAGGAATGGTGAGTTAACGAACAAAGGGTAGAAGGTTTGTGTCTTGAGTGATGGGAAAATTTTGGTAATGGATGGTGGTGGCCAAAGCACAATATTTTTAATGAGATTAATCCCACTGAATTGTATGCTTAGGAGCAGTTGACATGGGGAAGTATATGTTTATATATATTTGCACAATTAAAAAAAAAAGACTAAAGAGACTTGAATAACTAAATACAATATCTGATACTGGATTGGATCTAACAATGGAAGAGAAAATGCCCGAAATGACATTATTAGGACTATGTAAAAATTGGGATACAAGAAATAAAGCTTTATATCAATGTTAAATTTCTTGTCATTCTTAGCAAATGTACATAGAAGTTTTAAGTAGTCAAGGGAAATGATGTATTCAACCAACTTTCTAAATGTTTGGAAAATTAATAGATAAGTTGATAGATAAATAAAATGAGATGGCAAATGTGAAAAATATTAAAAGCTGGTGGACTGGGTACCTTGGTGGGAGGTATGATAGAGTTCTCCATGGATTTTGTATTATTTTGCATCTGTCCCATTAGTTTAAAATTATTTCAAAATAAAAATTTTACATAGAAAACTTGTGTTTACCCCAAAACATCTATGTACGTTGTGTCAGTTTGAATGTATTATGTTCCCCCAAAACACCATTATCTTTGATGTAATCTTGTGCAGGCAGATGTACCAGTGTTGATTAGATTGTAATTCTTTGAGTGTTTCCATGGAGATGTGACCCACCCAACTGTGGGTGATGACTCTGATTGGATAGTTTCCATGGAGGTGTGACCCCACCCATTCAGGGTGGGTCTGAATTAGTCCACTGGAGCACTATATAAGATCAGACAGAAGGAGAGAGCTTGCTACAGCCAAAAGGGACACTTTGAAGAATGTGCAGGAGCTGAGAGAGGAATTGCAATTTACAGAGACATTTTGGAGACAGCCTTTGAAAGCAGACTTTTACTCCAGAGAAACTAAGAGAGGACAAACACCCCAAGAGCAACTGAGAGTGACATTTTGGAGAGAAGCTGAAGCCTAGAGAGGAATGTCCTGGGAGAAAGCCATTTTGAAACCAGAATTCTGGAGCAGATGCCAGCTACATGCCTTTCCAGCTAACAGGAGTTTTCCAGACACCATTGGCCATCCTCCAGTGAAGGTACCCAATTGTTGATATGTTACCTTGGACACTTTATGGCCTTAAGACTGTAACTGTGTAACCAAATAAACCCCCTTTTATAAAAGCCAATCTATTTCTGGTGTTTTGCATTCTGGCAGCATTAGTAAACTAGAACACCCATTGTCACAGAATTTTTAAGATTGATAAAATGAACATGTTCACATACTATGCAGAAATGATCATAGAATACTATGAAGAGATGACATTTGAAGCTGTTAGAAAAATAACTTCTAGAATACAATTAATTTCAAATTGAAATATTTTACTTAGGATTTGTCTTTTGACAAGAGGAGGACATAATTTTCTAATACAATGGGGCATGGAAGAATGTGGAAAGCAAAACCCTGTGCATATTTTTCTAGGGGGTGGTATAAAAGTAATTCAGCTCTTGCCTGAAGGGCTCTATTTCCTCAATTAGTTATTAGACAAGATTAAGAGGTGAAAGAAGTGGGAGTAAATGTTAGAATAATAGAGAGAAGACTGGATGTAGAGAATGGGGTTTCAAGGTCTAATAGAATATTGTTTTGACTCTTCAGTCCTGGGTTATGGGCACAACATATTCCTAATGCAACACTCTGCTTTATGTGCAGGATTTTATAATTAATCTTCAGGTTAAATGATTCATTCCCACTCTCCCAGCTGCTTCCCAATGGAAATCCTCACTCTAGTTTCCCATACCTATAGCAGTAATGTGTTCAAATGATCTTATTTGCCTCACAACTACTACAAAGAGGAAGATGGAAAAACATGAATGAACACCACAAATGTACCTCTAAACTAAAAATTGTGGCAAAATGAATTGAGCAGGCCTCTCCTGGCAAATTGTTCCTCTGAAACTTGCTCACATGGTTTTAAAAATATTATTTATTAGAATAGATCATAAAAGAGCTAAAATGAAGCACAGGTATTATTCTTACCTCTTTAAATTCTTCCTGGAGGAAATCACAGTAGCATACTGAGTCAGGTTCCGTTTTCCTTCTCTTTATACATAGATTGTGACAGAGACACAGAGAGAGTTTAAGACACACTGCAGACACAGTGACAGGTGGAGATCAATACTCAGACAGTCTAGCTCTAAGCCCCCTGATTATGCTTTGCAGGGTGTGGATATTGTGGACTCCAAGGTGGTGGGCGATGGCTCAGATCTCATGATGAAAAACCTCTCAGGAATGCAGTCCAGCTCCTTAGTGGAAAACAAGCACTGAGATTCTAATTTGTTATTTTTCACTTCCTGGGGTCAATGCTCACTTTCTATAGTAGTAGCCAATGGGAGAAATTCACAAGAATGAAAAACAAAATAGGTTTCTTTACCTATGGAAAGAAGCAACCATCCCCACCCCCAGCACCCTGTAGGAATTCCTAGGCGCGGGTTCCAAGGAGCATATGGTGGAGGAGGGGCCTCTGTCAACCCCTGTGCTTAGGTAGCCCCCCTGCAGGGCCTCTGCCACCCCTGCAGCTCTCTGTGACCTGGGCTGGGAACACTGGCTTGGGTCAGTGACACTTCCAGCTGGAGGTGTGATCCTGGACAGGTCACTCTCCTTGAGCCCCCACCCAAATTCACCAACAAATTGTGGACACCTCCTGACTGGACCGGGCAGAGGGTCGGTCGGATGGAGGAGGGGAAGACCCAGGTGGGCGGTGCCTCCAGGGGGGATCACATTGGAATGCAGAGAGAGGCAATGTGACGCTCAAGGTTGCATCACAATGGGATTGGCCAGAAAGCAGCCGGGTGGGGAAAAGAGCTGGTGTCCCAGGGTGGTCTGAGGAGTCTGGGTCTGGAGCAGAGGCTCCCATACTGTTCCTTCTGCAGATCCTCCTTCCCAAAGCCCTCCCTGTTGATTGTGCTGAGGACTGGACTTCACCCACCTGGGTCACTGGCACTGAGGAATCTGAGGCCTGCTCAGGGGTCAGCCATAGGGACAGAGCGGGGTGCCCCACCCAGCGGGCACCAGAACTGCCTTTTCCGACCCATGATCACTCAGACCACCCTGGGAACTTCTCAGGATTCAGTTTCCCGGACCCTGGTGCTGCCTCCACAGTGAGCTTTGTCCCTGGGGGACCCACAGGGGAGGGGCCCGTGGCTCTGGGGTATCTCGGCCATCCGCAGTGAGTAAAATGCTTCCTCTTCACCCCTGTTGTTGAGAAGGGACCTTTGCCCGTGGCTCCTCTAAGTCTTTTCTGAAATAGTGAGCACTGAACCTTTCTTTTTCTTCATTATTCCCACGTGGTTTATTCTTTCTCCTATACTATTGTAGCAAAACGTATTTTACCAGAGTATCTGTTTCTTGAGGGCATTACCTGCTCAAAATCCTGGCATGCTGTAGGATCTTTTTATGGATTCAGGATTGTTGTGGAGACAATCTTGACAGAGATTTAGAAGAAGGGCAAAAGCATCTAGAATACTGAAATTAATATGCAAAATATTGGAATCTTAAGTTGGATAAGTTGGGGACATGCCGGTTGTGGCTAAGCCATTTGGGATACATAGGGGAAAGAGCAAGTGGCACTCCTATTAATACACTTTTATTAATTTATTAATGATTCATTTTTCCTGCAACACCAACATAGTTTTAAAAAGTTGAGAAATTTACACGTACAGATACTGCAACTCCCAACATTGTTTTAATTTTAACTATGGTTGTTTACTCACAAAACCAAAATTTATTTTACTTTTTACTTTCCTGCCTTTAATGGAAATAAGCTCATCAAAATTTTTGAGATAAAACTTCTTAATTTCTCTTGTTTTTAATTGAGAAAATTGCCACATTGGACAATTTGTCAGGACCCAGTGATGATCTTGAATTATTTTTAAGTAAATACACCGTATTGAAATGTTTTGTGGTTCACTGTGACTGATATTGCTTATAAAATATACAGATAGGTTGATAGATAGCAGCGATACTTGCTCAGCATGATAATGTACTAAATTCTTCTGAATTGTACACTTTAAAATGATTAATTTTATATTTTGTGAATTTTACCTTAAGATAGGTATATGTCACCTTCAAATTTTATGTTAAATTTGCACTAAGTAAAACTGACATATAAGAGAAATCTGTTTTTGAAGAATGCCATATGATGGTGATTTTCAATACCTATTATTGCATACTGCTTACAACTATCAAAAATCTAAACTTGTTAGATTATTTAAGAGCCAAGTCAGTGACTGCTTTTTGTAAAGCATATGTATTCAGTGAAATTAAACTTCTGTTAAAAATTCAAAATATGAAAGCACTTAGTTTAATTTAATTTTCATATTTCCATTTGAAAGGTGAAATTTAGGACATACATAATCTCAATGTTTATGTCTCTTTCCCATAATAATCATACCTTCATCTGGTGATGAATCATCTTCAAGTTCTTTTCTTTTTCCTGTACTTTCAAATTTGAAAATATATTCATATATCTATTAATTGTCACCTTAATGAATTATACTTTCAGTTACTTTTCTCTCACTTGTGGTAAGCAAGGGGATAGGCCTTATAATAACCATTCACCTTCATATATTGTCAGGATTGTTTGTTGAGCTTTATTAACTTCTTTCTCTGGGTTCCCATGACAAGTTTCATAAATATTTGTAAATATTTGCATAGGTATTTGTATCAAGGAGCTTTTATTCCAAAATGCTATTTTTCTTCAAATACCGTATATACATCAGATATACCTAATATATATATATATATTTGATGAATGTTCATTTGTATGCAAAGTGCCCTGATTACATTTGCCCCTATCCCAGATTGGCACTGAAATGTAAATTCCAGCATTCTATAACCCTTAGCATTTCTTCATTTTGCAAATCCATGGCATGACAAAGTCTTACCTCATGCTCCCTCCAGATAGACTCCTGAAGGGGAAAGAGACAGAACATTACCATACTCTTGCCAAGCTTCTCTATTCACGAAAACTGAAACACCCATGTGCAGACTGACAAAAGACAGCCAAGTACAGAATATCTGAACTGAGATCTGAGTCACCTCCTGAGGCCATAGAGCGTGAGCTCTAACAAGATTCCCCAATAGCATGTCTCTGGTTTGGAGTAAGGAGTTATATATTAATAAACAGCTTTCTCCATGGCTTTTAGTCTGGAGCAAAAGACTATTACTCTTCAGTGCATGCAGCAAAGAAACGGGTTCCTGTGAAAAAGTGGAATACAAATATCCTACTGTTTCCACAAACACCACAAAAGCACTGGGGACACCAAAGGCCTAAAGCTATTTACGTACTATTCACACTTCAGCTTAATAATATCCAGACTTTTACAAGGGCAATTACTTTCACAACTTCAGTTGAAGCACTGTTTATTTTTCCATGCCACAATATAGTTTAAATATCTTTTCTTTATATTGACTGTAGGCTGTTTTCAATATTACACCTGTATACCATGATGTTTAGCTGTTTTTATTGATTTGTATTTAGATTCTTCACAGGTCTTTGACGTAACTAATGTCATGATAAACATTCTTAATACTTTTTTTCCTGTTACTATATTTTGAATATAATTATTTAAAGTGATCCCCACTCCCCTGCCTTTCTTACTTCCAGTTGCTCATTGAGTTCAAGTCCTTATCACTTTGAAAACATGTTGTATAGTCACTTCCGTTATCTCAAGTGTTTTCTGATTTCCCTTATGATTTCTTCTGTCACTCATTGGTTGCTTAAGAGTGTTGTTTAATGTCCACATATTTGTGAAGTTTCTGGTTTGCTTTCTGTTATTGATTTCTAGTTTCATTCCATTTTGGTCAAAGGAGATACTTATGATTTCAGTGTTTTTTTAGAAATGTCATGGGGTTACATATGGTCTAACCTAGAGAATGTTAACGTGTAATTGAGAAGAATGTATATTTTGCTGGGTCTAGTTGGTTTTAGGTTTGCAATATCCTCTTTCTGTATTGATCTTCTGTCTACTTTTTCTATCCAATTATGAAAATGGGTAATGATATCTTCAATGATTATTGTGGAAAGAATTCTCCCTTCGATAGTCATATATTTTGGTGTTCTGTTGTTCTGTGCACATGTTTATAATTATAATATCTTGATAGATTGACCCTTTTATAGATACATAATTCTTTATCTCTTTCAGTAGTATCTGACTTAATTTTCTGATATTGCTATAGTCAGCCCAGCTCTTTTTTGCTTACTGTTTGCATGAAGTATTGCTAATTTTTTCACATTCTTCCACTTTCAACTTATTTCTGCCTTTGTAACTAAAGTGGGTCTCATAATTATAGACAATGTTGTATCATCTTCTATCCATTATGCCAATCTTGTGCTAATTAGAGTTTAATCCATTTTCATTTAAAATAATTATGAGGAAGGGCTTATATTGTCCATTTTGCTAGTTCTTTTTGATAAATATTTTTGATTACTTAATTCCTCCATTACTGTCTTCATTTGTGTTTGAGTTTTTGTAGAATAGCATTTTCATTCCCTTCTCATTTCTTTATATATATATATATATATACACATACATATTCTTTCAACTTTTTATTTTAAAATATTTTCCAGCTTCGAGAGCAGTTGCAATAATACGAACTTCATACAGAGAGCTCCAACACACACCACATCCCCAGTACCCATATATACAATTTTAACATTTGCCCACATTTGCTGCATCATTTTAGTTACTCATCTATATATCTATCTTTCATTTTCTAAACGTAGTATTTCCATGTAAATTTCCCTGAAACAAGGCTATTTATTATGAAATCGCCTTTAAGTACAGTTATGAAGTTCAAGAAATTTAATATTGATATAAAGTTTACAGTCTAGGTTCCAGATTTTTTATGTGTCTCACTAACATACTTTCGAGTTTTCTCCTCTGTTATTAGATCCCATCTAGGATCATGTATTGCATTTAATTGTTATTGACTCTTTAGAAGCTCTTCTTTCTTTAACTGCTGAAATATATATAGTAGAAGCTTTCCCATCTCAACCACTCCCAAAGACACATTTCAGTGGGAATAATCATATTTACAATTTGTGCATACCCCCACCACCACCCATTACCAGAATTTTCCCATCACCCCAAAAAGAAACCATAATACCGTTATGCATTATCCCTCTGTTCTCCTCCTATCCCCACCCCTGGCAATGTGTACTCTACTTTCTGTAATCCATGAGTTTGCATATTCTAGCTATTTTATATAAGTGGAATCGCATCTCAATTATTTCTTCAGGTCTGACTTATTTCATTCACATGTCTTCAAGGTTCATCGATGTAGTAGCTTATGTCAGAACTGCATTCCTTTTTAGGGCTGAGTAATATTCCATTGCATATATATATACCACATTTTGTTTATCCATTCACTTATTGATGGACATTTAGGACGCTTCCATCTTTTGGCTATTGTCTTTGTAATGCTGCTATAAACCCTGGTGTACAAATGTTTCTCTGGGTCCCTGCTTCTAATTCTTTGGGGAACATACAGAGAAGTGGGATTGCCAGGTCATATAGTCATTCTATGTTTAACTTTTTGAGGAACTACTAAACTGTTTTCCTTGGCAGCTGTGCCATTCTACACTCTCACCGACAATGTTTGAGGGTTCCTATTTCTTGCTGGGACTTAATATTTTCTTTTATTTCAATAATAGCCTTGCTTGTGGGTGTGAAGTTGTGTCTCACTGTGGTTCTGATTTTATTTCCCTAATGAATTTGATGATTGGCTTTTCCATTGCTACAAAGAAGGCTGTTGGGATTTTGATTGAGATTGCACTGTCTCTAAATTGCTTTTGATAGAATTGATGTCTGAACAATATTTGGTTTTCCTATCTATGAACAGAGATTTCCTATTTTAGGTGTCATTTAATTTCTTTCCTAAATGGTTTGTAGTGTGTCATGTACAAGTCCTTTACATCCATGGTTAAATTGTTCATAGATAGTTGAATATGTTGCTATAGTAAATGGAATATTTTCTTGCTTTCCTCTCTGGATATTCTTTACTAGTAGATAGAGCCACCACTGATTTCTGCATGCTGATATTGTACCTTGCCACTATGCTGAATTCATTGTTTAGTTCTAATACCTTTGTTATGAAATTTGCAGGATTTTCTCTATACAGGAGCATGTCATCTGCAAATAAGGAAAGTTTTACTTCTTCCTTTCCAATTTGGATGCCTTTTATTTCTATTTCATGCAAAATTACCCTGGCTAGTGCTTCCAGTACAGTGCTGAGTAACAGTGATGGCACTGGGTATTCTTGTCTTGTTCCTCAACTTATAGGGAAAATTTTCAGTCTTACACCACTGAGTATGTTGTTAGCTGTGGTTTTTCTTATATGCCTTCTATCATGTTGAGGAAGTTTCCTTCTGTTCTTAGTTTTTTGAGTGTTTTTATCCAGAAGAGGTGATGTGGGTTTTGTGAAATGCGTTTTCAGCATCAATTGAGACAATCATTTTTTTTTCCTTTTTCTGTTAATGTGATGTAGTAAATTAATTGATTTTCTTATGTTGAACTACTCTTGCATACCTGGGACAAATCTCACTTCATCAGGGAGTATAATTCTTTTGATGTGCTAGTATTGTGTTTGAGATTTTTGCAACCATGTCCATAAGGGATGTTGGTCTGTAATTTTCTTTCCCGTGGTATATTTATCTGGCTTTGTGTTAGGGTGATCTTGGCCTCGGGATGAGTTAGGGGATATTCCCTCATCAATTTTTTGGGTGTCTTTGATGCATCATAATTTTTAGTATGTTGAGTTTTCTTTTTCATTCACTGCAAGATATACCCTATTCCCTGTCTGATTTCTTCTTTGAACTATTCATTATTTAAGAATGTGTGATTTATTTCTACGTGTTTTGAATTTTCTAGTGCCTTTCTATTACTGATTTCTAGCTTCATTCCACTGTGGTTGTAGAAGATACATTGTATGATTTCAATATTTTTAATTCATTGAAACTTGTGGTCTATCCTGGATAATGACTGTGTGCACTAGGACAGTTATTCTGCTGTTATTGGTTGAATTGTTCTACTTATGTCTGTTTGGATTTCTTGGCATATATTATCATTTAAGTATTCTATTGCCTTATTGATATTCTGTGTAAATGTTCTATCCATCATTGAAAGTGTTGTGTTGTAGTTTGCTACTGTATTGTAGATTTCTCTTCACATCTGTCAATATTTTACTTCACATATTTTGTAGTTCTGCTGTTGGGTGCATAAATTTATAATTGTTATATCCTCTTTAATTGAGTCTTTGCCAGTTTAAACTATCTTTCTTTCTCCTTGTTACAGTTTTTGACTTAAAGTTTATTTTATCTGTTGTTATATAGCCACTCCAACTATCTTTAAGTTACTAATTCCATGGAATATTTTTTCCATTCTTTTCACTTTCAACTTGTGCCTTTGAATTTAAGGTAAGTGTTTTGTAAACAGTATATATTTAAGATTTTCCTTTTTATCCATTCTGCAATCTCTGCCTTTTGACTGGAGAGTTTAAGTTAATTTACATTTAAGGTAACTACTGATAACGCAGGATGTTTTCTCCCATTTTACTATTTCTTCTTTTTAAGTCATACCATTTTTGACCCTCAGTTTTTCTGCTAATGCCTACTTTCATTTATTTTTATTTCATGTAGTATACAATGTTGTATCCCTTCACATTTTCTTTTATATAAATTTTCAGAAATTTTATTTGTGGTTACTATGGGGCTTAAATTTATTATCTAAATCTGTAACAATCATGTTTGATTTTTTTTCAAATTAAATTCATAGCATATGCACTGTTCCCAACCTCTCTGTCAACCACCTTTTGGTGTTCTTGTTACAAATTATATATTTATTGTACATCCAATACCCTAGATGCATCATTACTTTCTGTGCATTTGTACTTGAAACCTCTAGGAAGTGAAAAGTACAGCTGCAGTTACATACCCAAAATAAAATATAATAGTACCAATATATATAATTACCAATGTGGTTTCCATATGAGAGATATTTATTTATTTTTGCTCCCTTGATCCACTGCCTAGTATCATTTCCTTTAATAATGAACTCCAATTAGCTTCCACTGTTGGTCAGATCTAGTAGTGACATTCCCTCAGCTTTTGTTTATCTGCAAATATCTTAATCTTTTCATTTTTGAAAGACTGTCTCACAAGGTATAAAATCTTTGTTGACAATTATTTTCTTTCAGCACTTTAAATATTTAAACATTTTGCCTTCTTAGCAATAAAAAGCCATTGTTAGCATTGCCTTCTTAGCTTCCATGGCTTCTGATGAAAAGTTAGCACTTAATCTTATTGGGAATCACTGGTATATAGCACGTTGCTTTTATCTTGCAGCTTTCAGAACAAGAACTCTCCTTGTTCTTAGCATTCAACAGTTTGACTACCTCATGTCTGGGTGTGGTTCCAGTCAAGTTTATCCTGTTTGGAGTTTGCTGGAATTCTTTGAATATGTACATTCACATTCTTTGCTCAATTTGGGAATTTTTCTGCCATTATTTCTTCAAATATTCCTTCTGCTCTTTCTCTTTTTTCCTTCTGTGACTTCATAATCCTTATATTGGAAACTTGGTGGTGTCCCACATGTCTCCTAGGTGCTCTACACTTTCTCATTCATTTTACTTTCTGCTCCTCAGCCTGAATCATTTCATTTTCTTCAGGTTCTCATTGGTTCTTCTGTTAGCTCTAATCTGCTTATGAAACCATCTGAATCTTGTTCCGGGCCTGTTCTCATGACCTTAGGAATTCCCTCATTTATAGGGATGTATACCTTCTCTACTCCTTATGGAATAGACTTTTCTGTATCCTGGGTGCTCTACTGCATATATTGAAGCAGGTAATCCTTTGCATCAGTCCTCTTTGATTTGATTGTTTCTTGCACTACTTTAGCTGTGCATAGGCTACTTCTGCCTGCAGGGTATGTTCTGGGCACACATGCCAGAAATGAGTGTCTTGGTATATACTTATTTTAAATGCAAGCATTTAGAGCTATATATTTCCCTTTGAGCACTACTTCTCCTGTATTTCATGAGTGTTGGTGTGTTTTATTTTCATTTTCCTTCATCTTAAGATATTTCCTAATTTTCCTTGTGAGTCTTTTCTTTCACCATTGTTTCTTTAAGGATGTATTTTTTTTTTAAGTTGCATGTATTTTTTTTCAAGCCAAACTGTATCCAGCTTTATTAAAGACAATTTTCATAAACAATCATGGTATTTCGGGCAGGACATGGGCAGACAATCAGTAATAGTACACAACAACTTTCAAACTCCCATTTTCAGTGGACTACCAAAATCAGAAAGCCACATAAAACCCAACGAAGTCTTCATTTGATGCTCTCAACAGGGAAAGTTTAGAATGATTTCACATTTAGCATGTTGTTTGACAACTTTTCACTAGCTCACCCTGACTTTCAGGAAATGAAATGAAAATGGCAGAATTATCAGTTTCAAGATCCACAACCTAAACAAGGACTCACTGCTCTTTTGTAAGATGCCATCTCAGGGGCATCACTGGAATGTCCAAATTGCCTGACATTCTGGTAACCAGTTCTTTTGGATCAGGTCCCAGCAGGTTTAAGGGGGTCAAGTCTATGCTGAAGACTGAGAGAGAGAAGAGGACATAAAAACAAATTTTAATCTTTCCATACAAGGCATTTGTGAAGGTGGCTGTGTGGCAACATTAGGAAATCCCATCTCCTTGGAGTAAAGAGGAAGTCTCTCAAAATTAGAGGGGAAAGATGTTTTCCTCCATATCAATTCAGCTTCAGAGACATTCTATTAGTGACATTTGCCCCTTCCCCAAAAAACAACAATGAATTGCTCTGTGTGCTAACAACATAGCTTAAAAGAAAGTAAAACAAAATTCTGCATTTTTATAAAACTTGAAAAAAATAGTATTTCAAACTGTACAGTCACCAGAGGTACACAGTTATAAACAATGCACACACTTCACTTGGCATCTCCAAAACATTCAGCTTTCTGTGCCCGGTCTGTTTTGGCATCTCCATTTTCTGTAGGGTTATTCCCATCCTTGCCAGTATCGGCTTTCCCCTTTTTCCCTTTGGGTACCTTCTCTCCCTTCTTTGCAGGTGCCTTTTTTTAAAATTCAGTTTTATTGAGATATGTTCACATGCCGTACAATCATCCATGGTGTACAATAAACTGTTCACACTACCATCATATAGTTGTGCATTCATCACCACAATCTATTTTTGAAAATCTTCCTTATACCAGAAAGAATCAGAATAAGAATAAAATATAAAAATAAAAAAGAACACCCAAATCATACCTCCCATCCCACCCTAATTTTCATTTAGTTTTTGTCCCCATTTTTCTACTCATCCATCCATATACTAGATAAAGGGAGTGTGATCCACAAGGTTTTCCCAATCACACTGTCACCCCTTGTAATCTATATTGTTATACAGTCATCAAGATTCAAGGCTACTGGGTTGGAGTTTGGTAGTTTCAGATATTTACTTCTAGCTATTCCAATACATTAAAACCTAAAAAGTGTTATCTATATGGTGCATAAGAATGTCCACCAGAGTGACCTCTTGACTCCATTTGAAATCTCTCAGCCAGTGAAGCTTTATTTTGTTTCATTTCACATCCCCCTTTTGGTCAAGAAGATGTTCTCAATCCCAAGATATCACGTCTAGATTCATCCCCAGGAGTCATATCCTGCATTGCCAGAGAGATTTACACCCCTGGGAGTCAGGTCCCTTGTAGGGGGAGGGCCATGAAGTCATCTGCCAAGGTGGCTTAGTGAGAGAGAGGGCCACATCTAAGCAACAAAGAGGTACTCAGGGGGAGACTCTTAGGCAGAATTACAAACAGGTTTAGCCTCTCCTTTGCAGTAACAAGCTTCATATGGGCAAGCCTTTGCAGCAGCGTTTTTAGGCTTGGGTTCTGGCTTTGGAGGAGCAGGTTTAGCAGATAACCTTGCAGAGCTTCTCTGTGTTTCATCTTTTACCTTGGCTTTACATCCTTTAGCATCCCCTTCAGCCTTTCCCTTTGGCATGGTGGTGATGATGGGGTATGTAGGCACTGGATGCAGGGATGCAGCAGTGTGTGGGCTTTGGTTGGTCCAGGGGTCACTCTCTCTTCTTCACACTGCTCAATTGCATGTAATTTTGCATTTTCCAGTTTCTTTCTATTATTGGTTTCTGGTTTCATTCTGTTATGGTTGGAGAAGATAATTGTTATGGTTTCACTCTTTTGAAATTTATTGAGACCCTTTTTCTACCCTAATGGTCTGTCTTTGGGAATAGTACATATGTACTTGTGAGGAATGTGTTCTGTTTTTGAAAGAATTGTTAATATGTTTTTTAGGTTTAGTTGTTTCATACTATTGCTCAGATTTTATTTTCTTACTGGTCTTTTGTTGGGATAGTTTAGCCATTCTTAAAAGTGGCATATTGCAGTATCTTATTATTAATATAGAACCATCATTTTTTCTCTTGATATCTATCAGTTTGCTTCATATATTTTTAAAATCATTATATCTTTTTGATTAACTGACAGATTTATCAATATATAGTGTCATTCACTGTCTTTTTTAGCAGCATATCAATTAAAGCCTATTTTGCCTGATAATAATTTATCCATCCCTATTTAATTTTTTATGGTTCTAATCAGTGATAATTATTTTTCTTTAAATTCAGTTTTACTGAGGTAAATTCACATACCATACAGTCATTCATGGTGTACACTCAACTGTTCACAGTACGATCATATAGTTATGCATGCATCACCCCAATCTATTTGTGAACATTTTCCTCATACCAGAAAGAATCAGAATAAGAATTTTGAAAAAAGTAAAAAAGAATACCCAAATCATCCCCCATCTCAGCCTGTTTTTCATTTAATTTTTATTCCCATTTTTCTACTTATCCTTCCATACAATAGATAAAGGGTGTGCAATCCCCAAGGCTTTCACAATCACACTGTCACTTTTTGTAAGTGACATCGTTATACACTCATCTTCAAGAGTCAAGACTACTGGGTTGGAGTTTGGTAGTTTCAGGTATTTACTTCTAGCTATTCCAATACATTAAAACCTAAAAAGTGTTATCTATGTAGTGCATAAGGATGTCCATCAGAGTGACCTCTCAACTCCATTTGAAATCTCTTATCCACTGAAGCTTTATTTCATTTCATTTTGCATCCCCCATTTGGTCAAGAAGATGTTCTCAATCCCACGGTGCCAGGTCTATATTCATCCCTGGGAGTCATATCCTACATTGCCAGGGAGTTTCACAGCCCTGGGAGTCAGGTCCCACATAGCGGGGAGGGCAGTGAGTTCACCTGCTGAGGTGGCTAAGTTAGAGAGAGAGAGGGCCACATCTGAGCAACAGAGAGGTACTCAGGGAGACTCTTAGGCACAATTATATGGAAGTTTAGCCTCTCCTTTGCAGTAACAAGCTTCACAGGGGCAAGCCCCAAGACAGAGGGCTCAGCACATCAAGCCATCAGTCCCCATAATTGTGAGAACATCAGCAACAATCCAGGTGAGGAAGCCCAACACTGCTGCATCCCCCCACCAGCTCCTCTGGGTGCTCCCAAATATATATTTTTATTCTCTGCCCAAATCATCCCTATTTAATTTTGATTAAAATTTGGTATATTTTTTCCATCCTTTCACTTTCAACCTACTTGCATGTATGACAGTACACAAACTTATGTGTGTGCATGTGTACATATATATACATATATATAAATATACAGATACAGCTATCACGCTTTATTATACTTTCTGATATGCTCTGCCCATCTACTAGAGAGTTTAAGCCAGTTACACTTAAAATAACTCCTGATAATACATGACTTGGTTCTACAATTTTGTATTTGGTTTTTGTAAGCCTTGCACCATTTTTGCCCCTCAGGTCTTCCAATATTCCATACTTTTGAATTTAGATTATCTGTCACAGTGATCACTTTAGAATCCCTAACAATTTTATTTTTTGCATATCTTTCAGCCATTTTCTTTGATTATTCTGGGGCTTAAATTGTTTAACATTTTAAATTTATAACAATCTCACCCATTTCTTAACTACTTCAATAACACACAAACATGTTCTTATAAACCTCCATTCCCCTTCTCTATATAGTTCTCATCACAAATTACATCTTTTATACTTTGTGGCTCACAAGCCATAGGTCTCCATCTTACATCTTTATATTTTGTGGATCACAAACCATAAGTTTGTCATTATTTTTTATGCATTTACTTTGTAGATACTGTTAAAAGTATAAAATGGATTTACAAACCAAAAATGCAAGAAACTGGCATTTATATTACATTTAGCTTTGATCTGTTGTCCAGTGTACTTTTCATTCGAATTGAAGAACTCTTTTTACCCATCCTTGAATTGCCAGCCCTGTGGTGGCAAACTCCCTCAGCTTTTATTTACCTGGGAATGTCTGAATCTGTCTCACATTTGAAAGTCAACTTTGCTAGATGTAAAATTCTTGATTGGCATTTTTTTTTCAGCAATTTAAATATGTCATCGACTGCTTTCTTGCTTCCATGGTTTCCGAAGAGAAACCCACATTTACTCTTATTGAGGCTCCCTCATACATGGCACAGTTTTTCTTTCTTGCTTCTTTCCAGTTTCTCTCTCTCTGGCATTTGGCAGCTTGATTATAATGTGTCTGGGTGTGAATAACTTTGCATTTTTCATGTCTGGAGTTCAATGAGCTTCTCAAATATGTACATCCATGTCTTTGCTTAAATTTGGGAATTTTTCAGCCAATTTAGAAAAATAATGTTTCTGCCCCTTTCTCTCACTTTTCTCCTTCTGGGACTCCCATAATCGGTATATTGGTATGCATGTTGGTGTCCCTCAAGACTCAGGCCCCCTTCACTTCTTTTTCTCCTACTCAGATGATGTAATTCAATTGTTTTATCTTCAGGCTCACAAGTTATTTCTTCTGTAAGCTTCAATCTGCTGTTTAATCCCTCTAGGGAATTTCTTTATTTCAGATACTGTCATCTTCTCAAGTATTTCTCTTTGATTCTTTGTTATGACTTACAGTTCTTCATTCAAATTGTCTTTTAGTTTATCTATTGTTTTTCTGATTTCCTTTAGTTTTTCATGTTTTCCTTTAGCTCTTTGAGCATACATAACATTACATATATGTATGTATGTAATACATATAAAGCATATATACATATACATGTATATATATGTATATGTATATATTATAGGTATACATGTATATGTGTAATCAAGAGACACAGACTGGGTAAATGGATAAAAACATATGACAATCTATATATTGTCTACAAGAGACTCACTTTAAACCCAAGGACACAAATAGGGTGAAAGTGAAAGTCTGGAAAAAGATATTCCATGCAAATCATATCCATAATGAGTGGGGTTAGCTATAGTAATATCAGACAAAAAAGACTATTTTTCAAAATTCAATTTTATTTAAATATGTTCACATACCATACAATCATCCATGGTGTACAATCAATTGTTCACAGTACATTAGATAGTTGTGCATTCATCAGCATAGTTTTTGAACATTTTCATTACCACACACAAAAAAGAATAAGAATAAATGTTAAAGTATAAAAGAACACCCAAAGCATCCCATACACCCCATCCCTCCTTATTATTCATTTACTTTTTGTCCTTATTTTTCTATTCATCTGTCCATACACTGTATAAAGGGTGTGGGAGCCACAAAGTTTTTACAATCATATGTTCACACAGTGTAAGCTATATGGTATATAATTTTGTCTTCAAGAGTAAAGGCTACTGGGTTGCAGTTCAACAGTTTCAGGTATTTCCTCCTGGCATTGCATTGATTGTATTTTTCCTTATACTATCCCATTGTTAACACCTTGCAATGTTGGCATTCACTTGTTCTCTTTCATGTAAAAACATTCTTACTTATACATTTAATCACCTTCATTGTCAACTCTAGGTTTTGCTAAGTTATACAGTCCCAGTCCTTAACCTCTGTCTTGTCTTCTAGTGTTGCACATACCCCTACTCTTTCTCTGTCAACCATACTCTCATTTGGCTTTGTTCACTGTACTTACAGTATTGTGCTACCATCATTTCTGGATTTATACAATCAATCCTGTTGAACATTTCTTACTCCTTCAGCATCAAATGTCCATTCTCTACCATCTTTCTATATCCTGATAACTTCTGTTCTCAACTTTAATTCTCAAAGTTTACTCATTACTTTTAGTTCATATTAGTGTTTCTCTCTTCCTTTCTCACTCCCTACCCCCTCTCTTTCTCTCTTTCCCCTTATTGATAACCTTCATTTCTACACTCTTCTCCAAGCTTCTCTCTTCTGTCTTTTCCTATCTGCATATGAGGCTGCCTTTAGTATTTCCTGTAGAGCAGGTCTCTTATTCAAAAACTTTCTCAGTGTCTGTTTGTCTGAAAATATTTTAAAGTCTCCCTCATTTTTAAAGGACTGTTTTGTTGGATATAGAATACTTGGTTGGCTGTTTTTCTCTTTCAGTATCTGTGCTGGTTTGCATATTTATGTCTGCCAGAAAAAGCCATATTCTTCAATGCATTCTTGTGGGGGCAGACATATTAGTGTGGATTGGGTTGGAACCTATTGGTTCAGTGTCCATGGAGATGTGACCCACCCAACTGTATATGATAACCCTGATAATTTCCATGGAGGCATGGCCCCACCCATTCAGTGTGGGCGTTCTTTAGTTTTCTGGAGCACTATGTAAGTTCAGACAGAAGGAGCTCATAGTTGTCTGGAACTGAGACAGACTGTTTGAAGATGGCCATTGGAAGCTGATGCAGACATTTTGGAGAATGCCATTTTGAAACACAACCTGGGAGTGAGAAGAAATCGGCCATGTGCCTTCCCAGCTAACAGAAGTTTTCCAGATGCCAATGGCCTTTCTCCAATGAAGGTATCCTTTGTTAGTGGACTTTATGGCCCTAAGACTGTAACTTTGTAAACAAATACACCCTTTTTTATAAAAGTCTATCCATTTCTGGTGTTTTACATTCTAGCTGCATTAGCAAACTAGAACAGATTTTGGTACCAGGAGTGGGGTGCTGGTGCTGCTGTGTTTGCAAATACCAAACATGTTGGAACAACTTTTTAAATGGATAAGGGGAAGACTCGAAGAATTGTGAGGCACTTCATAGCAAAGGCCTAAATTGCCTTGATGAGACTGTTTGTGGCTATATGAACTCTAAAGATACTTCTGTTGGGGCCTAGAGCAGAAATGATGAATGTGTTGTTACAGGCTTGAAGAAGGGTGATCCTTGTTTTAAAGTGGCAGAGAATTTGGCAAAATTGTGTCCTGGTGTCAGAAGGAAGGCAGAATTTGAAAGCAACAACCTGGGATACTTAGCTGAGGAGCTCTCCAGACTACATGTGGAGGATGTATGCTAGCTTCTGCTTGCAGCTTATAGTAAAATGCAAGTGGAGAGAGATAAACATAGAACTGAACTTTTGGGTTCAAAGAAACCAGAAACTGACGGTTTGGAAATTCCAGGCTTACAGGGGGTGGAACCCCAGAAACTATAGCCCCATGTGAGGATTTAACCAAACATGGAACCCAGCCACTGTTTCAGTACAAGCCAAGATTGGAGAAGGAGTTAAGCAGAAAGGATTTGTGGAAAGTCCTATTGTCTGATGACTTTGACCACTGTGTACTTCATGTGAAGCCAAGAGAATTTTTGTGAGATCTTTATAGATGGAGATGCTGCCAGTCTGGACTGGAGGAGACAGACAAGGAACAAGTTGAGGAAAAATTTCTTCAAAGACAGAGCCATGGAGGTTGAGTTCTGTAATCAGGAGGTCTCAGGCTGGGAGAGCGGAGTGGCCCACATGCATGGGAAGGGTGAGCTTGCCCCAGAGGTCAAGAGTGAGCCTTCTGCCTCAATGCTCAGGAAGAGTTCTTCCACTCCAGATCCCAAAGAGGGTGGAGCACATTCCCAGGGGAATGGGGAGAGCCTGGCCACCACCCTACTATTCTGAAGGGGTTGACTATGTGCCCTGGAGTTGGAGGAGAATCCAGGTGATGCCCTGATATTTGAGGAAGGTGGGGTTGAGAAGGTTGTCTCCCCAATGTATGGATATGTTGGAGCACTCACCTGAGTATTTGGAGAGAAAAGGGCTCTCATGAAAGCCTTTGGAAAGGGTTGGACTCCCACTCTCTCAAACCCCAAGGATACAAAGTCATTCTGTTTATGACTTTCAGACTTTGAAATCTAATGTAGTTTGTCCTGCAGGTTTTGGGAATTGTTTTGGTCCCTTAAACCCTGTTTTCCTTTCAGTTTCTCCTTATGGCAATGGGAATGTTTACCCTATGACTGTCCATCCTTTGTATATTGAAAGCAGATAACTTGTTCTAAGTTTCACAGATACAGAGCAAGAGGGTAATTCTGCTTTTGGACAGACCATGCTTGTAACTGATTTCGATGGGATCTTGTATTTACCTATTGTTACTGAAATGATTTAAGTTTTTGTGATATTGTAATGTGGTGAATGTATTTTGTATTTGGAAAGAATATGTTTTTCTGGTGTCCAGTGGATGGAATGTGCCAGCTTGTGTATTTATGTCCCCCAGAAAAAGCCATATTCTTTAATGCATCCTTGTGGGGGCAGACATTTCAGTGAGGATTGGGTTGGAACATATTGGCTCAGTGCCCATGGAGATGTGACCCACCCAACTGTAGGTGATAGCTCTGATTAGATAATTTCCATGGAAGTGTGGCCCTGCCCATTCAGATGGGCCTTGTTTAGTTTACTGGAACACTATATAAGCTCAGACAGAAGGAGCTCGTAGCTGGCTGGAGCTGAGACAGACTTTTGGAAGACAGCTGCTGGAAGCTGATGAAGACATTTTGGAGAATGCTATTTTGAAACACAACCTGGGAGCAAGCAGATGCCAGCCATGTGCCTTCCCAGCTAACAGAGGTTTTCCAGATGCCAATGACCCTTTTCCAGTGAATGTACCCTTTGTTGATGGACACTTTATGGCCTTAAGACTGTAACTTTGTCACCAAATAAACCCCCTTTTATAGTAGTCATCCATTTCTAGTGTTTTGCATTCTGGCAGCATTAGCAAACTAGAACTGTATCTTAAATATATCATATGATTTATCTCCTCCATGGATTCTATGGAGAAATCCATATATACAACCTGATCAGTGTCTTGGAGTAGGTCTATTCAGATCTATCTTCTTGGGGTATACTGGACTTTGTGGAAATTTTGTGAAATTTTTGTCTTTCATAAGAGTAGTGAGGAATTTCCAATGATTATTTCTTCCATTAGATTTTCTGCTCCTTTTTGCATCTCTTCTCTTTCTGGGACACCCATAACATGTATATTTGTGCACTTCATGTTGTTATTCAGTTCCCTAAGACCCTGCTCATACTTTTCCTTTTTTTCCCTATCTGTTCTTTTGTGTGTATGATTTCAGCTGTCTTGCCTTCTAGTCAACTGATCTTTCTTCTGCCTCCTCAAATCTAGTGTTGTAAGTCCATTGTGTTTTTAATGCAATTTTATTGAGATATAGTCACATTACAATCATTCATTACATTCATTACAGTCATTTGTTCACAGTATTGTCATACACTTGTGCATTCATCACCAAAATCAGACTTTGAACATTTTCGTTATCAAAAAAGTAAAATACATATTAACATAAAAAACATCCAAAACATCCCATTCCCCTCCTCCCCATTGTTCATTTACTTTTTAAATACAGTTTAATTGAGATATATTCACACACCCTACAGTCATCCACAGAGTATCACCAATTATTCACAGCACAATCAATTCTATTCACAGAACAGAAATTGATTCTGTTCATCATGAGAATAAATTTTTGTACTTTTGCCTTACTCAAAAATAAAAATAAAACCAAAAAAGAACACCTAAATCTTTCCATCTCCTCTATCTCTCCCTAATCTTCATCTAATTTTTGTTCCCATTTTTCACTCTTCTGTCCATACACTGGATAAAGGGAGCACAAGACCACAAGGTTTTCATAATCACACAGTCACACCATGCAAGCTATATAGTCATACAATTGACTTCAAGAATCAAGGTCACTGTGTTGCAGTTTGACAGCTTCAGATACTTCCCTTTGGCCATTCTAATAAATTAAATACTAAAAAGTAATATATATATATATATATATATATATATATATATATATATATAGAGAGAGAGAGAGAGAGAGAGAGAGAGAAAGAAAGAAAGAGAGAGATTGAGAGAGAGAGAGCACATAAGAATACCTTCCAGAGTGACCTCTTGATTCCATTTGAAATCTCTCAGCCACTGGAACCTTATTTTGCTTCATCTGTCTTCCCCCTTTTGGTCAAGAAGATCCCCTCAATCCTGCAGTGCAGATCCAGGCTCATCTGAGGAGTCATTTCCCATGTTGCCAGGGGGATTTACACTCCTGGGTGTCATGTCCCATGTAGTGGGGAGGGTAGTGAGTTCACCTGCTGAATGGGTTTAGAGAGAGAGGGGGCCACATCTGAGCAACACAGACGCTCTCTGGGATGGAGGAAACTCCCTTGCAGCAACTAGCCTCACAAGACAAAGCCCCCAGATTTAGGGCTCAGCCCATTAAATCGGCAGTCCTCAAAATTTGTGGGAAAATCAGCAGTAACACGGGTGGGTAGTCCAACATTTCCACATTTCTACACAGTTCCTTGGGGGCCCCTGCAAATATGCTTTTGCCCATATCACCCTAGGATGTATGGAGATTTCTTTATATCCTTCATCTCTTTTGTCACATTTTCCTTCAGCTTGTTGATTTGATTTAGAAGATTTGTTTGAACATCTTTATTTATTTGTTTCGACCCCTGTATCTTCATTGAAGTGTTAGTTTGTTCCTTGGGCTGGTCCATATTTTCATGTTTCCTCATATGGCTCACTATTTTTACCTATCCAGGCATCTGATTTTCTTAATGACTTTATTCTGGAGCTCATTTTCACTCTGTAACCTAGGGTTTTCTTGTATATTGGCTTTGTTGTCTATCTGTTCTTTGGTGTTCAGTTAAACTTATTCTAGAACTCTAAAATAGCTTCTCCTTTGTTGATTGGAATTTTTCAGCTCTTGTTTTTCTGGTTCTTGCTCTGCCTCTGTGTAACTTTTTTTGTGACAGTGTCTAACCAGATATGATGGACCCCAGTCAGATTTTCCCAGTCCAAACAGGCCTAGTTCTCAGGAGGAGGGTGTAATCCATGTGAAGTTTTCCTGAAAATGAGACCCCACAGCCTGTCAGACCCTCCTGTGAAACCTCTTGACTCTCTGCTTTTCCTATCCTGTCCATCAGGTGGCACTAGTCAGCCCACAGCTGCCTACCAATGTAAAGAGGTGTAGTGCCTTTAATTCTCAGGAGCCTTTGTCCTTGCCAGGGGTGTGGCTTACTCAAGCCCTTCCTGTTATCAAGCCCCTGGTTCTGAGTTCTCTGATGAAGATCCACTACTTGAGCTGTGCACTGCCCCCTCTATCTTGGGGGAAGTTATGCCCTTTTGGAATCATCTTCCCCACTAGACTCGTTGTTTTGTCTCTCAGACCTATTTTAACCCTGCTCTTACCTGCGTCCAGCTGCCAATTGCAAATATCTAAGGCTTTCTGTAATGAGCTAGTTAGAAAAGCTTTTTTTGGAGGGGGTAGTTTCTATTTTATGTTAAAAATACTGTGCTGTCATTTTTTTCATAAATTGGATAGGCCATTTAACAAAAAAGTTACACAGAGGCAGAGCAAGAACCAGAAAAACAAGAGCTGAAAAATTCTGACCAACTAAGAGTTCATAAGAATGATGAAGACCAGAAAGTTCATAAGAAGGGTGGATACCATAAAAAGCTTTATTTCTACTTCTAATGCTATAGTAGATACCACTGTATCATGAGTGAAGTCCTTTTTTGTTGTTAGTTACTGAAACCCTCAAATTTCACCCAAACACACATTTTGATGCACATTTATTGACTGTTTATTTCCCAAGCATTATACCAAGAACTGTGTTTTACACTCACAACAGATCCTAAAAGTATGTTCTCTGGTATCCCTGTTATGAATTGGGAGACAGGGTTTCAATAAGTTGCCCAAGAGCACATAGTTGGTGAATTGGTAGAAGTAAGACTAAGTCTGAACATGTCTGAAGCAAAGACTCCTGTTTTTAACCTCTGTGTTAATGTTTTAACCACTGCTTTTACTTCCAGGCTCCATTATTGAAGAAGGAGTGAGTAATAAAGAAGAAATGAGGAAGGCTAGGGGCATGTATGATACCAGAAAGAATGATAGAGAATAAAATCTGGGACTGTGTAATTTAGTGAAGCCTGAGTGGTGATTGATGGTGGAGAGTGAAGAGTGGTCAGTGATGGTGATTGTGTACTAATATAAAAATGTTTTTACATGAAGGGGAACAAATGAATGTCAACATTGCAAGGTGTTGAAAACTGGATGGTATAAGGGAAAATACAGTTAATGCAAACTGGAGTCTATAGTTAACAGTAACATTGTAATATGTTTCCATTAATTGTAACAAAAGCAATATGCCTCATTGTTTTGAAGGCTAGAAGTTTAAACTCAAGGTATGGACAAAGCCAAGCTTTCTGTCAACAGCATTTCTGGTGATGGCAGACCTCTGTCTCATGGGAATCTCTCTCTCTTCTCTGAGTTCTATGTCTGGGGCTTTGCTTCTCATCTCCATGTTCAATTTTCTTTGTTTATAAACAATGGCCGCATTGGATTCAGGCCCAAATTCATTTAGTTCTGCCAAAGGATCTTCAAGGATCCTATTCACAAGTGAGTCCACCTGACTCAGCTTAACATATTCAAAGATGCCCATTTTCAAATGGATTCACACCCACATGAATGTTGATTAAGACTTGAACATGTTCTCCATGTGTACAGGATTCAATCTGCAACACACATGGAGACAAAATACAACAAATAAAATGAAACATCATTCCCTGTCCTTGCCCATTAGCTGTGTTGGAATATTCCTTTATGCTTAGCCAGGCCAGTTACACCATTGCCTTTGTCTTCACTTCATGATATTCTGAAACTTAATTATCAGTCAGACGTGGCAAGATAGGGTCTTTACAGTGAGCTATAATTTACAATTAACAACAAATTATACATTGAGTGGATCTTGTTAGCTCTTACTAATAGTCCTAGCATGCTTTAGGCACTATTCTTATTAAAGGGGTTTTGTGGCATTTCAGAAACCAAAATAGTCACCCTCATGAGGAAAGAGGTTTTAAGGAATCAGTAAATTCCCCAGTTGGAATCAATCTACTGGCTGATAATGAAATTATTTCACCATGGACCAAAAAACTCACAAAGTAAAATATTTAAATGTGAAAGGGAAAAGAAAATGGTCTAAAATATATCATAAATTAACCTACTTTAACAGCTCTTTTTTAAAAAAAAAATTAATTTCTTTTTATTTTGAAATAATTTCAAATTTACAGGACATTTGCAAAAATAATACAAAACCAGCATGGAGAACTCCAACACATCTTCTGCCCAATAATCAGTATTTTTTGAATGAATGAATGAGTCAATTCCACAAAAGTACTTTGTTCACAGCAGTGACAGCTAGTGTCAATGGCAGATGCACCAGACACCTTCCCCTGTGCTAAATGCTTTCTCTACATTCTCCATTGACAAGGAGAATAGCAGAGTATTGTACTTCACACATGGGTTCTGGTGTCAGATTGCCTGGCTTCAAATATGTGGTCTACTTATTAGCTTTATAATCCTGAGCTAGCTCCTTAGCCTCTTTGAGCCTCTGCTTCCTCATCTATCAACTGGGTGATTATATTCCCTCCTCCTGGGTTACAGTGAGGGGTCAGCATGGCCATGCACAGAAAACACCATGGCACCTGGCCCAGAGGGAACCCTTCATAAATGTTAGCTTTAAATGTTAATAATTCCCACAGCAACCTAAAAATTTTTATTCTATCATACCAGTTTTGCAGATGAGGAAATTGAAGTTGAGAATGATTATGCAGATGAGGAAATTGAAGCTGAGAGTGATCAAATGAGTTATTGGGGGCCACACATTAGAAAGGGGTGGCTCTGGGGACTGCAAGCCCACTCAGGTAACCCCTCTGCTCTATATAAATATAAGGGGTCATTTTTATTGGTGATAAGGGCTCAGACTCTGCCTGCTCAGCTCCATTCATGAAAGGATGATGCAGCTCCTGTGGCCCCCGAACATCTCTGAGATCAGGATGAGTTTTGCAGGGGTCTTCTCTCATATTTGTGTCTTTCCTTTCCCTGCCCACTTGCAAGTTCAACCCTTTCATAGCCAGTCTTAATGAGGGGACTTGGTTTGTGATCTTGGGTTTGACAGCTCAAAGGCAGAGAATTTCCTGCTTAGAAGATATATTTTAAGAAAGGTAAGGGGGAAAATCAGCATTCTGGGCTATAACAGATCTTTTTAAAACAAGGAAATTTTTAGGGACTTACAACCATGGTGATAATGTTTAACACATTATTTAAATATTTCATGTTAGCTCATCTGGAACTGGGGGATGCTGCCAAGATTCCTCTTATTTAAGTGTTAAAGTTACTAATATACCAAGCTCCATTATCTCTACCCAAAATTTTACCATATGTATATTGAAAAACATCTTACTTCTTGATCATCTATTTTGGGCAAAATTTTTTGATGGCTTTAAATATGAAGAATACTTTAAAGCTCAGAATACAAAGAATGCGTATTGCTTCATGTACTTTTTTCTTAGAGAAAGGCAAACTGTTTATGTTAAATTTCTAATTGTGGTTATATAGTCAAGTATTTTTCTTTTTAAAAAGTTATGTTATGTTTTCCTAAAGAAATTTGTCCCTTTCAAAAGGATAATTTCTGTAGATGAGTGATTGGATATTTTCTGAGGTGCAACAATAATACTATTCCAAGAAAATGTTATAAACTAAAACAATGAAATATTTTATGTAGATAGTAGGAGTGGATCAGAATACATCTGCTTTCTGGGTAAAACTTAAGAAAGTTTACTATTTCTTATTTGGTAAGTGGATTTTAAGCCAACTCTAGCAAATAAAACTTCCTTATTTTAGGTGGAAGACCTTAATTAAAGGACCATATGTTTTCATTATTTTAATA
This sequence comes from Choloepus didactylus, assembly GCF_015220235.1. Classification (NCBI taxonomy): domain Eukaryota; kingdom Metazoa; phylum Chordata; class Mammalia; order Pilosa; family Megalonychidae; genus Choloepus; species Choloepus didactylus. The sequence goes on from NW_023637579.1 coordinate 831,628, forward strand.
CTATAAGGAAAGTAAAAAGTTGAGTGATAGTCCAAGTGTTCAAGAAGATTTTCTCAATTCCATGATGCCATGTCCAGGCTCATCCCCAGGAATCGTGTCTCATGTTGCCAGGAAGATTGATACCATTGGGAGTCAAGTTCCTCCTAGTGGGGAGGGCATTGAGTGCCCCTGCCATGTGGGCATGGGGGGGGGCCCACAGCTGAGCCACAAAGAGGTTCACTGGCGGAGACTCATAGGCACAATTACGTAGGCTCAGCCTCTCCTTTGCAGTAAGAAGCTTCACAAGGACACACCCTAAGATCAAGGGCTTATCCTACTAAACTGTCAGTTCTCAACATTTGTGAGAATACCAGCAACAACCCAAGTGGGGAAGTCCAACATTTATGCATTCTTCCCCAGTTCCCCAGGGGTCCTTGTGACTATATCCCCATTCTCTGCCCAAATTACTTTAGGATGAACATGACACAGGGGTGTAAATCTCCCAGGCAACATGGGACATGACTCCCAGGGATGAGCCTGTTCTTGACAAAAAGGGGGAAGAGAAATAATAAAAACAAACTTTCAGTGGCTGAGAGATTTCAAATGGAGTTGAGAAGGCATTCTAGAGGTTATTCTTGTGTGTTATATAGAAATTCCTTGTTGGCTTTTAGTGTATTGAAATAGCTAAAAGGAAGTACCTGAAACTGTTGAACTGCAACCCAGTAGCCTTGATCTTTGAAGATGACTGTGTAACTATAAAGCTTACACAGGGACCTTGTGATTGTGAAAATTGTGTCCCACACTCCCTTTATACAGTGTATGGTCAGATAAGTAGAGAAATGGGGACAAAAAATAAATTAATAATAGGGGGCATGCTTTGGGTGTTCTTTTATATTTTTATTTTTATTCTTTTTCTGGAGTAATGAAAATGTTCAAAAATTGACTGTGGTGATGAATGCACAACTATATGATGGTGCTGTGAACACTTGGTTGTTCATTGTTGATTGTATGGTATGTGAATATATCTCAATAAAACTGAATTAAGAAAAAAATGAATGCATGCAATGTAATCTTGGGGTTACACACAAGAACAGTTAAAATATTTTAAAATTGTTAAGTCTAGGAAGTATGGCTGGGAATGTTGAGAATAGGACAGATTCTTATTCATCATTCTAAGCTTGGCTTTATTATTCAGTATTTTAAATGAAGAGCATTTGATTTTGAACCTATACCAAAATCAAGGAAAAACTTCAGGAGTCTGGGGGACTTGGTAATAAGGTCAGGGTACCTGAAATATTACAGTCTAGGTGAAGTCCCTGAGATAACCTTTCTTTACAATATGTTTGGATATGAACTGACTGAGGCAGTGAAAGAATCTTCATTTTTCTGCCCTGGTTTTAAGCATGGTGAAACGGGACATTGGAATGAATTCTGAAGCATGCTGCTCATTCTTCAATGTACATATCCATCCCCTGGGACCTTGTTAAAATGCAGATCCTACTCTGGTAGGTCTAGGGTGGAGACTTTGATTCTGCTTTTCTGCCAATGTCTCCAATATGCTTCTACTGCTGGTCCACTTACCCCACACTATGAGTTCTCAGACCCTGTTTGGGGTCTCAGCACTTTAGAGAAATTGTTCTCAAAAATTGCATGTATTTTTAATAAGAAAATTATTTTCATATATATTAATCCACACTGATATTTCTCACGTTTTTCTATGGCATTTGCAACCATATTCAGACCAAAGAAAATCCAAATAGCAAATTAATGAAAGTGAAACTTTTGAATTCCACTCAAATATAAATTTCAGTTCTTACTGAGAAGGTGCCTAAAGTTATAGTTCACTGTGGTGGGTATTTAAAATTTAACTCTTCCCCATTTTTTCTCATTGGACTCTGATATGTTTTAAACTGTCTTCATGTAAGTTGAGTACACTTGAGAGTCTCTTTATCTCCACCTCAGCAAGTCCACTGAATATCTCTTCATCCTACAAAGATTCCTCAATAAATTCTGATTCCCTCCTACCAGAATCTTTGTCCTAGTCTCCTTGCTCACAATATTCACCTGGATTTCTCTGGATCCACCTTCTAGATATTTTCAAGCTCTTTCTGAAACCTTAAATATTGGGAAACTCAGGCCTCAGTCCCAGCCTTCCTTTTTTTCTCCCTCTCTACCTAGGCAATATTTTCCATTCCTTTGACCTCAGATACCATCTATTTGTTTATAATACTTAAATTTTCTAGTTTAACTCTTATATCTGATTCCCAAACTGAACATGAAATTCTCTTTAGGATATTTCAGTTTCCTCTTCAGTAATGTAGACGGACTCAACACCTTCTGAAAGCTCCTCATCTTTAATAATTCAAACTTTAGTAAGGGATCTAACCTGTGACCCAATGCCTGCAGTAAAGAAACATCAGAACAATTCTTTGTAGAAAACATCTTGCATTTGTAAGAGAGTTTTCTATCTCCCAAAATGAAATAGTTCTGGATTGTGTACTCCAAGCATCCTTGGATATTTCCCTTTAAATGATCTCTTCTAATGTAGTTATTAAATGCCACACTTCCAGGCTACCTATATGCTTTACTTGCTAGTATAACTTCATGCCCTTGCACAGGCCCAGTTCAAAATTGACCTTCAACATCAACATATACACATTTGTAACAAAAAAAAAAACATGACTTGCCTCAAGAGTGTTGTAGTGTAACCAGGCTGAAATCTCTTAAGACCATACAAGAAAATCATGAAAATGGAGTCATTGATTACCACAATACATGCTAACAAAATAATACAGATGTTAAAGTAATTTTTTGTCCCTTTCTAAAACTCAGTGCTCTTTTTAAATCTCAGAGCATTGAGTTTTAGAAAAGGACAAAAAATTACTTTAAAATCAAATGTCCATATCAAAAATGAGAATACATTGCTTGATTTTGCTTCTGAAATATTTTTTGTTCTATATCTCAATATATGTATAAAGGCCTTCATACTTTTAATTTAAGAAAATAGTCAATGCTGGATGTTGAAGGATGCTGATGAAGGCAGCAAAACATTTTTCATATGATTAATCCCATTGAATTTTGTGCTGGGGAGTTGATGAGACTGGAAACTTTGTTTTATGTGTTTCAGCAAATAAAAAAGAGAGAGAAACTAAATAGACAATGACATTTAAAGGCAATACATGATCCTGGACTGAATCTGATTTAAAAAAAAGTAGTGAACATTCAATTCATAAGAAAATCAATAATGAAACTAGATTCTTTGTTCTGAGAATCTTAATATTTTGACATTTATTTGGTTTTACAGTCCTTAGCACCCTGGTCACATCTGACATGAAGAGAGAAGTTATGGTTTTTCCTTTGTTCAGTAGTAAAATACATACACTTAAAAGTAGTGAAAGTATTTCTCTTTGAATATTTACTTTCAGTACAAACATTTCTACTTGAATAGGTATGCTGAATGTTGGTAGATTAGAAGTTCTCCTAGAAACAGAGTAATAGGGACCTTCTTTATCTATAGATTCTCTTGAGTACTTGTTTCAGCACATCCAAGTTCACAAAGCATAAGACTTCTGGGAATAGATATGAAAATTGATTTTGGGACTTTCAGAAGGAGTTAAGGACACAATCTATTTTCTTTGATTGCATCTGCATGATTTATATAACTTGACGGTAAAGATGGTCTTGAAGGCTTGCCTTGATTAGATGTATCTTCACTATTATCTGAATTAAAAAGGGTATGTTTTTTTAGGTTATAGGACTGATGACTCTGCTAACATTAAAAGACAGCCTCCATGAAACTGGTACTTTTTCTAGAGGGGGGAAAGACTCTGAGCACTGCAAGATGGTAAAAGCATCATCAATATGTTTTGGATTCCTTGCATTTTTGGACTGTTTGTGTTCTGTTGAGTAAGGAAAAAAAATTTAACCACAAGGAACAGTGCTTATTTTGTAAATGACTTGTTAATCAGAATGTAACTGTTGGATTTTACTGCAGGCATTTAGGCCCAGGCCATCTGGAGTCAGATAAGCTTGCCTATAATTTTCCAGGGAATAGTTTTGTGAAGCTATACCAGTAGGAGACACAGATAGCTAAACAAATAAACAAATAAATGTAACAACTTTTGTGAGTGACCTGAAGGAAAGGAACTCTGTTTTTAGACCTGGCTTAACATCATGTTCTGTGTAGGGTCATGGAAAGGCAAGTAATTGGAGTCCCCTCCTTTTGGAGAGAGATGTGGTAAATACTCAAAAGGACATGAGAAATACTGTTTTCAGTAAGTTTATGTTGAAATAAGAAGTGTAGATTATGCTAGACAGTAAACATCAGATCAGTTAGAGGCTGATGTTTGGGTAGTGGATTCAGTTCTATGAAAGTTCCCATGTGATAAGAGAACTTGGGGAAGGGGCAAAATTGTGTGAATAAACTATAAGAAAAGTTTGACAATTGATCTGGGACTCTGACTATTGAAATGAGAGGTGGCATGCCAGGCAAATCCTAGGTGTAAGCCTTAAGGAATTTGAACCTGGGAGATAGGCAGAAAAAATTCAAACTCTGGTCATGTCTTTTCAGTCATATCATTTTCTAACATCACTGAGATGTCTAAACCTTTGTTCGTTTCCTCTGTTGAATATATAAACCAAACTTAATCAGTAGGTTTACCCTGAGGATTAAATAAATGTAAACCTACAAGCATATTTAATACAACCATTGTTTATTTGGACTCAGGTAAAATTGGTTAAGTTAATCTTACTTTTCTGTCTGACAAAATCATGTGCCTCAAAATTATTAGGTAATTATTATTAGTGTTTTATTGGAGAATTTAGAGTATAGAATAACTTTCACACCAATAAATTATGTAATGCATGGGTGTTTAGCTGAGAATGATTAATATAGGATAATATTTCAATTGCCACTTTACTAAAATATCATATAGAGAAAACGGATTTTCACCCAAATCATTCTACATTATATGAGCCTCCTAATCCTGTGCAGATTTTGAGACATTATGACCCATGTACTTCTACTTTTTTTATGAATTGCTTTTTCAATGCAATTTTTTGAGATATATTCACATAACATCCAATCCTCCAAAGTGTATAGTTGTTCATAGCATCATCATATAGTTGTGCATTCATCACTACAATCTTTTAATATTTTATTACTCCAAAAAGTAAATTAAAATTAAAATAAAAAAGAGCATCCAAAACATTCCCTTCCCCTCCTCCCCCATTGTCCATTCACTTATTCATTATTTAACACTCATTCACTGTTTTTTTAACTATATCAAAAAATTGAAAAAAAAAAAAAAACCAGCATTTCCCACAAAACCAAAACTAAGGAATAAGAAAAAACAAATAACCTAAAATAACTACATTGCTTCCAACATATTCCTACCATAACCCAAGAAAATTAGAAAACCATAACTGAGCAAAGGAATAAAAAAAAAACAAATTGACCTAAAATAACTACATTGCTGCCAACTTGTTCCTACCATAGCCCCCAAAATTAACAAGCCATAATCATTCCTGAGCATTCCCATAACATTGTTTACCCTGCATAACTTATCTGTTCTTATTAGATTATCATTCCTGCTTCACTGTTTACTATCACTAGGTCCCCTACATTCTACAATATAATGATATATTTCACATTTTTCACAGAGTTCACATTAGTGGTAACATACAATATCTCTCTTTTTGTGCCTGGCTTATTTCACTTAGCATTATGTCTTCACGGTTCATCCAAGTTGTCATCTGTTTCTTGACCTCATACCATTTTACTGCTGCATAATATTCTATTGTGTGTATATACCATATTTTGTTTACCCACTCATCTGTTGAAGAACATTTGGGTTGTTTCCATGTCTTGGCAATTGTGGAAAATGCTAGGTTTGCAAATATCTGTTCATGTCACTGCTTTCAGATCTTCTGGGTGAGAAGTGAAATTGCTGGATCAAAGGGTAACTCTGTATCTAGTTTTCTAAGGCATCAGTAGACTGACTTCCAGAGTGGCTGAACCATTATACAGTCCCACCAACAATGAATAAGAGTTCCAATTTCTCCACATCCCCTCCAGCATTTGTAGTTTCCTGTTTGTTTAATGGCAGCCATTCTAACCGGTGTTAGATGGTATCTCATTGTGGTCTTAATTTGCATCTCTCTAATAGCTAGTGAAGCTGAACATTTTTTCATGTGTTTCTTGGCCATTTGTATTTCCTCTTCAGAGAACTGTCTTTTTCTATCTTTTGCCCATTTTATAATTGGGCTGTCTGTACTATTGTGATTGAGTTGTAGGATTTCTTTATATATGCAAGATATTAATCTTTTCCCATTTATCTATTTTTTTCTTTTGTTGCTTGTGCTTTGGGTTTAAGGTCTAAGAAGTGATCTCCTAATACAAGGTCTTGAAGATGTTTCCCCACATTATACTCTAGGAGTTCTATGGAATGTCTCTTATATTGAGGTTTTTAATCCATTTGAAGTTAATTTTTGTGTAGGGTGTGGGGTAAGGGTCCTCTTTCACTCTTTTGAATATGGATATCCGGCTCTTTCAGCCCCATTTGTTGAATAGACTGTTATGTCATAGTTCAGTTGTTCTGGGGGCCTTATCAAAGATCAGTCAACTGTAGATCTGGGGGTCTATTTCCAAATTCTCAATTCAATTCCAGTGATCAATATATCTATCTTTGTGTGAATACCAGGCTGTTTTGACTACTGTGGCTTTATAATAAGCAGGAAGTGTAAGTCCTTCTGCTTCATTTTTCTTTTTTAGAATGTTTTTAGCAATTTGTGGCATCTTTCCCTTCCAAATAAATTTGATAACTAACTTTTCCAACTCTGCAAAGTAGGTTGTGGAATTTTGATTGGAATTGTGTTGAATCTGTAGATGAGTTTAGGTAGAATTGGCATCTTAGTGACACTTAGCTTTCCTATCCTTGAACACAAATATTTTTTCCATCTTTTTAGGTCCCCTTCTATTTCTGTTAGTAAAGTTATGCAGTTTTCTATGTTAGGTCCTTTACATTTTTAGTTAAGTTTATACCTAGGTATTTGGCTTTTTAGATGCTGTTGAGAATGGAATCTTTTTCTTGAGTGTCTCTTCTTCTGGGTCATTTCTGGTGTATAGGAATATTACTGACTTACGTGCATTAATTTTGCATCCCCCTACTTTGATAAATTTGTTTATTAGCTCAAGTAGCTGTGTCATTGATTTTTCCGGGTTTTCCCAATAAAAGATCATATCATCTGCAAACAATGACAGTTTTACTTCTTCTTTTCCAATTTGGATGCCTTTTATTTCTTTGTCTTGCCGGATTGCCCTGGCTAGCACTTCCAGCACAATGTTGAATAACAGTGGTGACAGCGGGCATCCTTGTCTTGTTCCTGATCTTAGAGGGAAGGCTTTCAGTCTCTCACCATTGAGTACTATGCTGGCTGTGGGTTTTTCAAATATGTCCTTTATTCCTTCAATTCCCACCTTTTGAAGTGTTTTTATCAAGAAAGGATGATGGATTTTGTCAAATTCCTTTTCAGCATCTATTGAGATGATAATTTGAATTTCCTTTTGGCTTGTTTATGTGTTATATTACATTGATTGATTTTCTTATATTGAACCATCCATGCATGACTGGAATGAACCCCACTTGGTCATAGTGTATGATTTTTTTAATGTTTCTTTGGATTCAATTTGCAAATATTTTGTTGAGAATTTTTGCACTAGATTCATGAGGGAAATTGGCCTGCAGTTTTCCTTTCATGTAGCATCTTTACCTGGTTTTGGTATTAGTGTGATGTTAGCTTCATAAAATGAGTTAGGTAGTATTCCATTTTGTTCAGTGTTTTGAAAGAGTTTAACTAAGATTGGCGTCAGTTCTTTTTGGAAAGTTTGGTAGAATTCCCTGTGAAGGCATCTGGCCCTGGGCATTTATTTGTGGGAAGCTTTTTTGACAGCTGATTGGTTTGTTGAGGTCTTCTATTTCTTCACTAGACAGTCTAGGTTGTTCATGTGTTTCCAAGCAATTGTCCATTTCCTCTACATTATCTGGTTTGTGGCATACAGTTGTTCATAGTGTCCTCATGCTATTTTTAATTTCTTTGGGATCTGCAGTAATGTCACCTCTCTCATTTATTATTTTGTTTATTTGGGTCTTCTATCCTTTTTACTTCATTTGTCTAGCTAATGGTTTGTCAAACTTGTTCATATTCTCAGAGAACCAACTTTTGTTTTTATTTATTTTCTTTACTTTTTTTTCTCTATGTCATTTATATCTACTTTAATTCTTGTTACTTCTTTTCTTGTGCTTGGTTTAGGATTAGTTTGCTGTTCATTTTCTAGCTTCTTCAGTTGATCCATCAGTTCTTTGATTTTAGCTCTTTCTTCCTTTTAAATGTGTGCATTTAGAGCTACAAATTTTCCCCTCAGTAGTGCCTTTACTGCATCTCATAAGTTTTTATATGTTATGCTCTCATTTTCATTCATCTTTAGATATTTAGCAATTTCTTTTGCTGTTTCTTCTTTAACCCTTGATTGTTTAGAAGTGTGTTACTTAACATCCAGATATTTGTGAATGTTCTAAATCTTTGATGATTATTGACTTCTAGCTGCATTGCATTGTGATCAGAGAATGTGCTTTGAATAATTTCAATATTTTTAAATTTATTGAGTCTTGTTTTGAGGCATATGATCTGGAGTAAGTTCTGTGGGCACTAGTAAAGAAAGTATATCCTGGTGATTTGGGATGTAATGCTCTTTATATGTGTGTTAAGTTGAAATCTATTATCACATTGTTTAGGTTTTCAATTTCCTTATTGATACTCTGTCTGGTTGATATGTCTATAGGAGAGAGTGATGTTTTGAAGTCTCCCACAATTACTGTGGAAACATCTATTGCTTCCTTGAGGTTTGCCAATGTTTGTCTCGTGTACTTTGGGGCACCTAAATTGGGTGATGGACATTTATGATTGTTATTTCTTCTTGTTGTATTGTCCCTTTATTAGTATATAGTGTCCTTCTTTGTCCTTACATTTAAAGTCTATTTTATCTGAGATTAATATTGCTACTCCTGCTGTTTTTTCTTTTTTTTTTTTTTTTTTGGCTGTAGCTTGCATGGGATATTTTTGTCCATCCTTTCACTTTCAATTTCTTTGTGTCTCTGTGTTTAAGATGAGTCTCTTTTAAGCAACATATTGATGGTTCACATTTCTTAATCAATTCTGCCCATCTATATCTTTTAATTGGGGAGTTTAATCCATTTGCATTCAGTTATTACTGTGAAGGCATTTCTTAAAGTAATCATCATATCCTTTGGTTTTTATTTTTCAGATCTATTTTTTCCCTCTTTCTCTCTATTTCCTTTAAAATACCCTTACTAAAACTGTTTATTTCTGAAACCTTCTCCATACCTCTCTCTCTTTCTTTTTTCTCTGCTGGTAGGGCTCTCTTTAGTTTCTCTTGTAGTGCAGCTCTCTTACTAGTAAATTCTCTCAGCATTTGTTTGTCTGTGAAGATTTTAAGCTCTCCCTCAAATTTGAAGGAGAGCTTTGCTAGATAAAGAATTCTTGGTTGGCAATATTTCTCTTTAAGAAATTTAAATACATCATACCACTGCCTTTTTGCCTCCATGGTGGCTGCTGGGTAGTCACTAGTTAGTCTTATGTTGTTTCCCTTATATGTGGCAAATTGCTTCTCTCTTGGTGCCGTCAGAACTTGATCCTTCTCTTCAGCATTTGACAATCTGATCAGAATATGTCTTGGAGTGGGTTTATTTAGATATATTCTGTTTGGAGTTTATTGGGCATCTATGATTTGCATATTTTTGTCATTAGAAGGTTGTGAAATTTTCTCCAACAGTGTCTTTGGATAATCTTCCTGGTCCTTTACTCTTCTCTTCCCCTTCTTGGACACCAATGATTCTTATATTTGTGCACTTCATTTTTACCATCATATCCCTGAGATCCATTTCAAATTGTCTGTTATTTGTCTCCATTTGTTCTTTTGTGCTTTCACTCTTCAAAACCTTTTCTTCAAGTTTGCTTATTTGTTCTTTGAGTTAATCTAATCTATGTGTTTCTTAGATTTTTTAAATTTGATCAAGAGTTTCTTTTATTTCGATCAGCTCATCTAGTTTTTTATTTACTCTTGCAAGTTCTTCTTCATGCTCTTCTAGGGTCTTATTGATGTCCTTTATATCCTAAGCCATGATCTTGTTGTTTGTAATTACTTCTTTGATTAATTGCTCCAAGTTCTGTGGTTCTGTGTCTCCACTGGTTTTTTGATTTAAGTGTTTGAGTTATCCATAATTTCTGGTTTCTTAATATGCTTTAAAATTTTCTGTTGTTTTTGGCCTCTTGACATTTGCTTATCTTGATAAGTTTTTTTTTATATGGTTGTTTATCTGAACTATTATCTATAATTTGACAGGGCTACAGCTTGGTGGAGTGCCCTTTCCTTGTCCTACCAGAAGACAGTGCCCCTCAACTATCATTACCCTCAAGCCAGTTCTCTCCAAGTTTATCTGTGCAGTGAGTGGAGTTCCAAACCTTGTGAACATCCAATCAGTGCACCAATTTTCTGTGTGCAATTGGGACCACTGGCCCTGGGGTTGGGGGTTTGTACATTTAGACAGGAATGACAGCTTTGTACATTTAGACAGGAATGACAGCTTTAAGACCCTGAACTCCCAGCCCTTCCCATGGCTGCAATTGTAATACCCTGGGACTGTTTCATGAGTCCAACCCTTCAGCTCAGATTCCCCAATGTCCTTCTCCGCCATGGACCCACAATCCCTGAGATTGGTTTAGATCTCTTCACACTTCCCTGCAGGACCCTGCCTCTAAGCTGTGCACTCCACAAGCCTCTGCAGAGGAAGACGGTGTAATATCACAGGGAGTGAAATCCCCAAGGTAAGCTCTTGGCTGTGGTGCTCTGAAGGGGTGTCTCCCAGACTGCTGAAAGGATGGCTCTACAGGGCATGGTATCATCCCACTTCTGTGGTCCTCTGCCTGATGCAGCAACCCATTCTTGGCTCTGGGACAATTAGCCACAGGTGTGTGAAAGGCTGTCACCCATGACAGATACTGAGGTGGATGCCCAGGGCAGGGAAGGCACTCACCACTGTACTCAACTGCACAGCTCTTGTTGCCAGATCTGCAGCTGCTTTCCAAGTTTTTACACTCATCTGCCTCCAAACACAAACCCCAGGTTTCTCCCCTCTGCAGCAGCCAAGTGCCATTTCCCCAGCAGCTCAAATACTCACTCAATTCTGAACACAGTCTCTCAGTTTCACCAATTGCACAGTCACCGTGTATGTAGCAGACCTTGTCCAGCCAGTAGAACCCTTGAACTGCTATTCTGGAGCAGTTTCTGTCTTTTATCTAGTGTTTTGCATGGGAGAGTATTTTGTTCTCTCTCTCCTAATCTGCTATCTTGGATCCTCCCTCCTCTCTGTTTTTTGACACAGAGGATTTTCTGGAGTAGATTGGCATAGTGGAAGACAATGATCCCTCTAAATGGACCAAGTTCCACAATTCCTCACCCCATAATAAAATAGATTCTTAAGTTTCTTGGTTACTATCCAAGTCCAGTAGGATGAGATTTAGAACTCAGTGTAGAGAGTATTATTTTTAGTCATCCCATGTGGAAGAACCAGGATGGTTTAGGGCAAGTATACTCAGAAGCACAGTTGCAAGTTAAAGCAAGAATGACATGAGAGTCCACAGGGCTGAGATAGATGCTTCATAAGCCAGGAATACTTGTATCCGAGAAATTCCAGAGTGGGTTCTCTGGAGGTGAAGAACAAATGCTTTGGAATCAGGGAGGGAAGCAACAATCCCTGAACACCATTGGTTAATGAATATATAAAGCTCAAAGATTTTCGTATTCTTATCTGAACTATGAAGGTATTCGTATCTTCTTTATTATCCAGAGTAGCCAAGACCTTCTAACTCTTGACCCAGGGAGAGGAGAGTACTCCCCCTAATTCTCTTGGATCACACTTCATGCTCCTGTTGATTGGGCCTGGGTTATTCCCAGATGAAGGGTTGAGAGTCATGACAGTTGGGTCTGGAAATTGTGGACAAGACTAGATTCTTATCATTTCTTTCTCTGTTCTCAACTTTGCTCACCTAGTACTTATCTAGTTGTGAGTGAAAACTCAGAGGAAGACAGTTGTCAGCTGAGCTATTGACAATGCAGTCACTGGTGAGTGGGGATTTTTTTCTACTGAAATTACCTGTGTGTTTTCAGTAGATGTTCATGGATATTCTAAGCTCATTTAGAAGATATTCAAGGGTCTAAGCTCCAGTTAAGTTTATCCAGGCTTCTGGGATTGTGATGATTCAACAAAAAGCAATCTCCTTTCCAAAACTGATTTGTTCTATACCTCTTAAGACTGAATTCACTGGGTAGCTGGAGGATATCCAGCCCATGTCCTCCTTGGAGAAATAATGCTCTTGTTGATCTCCTTAATGCCTGAAAATGGCTTAGGTATGCAGTGAGTGTGGGTGATAGAGATGAGTAAGAGAAGAAGTTTACAATCAGTAGGGAGGCTGGTGTTTGAGTAGGTGCACTCAATCAATAGTGTTACAGGTGCTGGGGGAGGACTGTTCATTGTGGAGAGGAGCAGAAGAGAGGGTTAGGTAATAGAAAGAAAAGAGGATCATTTATTTTCCCAAACTTCTAATTTCCTAGAATAGTGATATTATACATTTGCACATTTTCAAAACTTAAAGAAAGATAACTAAAATTCTCCTTTTCCTCTTGATCTCATTGCCTATTTTCCCTTTTTGTAAATAATCTATATTCAAATTTCCTAAATGGAAATAATGAAAAGAACTGTTAATTCTGTTTTGCATTCAGGAGAAGGAGTGTATTGTATAGAGTAAAATTTATGGCCCTGTGAAAATTTTTGAGGAATTGGAGAGACTAGAATGGATCAAGAGACTTCTTGTACTCTTGAACATACAGAGGAGGTGAAAATACAAGAGAGGAAATGAGCAAGTGTGAAGTTCCCAAGGAAAGTTGACATGGGAAGATCTCATACTCAGAAATGGTCAGGCTGGAACCATCATTCAGTACAGCCATTTAAGGAGTCCACAGTGTGTGCTGCTGAACTGTCTATATTTGTATGTTATGAGTAACACCTGAGTTAGGGAGAGTTCAGAGAGGCAGTGCATACTGATCCCAAGTTATCCATGATGCCTGTTTAGTTCTCCAGAATGCTGGAATTTGCTGCAATATTCTCTGCCATTCTAATGAAAAATATGCCTATGCATTATGTTCAGATAAGAAGTACTTTATACATAGGTCATTGGGTCTTTCAGAACTTTTAACAGGTTGTGAAATTATATTATAGATGAAGGAAACTAAGGTCATCTGGGAGAATAATCTAACCAGAGTTATGATGTAAAAGGGGCAAATTATGTATATTGCTTGCATTTATGAGTCTGTAAATTTACTTGAAATTGATGGTTACAGGTGTTTTAGTTATTAATGCTGAAGTGTAAATTGTATATCACCATTTGGAAGTCATAATAACTGGTTTAATAGGAAATCTCCAGATTATATCATACCACATCTTGTGCTATTCTTTTATAATGGAGTTTTAAATAATCAGCGTGTGTATGTGTATGTGTCTCTGTGTGTGTATGGCAGATAACCATTCAGCACTGAGAATGATCTGACTTGAAACTGAAACTCAGTTTGCACTTTCTGTAAACAGTCACCACTTCCCCAGTATTGTTCTCTCAAACAGCCTATGCTGAACATTGGTAGAGGTGGCCTTCTTTGAGCCTGAATGTCTATGATGTCTTTAGGAATCAGTGAAATTGAAAGATGTAGTTACAGACTTCAGCCAGGAAGAGTGGTCCCTGCTGGACACATCCCAGAGAAAGCTGTTTAGAGATGTGATGCTGGAGAACATCAGTCATCTGGTCTCAGTGGGTGAGTCTGTCAACTTTTCCTATCTGTGTAATCTTCTGTTTTCTCAAGAAGTGTCTATAACAGTTTTCCATATAGTTTTATATTCTTCCATAGTTTATTTTTATAATTTATATATATAATTTGTTTTATATCAATTATAACATGTACAACTACCTAAAAGAAATTTTTTTCTTTACTCACTATTTACATCTACTTTTACTCCCCACTAGAATGTAACCTTCTTGAACACAGATTTCTTGTTTTTCTTCTATTCAATGTCCAACACTCAGAGCAGTGGTGGGAATTCAATATTTCCTGAAAGAATAAATAAGTGTATTAAATATGTCCTAATATTAATATTTACACTGCTCTATGGATTTGTTGTGGTTCAGCCTATAGTAATAAGAATGAAAGGCATATCCTTTTTCACACAACCTTAGAATGTTTGGGGGGGATCTTATGTTATTGGATTATTTTTGAAAATAATAATGAATTTTTGGTGAATAATGAACTATTGAGTTCTCCTTGTTTGAAAATATGGTGGGTTCTGCAGTCTCTCTTTGAAAGTGGGCAAAAACAGCTAGAGGCTCTCACCATATTTCAGCACAAGGTCAAAAGTTAACCCTTTGTTGGTGAAGGATTTTCAATATTCTGACTTCCAGTTAATTTCCCTTGGCTGGACTTCAATATTTCCCATATTCTTCCTTGGTCACTGCAGTGGTTGGAAGCTGTATGTACCACAGAAAAAAATGTTCTTAAATCTAATACATTCCTGTGCATGTGAACCCATTTTATGTAGGAACTTTTGATGAGGTTACCTCATCTCAGGTGTATCTCACCTCAGTCAGGATGGATATTAATCCTATTACTGCAGTCCTTTATAAGAGAATAAAGTTCATACAGAGAGAGGAAAAGTCAAAGGAAGTAAGAAGCAGAAATCAATAAAACCCAGAAAAGAAGGAAGACACCAGGATACACTGCCATGTGTCTTGCCATGTAACAACCTAAGGACCAAGGGTTGCCAGCCACCAGCCCCCAAATACAACAGTCTTTGGCAGCCAGCTCCCAAATACCCATTGCCTTGATGATGCCTAGAACTGGACATTTTCCCTCCCTCAAAACCATTAGCAATAAATTTCTGTTTTTTAAGTAGCTGTTCTAGTTTGCTAATGCTGCTGGAATGCAAAACACCAGAAATGGATTGGCTTTTATAAAAGGGGGTTTATACAAACACAGTTACAGTCTTAAGGTCATAAAGTGCCCAAGGTAACATATCAACAGTCAGGTACCTTCAATGGAGGGTGGCCAATGGTGTCTGGAAAACCTCTGTTAGCTGGGAAGGCATGTGGCTGGTGTCTGCTCCAGAGTTCTGGTTTCAAAATGGCTTTCTCCCAGGACATTCCTCTCTAGGCTTCAGCTTCTCTCTAAAATGTCACTGTCAGTTGCTCTTGGGGCATTTGTCCTCTCTTAACTTCTCCAGAGCAAAGGTCTATTTTCAAAGGCCATCTCCAAAATGTCTCAGTAAACTGCAGTACCTCTCTCAGCTCCTGTGCATTCTTCAAAGTGTCCCTCTTGGCTGTAGCAAGCTCACTCCTTCTGTCAGAGCTTACATAGTGCTCTAGTAAACTAATCAAGGCCCTTGCTGAATGGGTGGGGCCACTCCTCCATGGAAACTATCCAATCAGAGTTATCACTCACAGTTGGGTGGGTTGCATCTCCATAGAAACACTCACAGAATCACAATCTAATCAACACTGATACATCTGCCCACACAAGATTATATCAAAGATAATGGCATTGGGGGGACATAATACATTCAAACTGGCACAGTAGCCTAGGAAGCTAAAACAATTTTCAGAACCAGGAGAGTGGATTGGTGCTGTTGCAAATACAAAAAATGTGGAAATAGCTTTGGAAATGGGTAATGTGTAAAGCCTGGAAGAGTTTTGAGGCACTTGGTAGAAAAGGCTTAATTTGCTTTGAAGAGATGGTTGTTAAAAACATGGATGCTATGTCATTATGTTGCAGATTAATCACTTCCAACTGAAAGTTAGGTGAATGCTCCTCAATCATACTGTTAAATGGATTTTAAAATGTGGGAATTTCCTTTGCACTTGTATTGAGGTCTGAAAAATGCAGCTGGACTGTAATTGAGCTTGGAAAAGTATGTATACTGCAAATTTGTGCAGGATTGGGGATCTTGCTTCTTGTTTTAACTTAACATCATGGGACATGTTTAAAGTGTCTTGTCATTACTTGTGATTTAAACATTAGTTGTCATGGAAATGACTTTGTCACAGTAAAAGCTCACATATAAGTGCTAAAAAAAACATGGATGCTAATGGTACTTCATGTAAGGTCTTAGAAAGAAATTATGAATGTGTTATTAGACATTGGAAAGGCAATCCTTGTTTTAAATGGGAGAGAAATTTGGAAAATTGAGTTCTGATGTCAGATGGAAGGCAGGATGTGATAGTTATGAAATTGGATATTTAGCTGAAGAGATTTCCTAGCTAAGTTTGGAAAGGGCAGCTTTTTTTTTTTTTTTTCTTGAAACTTGTGATAAAATTTAAGAGGAATGGGATAAGCTGAGAACTGAACCCCTTGGGATATAGAAAGTAGAAATTCATGGTTTAGAAAATTCTGAGCTTCTGGACAATGGATCCCCAGAGAATAGTGCTACATGACAGGGTTTAACTGAACAGGGAATCAGTCAGCAATTTCCAAGAAGGTGAGGATTGGAAGTGTAGTTATCCAGGAAAGATCTGTGGAAATTCCTTCCATCTGATGGTTTGGACCTTCATGTATTATATGCAAAAGTGACAAGATTTTTTTTTTTGAGATCTATAGGAATGGAACCACTGTGCCAGTCTGAATTAAAATGGACTGGAAAGGGAGAGGTTAAAGGAAAAGTCATGTCAAGGGCTGAGCCATGGAAGTGGATGTCTGGTACAAAAACATCTTCTTAGGCCAAGAATGTGGACCGTCCTATGTATGTGGATAGAGTGACTCTGCCCCAGCACTTAGAGAGCGTGGACCTTTGGCCCCGTTGTTTAGGAAGAGTGCTGCCACCACACTATTCTGAGAGCTTACACCTGTGTCCTGGGGCTTGCAGAGTCTGGCCACCACCCCACTCTTCTCAGAGGATGGAGACTTCACCCAAGTGTTTCGTAAGAGCACTTGGAAAGGGTGGGGCTGCTGTTTCATCAGTCCTGGAGAACAAAGCATTTTTCTGTAGATGATTTGCAGTCCTCGAAATATAATGGAGTATGCCTTGTGGGGCTTTGGAATTATTTGGGACACATAACTACTGATTCCCTTCCAATTCTCCCAATGGGAATGGAAATGATTATCCTATGCCTGCCCCTCCACTGTATATTGGAAGCAGATGAGTTGTTCTCTGGGGTTCACAGGGCCACAGAGGGAATTATGCATCAAGACAGACCACATCAATAACTGATTTTGATTACATGTTGTACTGAGGATGTTTTATCTTAAAAATATGAAAATTTACTAAAAGGGTATCAGGAGTGGTTATTTTGCATTTCTACTGAGATGAAAACAAGAAAAAATGTTTAAAATGTACTGAGTTGGAGAACCTAAGATGGTGGCTAGGAGAGACAGGGCAAATAAACACCTCCATGAAAAATACTAGATATAAGCCAGAAAGTGACCCAGAACACCAGTTCCAGCAATGCACCAGCTGGACCAGGTCTGCTAAATCCACAGGACTGTGCATTTGGTGAAACCAGGAGTCTACATTCTGAAACAAGTAAGCCACTGAATGTCTGGCAGCCATGCTGTGGTGTGGGTAAACTGAGGGTTGGCATTTGGAGGTGGACTAGTTCTTTAAAAAAAAAAAAGCAGCTGCAGATATGACAGCATGAACTGCACAGTGAAGCACTTCAGGAACAGGCTCTGCAAATGCCTCAATATCTGGCATGGAAGATAGACTTTTGTGCACCTGCTGCTAATTTTCTCAGAGTAAGGATGGCAGAGGTTAACCAAAAGGGGAAAAAAAACCATGCCCCCTGCAGCCGTCTTCCCAGTGGGCTGAGAATGCACCTGTCTGGTGCTGGAGACACAGCCAAGAGCCATGCCAAAAAATGCAGTGTGACAGGAAGTGTTTCCAGCAAAACATGTACATGCCAAAATATCAGGCATGGAAAATAGCCTTTCATGCACCTGCAGCTAATACTCCCAGAGCTGGGAAGGCAGAGCTGTGCAAAAAGGGAGAAATTAAAAATAAGCCCCATTCAGCCATCCTTTAAGCAGGCTGGGAGTGCCCCAACATGGCCCAGTGGCCCTAAACTTCCCTTGAAGGACAGCATGTACTTGTGACATAGCATAACCTACCCTCAGCAGAGGCCCTAGAAGGCACAGCTTGGAAGAGGGACCCACTCAGAAATCCCAGGGACCCTATGCCAATACAAGGACTTGTGGGTCAGTGGCAGAGACAATCTGTGGTGAGAATTAAATGAAGGTTTAGACTCTTGGAACAGCCTTAAATCTCCAGGAACACCTGGGAGGTTTGATTGTTAAAGCTGCCCTCCCTCCCTAACCACTCAGACACATGCCCCACATTCAGGGCAGACAGCACCAACAACACACCTGCACTTGGTACACCAGTTGGACCCCACAAGAATCTGAGCCCTCACACCACAAAGACAAAGTTGGGGAGAACTGACTTGAGGGGAATAGGTGACTCATGGACACCATCTGCTGGTTAAAGTATATGCCACCAAGCTGTAGATCTGACAAATTAGAGAGTCATCTTTGAATAATATTACATATCTTAAAAGAACCCTATCAAATAAAATGAATGCCAAGAGGCCAAAAACAGAAAAGTTTAAAGTATATGATAAAAACAGACAATATGGATAACCCAAACCCAAACACCCAAATCAAAAGATCAGAGGAGACAAAGTACTTGGAGAAATTAATCAAAGAACTAAAGACAGACAATGAGAGCATGGCACAGGATATAACATTAAGAAGAGCATGGCACAGGATATAAAGGACATGAAGACCCTAGAAGAGCATAAAGAAGAAATTGCAAGAGTAAATTAAAGAAAGATAATCTTATGGAAATAAAAGGAACTGTTGACCAAATTAAAAAGATTCTTGATGCTCATAGTACAGGACTAATGGAACCTGAACAATGAATCAGAGACCTCAAGGACCACAGCATGGAAAATGAAAGAACAAAAGAAAGAATGGAGAAAAACTGAAAAAATCAAAATGGACCTCAGGGATATGATAGACAAAATAAAACATCCAAATATAAGACTCACTGGTGTCCCAGAAGGGGAAGAGAAGGGTAAAGGTCTAGAAAGAGTATTCAAAGAAATTTTGGGGGAAAACTTCCCAAACCTTCTACACAATATAAATACACAAAACATAAATGCCTGGCAAACTCCAAATAGAATAAATCCAAATAAACACACTCCAAGACATATTCTGATCAGATTGCCAAATACTGAAGAGAAGGAGCAAGTTCTGAAAGCAGTAAGAGAAAAGCAATTCACCACATACAAAGGAAACAGCATAAGACTAAGTAGTGACTACTCAGCAGCCACCATGGAGGTGAGAAGGCAGTGGCATGACATATTTAAAATTCTGAGAGAGAAAAATTTCCAACCAAGAATACTTTATCCAGCAAAGATCTCCTTCAAATTTGAGGGACAGCTTAAATTTTTCACAAACAAATGCTGAGACATTTTGCTAATAAAAGTCCTGCCCTGCTTCAGATACTAAAGAGAGCCCTACCAACAGAGAAACAAAGAAAGGAGAGAGAGATATGGGGAAAGATTCAATACTAAAGAGATTCAATATTGGTTCATTAAAGGACATTAAGAGAGTGGGAAAAAATATATGTGACAAACATAAACCAAAGGATAGGATGGCTGATTCAAGAAATGCATTCACAGAAATAACATTGAATGTAAATGGAGTAAACTCCCCAATTAAAAGAAGCAGATTAGCAGAATGGATCAGAAAAAAAAATGAACCATCAATATATTGCATACAAGACACTCCTCTTAGACACAGGGACACAAAGAAACTGCAAGTGAAAGGATGGAAAAAGTATTTCATGCAAGCTACAGCCAAAAAGCAGGAGTAGCAATATTAATCTCAGATAAAATAGACTTTAAATGCAAGGATGTTGTGAGAGACAAAGAAGGCCACTACTTACTAATAAAAAGGACAACTCAACAAGAAGAAATAACAACTATAAATGTTTATGGACCCAATCATGGTGCCACAACATACAGGAGACAAACACTGGCAAAACTAAAGGATGCAATGGATGTTTCCACAATAATTGTGGGAGACTTCAACATATCACTGTCTCCTATAGATAGATCACCAGACAGGAAACCAATATGGAAATTGAAAACCTAAACAATCTGATAAATGAATTTGATTTAACAGACATGTAGAACATCACATCCCAAATCACCAGGATACACATTCTTCTCTAGTGATCATGGAACTTTCTCCAGAATAGACCATATTCTGGGGCATAAAACAAGCCTCAATAAATTTAAAAATATTGAAATTATTCAAAGCACATTCTCTGACCAGAGTGGAATACAATTAGAAGTCAATAACCATCAGAGACTTGGAAAATTCACAAACACCTGGAGGTTAAACAACACACTCCCTAAAGCAAATGGTTTATAATGTAGAATGTAGGGGAACTAGTAATAGAGAGCAATTAATGAAGGGGGAAGGATAACCCAATAAGAACAGATAAGCTATCATGGGTAAATTTAACATCTTGGAATGCCCAGGAATGACTATGGTTTGTAAATTTCTGATGGGTATCGTAGGAACAAGTTCACAGAAATGTTGTTATATTAGGTTATTTTCTTGGGGCAGAGTAGGAACATGTTGGAAGTAAAGTAGTTATTTTAGGTTAGTTGTGTTTTTCTTACTCCCATGTTGTGGTTTCAAATATTTTTTATTTTATATCTTTCTTTAAAAAAACTTTTTTCATAGAGTTAATTTAAAAAAAAAGAGTTAAGAGTTGATGACAATCAGTGCAATGTATGATCCTGGAGTGGATCTAAGAATGGAGGAGAAAAGCTCAAAGTGGTCATAGGGAAAAATTGGAATATAGAATTTAAGCTTTGCATCCATAGTAACTTTCTTGAATTAACTGCAGTTTAGTTAATGACATAAGTGAATATCCTTGTTCATAGGAAATGTACATGGAAGTGTTATGAGTTCAAGGAGTATGATATATGCAACCTGCTCTCAAATGTTCAGAAGATGATAAATGGGTAGATAGATAACCGATAGAAAGATAATAGATATAGTGGAAAGAAAGAGAGGGGGGAGGGTGGGAGACAGGAAGGAAGGAAGGGAAGGAAGGAAGGAAGGGAGAAAAGGAAGGAAGGAAGGAAGGAAGGAAGGAAGGAAGGAAGGAAGGAAGGAAAGAGTAAGAAAGGTACTGCAAAGGTAGCAAAATGTAAAATTGGTAGATATGAATATCTGGGGGTGGGAGGTGGAGTTCTCTGTGTGAGGTTTGTATTGTATTTGCAACTGTCCTATATGTTTGAAATTATTTTAAAATAAAAATTTTAAAAAATAATGTAGTGAGTTAACATTAAACATAGAATTATTTGCTGCATAATAGACTATCAGCACAGCTTCTGGAATTTTCTCTTGCTGCCAAGCATAAAATATGGTTGGTTATAACAGTCAACCATATATCCAGGATTAGTTTAGAATAGCTCAGACTGCAGGTAATAATAAGCTTAAAAAACAAACCAAAAAAAAAAAAAAACTGTCTAAACTGATTCTCCCCCAATGTTTTAATTCTGAATTCATAGTTATGTAAAATAACATAGATTTCATAAATTACGTACAACATACTTTAAAAACAGATGGCCCTTCTCTGCAGTTCATACCTCAACATTACTTTTCTAGGTATTTTGCAGAAACAATTACATTTACAAAAGGTCCATTTCACAATGCAATCTGCTAACTAGATCAAATGAAAACAACTCAAATCAAAGAGCTCAAGGTCTGCTGCTGAAATATTTTAAATACCTTAAAACAGGGTGTTTATACCTACAGACTGACTTTAATAAAGACTATATATCTAGCATATTCCAAAAATAATTATACTGCCACTGTGCATTTTTATGAGGTGTAAGAATAAGCCAATATTTTAGATTTACACAAGTAAATTATTTTCTATTAAAAGTTGGTTGTAGAATATGGACCACACTCCCCTTTGTCTAGTTTATGAATGGATGAGTAGAAAAATGGGGGAAGGAAACAAACAAACAAAGGCACCCAGTGTTCTTTTTTATTTTAATTGCTCTTTTTCACTTTAATTATTATTCTTGTTATTTTTGTGTGTGTGGTAATGAAGATGTCAGGGATTGATTTTGGTGATGAATGCACAACTATGTAATGGTCCTGCGAACAATAGAATGTGTCCTTGATTTTGTATGACTGTGTGGTATGTGAATATATCTCAATAAAAGGAATTAAAAAAAAGTTGGTTGTTGTAGGACAAGGATACTTAGTCCATATGCATTTTTAATGTACCCCAGAATTAACTTGTGCTGGCAGCAGCAGTGCACCCATTACAGTTGACAGATGTCATCCTACTCTGTTTTGGTATCAAGACAAAAGTGGGTTTGGAAAAGAGGTTTAGAAAGTTTTTTCGTATGGATTCCATGAGATTTAGCAGTAAGTAAACAAACTCAGAAGTTGTGAATGGTGAAACACCACCAAACACAGTAAGTTAAGGATTTTAAAAGTGAGTCCACTCTTTTCCACCACTAGTTTATTTTTGGTAAAAGTCAGAAGAATTCATTTTTTCTATAAAGAAAATTTGCTTCTAAATGATAATTTTAAAACCTTGATATATATTATATATTTTAAAAGGCACAAGAATAATGGAGAAATGGGAGTAATCAGTTAGGTGCTATAACTTTATAAAGGCTTGCCTAAACCAAGAAGCAGCACTCATACACCTAACGTATGCAAACTAAAAATGTGTATTAACAGTACAATACTGTGATACTGGATCATGATACATTATGTTTACACATTACTACTGCTATTAGTAAACCTTTGGGACACTGAGATTTATACTCAAGAAGACATCATTAAGTCTTCAAAATCTTCACTTCCTCCTTTGTGGGAGATCATTTCTAGACAGTAATTTTCCCATCTAATATTTTAATACAGGAGGAAACAGATTCCACAAGGAATTGATGAGACTTCAAGTGCTGTTTTCTCTCTTGAATTTTTGGACAGTGTGCCAGTTTGAGTGTATTGTGTCCCCCAAATGCCATTATCTTTGTGGTCTTGTGTGGGGCAGACGTTTTTGGTGCTGGTTGGATTTGCTTGGAATGTGCCCCACCCAGCTGTGGGAGATGATTCTGATGAGATGTTCTCATGGAGGCGTGACCCCACCCATTCAGGGTGGGCCTTGATCAGTGGAGCCATATAAAACATGCTGACTCAAAGAGACTGGACGGAGTGCAGCTGTGAGTGACGTTTTGAAGAGGAGCAAGCTTGCTGGAGAGGAACGTCCTGGGAGAAAGCCATTTTGAAACTAGAACTTTGGAGCAGACGCCAGCCATGTGCCTTCCCAGCTAACAGAGGTTTTCCGGACGCCATTGGCCATCCTCCAGTGAAGGTACCCGATTACTGATGTGTTACCTTGGACACTTTATGGCCTTAAGACTGTAACTGTGTAGCCAAATAAACCCCCTTTTTATAAAAGCCAATCCATCTCTGGTGTTTTGCATTCCGCAGCATTAGCAAACTAGAACAGACAGCAAACAGTGCATGGGAACCATACATAAATACTATGAAAGGAGAGTTGTTAAACTAAGTCTTTTGATGGGCCTTGATGGGTGATGAAGCTTTATGACATGCTTGAGCACCACAGTGAAGGATATCCCATCTGAGTTGATACTTTGTCCAACCACTGTAGAGGTCCATTCAGATGAAATTAAATCCAGCAAGGACTTATTACTAGAGGAGTACTTATTACCACCTGCCTTCATTATTCTGCTCCCCACCCTTTCACAAAACTCCTTCTTATGGTGCGCATTCCAGTTATCTTGTACACAGCTTCAAAACTCTGATTAACAGACTGAGCCAGAAGAGCGGCAAATTCCTGGCTGTTGAAGATCTTCAGATTATAGCCAGGAATTTTATGTACTATGGCAGGGTGCCAGCTGTATCTCTGATTAAAATCAGGGCTCTGCACAAACATTGTGCCAGTTTGAAGCTGTTACAGACTGCAGAGACCCATGATCTTTTAATCCAATCTTGTGGGATGGGACCTTTTGATTGAATATTTTCATGGAGGTGTTAACTGGGTCACAGATGCAGCCATGTGCCTTCCCAGCTAACAGACGTGTTCCAGATGCCATTGCCCTTTCCTCAGTGAAGGTATCTCGTGTTGATGGCCTTAGATTGGAAACTTTTTTGGCTTATGAATGTAAATTTGTAAACTAATCAATCCCCTTTATAAAAGCGAATCCATTTCTGGTGTTTTGCATAATGGCAGCTTTAGCAAACCATATCATTGTACTACCACTTAGGCACTCAGCAAAAACTTCCCCACCTATGTAAATAAACACATTCCACACTCCTCTTCCTATATGCTTTCTTGTCATTTCTACTGTAGCATTTTGGTTGACATTGGAGAGTAAACCTAAAAGAACATCTCTGAATTTGATGGATCTTTAAATCCATCTACAGTGAGTGAGGGCTGTGATGTATGAAAGGTCTCTCCAACCCTCTGGTTTAATCCACAGTATGCCATTGAACAAAAAAATGCAGGTTCTGAGTAAGTAACTGGCTGCAAATCCAAGCTGTTTAACTGGGGAAAGGGTAGTAGGAGACAGTTCTGCTGGAGATCAGGTGTCCATGCTTGGTTCAACTGTTGATCACTTGTATCTTCATTGATACATCCAGGAGGTGCTGTTTCTGGGATCTAATTACACTGTGGCTCAATTCCTGTTGGGAAATTAGTGTTTTCTGGAACGCATAGGATAAAATCATTTAGAGGTGGTAATTCTGTTTGAATCTCAATGTGTCAAGGCACTAATATCAGAGGCAAAACTGGTGCCTCGACTCTCTGATAGTGGTAAGGGTTTATGCATACTTCGTCCTTTTTAAGGTTAAAAGCAGATTCACACTTTTCTATTGCTTTGAGTTCATGGTGACTGTGAAGATCAGGCCAGCAGTATATAACATGTTGCAATCCTTTTCAATGAGATACCTGAAGATAACCATCAGGAGAACCATCTGGATTGTTCAGAGAAAGTGGAAAAGCATATTGTATCTGTTGATCTATCATATTTGGTGTACTCTGTCCTCAAATTTCAGAGCAAGTGCTTGGTATGGTAACACGTTTAGTATGATTTTGAGAGGTGATAACTTTCTCAAGCTCATCTAACCACCCTGTTTCTTCTGCTTCTTCACCAAACTTAACTGGTTTCTCACTTCACTTCCTGTCCATTCTGATCTCCAGCTGCTCCTCCAGATCCCCCAGGTCATTTCTCCCGTCCCAACAGTCTCTTTCCAACTGTTGGAGTGAATGGCAAGATGGATGACATGTTCTTACCAAAGGCAGAAATTCACACTAAGAAAATAGCCTCCTTTATCTAAACTTGATGGAGGCTCCATGCCCCACTGCATGAGACTCATGGGGTTTGGGACCATTCCTTCCTCTTCCAAATGGGATAGAGTGGACTGGGAGGGGAAAAGGGAAGTGGTTGATGTGAGTCAGAACTGAAAACCCACCCCACATTGCCCATCTTCCCACCCCACCCCAGTCCCTGGGTCAGTCCCCTGCCAGTGGCGCATTGCTTGGGGATGTGATGTGGCCACAGCAATTATGCTCTAAGGAAGGAAGATAGTTATTGGAATGACTTTAGACTTTTGGGATATTGTGATGGAAAGAATGTATTTTTTTTTTAAATTTGTATTTTGAAATGATTTCAAACATATAGGACAATTACAAATACAATACAAACCCCATACAGAGAACTCCAACAGCCCCCCACCCCCAGCTATCCATGTCTACCAATTTTACATTTTGCCACCTTTGCGGTACCTTTCTTTCTCTTTCCTTTCTCCCTTCCTTCTTTCCTTCCTTCCTTCTTCTTTCCCTCCCTCCCTCACCCTCTCTTTTTTTTCCAGCTATGTCTATTACCTTTCTATCAATTATCTATCTACCCATTTATCATCTTCTGAACATTTGAGAGCAGGTTGCATATATCATACTCCTTGAACTCATAACACTTCCATGTACATTTCCTATGAACAAGAATATTCACTTATGTCATTAACTAAACTGCAGTTAATTCAAGAAAATTACTATTTATACAAAGCTTAAATTCTATACTCCAATTTTTCCTTATGCCCCCTTTGAGCTTTTCTCCTCCATTCTTAGATCCACTCCAGTATCATATATTGCATTGTCATTAACTTTTAATTAACTCTTCTTTTTTAATTAACTATATAAAAAGTCTTTTTTTAAAAAAGATACACAATAAAAAACATTTCAAGCAAACCATGACATGGGAGTAAGAAAAACACAACTAACCTAAAATAACTACTTTACTTCCAACATGTTCCTACTCTGCCCCAAGAAAATAACCTAATATAGGAACAATTCCATGAACTTTTTCCTACCATGCCCATCAGAAACTAACAAACCATAGTCATTCCTCAGCATTCCCAGACTGTTAAATTTACCCATGATAGCCTATCTGTTCTTATTGCCTTATTGTTCCCCCTTCTTTAATTGCTCTCCATCATTCTACATTATAAACCATTTATTTTTGGAGTGTGTTGTTTAACCTCCAGGTGAGATCAGTGAAATCTGTAAGTTATTGTGGCCAGGAGACCCGCGCCCCTCCCTGCCAGGCTCAGTCCCGTGGGAGGAGGGGCCATCAGCACTGGGAACAAGGAGGGACAACTGCAGTGGTGGCTGTCATCGGAAACTCATTCTACTGATCCAAACTCCAATCATAGATAGACTGACACCAGACACCAGAGAATCTGAGAGCAGCCAGCCCAGCAGAGAGGAGATTGGCATAGCAAAAACAGAAAGAAAACCCCAAAAATAAAAACAGAGGCTTTTTGGACTTCTGGTGAACATAGAAAGGGGAAGGGCAGAGCTCAGGCAGAGTCAGGCACATATGCAAATCCAGAAGAAAAACTAGTTTCTCTGTCCCCTGGATCTTTCCTTAATGGTCCTAATTGTTTTGTCTCAGCATTTCAATAACCCATTAGATCTGCAAGGAGGGCTTTTTTTTTTTTTTTTTTTTTTTACCTTTTTCTCTTTTTCTAAAACAATTACCCTAAGAAACCTAATACAGAAAGCCTCAAAGATTTGCAATTTGGACAGGTTCAGACAGGACCAAAACTAAGAGAGCTCTGAGACAAAAGGCAATAATCCACTAGCTGAGAAAATTCACTAAACACCACAATTTCTGAAGAAAATGGGGGCATCCTCTCACAGCCATCATCTTGGTGGACAGGGAACACTCCTGCCAATCGGTGGTCCCATAGCCCAGAGCTGCCCCAGACAACCCAGTGTGACGGAAGTGCTTCCAATAACACATGCACACACGACAAAATTGGGCATGGACATTAGCCTTCCCTGCACCCTCAGCTGGTTGTCCCAGAGTTGGGAAGGCAGAGCAGTGTGAATTAACATGCCCAATTCAGCCACCATTTCAGCAGAATGGGAGCTCCCTAAACAGCCCTGCAGCCCAGAACCAACCTGGGAGGAAGGCACTCACCTGTGACATAGCACAGTCATCCCTCATCAGAGGACCAGGGGGTGCATGGCCTGGAAGAGGGACCCACTTGCAAGTCTCAGGAGCCTTACGCCAATACCAAGGACTTGTGGGTCAGTGGCAGAGACAAACTGTGGCAGGACTGAACTGAAGGATTAGACTATTGCAGCAGCTTTAAATCTCCAGGAATACCAGGGAGATTTGATTGTTAGAGCCGCCCCCCTCCCTGACCACCCAGACACACTCCCCATATACAGGGTGGGCAACACCAACTACACATGCAAGCTTAGCGCACCAATTGGACCCCACAAGACTCACTCCCCCACTCACCACTAAGACAAAGTGGGGGAGGACTGACTTGAGGGGAACAGGTGGCTCATGGACACCACCTGCTGGTTAGTTAAAGTCTACTCCATGAAGCTGTAGATCTGACAAATTAGAGATAAGGATTTCAATCAGGCTACAAACCCTAAAACAACCCTATCAAATTAAGCAAATGCCAAGAGGCCAAAAACAACAGAAAATTTTAAAGCATATGAAAAAAAAACAGATGATATAGATAACCCAAGCCCAAGCATACAAATCAAAAGATCAGAGGAGACACAGCACCTGGAGCAATTAATCAAAGAACTAAAGATGAACAATGAGACCATGGTACAGGATATAAAGATCATGAAGAAGAGCATGATGCAGGATATAAAAGACATCAAAAAGGCCCTAGAAGAGCATAAAGAAGAAATTGCAAGAGTAAAATAAAAAAAATAGATGATCTTATGGAAATTAAAGAAATTGTTGACCAAATTAAAAAGATTCTGGATACTCATAGTACAAGACTAGAGGAAGGTGAACAACGAATCCGTGACCTGGAAGATGACAGAGTGGAAAATGAAAGAACAAAAGTAAGAATGGGGAAAAAAATTGAAGTGGACCTCAGGGATATGATAGATAATATAAAACATCCAAATATAAGACTCATTGGTGTTCCAGAAGGGGGAGAGAAGGGTAAAGGTCTAGGAAGAGCATTCAACGAAATTCTTGGGGAGAACTTCCCAAATCTTATAAACACCATAAATACACAAACCATAAATGCCCAGCAAACTCCAAATAGAATAAATCCAAATAAACCCACTCCAAGACATATTCTGATCACACTGTCAAACATGGAAGAGAAGGAGCAAGTTCTGAAAGCAGCAAGAGAAAAGCAATTCACCACATACAAAGGAAACAGCATAAGACTTAAGTAGTGACTACTCAGCAGTCACCATGGAGGTGAGAAGGCAGTGGCATGACATATTTAAAATTCTGAGTGAGAAAAATTTCCAACCAACAGTACTTTACCCAGGAAAGCTCTCCTTCAAATTTGAAGGAAGGCTTAAATTTTTCACAGACAAACAAATGCTGAGAGAATTTGCTAACAAGAGAACTGCCCTACTGGACATACTCAAAGGAGCCCTACAGACAGGAAACAAAGAAAGAAGAGAGCAACATGGGGAAAGGTTTAGTACTAAAGAGATTCAGTATGGGTACATTAAAGGATAATATAGAGAGGGGAAAAAGATATATGACAAATGTAAACCAAAGGATAAGACAGCTGATCGAAGAAATGCCTTCATAGTTATAACATTGCATGTAAATGGATTACACTCCCCAATTAAAAGATATAGATTCACAGGATGGATCAAAAAAAAACGAGCCATCAATATATTGCATACAAGGGACTCATGTTAGACACAGGGACACAAAGAAATTGAAAGTGAAAGGATGGAAAAATTATTTCATGCAAGCTACAGCCAAAAGAAAGCAGGTGTAGCAATATTAATCTCAGATAAAATAGACTTTAAATGCAAAGATGTTATGAGAGACAAAGAAGGCCACTACATACTAACAAAAGGGGCAGTTCAACAAGAAAAAATAACAATCATAAATGTTTATGCACCCAATCAAGGTGCCAAAAAATAAATGAGAGAAACATTGGCAAAACTAAAGGAAGCAATGGATGTTTCCACAATAATTGTGGGAGACTTCAACACATCACTCTCTCCTATAGACAGATCACCAGACAGAAGACCAATAAGGAAATTGAAAACCTAAACACTCTGATAAGTGAATTGGATTTAACAGACATATATAGAGAACATTACATCCCAAATCACCAGGATACACATTCTTCTCTAGTGCTCATGGACCTTTCTCCAGAATAGATCATATACTGTGACATAAACAAGCCTCAAGAAATTAAAAAAAAAAAATTGAAATTATGCGAAGCACATTGTCTGACCACAATGGAATACAATTAGAAGTCAATAACCATCAGAGACTTAAAAGTTCACAAATACCTGGAGGTTAAACAACACACTCCTAAACAATGAGTGGGTTAAAGAAGAAATAGCAAGAGAAATTGCTAAATACATAGAAATGAATGAAAATGAGAACACAACATACCAAAACTATGGGATCCAGCAAAAGCAGTACTGAGTGGGAAATTTATAACACTAAATGCATATACTAAAAAGGATGAAAGAGCCAAATTCAAAGAACTAATGGATCAACTGAAGAAGCTAGAAAATGAACAGCAAACAAATCTTAAATCAAGTAGAAGAAAAGAAATAACAAGGATTAAAGCAGAAATAAGTGGCATAGAGAACAAAAAAACAATAGATAAATGACACCAAAAGTTGGTTCTTTGAGAAGATCAACAAGATTGACAAGCCCCTAGCTAGACTGACAAAATCAAAAAGAGAGAAGACCCACATAAACAAAATAATGAATGAAAAAGGTGACATTACTGTGAATCTCAAAGAAATTTAAAAAATTATGAGGATACTATGAACAACTGTATGGCAACAAACTAGACAATGTAGAGGAAATGGACAATTTCCTGGAAACATATGAACAACCTAGACTGACCAGAGAAGAAACAGAAGAGCTCAACCAACCTGTCACAAGCAAAGAGATCCAATCAGTCATCAAAAAGCTTCCCCAAATAAATGCCCAGGGCCAGATGGCTTCACAGGGGAATTCTACCAAACTTTAGAAAAAGAACTGACACCAATCTTACTTAAACTCTTTCAAAACATTGAAGAAAATGGAACACTACCTAACTCATTTTATGAAGCTAACATCAATCTAATACCAAAGCCAAGCAAAGATGCCATAAAAAAAGGAAAACTACTGGCCAATCTCCCTAATGAAAATAGATGCAAAATTTCTCAACAAAATACTTGCAGATCGAATCCAAAGACACATTAAAAAAGTCATACACCATGACCAAGTGGGGTTCATTCCAGGCATGCAAGGATGGTTCAACATAAGAAAATCAATCAATGTATTACAACACATTAACAAATCAAAAGGGAAAAATCAAATGATCATCTCAATAGATGCTGAAAAAGTGTTTGACAAAATCCAACATCCATTTTTGATAAAAACAGTTCAGAAGGTAAGAATTGAATGAAACTCCCTCAATATGATAAAGAGTGTATCTGAAAAACCCACAGCCAGCATAGCACTCAATGGTGAGAGACTGAAAGCCTTCCCTCTAAGATCAGGAACAAGACAAGGTTGCCCGCTGTCACCACTGTTATTCAACATTGTGCTGGAAGTGCTAGCCAGGGCAATCCGGCAAGACAAAGAAATAAAAGGCATCAAAATTGGAAAGGAAGAAGTAAAACTGTCATTGTTTGCAGATGATATGATCTTATATCTGGAAAACCCTGAGAAATTGATGATACAGCTACTAGAGCTAATAAACAAATTTATCAAAGTAGTGAGATACAAGATTAATGCACATAAGTCAGTAATGTTACTATATGCTAGAAATGAACAAAGTGAAGAAACACCCAAGAAAAAGATACCATTTTCAATAGCAACTAAAAAATTCAAGTACCTAGGAATAAAATTAACCAAAGATGTAAAACACTTATACAAAAAAAACTTTGTAACTCTACTAAAAGAAATAGAAGGGGACCTTAAAAGATGGAAAAATATTCCGTGTTCATGGATAAGAAGGCTAAATGTCATTAAGATGTCAATTCTACCCAAACTCATCTACAGATTCAATGCAATCTCAATCAAAATTCCAACAACCTACTTTGCAGACTTGGAAAAGCTAGTAATGAAATCTATTTGGAAAGGGAAGATGCCTCAAATTGCTAAGGACTCTCTAAAAAAAGAAAAATGAAGTGGGAGAACTTACACTCCCTGACTTTGAAGATTATTATAAAGCCACAGTTGTCAAAACAGCATGGTACTGGCACAAAGATAGACATATTGATCAATGGAACCGAATTGAGAATTCAGAGGTAGACCCCCAGATCTATGGACGACTGATATTTGATAAGGCCCCCAAAGCCACTGAACTGGGTCATAATGGTCTTTTCAACAAATGGGGCTGGGAAAGTTGGATATCCATATCCAAAAGAATGAAAGAGGACCCCTACCTCACCCCCTACACAAAAAGTAACTCAAAATGGATGAAAGATCTCAATATAAAAGAAAGTACCATAAAACTCCTAGAAGATAATGTAGGGAAACATCTTCAAGACCTTGTATTAGGCAGCCACTTCCTAGACTTTACACCCAAAGCACAAGCAACAAAAGAAAAAATAGATAAATGGGAACTCCTCAAGCTTAGAAGTTTCTGTACCTCAAAGGAATTTGTCAAAAGGTAAAGAGGCAGCCAACTCAATGGGAAAAAACTTTTGGAAACCAAGTATCTGACAGAAGACTGATATCTTGCACATATAAAGAAATCCTACAACTCAATGATGATAGTACAGACAGCCCAATTATATAATGGGCAAAAGATATGAAAAGACAGTTCTCTGAAGAGGAAATACAAATGGCCAAGAAACACATGAAAAAATGTTCAGCTTCACTATTACAGAGATGCAAATTAAGATCACAATGAGATACCATCTAACACCTATTAGAATGGCTGCCATTAAACAAACAGAAAACTACAAATGCTGGAGGGGATGTGGAGAAATTAGAACTCTTATTCATTGTTGGTGGGACTCTATAATGGTTCAGCCACTCTGGAAGTCAGTCTGGCAGTTCCTTAGAAAACTAGATATAGAGTTACCCTTTGATCCAGTGATTGCACTTCTTGGTATATACCCGGAAGATCGGAAAGCAGTGACACGAACAGATATCTGCACGCCAATGTTCATAGCAGCATTATTCACAATTGCCAAGAGATGGAAAGAACCCAAATGTCCTTCAACAGATGAGTGGATAAATAAAATGTGATATATACACATGATGGAATACTATGCAGCAGTAAGAAGGAATGATGTCATGAAACATATGAAAACATGGATGAACCTTGAGGACATAATGCTGAGTGAAATAAGCAAGGCACAAAAAGAGAAATATTATATGCAACCACTAATGTGATCTTTGAAAAATTGAAAACAAATGGTTTATAATGTAGAATGTAGGGGAGCTAGTGATAGAGATTAACTAAGGAAGGGGGAATGGTAATCCAATAAGAACTGATAAGCTATCATGGGTAAATTTAAGATTCTGGGAATGCCCAGGAATGACTATGGTCTGTTAATTTCTGATGGGTATAGTAGGAACAAGTTCACAGAAATGTTGCTATATTAGGTTACTTTCTTGGGGTAGAGTAGGAACATGTTGGAAGTAAAGTAGTTATCTTAGGTTAATTGTCTTTTTCTTACTCCCTTGTTATGGTCTGTTTGAAGTGTTCTTTTTTTGCATGTTTTTTTTAAATTTGTTTAATTTTTTTATTTTTTATAGAGTTGATTTAAAAAAAAAAGTTAATTAGAAAAAAACAAGGAGGAAAAAAATATGCAGAGCTCCCTTGAGTTGGTGGAGAATGCAGGGGTATTGGCCTGCCCAACCTTATGCTTGCTAATGTGTTCACAGACATAGGGGACTGGTGGTTTGATGGGTTGAGCCCTCTACCACAGGACTTGCCCTTGGGAAGACGGTTGCTGCAAAGGGGAGGCTAGGCCTCCCTATTATTGTGCCTAAGAGCCTCCTCCTGAATGCTTCTTTGTTGATCAGATGTGCCCCTCTCTCTCTAGCTAAGCCAACTTGAAAGGTGAAATCACTGTCCTCCGCCGTACGTGGGATCAGACACCCAGGGGAGTGAATCTCCCTGGAAACATGGAATATGACTCCCAGGGAGGAATGTAGACCTGGCATCATGGGATGGAGAACATCTTGATCAAAAGGGGGAAATGAAAGGAAATGAAATAAGCTTCAGTGGCAAAGAGATTCCAAAAGGAGCCAAGAGGTCACTCTGCTGGGCACTCTACACACCGTATAGACAACCCTTTTTAGGTTCTAATGAATTGGGATAGCTGGCAGCAGATACCTGAAACTATCAAACTACAACCCAGAACCCATGAATCTTGAAGATGATTGTATAGAAATGTAGCTTATGAGAGGTGACAATGGGATTGGGAAAGCCATAAGGACCACACTCCCCTTTGTCTAGTTTATGAATGGATGAGTAGAAAAATGGGGTAAGGAAACAAACAAACAGACAAAGGCACCGAGGTTCTTTTTTACTTCAATTGCTCTTTTTCACTTTAATTATTATGCTTGTTATTTTTGTTTGTGTGGTAATGAAGGTGTCAGATTGATTTAGGTGACGAAAGTACGGCTATGTAATGGTACGGTGAACTATTGAATGTATGATTTGCTTAGAATGACTGCATGGTATGTGAATATATCACAATAAAATGAATATAAAGTGCAAAAAAATTATTGAGGCTTGTTTTATGTCCCAGCATATGATCTATTCAGGAGAAAGTTCCATGATTACTAGAGAAGAATGTGTACCCTGGTGATTTGGGATGTGATGTTCTATATATGTCTGTTAAATCAAATTCATTTATCTGATTGTTTAGGTTTTCAATTTCCTTATTGGTATTCTGTCTGGTTGATCTAGCTATAGGAGAGAGTGATGTGTTGAAGTCTCCCACAATTACTGTGGAAACATCTATTGCTTCCTTTAGTTTTGCCAGAGTTTGTCTCCTGTATTTTGTGGCACTATTATTGGGTGCATAAACATTTATAATTATTTCTTCTTGTGGAATTGCCCCTTTAATTAGTATGTAGTGGCCTTCTTTGTCTCTCATAACATCCTTGCATTTAAAGTCTATTTTATCTGAGATTAATATTGCTACTCCTGCTTTCTTTTGGCTGTAGCTTGCATGAAATATTTTTCCATCCTTTCACTTTCAATTTCTTTGTGTCCCTGTGTCTAAGATGAGTCTCTCGTATGCAATATGTTGATGGTTCATATTTTTTGACCTATTTTGCCAATCTGTATCTGTTAATTTGGGAATCAGCCATTCTATCCTTTGGTTTATGTTTGTCAGGTATATTTTTCCCTCTCTCTCTTATTGTCCTTTAATGAACCAATACTGAATCTCTTTAGTACTGAACCTTTCTTCATATCACTCTCTCCTTTCCTTGTTTCTCTGTTGGTAGGGCTCTCTATAGTATCTGAAGTAAGGCAGGACTTTTATTAGCAAAATCTCTTAGCATTTGTGAAAAATTTAAGCTGTCCCTCAAATATGAAGGAGAGTTTTGCTGGATAAAGTAGTCTTGGTTGGAAATTTTTCTCTCTCAGAATTTTAAATACTTCATGCCACTGCCTTTTTGCCTCCATGGTGGCCACTGAGTAGTCCCTACTTAGTCTTATGTTGTTTCCTTTGAATGTGGTGAGTTGCTTTTCTCTTACTTTCAGGACTTACTCCTTCTGTTCAGTATTTGACAGTCTGATCAGAATATGTCTCAGAGTGGGTTTATTTAGATTTATTCTATTTGGAGTTTGCTGGGCATTTATGATTTGTATATTTGTATTGTGTAAAAGGTTTGGGAAGTTTTCCCCAACAATTTCTTTGAATACTCTTTCTAGACCTTTACCCTTCTCTTCCCCTTCTGGGACACCAATGAGGCTTATATTTGGACATTTTATTTTATCTATCATATCCCTGAGGTCCATTTTGATTTTTTCAATTTTTTTTCCCATTCTTTCTTTTGTTCCTTCATTTTCTGTTCTGTGCTGCTTGAGGTCATGGATTGGTTCTTCAACTTCCACTAGTCTTGTACTATGAGTATCCAGAATCTTTTTAATTTGGTCAACAGTTTCTTTTATTTCCCTAAGATCATCTTTTTTTAATTTACTCTTGCAATTTCTTCTTTATGCCCTTCTAGGGTCTTCTTGGTGTCCTTCAGATCCTGTGCCATGCTCTTCTTCATCTCCTTTATATCCTGTGCCATGCTCTCATTGTTTGTTTTTAGTTCTTTGATTAGTTTCTCCAAGTGCTGTGTCTCCTCTGGTCTTTTTATTTGGTTGTTTGGCTTTGGGTTATCCATAGTGTCTGGATTTATCATATGTTTAAAAATTTTCTTTGTTTTTGGCCTCTGGGCATTTGCTGTACTTGATAGGGTTCTTTTAGGGTTTAAAGGATTATTCAAGGATAAATCTCTAATTTTTCAGATCTACAGCTTGGTGGCATACACTTTCTCTAACCAGCAGATGGTGTCTGCGAGTCACCTATTCCCCTCAATTCATTTCTCCCCAACTTTGTCTTTGTTGGGTGTGGGCTCAGATTCTTGTGGGGTCCAATTGGTGCACCAAGTGTGGGTGTGTTGTTGGTGCTGTCTGCCCTGAGTGTGGGCATGTATCTGAGCAGTTAGAGAGGGAAGGCAGTTTTAACAATCAAACCTCCCAGGTGTTCCTGGAGATTTAAGGCTGTTGCAAGATTCTAAACATTCTTTTCAGTCTCACCACAGATTGTGTCTGCCACTGACCCACAGTTCTTTGGTATTGGCATATGGGCCCTGGGATTTCTGGGTGGGTTCCTCTTCCAAGCAGTGCCATTCTAGAGCCTGTGCTGAGGGAAGGTTGTGCTATGTCACAAGTGTGTGCCATACCTCAAGGGAGGTTCTCGGCTGCTGGGCCTTTTAAGGGTGTTCCCAGCCTGCTGAAATGATGGTTGAATGGGGCATGTTAATTTCCCACTTTTCACACAGCACTGCCTTCCCAGCTCTGGGACAATTATCTGTGAGTTGCTATTGAGAATGGAATCTTTTTCTTGAGTGTCTCTTCAGTTAGGTCATTTCTAGTGTACAGGAACATTACTGACTTTTGTGCATTTATATTGTATCCTGCTACTTTGCTAAATTTATTAGGTCAAGTAGCTGTGTCATTGATTTCTCAGGGTTTTGCAAATATAAGATCATATCATTTGCAAATAATGACAGGATTAATTCTTCCTTTCCAATTCAGATGCCTTTTATTTATTTTCTTGCCAGATTGCTCTAGCTAGCACTTCCAGCACAATGTTGAATAACAGTGGTGACAGTGGGCATCCTTGTCTCATTCCTGATCTTGGAAAGCTTTCAGTCTCTCACCATTGAGTACTATGCTGGCTGTGGGTTTTTTCATATATGTCCTTTTTCATATTGAGGAAGTTTCATTCAGTTCCTACCTTTTGAAGTGTTTTTATCAAGAAACAATGCTGGATATTGTCGAATGCTTTTTCAACATCTGTTGAGAAGATCATTTGATTTTTCCCTTTTGATTTGTTAATATGTTGTATTACACTGATTTTCATATGTTGAACCATCCTTGCAATGCCTGGAATGAACCCTAGTTGGTCATAGAGTATTATTTTTTTAATGTTATTTTGGATTTGATTTGCAAATATTTGGTTGAGAATTTTTGCATTTATATTCATGAGGGAGATTGGCCTGTAGATTTCCTTTCTTGCAGCATATTTACCTGGTTTTGGTATTAGAGTGATGTTAGCTTCATAAAGTGTTAGGCAGTTTTCTATTTTCTTCAATTTTTTGAAAGAGTTTAAGATTAGTTTCAGTTCTCTTTGGAAAGTTTGGTAGAATTCCCCTGTGAAGCCACCTGGCCCTGGACATTCATGTGTGGGAAGAATTTTGATGACTGATTGGATCTCTTTGCTTGTGATTGGTTTGTTGAGGTCTTCTATTTATTCTCTGGACAGTCTAGGTTGCTCATGTGTTTCTGGGAAATTGTCCACTTCCTTTGTATTATCTAGTTTGTTGGTGTATAGTTGTTCATAATATCCTCTTATGATTTTTTAATTTTTTCAGGATCCACTGTAATGCCCCTCTCTCATTTATTTTATTTGGTTCTTCTCTCTTTGATTTTGTCAGTCTAGCTAAGGGCTTCTCAATCTTGTTAATCTCAAAGAACTAACTATAGGTTTTATTTATTGTCTCTATTGTTTTTATATTCTCTATGACATTTCCTTCTGATTTAATTCTTGTTGTTTATTTTCTTCTGCTTGGTTTGGGATTAGTTTGATGTTCACTTTCTAGCTTCATCAGTTCCATTATTTCTTTTGTTTTAGCTCTTTGTTTTTAATATATGCATTTAGAACTATAAATTTCCCATAAGTTTTGATATGTTGTGGTCTTGTTTTCATTCATCTGTAGATATTTTGGAATTTTACTTGCTATTTCTTCAACCCACTGATTGTTTAGGAGTGTGTTTAACCTCCAGAAATGTGTGAAGTTCTAAATCTTTACTGGTTGTTGACTTCTAATTGTATTCCATTGTGATCAGAAAATGTGCTTTGAATACATTCAGAATTTTTAAATTTATTGATGCTTGATTTATGGCCCAGCATATGATTTATTCTGGAGAAAGTTTCATGAGCACTAGGGAAGAATGTGTAACTTGGTGATTTGGGATGTAATGTCCTGTATATGTCTGTGAAGTCAAATTCATTTATGACATTGCTTAGGTTTTCAATTTCCTTGCTGGGTCTCTATCTGGTTATCTGTTTATAGGATCAAGTGATACATTGAAGTATCCCACAGTTGTGGAAACATCTATTGTTTCCTTGCATTTTGCCAATGTTGGTCTCTCATACTTTGGGCACCTTGATTGGGTGCATAGACATTTATGATTGTTATTTCTTGTTGAATTTTCCCTTTTATTAGTATATATTGACCCTCTTTGTCTCTTATAACATCCTTGCATTTAAAGTCTATTTTATCTTAGATTAATATTGCTACGCCTGCTTTCTTTTGACTGTAGCTTGTTTGGAATATTTTTTCTATCCTCTCACTTTCAATTTCTTTGTGTCTCTGGGTCTAAGATGAGTCCCTTGCCAGCAACATATGGAAGGTTCATATTTTTTTATCCATTGTGCCAATGTATATATTTTAACTGCAGAGTTTAATCCATTCCATTCAATGTTATTACTGTGACAGCCGTTCTTGAATCAGCCATCATATCCCTTGGTTTTTATTTGTCAGGTATATTTTCCCCTTTCTCTTTATTTTGTTTAATGTACCTTTACTAAAACTCTTTAGTTTTGTGCCCTTCTCCAAACCTCTCTCTCCTTTCTATTTTTTTTTTCTCAGCCAGTAGGGCTCCCTTCAGTATTTCTTGTGGGGCAGGTCTCTTGTTAGCAAATTCTCTCAGCATTTGTCTGTGAAGATTTTAAGCTCTCCCTCAAATTTGAAGGAGAGGAGAAATTAAGATGGTGGCTAAGTGAGACAAGGCAAAAAAACACCTTCATGAAAAACACTAGATAAAAAACAGAAAGTGACCCAGAATACCGGTTACAGTGATGCGCCAGCTGGATGAGGTCTGCTAGTATCACAGGGGCCATATGCTTGGTGAAACTGGGAGTCTGCATTCTGAAATGAGTGAGTAAGCTGGCTGGAAGACACACAGCTGTGCAGCATTGTGGGGAAGCCAGGGCTTGGCATTTGGAGACCAACTGGCTCTTTATAAAAAAAAAAAAAAAGGGAAAAACCCAGGAGTGGCTGCAGTTGTGGGAGTGGGAATCACACAGTAAAAGTCAGCAAGAAGGGGCTGGGCTGGCCTCTCAGTGTCTGACCTGGAGGATAGCCCACTGCAGATACCCTTGGGGCTGGGGGAGTGTAGGGGAGAGCCAGAAGCTGAAAGGAACCCTGTGGCTCACAGCTGGCTCCCCAGAGAGCTGGATAATCTCCTGCCCAGGGATGTACCCACAGCCCAGAGTGCCACCAGTTGTCCAGGAGCTGGGAAGGAGGAACTGTGTGAGGAGGGGAGGTTGAGACACCCCATTTAGCCATCTTTGCATCAGGAGGAGAGCGCCCCTGCATGGCCCATCGGCCCGGGGCTTCCCTTGAGGATAGTGTACACTTGTGATGTAGCACAGCTTTCCCTCAGCAGAGCTCCTGGAGGATCACGGCTGGGAGGGGGTCCTGCTTGGAGAACCAAGGGACACTATGCCAAGTCTGGTGGTTTGTGGGACAGCAAGAGATTGGGTCTGGGGCTGAAATAAAATGAAGGCTGAGACTCTTGCAGCAGCCTTGAATCTCCGGGAACCTGGGGGATTTGAATATTAAAGCTGCCCTTCCTCCCTGGCCACCCGTACACACACCCCACATTCAGGGCAGGCGGCTCCAGCAACACACCCAATCTGAGTTATCCAACTGAACCTCACAAGAATCATTTCCCCACACACCTCAGAACAAGGTTGAGAACTGACTTGGGTATAGGTGACTCACAGATGCCATCTGCTGGTTAGTTAGAGAAAGTGTATGTCACCAAACTGTGTTTCTGAAAAATTAGATTGGTATCTTTTTTTTTACAACTTGAAAGAACCCTATCAAGCAAAGCAAATGCCAAGAGGCCAAAAACAACAGAAATTCTTAATACTTATGATAAAACCAGATGATATGGAGAATCCAACTCTAAACACACAAATCAAGATATCAGAAGAGACTCAGTACTTCACAGAATTAATCAAAGAACTACAATTAAGGAATGAAAACATGGCAAAGGATTTAAAGGACATCAAGAAGACCATAGCCCAGGATATAGGTGACATAAAGACCCTAGAAGAGCATAAAGAAGACATTGCAAGAGTAAATAAAAAAATAGAAGATCTTATGGAAATAAAAGAAACTGTTGGCCAAATTAAAAAGACTCTGGATATTCACAATACAAGATTAGAGGAAGTTGAACAACATCTCAGTGTCCTAGAAGTCCACAGAACAGAAAATGAAGGAAAAGAAAGAATGGAGAAAAAAATCAAAAAAAATGAAATGGATCTCAGGGATATGATAGACAAAATGTCCAAGCTTAAGACTCATTGGTGTCCCAGAAGGGGAAGAGAAGAGTAAAGGTCTAGAAAGAGTATTCAAAGAAATTGTTGGGGAAAACTTCCCCAACCTTATACACAATATAAATACACAAAGCATAAATGCCCAGCAAATTCCAAATAGAATAAATGCAAATAAACCCACTCTGAGACATATTCTGATCAGACTGTCAAATACTGAAGAGAAGGAGCAAGTTCTGAAAGCAGCAAGGGAAAAGCAATTCACCACATACAAAGGAAACAACATAAGACTAAGTTGTGACTACTCAGCAGCCACCATGGAGGCGAGAAGGCAGTGGCATGACATACTTAAAATTCTGAGAGAAATTTGAAGGAGAGTTTTGCTGGATAAAGAATTCTTGGCTGTAATGTTTCTCTTTCAGGATTTTAAGTATGTCGGCTCACTGCCTTCTTGCCTCCATGTTGGTGGCTGAGTAGTCACTATATAGTCTTATGTTGTTTCCCTTGTATGTGGTGAATTGCTTCTCTCTTGCTGCTCTCAGAACTTGTTCCTCCTCTTCAGCATTTGACAATCTTATCAGAATATGTCTCAGATTGGGTTTATTTGGATTTATTCTGTTTGCAGTTCAATGGGCATCTATTATTTACATATTTATGTCATTTGGAAGGGTCAGGAAGTTTTGCCCAACAATGTCTTTGAATACTCTTCCTAGTCATTTACCCTTCTCTTCCCCTTCTGGAACACCAATGATTCATATATTTGTGTGTTTCATGTTGTCCATCATATCCCTGAGAGCTGTTTCAAATTTTTCAATTTTTTTCACCATTCTGTTTTTATGCTTTCACTTTCCAACCCTCTTTCTTCAAGTTTGATTATTTGGTCCTCTACTTCTTCTGATTTTGTGCTATGTGTTTCCAGAGTCTTTTTAATTTCAACAAGAGTCTTTTATTTCCATAAGATCCTCTTTTTCAATTTCCTTTTGCAAATTCTTCTTTATGCTCTTCTTGGGTCTTCTTTATGTCCTTTGTATCCTGAGCCATGATGTTATTGTCAGTATATCTTTGATTAATTGCCCCAAGTTCTGTGTCTTGTGTGGTTTTTAAATTTGGGGGTTTGGGATATCCATATCTTCTGGTATCTTCATATGCTTTATAATTGTCTGCTGTTTTTGGCCTTGGCATTTTCTTGTCTTGATAGTGTTCCTTTAGGATTTGTAGACTTATTTGAACACTTATTTGTAATTTGACAGCTACAGCTTGATGAAGTTCACTTTTCCTGAGCTATCAACACATCATGTTCCTGAGACACCTGCTCTCCAAACTTTGTGTCCTAAGTGGGGGTCTAAACCATGTGGAAGTCCTATCAGTGCACCAATTTTCCATGAGCAGTGGGGACTGCCAGCCCTGTGGGTGGGAGCATGCCCTCTGAAGTTTGGCAGGGAGACCACTTCAGGTCACAGTGATCCCAGCCTTTCCCAGAGCTGTGTATCCTGGGTATTGCATCTGGGTATTGGTCTGCAGTATTGTGCAATTCCCCCTCCAGATCAAATGTTTCCCAGCCCCTCTGTGGGGCAAGCATGAGTCTCTGGGATTGGGGGAGGGTTCCTCACACTTGTGTGCAGCACCCCTGGCTCTAGATTCCAATGCCCACTCAATTGGGAAAGAAGAGACTCTTCAACAAATGGTTTTGTGAAAACTAGGTGTCCACTTGCAAGAAAATAAAGAAGACCCTTATCACACACCATTTACACACTGCAGGCTCCCATGGGAAAAACATAGACACCCTACAAGCCTGCCAAATCCTGAATTATTTTAAGGGCGCTTTTGGCCCCAGCACTGTGAAGGGGTATCTCCTAACCAGTTGCAAAATGGCTGCATGGGGTGTGGAGAGCAACCTGCTTTCACTGTCCTCTACCAGCAGCAATGATCTGTCTCTGGCACAGGAGTTTTGGCCATGGGTCTGCTTGTCTGTCGTTCAGCTCCCAACACCCCCTGCATCTTTCATTGGTGAACACTCACCCATTTGTCTGTTGCTTGGATCTGGCAGGCTCCCCACTCCAAGGTGGCTTTGTGTGGTGAACACTTTATCCCACTTCTCTGCAGCTTGGCTCCAGCAGGCTCTCTGTTCCCCAGCAGCTTTCAGGGCTGGATACTCCTTCACTTGTCTGCATGCTGATATTTCTTCTTTGTCTTCAATACAGCCTTTTCAGGGTCTTTCTCCAGTCTGTATCCTCCTTTAGAGTTTCAAACAATTCAGAATTGTCCTTTTTTACATTGAATTTCCGGAGAGAGGTTTTTCATAACTATTTACATCACCATATTAATGACATCAGTCACTTTTGCTCACTTTGGTTTTTTTTTTTGTCTTTTTATCATTAAGTTGTAGAATTTCTTTATATATTT
Source organism: Choloepus didactylus (assembly GCF_015220235.1). Taxonomy (NCBI): domain Eukaryota; kingdom Metazoa; phylum Chordata; class Mammalia; order Pilosa; family Megalonychidae; genus Choloepus; species Choloepus didactylus. The sequence continues at coordinate 874,818 of NW_023637579.1, forward strand.
CCAGATAACAAAACCTTAGGTATGTAATTTCAAATATTTTCTACCATTGACTTGTCTTTTTTCACACCCTTTTGACAAAGTCTTTTGAAGCCCAGAAGTATTCAATTGTGAGGAAGACCCATTTATCTGGTTTTTCTTTCATTGTCCAATGATCAAATTTGTATGGAAGGGTAAGGGGCTGTATATCTAAGCCATCATGGGAAGGAAGAATGAAGTTGGAAGACTTGAACTTCCTGATCTTAAAACTTATATCAAAGACGTTATAATCAAATGAGCATGGTACTGGTACAAGGCAGACATGTAGACCAATGCAATTGAATTGCAAGCAGAGAAATCAACTCTCACATTTATGGCCAACTGATTTTCATTAAGATTGCAATGCCCACTCAATTGGGAAAGAAGAGACTCTTCAACAAATGGTTTTGTGAAAACTAGGTGTCCACTTGCAAGAAAAGAATAAAGAAGACCCTTATCACACACCATTTACAAAAATCAGCTTAAAATGTGTCACAGAATCTTAATGTAACTGCTAGAACTATCAAAATTCTAGGTGAAAATATAGAGAAGCATCTTAAGGGCATTGCATTAGGCAATGGTTTCTTAGACTTTACACCCAAAGTACGTGAATAAAAGGTAAATAGAGAAATGTGAGGTCATCCCAACTAAAAACTTTTTCCTCAAAGAAATTTATCATGGAAGTAGAATGGCAACCTACACAATGGGAGCAATTTTTTGGAAACCACATACCTGATAAAGGATTAATATCCAGAATGCATAAAGAAATCCTTCAAATTAACAAGAAGATAAACAATTCAGTTAAAGATGGGCAAAAGACTTCAAAAGACAGCTCTTTAAAGAAAATATACTAATGGCTGAAAACCACATGAGAAGATGCTCAACATCATTAGCCCTCAAGAAAATGCAAATCAAAACTATGTGATAACATTTCACACCAATTAGAAAGATTTTCATTTTAAACAAATCAGGAAATAACAAGCATTGGGGAGGAGACATAGAAATAAAAATGTTCATTGCTGGTGGCAATGTAAAATATTGCAGTCACTGTGGAAGACAGTTTGGAGGTTCTTAAGAAAGCTAAGTATAGAACTACCATTTGACCTGGAATCCCACTACTAAATGTGTACCCAAAACAACTGAACACTTACATTCACAGCAGCACTATTAACAGTTTCCAAAAGATGAAAGCAACTCAAGTGTCCATCAATCAATGAATGATAAATAAAATGTGGTATAAACATACAATGGAATGACATTAAGCCATAAAAGTGAAATGATGTTCTTACATAACTGATAACAAGGGTGAACATAGAAGATATGTTGAGTGAAATAAGCCAGACACAAAAGGACACACAGTGTTTGAACTCACAGATTTGAAACTATTAGAATAAGCAAGCCCATGGAGTAAGAATCTAGAATATAGGCTGCCAGGGGACAAGATAGGCATAAGGAATGGGAGGTTAAGGCATAAAATGCACAGGGTTACTCTTGAGAATGGAAGTGTTCATATAATGGATGGTGTTGATGATAGCATGTGATTAACAGCACTGAAATATATATATCTATGATTTAAAGGGGAAATGTTGGATTGTATATGTGATGACAGAATAAAAATTTTGAATAAAATTCATGTGTGATGGTTAAGTTCCTGGGCTAACTTGGCCAGCTGATGGTACCCAGGTGTCTGGTCAAGCAGGCACTGGCCTAACCATTATTGCAAGGCCATTTGTGACTGGTTAGTAAACCAGAAAGCTGGTTTATTAAATCATCAGTGAATTGAGTGCACCTGTGACTGATATATCAACAAAGGGCATTTCTTCTGCAATGAGAGAATTCAATCAGCTGGATTTAATTCCATCAGATGAAGACTTTTAAGGCAAAGAGAGAGAGAGACAGGATCTTCACTTCTTCTTTGGCTAGCTAGTGAAGCATTTCCTGAGGCGTTAATCTAACACTTTCATTAGAGTTGCCGTACACTGCCTGCCCTATGAAATTTGGACTTCTGCATTTTGCCTGATGGAATTTGGACTCATACATCCCCACAGTTGTGTGAGACACTTTTATAAAACCTTATATTCACAGACATCTCTTAATGATTCTGTTTCCTTAGAGGACCCTAACTAATACAGCTTAGTACCAGGAGTTTCTTAGAAAACAGCTTTTGGCCTGATATTGGGACAGAGAGAGAGAACACTTATCCATGGGCCACCAAGTTACCATGAGACCTGAGTTACCTATCATGAGCTGGGTGTTGTCTGACCCGCCAAGCCATAACAGTGAGCATGCACAGCAGCACTCCAACATAAAATGGAAATGGTATGTACAAGATAGAGCTTGAGCAGGTCCTGAAGGTACAAGTAAGTTACATGAGCAAGTGGCCCAAATGCCCATGGCCCCCACTCCTTCCACCTTACCTTCTCTTTCCCAGCCCATAGCTATGGCATCTTGGGGATTCCTTACAGTCAGTTGACTAAAGACTCAGGCCTGGTTTACAGATGGTTCTGCACAATATGCAGGCACCACCCGAAAGTGGACAGCTGCAGCACTGCAGCCCCTTTGTGGGATGTCCCTGAGGGACAGTGGTGAGGGGAAATCCTCCCAGTGGGCAGAACTTCGAGCAGTGCACCTGGTTGTTCACTTTGCTTGCAAAGAGAACTGGCCAGATGTGCATTGTATACTGATTCATGGGCTATTGCTAACAGTTTGGCTGGGTGGTCAAGGACTTGGAAGGAACATGATTGGAAAATTGGTAGCAAAGAAGTCTGGGGAAGAGATATGTGGATAGACCTTTCTGGGTGGGGAAAAACATGAAGATATTTGTGTCCTGTGTGAAAGCTTAGCAGAGGGTGTCTTCAGCAGAGGAAGATGTTAATAATCAAGTGGATAAGATGACCCTTTCAGTGGATACCAGTCAACCTGTTTCCCCAGCCACTCCTGTCATTGCCCAATGGGCTCATGAAGAAAGTGGTCATGGTGGTAGGGATGGGCTCAGCAACATGGACTTCCACTCACCAAGGCTGACCTGGCCACAGCCACTGCTGAGTGCCCAATTTACCAGCAACAGAGACCCACACTCTGTCTCTTTTATGGCACCATCACCTAAGGTGATCAGCCTGCTACCTGGTGGCAGGTTGATTACATTGGACCACTTCCATCATGGAAGGGGCAGCAATTTGTTCTCACTGGAACAACACATATTCCAGATATGTTTGCCTTCCCTGTACACAATGCTTCTGTCAAAACTACCATCCATGGACTTACAGAATGCCTTATTCACTGCTATGGTATTCCACACAGCATTGTTTCTGACCAAGGAACCCACTTCACAGCAAATGAAGTGAGGGAATGGGCACATGCTCATGGGATTCTGTGGTCTTACCATGTTCCCCATCATCCAGAGACAACTGGGTTTATAGAACTGTGGAATGGCCTGGTGAAGACTCAATTATGATGCCAACTAGGTGGCAATACCTTGCAGGGTTGGGGCAGTGTTCTCCAGGAGGCTGCGTATGCTCTGAATCAGCATCCACTCTATGGTGCTGTTTCTCCCATTGCTGGAATTCATGGGTTCAGGAATCAAGGGGTGGAAATAGGAATGGCCCCACTCCCTATCATTCCTAGCAATCCACTAGGAAAGTGTTTGCTTCCTGTCCCTGCAACCTTAAACTCTGCTGTTCTCCAAGTCTTAGTTCCAAAAGGAGGAGTGCTTCCAACAGGAGAGACAATAATTCCATTAAACTGGAAGTTAATACTGCCACCTGGTCACTTACAGCTTCTCATGCCTCTGAATCAACAGGCAAGGAAGGGGATTACTATATTGGCTGGGGTGATTGATCCTGACTATCAAGGGGAAATAGCACTGCAACTACACAATGGAGGTAAAGAAGGGTTTTCCTGGAATACAGGAGATCCCCTAGGGCATCTTTTAACACTACCATGCCCTGTGATTAAAGTCAATGGAAAACTGCAACAACCCAATCCGGGCAGGACTACCAATGGCAAAGAAAATTCAGGAATGAAGGTTTGGGTCACCCCACCAGGCAAAGAACCATGGCCAGCTGAAGTGCTTGCTGAGTATAAAGGAAAAATGGAATGGGTAGTGGAAGAAGGTCGTGATAAATATGAACTACAACCATGTAACCAGTTACAGAAATGAAGACTATGATGGCAAGTATATTTCCTCCTTGTTTTTTTAAGAGTATATTTGTATTTTTCCATAAAGCAAATATCTTTGTTTTCTTCTCTATCTTATCCCCTTGTAATATTACATAAGTTGTACTATTCATTTTGCAGTATTTATGTTAAAGGAAATCAAGTTTAAGAGCCAATGTCACCCAAGGACTTGCACCCTATTCTGGGGAGATTTAGTGCATTTCTGGTTGTATGCAGAACAGCTGAGTATTGTTAGGTGAAGTATATGTTTGTTACTGTTCTCAACTTAGAAATGAAGTAAGGTTTAAGGTGATGTGTATTACCGCCAAGTTGACAATGGGTGAACTCTGATGGTTAGGTTCATGTGTCAACTTGACCAGGTGATGGTGCCCAGGTGTCTGGTCAAGCAAGCAGTGGCCTGTTACTGCAAGGACACTTCTGACTGCTTAGTAAACCAGAAGGCTGGTTTATTAAATCATCAGTCTATTGACTCCACCTGTTAGTGATTATATCAACAAAGGACATGTTTTCTGGAGAGAATTCAATCAGCTGGATTTAATCCAATCAGTTGAAAACTTTTAAGGGAGACAGAGAGGATCTTCAGTTTTTCTTTGCTTAGCCTGCAAAGCATTTCCTGAGGAGTTCACAGAACACCTTCATCAGAGTTCCCAGTTTGCTGCCTGCCCTGTGGAATTTGGACTCATGCATCTTGCCCAACAAAATTTGAACTCATGCATTCCCACAGTTGTGTGAGACACTTTTATAAAATCTTATATTTACAGATATCTCTTGTTGATTCTGTTTCCCTAGAGAACACTGGTACACCATAGAACTACACTACACAAACAGTGAAACCTAAGTTAAACCATGGTTGTTAACAGCACAATTATAAAAATGCAGTATCTTAAATTTTTTAATAATATTTTATTGTGAAATATAACATATATATATAAGTGATAGCTTTCCAGATACAATGTAAGAAATATTCAGAGAGCAAACTTCAAAGAAAGTTATTGGTTACAGTTGCACAGTTTATTTACTTGTTGTGAAATATAATATATAAAAGAGGGTGATAACTTTCAAATTACAATTTTACAAGTAGCTATAAATCAAATTTCAAAGAAGGCTATGAGTTACATTTCCACCATTTCAATACTTTCCTTCTAGCTATTCTAGTACACTATAAACTAAGAAAAAGAAAATTATATTGTGGTTCAGTATTCATAATCCTTTTTTAAATTCCATCTTGTCTGTTGCTACCCCTTCCTCTAGTTTAATCACTTTCCCAATCTTTGGAGATGTCTAGGCACTGACCACCCTAACTTGTTCATATTGAAAAGGGGTGTCAACATTATGGGAAAAAGGGACCCATCTGGTTGACATTCTTGAAGAGGCTAATGCCTCTGTGTCTTGGAATTTAGCTGGCATAGGAGTTCTGTGGAGGATTTAAGTTTCTGAAGAATAAACTAAGAATAAACTTCTTATTGCTGAGTAGTATTCCATTGTATGTATATACCATATTTTATTTATCCACTCATCTGTTGAAGGATTCTTGGGTTGTTTCCATCTCTTGGAAATTCTGAACAATGCTGCTATGAACATTGGGGTGCAAATGTCTTCTCATGCCACTGCTCTCAATTCTGGGCATGTACCAAGAAGTGGAACTGGTGGATTGTTGGGTAATTTGACATCTAGTTTTCTGAGAAACTGCCAAACTGTCTTCCAGAGCAGCTGTACCATTATACATTCCCATCAGCAATGAATAAGGGTCCCAATTTCTCTACATTCTTTACATCATTAACTGTTTCTTGTTTGTTTAATGACAGTCATTCTTATTGGTGTGACATGGTATCTCATTGTGGTTTTGATTTGCATTTCACTAATAACTAGTGAAGATAATTTTTCATGTGTTTTTAGCCATTTATATTTCCTCTTCAGAAAAAATGCCTTTTCATATCTTTTGCCCGTTTTTTAATTGCCTGTTTGTACTATTGTTGAGTTGTAGGATTTCTTTATATGTTCAGGATACCAGTTTCTCATCAGATATTTTTCCAAATATTTTCTCCCATTAAGTTGCCTGCTTCTTCACCTTTTTGACAGTCTTTTTAGTACAGTTATGTTGAAATATATTCACATACCCAACAATCACCCACTGTGTACAATCAATTATTCATAGTACCATCATATAGTTATGCATTCACATCCAGAATCAATTTTTGAACATTTTTCTTACTCCAAAAGAGTAAAAAAAGAACTAAAACATTCCATCCCCTCATCTCACCCTATTTTTCTATAGTTTTGTCCCCATTTTTCTACTCACCTGTGGATGTACTGGATAAAGGGAGTGTGAGCCACTAGATTTTCACAATCACATAGTGTGACAAAGTCTTTTTAAGCAAAGTAACTTTTGATTTTGAAGAGTTGCCATTTATCTATTTTTTCTTTTATTTCTTGTATCCATAGGTGTAAGAACTAAGAAGCTACCTTTTATTACCAGGTCTTAAAGACGTTTTCCTATATTTTCCTTTTTTAGCATTATGAACACTTTTTAAATGACAATGGATGACAAATTCATACAAATTACAGGCTACAGTATAACAAACACAAAACCCATTCAGATAATGTTTAGAAAAGCATCATATACAAAGTTAAATCTGATTCAAGTGGCTAAAGAACTCAAATCCCCCATTTTTACAATTGCACATGGCTTTAAACATAGTGCTTCTAAATCCTTCCCCTAGTCAATGCTATTCAGTACTACAGCATAGTGAACAACTCTAGTGATTTCAAGTTTCTAACACTTTTATCATCAATGTCAAGAAAACATCTCATAAAAGGCTCACTAAGCAAAACTCAGTGGTGAACATTGCAAATTGTAAGGTGCTGTGTAGATATTGCTAGCTATTGCTATTATTACTGTTCAGTGAGATTTCACTGAACTAATTTGGGGAAAAGGAGGACTAGTTCATATAACAAATATGACATAAAGCATCTCAAAAGGAATTCAGTTATTACTTTCAAGTACATGCAGCATCAAAACAGCAAGGAAAGGTTGGCCAGAAGTGATGTTAAGTAGAGGAATTCTGGACCATTTTAATGGCTATATAAAAGATTAAGCTAGTCATAGATTACACATAATATTTAGCATTAGATTCCCAAAGTTCTGAAAATAATTTATTTCTTAAGGTGATCCTTCACCCCTGCAAAAAGGAAAAAGAAATCTTGACAAGTTATTAATGTGTTGCTTCAGCCTGGTTCTTATAAATTTATCTTAAATTTAAGAGTCAAGTCTGAATACAGTTGTACAACTCTTGTGGAATACACAAGGAGTTGACAACAGAGAAGTTTGCTTCTGATCAAAGAACAGCGACTATCTCTGTGCTATTTAAAATATTTACAAAACCAGGCCTGGTAACAGTGTACAACTGCACTTGAGAATAAGTAAAACAACCGTCATGAACTTGTCTGTAGACAAGAAATACACAACAGACAAATGTAAAATATAATTTAAATCCTTTGTTTCATGTACCTTTGGCATTAATCTTTCTTTGGGTATGCCTTGTTTGTTTATCTGTTTTTACTGGTCTTCTTGGGTAACCTAGCTGTATATGTAAAAATTTATATGAAATTGGAAAATAAATGCCAAAGAAGTCAATCAGTTGCTTGATGAAATGAAAAAATTCCATTTTAATTATTAGTGTGTATTTCTGTTAGAGTCTCATGGGGCCTGACAATGTGTATTAATGGAATGTTCAGATTTCATAAGAAACAATTAAAAACTAGATTCTACTATTACATACAAAATGATATCCATTTGAAGAGCAAATGACATCAGATGCATTCAACAGTGGACTTTTTGTTTTACAGCACAATGGGGAAGAAGGATTACATTTTGGGTGGGTAAAATGGGAAGTGAAGAAAGTGGTGTGGTACAGTAAATGGTGTTAAATCAGTAGCATGAACTGATACTTCAGGTTGTTTCCTAATTAAACTATCCCTTACAATCAGCTGGAAAATATATATTTGATATATTCCTCATTTAAAACATTGATAAGTTTCAAATTGTAGCTTTTCTTTCTATACATCATGAAATATTTACATAACACAAGAGGAAACCAGTGAAATATCTTGAAAAATAAATCTATTTGTCAAATACCATGCTATTTAATATAATTAAGAATAGCAGCAAACTGGTTTGAAAAAAAGCCTATTTTGTAATAATTCTAAGTATCTACCCTAGTATCTGATTCTAATTCTAAACCACTTGGTACTTTTTGCCAAGAGGAAACAACAACTGCTTTTGCATGTATCCCTGGTTTAAACACTTGCAGAAAAATACCCACAGCATTTTCTACTCAGCAAATATCTGAAACCAAAGAAAATAATCCAACACTGGACATTAATATTTACAAATCAATAAAACATGTCAAAAGTATAAGAAAAATCTTGGTGTTATACAAAAAGAAATAGGTGGACAACAATTTTAAGTGTGATAGGGCATCTAAAGAGGGGACTGTTTAGAAATCTACCACACAATACCTGGATTCAAACATCATTTTATAAAATTTGTATTCTTTTTAAAAAATACTTTACATTAGAATAACTGCTTAAAGGAGACATTTAAACTGTAATAACATTTAACAATAAGCAAAAATAGAAAGCAGTCCTACAATAATCATACTCATTATTTATTTTACTCAACAATTAAACAAACACAAATGCCTACTTGGCTTTTATGCCTAACCATTTTTCCTTCTGTTAGTCCAGTTCTGCAATCTTAAAAATGATAATGATGAACAAATAAATGAGTAATGGCAGGGGCCATTGTCCTATGATTATTAATAACAGGCAGTTTGAATAGTGAGATGTCTAGTTAAAAGATTAGAGTTTGCTTCTTAAGAAAATGCCAAAGTAATCACTTGTCTGAAAATTGAAAATAGCAGTCAGGTAAATTTGGCAGAATTTGAACTTAAACCAAAGTGTTAATGTGCAATGAACTAGCATTTCTGAAAATTGCAAATAACTGTAGGTAATGGTAGAATGTGAACTCAAGCAAAATATTTGTGTTAATTCACTAGCATTAAGAAATGGCTTTCATAACTGCACATGGGATATAAACTGAAATTGAGGTTATCTACCTCTAGGTGGCAAATTTAGGGGAAACTTTAACTTTCTTCACATTTTAATATGTATTTTTCCATTTTTTTTCAAGTGAACATATATTATGGTTTTGTAATAGGGAAGAAAAACAGTTTGGGGTTTTGTTTTTAGATTGCATGCAACACTAACAAATGGCTGGAAAAAATACTAAGGATTCTAAAGTAAAATCATAGGTATTTTATTTTTTTCTCACTTGTAAAGGACCTTATCTGAGGTAAAATTTAGTTCTGATTAATAAGAAATCCCAAGTGATGAAATAATCTATTTTGAGGATTGTTTACACTCCCTAACTATGCAAAAATCAATTCACATTTAAATGTAAATTCCTATCATATGTATTAGGATGAAAAAAAACCAGCAGGAAAAAATTAGATTTTTAAATGGAGTTTATGCAGACCTTGTAATTAATGCCTAAGGTCATTGAAGAATGACATAGCAAAGCATAGCATTAACAAGTTGCTCTGAAAGCACAAAGCTTGCCTGTGTGTGGCTTTCATGAGTGGTGAGCACCTGGCTTTGCTCTCTATACCCTTAAGGAAACCAAGTCCTCTTGCATGAACATAGATAATTTAGCTTAGTTTTCTCATAAAATAATGGAAGAGTCTTATTGATCAGGGAATCACGTTTCATGAAAAACTCCTTGGTGACATCCATATTAATCAGTGTCTACAATTTAAGTAACTTTTTGTGGGTAATAGAAACCAAAAATCTGGTGACCGTGATAGATATGGAAAGTGTTCCAGCATAAAACAAAGCTTAGACTTCCTTCACTCTGCAGATTTTAATATGTCTAGATGAGTAACACTCAATACCAACTGTAAGGCAAAATGCTATAAAACATTTTTGTTGTAAAAATAATCAAATTCTTCACAGAATTTTGTATAATTAATTTCACAGGCTTGTTGGAAGCTAATTTAACTTTTCCATGTTCTTGTTTGCAAATGAGATTCTTATAGTTAAAAGTAATTATACAAACCCTTAAATTAGAAGATTCAACCTTTGCACCAGTTAAACATGACCCCATAAGACTGATTTTAACATGTTCTTTCAATTTTTTATTCAAATCACCAATGTCCCCAGAAGCATTTACCATTTCAAAAATAAATTTAATATGGGCATATACTTCAGAGATCTGAATGCAGGGACATGAATGGACATTTGCACACTGGTGTTTACGGAAGCAGTGCACATGACTTGCAATGAGTGGAGGTGGCCTAAGGATACCTCAGCTGAGGAACAGAATGGTGAACTGTTTTGTGTGCATACAATGAATATTGGGCAATTGCAAGGAGTGAAGCTGTGAGACATGCAATGAGGTGAATGGATCCTGTGGACAGCATTTTGAGTGAAGTACACCAGAAATGAAAGGCAAGCATTATAATGCCTCACTAATATAGACTAACTACATTGTGTAAACTCAGAATTGAAACTTAGAGCACAGATTATCAGGGGAATGCATATTGTAATGGTCCCTAGATTGTAAGCTCTTACAGCAGTCACATCTATTTCTGAATTGTAATGGCTATTTCCAAATTCTGAGATGCTGATCCCTTTGTGTGTAACCTGGTAAGTCTCTGGAACTTTGAGTATCTTTGTGATACTTGAGACTCAGAGCTAGAGCTTGGCAGATATGAGTGTCCATATTCACACATGCAATGACTATTGGGGAGGCTGAGTGAAGGGGAGTCTGGATTTCAATTAGAGATATGAAATAAACAGATCCTGTTAAGACTAAGACAAATCAGGCCAAAGGGTAAAGACAATGCTGACTGTTTTAAAACTGTAACTTCTGTGTGAGACCAATGGGAGAGATGTTTATTTGGTGCAGGATATATATCTTCTACAGTGCACTAATTTAACTTGTATGGTCAGTTTGTTCAAACACCATAATTACATGGAACTTTGAATAGGAGGTGACAGCTAGTGGATTTGTACAGGTTAGTATGAAATAGCAATATATCCCAGAGCAGTTTGGGCAGAGAATAAAAATATACATGCACCCTCTCCCCAAAAATTTGGGGGGAAATGCAGAAATGTTGGACATACCCAACTGGGTTACTACTGATATTCTCATAAACATTGAGGACTGACAATTTGGAATGCCAAGCCCTTGATCTTGGGGCTGCCCTTATGAAGCTTGTTACTGCAAGGCAGAGGCTAAGCCTACTTATAATTGTGCCTAACAGTCTCCCCCAGAGTACCTCTTTGTTGCTCAGATGTGGCCTTCTCTCTCTCTAGTTAATCCAACTCAGCAGGTGAATTCACTGCCCTCCCCCCTTACATGGGACCTGACCCTCAGGGGTGTAAATCTCCCTGGCAATATAGGATATGACTCCCAGGGATGAGCCTGGACCAGCATCATGGGATTGAGAAACTCTTGACCAAAATGGGGAAGCAAAATGAAAGAAAATAAAAGTTCAGTGGCATCAAGAGGTCACTCTGGAGGGCATTCTTATCCACTGTATAGATATCCCTTTTAAGGGTTTGGTGTATTGGAATAGCTAGAATACCTGAAATTATCAAACTGCAACCCAGTAGCCTTGATTCTTGAAGATGATTGTATAAGTATGTAGCTTACATGGAGTAACGGTGTGATTGTGAAAATCTTGTAGGTCACATTCTCTTTATGCAGTGTATGGATGGATGAGTAGAAAAATGGGGACAAAAACTAAATGAAAATAATAGAGTGGGATGGAGGATGATTATGGTGTTCCTTCTTCCTTTTTAATTTTATTTTGTATTCTTATTTTTATTCTTTCTGGTGTAAGAAAAATGTTCAAAAATTGATTGAGTTGATGAATGCACAACTATATGATGGTACTGTGAACAGTTGATTGTACACCATGGATGATTGTATGATTCTATGGAATATATTTCAATAAAACTAAATTTAAAAAAGTATCACTGAGTTGGCTGACTGAGGAATGGATAAATAAAAGGTACTATACCCATACAATGGAATATTATTTGGCCATAAAAAGAAATAAAGTCCTCTTGTATGCTCCAACATGATGAACCTTGTAAACATGCTAAATGAAAGAAGCCAATCACAAAAGACTGTATATTGCATGCTTCCATTTATATGAAATATGCAGAAGAGGCAAATCCATAGAGACAAAGTAGCTTAGGGGTTGCTTAGGGCCAGGGTGGGCTAAGGTGGGATAGGAGGTAACTGCTAAAGGGTTCAGGGTGTTTTGGTGGGGGGGGTGGTGATGAGAATGTTCTAAAATTGATGTGGTGTTGGTGGCACAACTCTGTGATGAAACTAAGATTGATGGAATTGTATACTTTAAATGTGTGAATTACATGCCATATGAATTATACCTGCATAAAGCTGATTTCAATAAAACAATTTAATATTATCAAAAGGTGCTATTCACTTTAATCCTGTTTGCCTTCCTGCCATTGTTGTAAGCCTTCATTTCAGGCCATGTACACAAAGAGGGCCAACACCACATGGATGACAACCACTTTAATGATAGCGGCATAAAAATCACTGCCTGTATTGGACAGTGCCAAGACGCCTTCAAATATGTAAGAATTAGTCATGAAATATAATCAAATAGGAACAGGGATCATTAAAGATTGAAGAACAGGAGTGTCTTCAGAGTCGATGCTAATGAACTTTCAGTTCTGAGCTTAGGTGGCTGCACTGATTCCAATGCCTCTTTAATAGAACACTCCGTAACATCACTGTTCCCACAGTGGGCACTCAGTGGCAGTGGCAGGTTGACGTGGCTGGGCCAGAAGTGTCCATAGGTGCCAGCCTCCCTATATTATCTTCTAACAGTTTTATTGTGCTGTCTCTTATATTGAGGTCTTTGACACACTTTGAATTAATTTTTGTATAGGGTGTGATGTATGGGTCCTTTTTCATTCTTTTCATTACAGATATCCAGTTCTCCCAACCCCATTTGTTGAAAAGACTGTTCTGTCCCAGTTCATTGGATTTGGGGGCCTTATCAAAAATCAGTTGGCCATAGATCTGGGTATCTATTTCCAAATTCTCAGTTCTATTCCATTGATCAATATGTCTACCTTTGTGCCAATACCTTGCTTTTTTCTCCACTATGGCTTTATACTAGGGTTCAAAATCTGGAAGTGTAAGTTCTCCCACTTCATTGTTCTTTTTTAGTATATTTTTAGTTGATGCCTTGATTTGGACATTTTCTTGATTTCAAAACCATAAACTAATAAATTTCCTCTGTTTAAAGCAACCCATTTTATGGTATTTGCTTAAGCATCCTAAAATGCTGAAATAGTCACCTTCTCTAGACTTGAGTTCTGTTATCTGTGCAGAACTCAAAATTACATTTATTTTTTTCCACAACCAGTATGTCTAGTCTTCAAATCAGATGTACTTTACCACTTGAAGCAGGGAGAGGGACTGTGGAGAGAAGGGCTTGGATTTTTCCATTCCCAGAATTTAGGTGAGTTCTAGAAAATTGTGCTTCCTGACAAAGAGTAAGCTATAATTTCTAAAATTTAGGGATTGGTTTGTTTTATACTTTCACTTAATGGGCTTTTTCTGTTCCTCCTCTTCTAATGGTTTTTCCTCTTTTTACTTCCCCAATGTACTACTTTTAAAATAATTTTTCTTATAGTTAAATCTTAAAGATCTTTTCTAATTGTCTATGTCTTCTGAAGTATTCTACTACCTAAAGTATTCCTTCATTTGATATTCTTTTCAGATGTGTCATATTTGAAAAATTTATAGGGCTAGGTGGATCTTTTCAACATTTTCACTTCCCTAATGTTTATCTGGCAATTAACAGTTTTTTTCAATTCTTTCAGGTAGGGAAAGTAGCCTTAAAATAAAAGAAGTACTACCCATGTAAAACATAACTGCAGGAAAGACACAGCTACCATCATATCATTGGTAAGGCTTGGGGGTGTGAACTCTGGTCTTCCAAATAGATACCTGGTAGTGGAATAAATTAGGAATTCAGTATAATCATCTAAGTGTAAGTTGGGTTTAAGTGCTAATCCAGAAAATGTCTGTGATAGCTTGAATTTAGGACAAAATCAATTTGAACTCCAAGTATAGCCTGAGTTTTTATGGAAAGATAATTGTTTAAACATGGCTCATATACTTAATCTTTGAAACATTATAAAGTCTTAAAAATTGAAGAGATATCTCTGTAGTTGGGATACTACAAAAGAGATCCCTGTGAATGCAGAATAACATGTAGATACCATGGGAAAGATTTTAGTTGGAGACTGTCACTGAATGATTAGTCTAGAAATCATAAGTATATGAGTGGATTTATATAGACAAACCATTTATGGGTCTCTCCCTTACTTTCCAGAGGCAGAATTCTCATGTTAAAATAATGGTATTATGTGTATTGAATTGCCAGAGGATTTTAGCCACAGATCCAGAGTGACTCAACAGATGTTAATTCACAATGGAAAAAAGCCCTACTTTGGCAATCTCATTCGAAAAGCCCTCAGTGGCCAGTCATCTGTTAATAAACAAAATCAAATGTGCACTAGAAATAAATCATATGAATGTCACCCAATTGATAAATCCTTTATTCAAAGCCCTGGCCTTGCACAATGTGATGGAAGTCACACTGGAGAGACACCATATGAATGCTGTCTATGTGGGGACACCTTCCCTGTATATTCTGCCAAGAGACAACATGAGAGAACTCACACTGGAGAGAAATGATATGAATGCCACCCCTGTGGGAAAACCTTCATCCACTATTCTACATTTAGACAACATGAGAGGATTCACACTGGAGAGAAACCATATGAATGTCATCTCTGTGGGAAAGCATTCACTCACTCTTCTAACCTGAGACAACATGAGAAAACTCACACTGGAGAGAAACAATATGAATGCCATCTATGTGGGAAAGCCTTCATTTCCTTTTCTAACCTGAAACAACATAACTCACACTGGAGAGAAGCCATATGAATGCCATCTATGTGGGAAAACCTTCAGTCAGGTTTCTTCCCTGAGACATGAGAGAACTCACACTGGAGAGAAACCATGTGAATGCCATCTGTGTGGGAAAGCATTTAGTTGAAGTTCTATCCTGAGAAATCATGAGAGAATGCACAGTAGAGAAGGACCCTATGAATGTCATCTTTGTGGGAAAGCCTTCACTTATCATTATGCCTTTAGAAAACATGTGAAAGCTCACTCTACAAATATACTATAAGAATATCATCTATGTGTGAAAACCTTGGTTTATTTCTGTAAACTTAGACAACATGACAGAACCAAACTGGAGAAAAATCATATGAATGCCATATATGTGAAAGCATTTAGTCAATATTCTGACCTTAGATGATATGAGAGAACTCATGTCATTTTCTATATGGAAGTTTTTTCAACTTTTGAGTGAACATTTAAACATACTAGAACACTCACACACTGAAGGAAAAAATGTAATCAATCTGGAAGAGCTTTTAGTCATCCTGACTACTGGGTCAGTTTAAGCCAATTTATACTTGAGAGGATCAATGTAAATGTCACCTACTAAGCCTTTAGTAGATAGTCATACAACATGAGAGAAATCAAAATGTAATAAAATGGAAGAGTCTACATCCACTGCATGTATAGAGAGAAGATGTTTACCAGAGGAAGAAGCCCCTTGAGAGAGTGCAAATAATGCATGCTGGAGATAGTATTCATGAAAAAAAATCATTTATTTAGTTTCCAAGGCTGCTTAAAGCAAATACCATGAAATGTTTGTATCTTACAGAAACATTGGTAGGGAAAGTGTGAATTCACACTGTATAAAACTCATCAGAGTCATGAATTAAGTCATGTCTTCTGTGATCACTCATTCCTTAGCATTAATATTCTTATGCGGTGGAATCAACAATAGTGCGGCCAATTTAGGAAAATCTTCAGGTTTTTCACATGCAAAGATTCATAGTGTTAAATAAAATCTTTTATATAGACCCTTTAGCCCTCAATTCAGCAAAAAGAAATTTTGAAAAAGTATTGAAATTATGTAGGCTAACAATGTAGAATTATGAAGTGCAATTGGTGTTATACTGAATAATGAATTTTGTAAGAAGCTAAATGAAGTGAGAAAAAATTCATAGATTATTACTTACATATTTGTAAGCAAAAATATTGTTGCTGAAAATCTAATACATTGGCCACATTCTAATTTTGCTTTTATGTAGTTATATACACAGCTATTTGAATCAATCAGAATATAACTTTGAATGTTACCTCAAATGCTTAGAATATAAAATTATGATTCTTAACTATTATTTTAGTATTATATATGTACATGGCAAGGACAAAACAAACTTGGATAAATAAAAACCCTTTAGAACTTGATTCTTATGGTACATAAATACTCTTCTTGTGAAATACCACTTTATATTGCCATTGAAATTTAAATAGGAATTTGAAATGAGACCATTTTAAATAAAATCAAACACATCATTCATGGGGAATTGTGGGTTCATTGGCTAGAGAATTCCCTACAATCCAGAACCTGTCATTGTGTAATTCTATACATTATTATTTTGTTGCCAAAACACTTCTGCCAACAGGAACAGAAAGATAACACTTCACAAGGACATTACAGGACATTGCAGGCATAGGGAGTATTCACTTTTCACAAAGCCAATATTCAGAGTGTTAGTTTTCAGTAGGAAGGCTCTTATCTCACTCCTCATTTGGAATCAGGGGGCTTTCTCAGTAATACCACTGCAGCCCACCCCTGGTGACTGCATTCCAGTGGGAAAAGATAAAGAACAGTTGGACATATTGAAAGTGGGATTTCATGTTTCTAGTCTCACAAGAAAACTCCCTGGCCCTCCAGTCCCTCAATTCTCAGTACTTCCTAACATATATTCCATTGCCTTGTTTCCCTTACAATGCAGAATTCAGTGCTCAAATACCTTTAGATGTAGTCATCACCCAGTAAGTTATTCTTCCTGATGGACTTTGTGTGCTTGTTATTTGAGTTGTCTGTTCCAGTGCATGGCCATCCCATCCCTGATGGTTGGGAGTGTGCATATTTCAATTATGAGTGAGAGATCAAAATATTTTCAGGCAGACAGACACTGAGAGATTTTGTGAATAAGAGACCTGCATTTCAAGAAGTACTAAAGAGAGTGCTAAAGGCTGATAGGAAAATACAGGATATAGAGGTGTGGAAAAGAATGTATAAATTAAGACTATCAGGAGGGGTAAAAGGACAGAGAGTGAGAAAAAATAAGATGACATATAAAATCAAAAAGGCAAAATGGTTGAAGAATATACTGTACTTAGAGTAATAAGATTAAATGTCAATGGATTAAATTCCCCCAATAAAAAGACATAGACTGGCACAATGGATTAAGAAAACAAGACCCATTTATATGGTGTCTAGAAGAAAATTACTTCAGACACAAGGACAAGTATAGGCCGAAAGTGAAAGGTTGATAAAAGATATATCACACAAACAACAACCAGAAAAAAAGCAGGAGTAGCTATATTAATATCAGACAAATTAGACTTCAAATGTGAAACAATTACCAGGGACAAAGAAGGACACTATATATTAATAAAGGTGAAAATTCAGCAAGAAAACATAACAAACATAAATATTTATGCTCTGATTCAGAGTGCCCCAAAATACATGTGGCAACCACTGTCAACACTGAAGGGAGAAGTAGATACTTCAACAATAATAGTTGGAGACTTCAAAACACTGATCTCACCAATGGATAGAACATCTAGATAGAGGATCAATAAGGAAACACAGATGTTGAATTGTATGATAAAGGATCTAGACTTTGAAGACATTTATAGAACATTACACCCCACAACAGCAGGATACAAATTTTTCTCAAGTGCTTATGGATCATTCTCTAGGATAGACCACATATTGGGTCACAAAGTAAGTCTCAACAAATTTAAAAGAACTGATATTATACAAAACACCTTCTCACATGAAAATGGAATAAAAATGGAAATCAATGACAGGCAGAAGGTCAGAAAATTCACAAATATTTGGAGGCTAAATAATACTCTTAGACAACCAGTGGGTAAAGGAAGAAATTGCAAGTGAAGTCACTGAATACCTTGAGTCAAATGAAAATTAAAGCACAACATATAAAAACTTATGGGGGCGGGGCAAGACGGCAGACTGGTGAGCTGTATGTTGTAGTTACTCCTCCAGGAAAGTAGGTAGAAAGCCAGGAACTGCGTGGACTGGACACCACAGAGCAATCTGACTTTGGGCATACTTCATACAACACTCATGAAAACGTGGAACTGCTGAGATCAGCGAAATCTGTAAGTTTTTGCGGCCAGGGGACCCGCGCCCCTCCCTGCCAGGCTCAGTCCCGGGGGAGGAGGGGCTGTCAGCTCCGGGAAGAAGAAGGGAGAACTGCAGTGGCAGCCCTTATCGGAAACTCATTCTACTGATCCAAACTCCAACCATAGATAGACTGAGACCAGACACCAGAGAATCTGAGAGCAGCCAGCCCAGCAGAGAGGAGACAGGCATAGAAAAAAAACAACACGAAAAACTCCAAAATAAAAGCAGAGGATTTTTGGAGTTCTGGTGAACATAGAAAGGGGAAGGGCCCGGAGGCGCATATGCAAATCCCGAAGAAAAGCTGATCTCTCTGCCCTGTGGACCTTTCCTTAATGCCCTGGTTGCTTTCTCTCTTAGCATTTCAATAACCCATTAGATCTCTGAGGAGGGCCCGTTTTTTTTTGTTTTGTTTTGCTTTGTTTTTTTTTTAATCCTTTTTTCTTTTTCTAAAACAATTACTCTAAGAAGCCCAATACAGAAAGCTTCAAAGACTTGCTATTTGGGCAGGTCAAGTCAAGAGCAGAACTAGGAGAACTCTGAGACAAAACGCAATAATCTAGTGGCTGAGAAAATTCACTAAACACCACAACTTCCCAAGAAAAGGGGGGTGTCCGCTCACAGCCATCATCCTGGTGGACAGGAAACACTCCTGCCCATCGCCAGCCCCATAGCCCAGAACTGCCCCCAGACAACCCAGTGTGACGGAAGTGCTTCAAATAACAGGCACACACCACAAAACTGGGTGTGGACATTAGCCTTCCCTGCAACCTCAGCTGATTGTCCCAGAGTTGGGAAGGTAGAGCAGTGTGAATTAACAAAGCCCCATTCAGCCATCATTTCAGCAGACTGGGAGCCTCCCTACACAGACCAGCAGCCCAGAACTGCCCTGGGGGGACGGCACTCACCTGTGACATAGCACAGTCATTCCTCAACAGAGGACCCGGGGTGCACGGCCTGGAAGAGGGGCCCACTTGCAAGTCTCAGGAGCCATACGCCAATACCAAGGACTTGTGGGTCAGTGGCAGAGACAAACGGTGGCAGGACTGAACTGAAGGATTAGACTATTGCAGCAGCTTTAAAACTCTAGGATCACCAGGGAGATTTGATTGTTAGAGCCACCCCCCCCCCTCCCTGACTGCTCAGAAACACACCCCATATACAGGGCAGGCAACACCAACTACACATGCAAGCTTGGTACACCAATTGGACCCCACAAGACTCACTCCCCCACTCACCAAAAAGGCTACGCAGGGGAGAACTGGCTTGTGGAGAACAGGTGGCTCGTGGATGCCACCTGCTGGTTAGTTAAAGTGTACTCCACGAAGCTGTAGATCTGACAAATTAGAGATAAGGACTTCAATTGGTCTACAAATCCTAAAAGAACCCTATCAAGTTCAGCAAATGCCACGAGGCCAAAAACAACAGAAAATTATAAAGCATATGAAAAAACCAGACGATATGGATAACCCAAGCCCAAGCACCCAAATCAAAAGACCAGAAGAGACACAGCACCTAGAGCAGCTACTCAAAGAACTAAAGATGAACAATGAGACCATAGCACGGGAGATAAAGGAAATCAAGAAGACCCTAGAAGAGCATAAAGAAGACATTGCAAGACTAAATAAAAAAATGGATGATTTTATGGAAATTAAAGAAACTGTTGATCAAATTAAAAAGATTCTGGACACTCATAGTACAAGACTAGAGGAAGTTGAACAACGAATCAGTGACCTGGAAGATGACAGAATGGAAAATGAAAGTATAAAAGAAAGAATGGGGAAAAAAATTGAAAAAATCGAAATGGACCTCAGGGATATGATAGATAATATGAAACGTCCAAATATAAGACTCACTGGTGTCCCAGAAGGGGAAGAAAAGGGTAAAGGTCTAGGAAGAGTATTCAAAGAAATTGTTGGGGAAAACTTCCCAAATCTTCTAAACAACATAAATATACAAATCATAACTGCTCAGCGAACTCCAAATAGCATAAATCCAAATAAACCCACTCCGAGACGTATACTGATCACACTATCAAACACAGAAGAGAAGGAGCAAGTTCTGAAAGCAGCAAGAGAAAAGCAATTCACCACATACAAAGGAAACAGCATAAGACTAAGTAGTGACTACTCAGCAGCCACCATGGAGGTGAGAAGGCAGTGGCACGATATATTTAAAATTCTGAGTGAGAAAAATTTCCAGCCAAGAATACTTTATGCAGCAAAGCTCTCCTTCAAATTTGAGGGAGAGCTTAAATTTTTCACAGACAAACAAATGCTGAGAGAATTTGCTAACAAGAGACCTGCCCTACTGGAGATACTCAAGGGAGCCCTACAGACAGAGAAACAAAGAAAGGACAGAGAGACTTGGAGAAAGGTTCAGTACTAAAGAGATTCGGTATGGGTTCAATAGAGGATATTAATAGACAGAGCGTAAAAATATGACAAACATAAACCAAAGGATAAGATGGCCGATTCAAGAAATGCCTTCACGGTTATAACGTTCAATGTAAATTGATTAAACTACCCAATTAAAATATATAGATTCGCAGAATGGATAAAAAAAAATGAACCATCAATATGTTGCATACAAGAGACTCATCTTAGACACAGGGACACAAAGAAACTGAAAGTGAAAGGATGGAAAAAATATTTCATGCAAGCTACAGTCAAAAGAAAGCATGTGTAGCAATATTAATCTCAGATAAAATAGACTTCAAATGCAGGGATGTTTTGAGAGACAAAGAAGGCCACTACGTACTAATAAAAGGGGCAATTCAGCAAGAAGAAATAACAATCGTAAATGTCTATGCACCCAACCAAGGTGCCACAAAATACATGAGAGAAACACTGGCAAAACTAAAGGAAGCAATTGATGTTTCCACAATAATTGTGGGAGACTTCAACACATCACTCTCTCCTATAGATAGATCAACCAGACAGAAGACCAATAAGGAAATTGAAAACCTAAACCATCTGATAAATGAATTAGATTTAGCAGACATATACAGGACATTACATCCCAAATCACCAGGATACACATACTTTTTATGGAACTTTCTCCAGAATAGATCATATGCTGGGACATAAAACAAGCCTCAATAAAATTAAAAGGACTGAAATTATTCAAAGCACATTCTCTGACCACAATGGAATACAATTAGAAGTCAATAACCATCAGAGACTTAGAAAATTCACAAATACCTGGAGGTTAAACAACACACTCCTAAACAATCAGTGGGTTAAAGAAGAAATAGCAAGAGAAATTGCTAAATATATACAGACGAATGAAAATGAGAACACAACATACCAAAACCTATGGGATGCAGCAAAAGCAGTGCTAAGGGGGAAATTTATAGCAATAAACGCATATATTAAAAAGAAAGAAAGAGCCAAAATCAAAGAACTAATGGATCACCTGAAGAAGCTAGAAAATGAACAGCAAACCAATCCTAAACCAAGTACAAGAAAAGAAATAACAAGGATTAAAGCAGAAATAAATGACATAGAGAACAAAAAAACAATAGAGAGGATAAATATCACCAAAAGTTGGTTCTTTGAGAAGATCAACAAGATTGACAAGCCCCTAGCTAGACTGACAAAATCAAAAAGAGAGAAGACCCATATAAACAAAATAATGAATGAAAAAGGTGACATAACTGCAGATCCTGAAGAAATTAAAAAAATTATAAGAGGATACTATGAACAACTGTATGGCAACAAACTGGATAATGTAGAGGAAATGGACAATTTCCTGGAAACATATGAACAACCTAGACTGACCAGAGAAGAAATAGAAGACCTCAACCAACCCATCACAAGCAAAGAGATCCAATCAGTCATCAAAAATCTTCCCACAAATAAATGCCCAGGGCCAGATGGCTTCACAGGGGAATTCTACCAAACTTTCCAGAAAGAACTGACACCAATCTTACTCAAACTCTTTCAAAACATTGAAGAAAATGGAACACTACCTAACTCATTTTATGAAGCTAACATCAATCTAATACCAAAACCAGGCAAAGATGTTACATAAAAGGAAAACTACCGGCCAATCTCCCTAATGAATATAGATGCAAAAATCCTCAACAAAATACTTGCAAATCGAATCCAAAGACACATTAAAAAAATCATACACCATGACCAAGTGGGGTTTATTCCAGGCATGCAAGGATGGTTCAACATAAGAAAATCAATCAATGTATTACAACACATTAACAAGTCAAAAGGGAAAAATCAATTGATCATCTCAATAGATGCTGAAAAAGCATTTGACAAAATCCAACATCCCTTTTTGATAAAAACACTTCAAAAGGTAGGAATTGAAGGAAACTTCCTCAACATGATAAAGAGCATATATGAAAAACCCACAGCCAGCATAGTACTCAATGCAGAGAGACTGAAAGCCTTCCCTCTAAGATCAGGAACAAGACAAGGATGCCCGCTATCACCACTGTTATTCAACATTGTGCTGGAAGTGCTAGCCAGGGCAATCCAGCAAGACAAAGAAATAAAAGGCATCCAAATTGGAAAAGAAGAAGTAAAACTGTCATTGTTTGCAGATGATATGATCTTATATCTAGAAAACCCTGAGAAATCGACGATACAGCTACTAGAGCTAATAAACAAATTTAGCAAAGTAGCGGGATACAAGGTTAATGCACATAAGTCAGTAATGTTTCTATATGCTAGAAATGAACAAACTGAAGAGACACTCAAGAAAAAGATACCATTTTCAATAGCAACTAAAAAAATCAAGTACCTAGGAATAAACTTAATCAAAGATGTAAAAGACCTATACATAGAAAACTACATAACTCTACTAAAAGAAATAGAAGGGGACTATTAAAAGATGGAAAAATATTCCATGTTCATGGATAGGAAGACTAAATGTCATTAAGATGTCAATTCTACCCAAACTCATCTACAGATTCAATGCAATCCCAATCAAAATTCCAACAACCTACTTTGCAGACTTGGAAAAGCTACTTATCAAATTTATTTGGAAAGGGAAGATGCCTCGAATTGCTAAAGACACTCTAAAAAAGAAAAACGAAGTGGGAGGACTTACACTCCTTGACTTTGAAGCTTATTATAAAGCCACAGTTGCCAAAACAGCATGTTACTGGCACAAAGATAGACATATAGATCAATGGAATCGAATTGAGAATTCAGAGATAGACCCTCAGATCTATGGCCGACTGATCTTCGATAAGGCCCCCAAAGTCACTGAACTGAGTCATAATGGTCTTTTCAACAAATGGGGCTGGGAGAGTTGGATATCCATATCCAAAAGAATGAAAGAGGACCCCTACCTCACACCCTACACAAAAATTAACTCAAAATGGACCAAAGATTTCAATATAAAAGAAAGTACTATAAAACTCCTAGAAGATAATGTAGGAAAACATCTTCAAGACCTTGTATTAGGCGGCCACTTCCTAGACTTTACACCCAAAGCACAAGCAACAAAAGAGAAAATAGATAAATGGGAACTCCTCAAGCTTAGAAGTTTCTGCACCTCAAAGGAATTTCTCAAAAAGGTAAAGAGGCAGCCAACTCAATGGGAAAAAATTTATGGAAACCATGTATCTGACAAAAGACTGATATCTTGCATATATAAAGAAATCCTACAACTCAATGACAATAGTACAGTCGGCCCAATTATAGAATGGGCAAAAGATATGAAAAGACAGTTCTCTGAAGAGGAAATACAAATGGCCAAGAAACACATGAAGAAATGTTCAGCTTCACTAGCTATTAGAGAGATGCAAATTAAGACCACAATGAGATACCATCTAATACCGGTTAGAATGGCTGCCATTAAACAAACAGGAAACTACAAATGCTGGAGGGGATGTGGAGAAATTGGAACTCTTATTCACTGTTGGTGGGACTGTATAATGGTTCAGCCACTCTGGAAGTCAGTCTGGCAGTTCCTTAGAAAACTAGATATAGAGCTACCATTCGATCCAGCGATTGCACTTCTCGGTATATACCCGGAAGATCGGAAAGCAGTGACACGAACAGATATCTGCACGCCAATGTTCATAGCAGCATTATTCACAATTGCCAAGAGATGGAAACAACCCAAATGTCCTTCAACAGATGAGTGGATAAATAAAATGTGGTATATACACACGATGGAATACTACGCGGCAGTAAGAAGGAACGATCTCGTGAAACATATGACAACATGGATGAACCTTGAAGACATAATGCTAAGCGAAATAAGCCAGGCACAAAAAGAGAAATATTATATGCTACCACTAATGTGAACTTTGAAAAGTATAAAACAAATGGCTTATAATGTAGAATGTAGGGGAACTAGCAATAGAGAGCAAGTAAGGAAGGGAGAACAATAATCCAAGAAGAACAGATAAGCTATTTAATGTTCTGGGGATGCCCAGGAATGACTATGGTCTGTTAATTTCTGATGGATATAGTAGGAGCAAGTTCACAGAAATGTTGCTATATTAGGTAACTTTCTTGGGGTAAAGTAGGAACATGTTGGAAGTTAAGCAGTTATCATAGGTTAGTTGTCTTTTTCTTACTCCCTTGTTATGGTCTCTTTGAAATGTTCTTTTATTGTATGTTTGTTTTCTTTTTAACTTTTTTTTCATACAGTTGATTTAAAAAAGAAGGGAAAGTTAAAAAAAAAAAGAAAAACAAGGAAAAAAAAGAGATGCAGTGCCCCCTTGAGGAGCCTGCGGAGAATGCAGGGGTATTCGCCTACCCCACCTCCATGGTTGCTAACATGACCACAGACATAGGGGACTGGTTGTTTGATGGGTTGAGCCCTCTACCACAGGTTTTCCCTTGGGAAGATGGTTGCTGCAAAGGAGAGGCTAGGCCTCCCTATGGTTATGCCTAAGAGCCTCCTCCTGAATGCCTCTTTGTTGCTCAGATGTGGCCCTCTCTCTCTAGCTAAGCCAACTTGAAAGGTGAAATCACTGCCCTCCCCCTACGTGGGATCAGACACCCAGGGGAGTGAATCTCCCTGGCAACATGGAATATGACTCCCGGGGAGGAATGTAGACCTGGCATCGTGGGACGGAGAACATCTTCTTGACCAAAAGGGGGATGTGAAAGGAAATGAAATAAGCTTCAGTGGCAGAGAGAATCCAAAAGGAGCCGAGAGGTCACTCTGGAGGGCACTCTTACGCACACTTTAGACAACCCTTTTTAGGTTCTAAAGAATTGGGGTAGCTGGTGGTGGATACCTGAAACTATCAAACTACAACCCAGAACCCATGAATCTCAAAGACAGTTGTATAAAAATGTAGCTTATGAGGGGTGACAATGGGATTGGGAAAGCCATAAGGACCACACTCCACTTTGTCTACTTTATGGATGGATGAGTAGAAAAATAGGGGAAGGAAACAAACAGGCAAAGGTACCCAGTGTTCTTTTTTACTTCAATTGCTCTTTTTCACTCTAAGTATTATTCTTGTTATTCTTGTGTGTGTGCTAATGAAGGTGTCAGGGATTGATTTGGGTGATGAATGTACAACTATGTAATGGTACTGTGAACAATCGAAAGTACGATTTGTTTTGTATGACTGTGTGGTATATGAATATATCTCAATAAAATGAAGATTAAAAAAAAAAAAAAAAAGAAAAGACATAATGCTGAGCAAAATAAGCCAGGCACAAAAAGAGAGACATTGTATGTTACCACTAATGTGAATTCTGTGAAAAATGTACAATGTTTTATACTGTAGAATGTAGGGGACCTAGAGATACCAATTAGTGGAGGGGGAATGATAATCTAATAAGAACAGATAAACTATGGAGGGTAATCTCAATGTTATGGGAATGCTCAGGAATGATTATGGTTTGTAAACTTTCTTGGATATAGTAAGATCATGTTGGAAGCAATAGAGTTATTTTAGGTTTTTTTTTCTCTTATTCCTTTGTTTTCTTAGGGGTTGTTAATTTTCTTGGGGTATGGTAGGAACATGTTGGAAGCAATGTAGTTATTTTAGATTATTTGTTTTTCTTACTCCTCTGTTTGGACATGGTTTATTAATTTTCTTGGGGTATGGTAGGAACATATTGGAAGCAAAGTAGTTATTTTAGGTTATTTGTTTTCCTTAATCCATTGCTTTGTTTGAAATGTTGTGGGGTTTTTTGGTTGTTGTTTGCCTGTTTGTTTTTAATTTTTTGATAAACAAAGTTTAAAAATTGAAAAAAATCAGTAGAAAAATGGGAGTAAAAACTAAATGACAAATAGGGTGGGATGGGGGGATGGTTTGGGTATTCTCTTTTCACTTTTATTTTTTATTCTTATTCTGATTCTTTCTGATGTAAGGAAAATGTTCAGAAATAGATTGTGGTGATGAACGCATAACTATATGATCATACTGTGAACAGTTGATTGTATACCATGGATGACTGTATGGTTTGTGAATATATTTCAATAAAACTTAATTTAAAAAAAAAAACTTATGGGATGCAGCAAAGGCAGTCCTGAAAGGAAAATTTATTGCCTTAAACCCCAATATTAGAAGAGAGGAGAGGCAAAAAATTGAAGAACTAATGGCTCAGCTGGAGGAAGTAGAGAAAGAACAGCAAACTAACCCCAAAGCAAAGAAGGAGAGAAAGAACAAAGGTTACAGCAGAAATTAATGAAATACCGAACAAGAAAACAACAGAGGGAGTCAACAAAACCAAAACCTGGTTCTTTGAGAAAATAAATAAAATAAATGAGCCCTTAGCTAGGCTAACAAAAAAGAAAAGAGAGTGGATGCAAATAAACACAATCAGAAATGGAAAAGAGGACATAATTACTGACCCCACAGAAATAAAGGAGATACTGAGGGGATACTCTGAGCAACTGTATGCTAAAAAATTACACAACCTAAATGAAATGGACAACTTCCTAGAAAAGCATGAACAATGAACATTGACTCAAGAAGAAATAGAGGACCTCAACAAATGAATCACAAGAGATTGAGTCAGTGATCAAAAAGCTCCCAAAGAAAAAAATCCCAGGACAAGTGGCTTCACGTGTGAGTTCAACCAAACATTCAATAATTAGCACCAATCCTGCTCAAACTCTTCCAAAAAATTTAAAAGAAGGGAAAGCTACCTAACTCATTCTATGGAGCCAACATCACCCTAATACCAAAGTCAGACAATGATACCACAAAAATGAAAATTATAGACCCATCTCTTTAATGAATACAGATGCAAAAATCATCAACAAAATACTTGCAAATTGAGTCCAGCAGCACATTAAAATAATTATACACCATGATCAAGTGGGATTGATTGCAGGTATGCAAGGATGGTTCAGCATAAAAAAATCAATTAATGTAATACACCACATCAATAAAGCAAAATGGAAGAAACACATGATCATTTTGATTGATGCAGAAAAGGCATTTGACAAAATTCAACATCTTTCTTGATGAAAACACTTCAAAAGATAGGAATAGAAGGGAACATTCTCAATATGATAAAGGCAATATATGAAAAACCCACAGCTAATATACTCAATGGGGAAAGACTGAGAGCTTTCTCTCTAAGATCAATAACAAGACAGAGATGCCCACATCCTCATTGTTATTCAACATTGTGCTGGAAGTCCTAGCTAGAGCAATTAGGTAAGGAAAAGAAATAAAAGGCATCCAAATTGGAGAAGAAGTAAAACTTTCACTGTTTGCATGCAACATGATCCTCTATGAAGAAAATCCAGGAAAATCTACAGCAAAGATATTAGAGCTAATCAATTAATACAGCAAAGTGGCAGGTTACAAGATCAACATGCAAAAATTCTTGGTTTTCCTATACACGAGTAATGAGTAACAGAAGGAGGAAATCAAGAAAAAAATTTCATTTACAATAGCAACCAAAAGAATCAAGTATTTAGGAATAAACTGTACCAAGGCCACAAAAGACCTATACAGAGAAACTGCTAAAAGAAATTGAACAGGACCTAAAAAAAGGAAGAACATACTCTGTTCATGGATTGGAAAACTAAATATAGTTAAGATGTCGATTCTACCTAAACTGATTTATAGATAAAATGCAATACAAATTAAAATCCTATCAACTTACTTTGCCTAAATAAAAAAACCAATAACCAAATTTATTTGAAAGGGCAAGGTGCCCCAAATAGCGAAAAATATCATGAGAAAGAGGAAGGAGGTGGGAGGGCTCTCACTACCTGAATTTGAAGTATACTACAAGGCAACAGTGGTCAAAACAGCTTGGTATGGCATAAAGATGGATATACTGACCAATGGAATCAAATTGAGTGTTCAGAAACAGGTCCTCTCATCTATGGACATTTGATCTTTGATAAGGCAGTCAAGCCAAAGCAACTGGGACAGAGCAGCCCCTTTAATAAATGGTGTTTGGAGAACTGGATATTCATATCCAAGAGAATGAAAGAGGACTCCCCTCTGACACCTTATACAAAAATTAACTCAAAAACAGATTAAGGAACTAAACATTAGCGCTAAGATGATAAGAATTTTAGAAGAAAATGTAGGGAAATATCTTAAAGATCTAGTGATAAGAGATGGTTTCCTAGATCTTACATGCAGAGCACAAGCAATCAAAGAAGAAATAGATAAATGTGAGCTCCTCAAAATTAAACACTTTTGTACATAAAAGGACTTTGTCAGAAAAAGTAAAAGGCTGCCTATGCAATGGGATACAATATTTGGAAATCACATATCAGATATGGGATTAATATCCAGAATATTAAAAGAAATCCTACAATTCAACAAGAGAAAGCCAAGCAACCCAATTAAAAATGGGTAAAAGACACAGACATTTTAATTGAAGAGGAAATACAGCTGGGTCAGAAACAAATGAAAAGATGCTCAATTTCACTGGCTATCAGGGAAATGCAAATCAAAACCACAATGAGATATCATCTCACACCTACCAGAATGGGCATTACCCAAAAAACAGAAAATTAGAAGTGCTGAAGAGGATGTGGAGACAGAGGCACATCTATTCAATGTTGCTGGGAATGTAGACTGGTGCAGCCACTCTTGAAGGCAGTGTGGTGTTTCCTCAGTAAGCTAAGTATAGAATTGCCATGTGATACAGTAATTCCATTACTAGGCATATATCCAGAGGAACAGAAATCTAAGGCATGAATGGACATTTGTAAACCAGTGTTTATAGTGGCGTTATTCATGAGTGCCATGAGATGGAAACAGCTCAGCTGTCCATCAGTGGACAAGTGGATAAACAAACTGATATATATGCACAATGGAAAATTACACAGCTGTAAGGGAAAACAAAGTTATGCAACATATAATAATGCAGATGAATCTTGGGAACATTATGTTGAGCAAAGTTAGCCAGAAACAAAATAACAAATACTGTATGGTCCCACTAATATGAACCAATGTTAATAAACTTTGACAGTTAAAACTGAGGACACAGGTTATTAGGAGATAGAAAGTTGTTAGAGGTTAGGCACTTCATGCTGAAGGATTACAGAATGTTCAACAGGGTTGGCTGTGTAGATCCAGAAACAGAGAGTGCAGTGATGTGTGATGCTAGCACAGTATTGTAGGTGCACTGACCAAGGATGTCTGTGAGTAGGGTTGAGGGAGGAGGGCTGAGGGCATGTGTGGTACCAGAGGGAAGGATGGATGACAGAGACTGGGACAGTGTTGCTTGGTGAAGCCTGGAGTGGTTAGTGATGGTGACTAAATACACATATGTAAAAATGATTTTACTTGGGGGAGGACAGATGAATGATAATCTTGTGGGTATTGGGGGAAAAATATAGCCAATGCAACTGGAATCTGGGGTTAACAGTAAGATTGTAGTGTGCACCCATTAAATGTGGCAGGTGAGCAATATACCAAAGCTCAACATCTGGGAGGGAGTGATGTAGGGGAGGGGTATGGGATTCTTGGTAGAAGTGTTGTTGACTAACCTTACTGCTATATTTTATTTTCACTTTTCCTTTTACCCTTTTTATTCTTTGATTTCAATTCATTTTTGAGTAATGAGCATGTGTAAGTGCAAATTGTGGTGATGAATGCACAACCATATGATGATACTGTAAATGATTGTACACTGTGGATGAT
The DNA here is from genome assembly GCF_015220235.1 of Choloepus didactylus. Lineage (NCBI taxonomy): Eukaryota > Metazoa > Chordata > Mammalia > Pilosa > Megalonychidae > Choloepus > Choloepus didactylus. The sequence continues at coordinate 905,499 of NW_023637579.1, forward strand.
TTATTGTATTTGAATATATCCCTATAAAATTGCAGGGAAAAAATAAACAGAGGCATGCAAGTGCTGGAAAGACTTGCAAAGAGAGATGTATGTGTTCATTGTTGGTGGGGAAGTAGACTGGTGTAGCCTATCTGGGAGACAGTATAGTGGTTCCACAAGAAGCTAGGGGGTTTCAAGGCCCTGCCACCTCAGTATTGTTAGGTCTGGAGTTGTTCAAGAGTCCACACAACACAGTGAGTCAAAGTATAGAGTTTATTAAAGGAAGAAAGTGGGTGGGAGCTGGCAGGAAAAAAGAAAAATGGCTCCAAGCTTCCTGCTGGGAGCTGCATTTTTCAATGAACAAAGGAACCCACATTGGGAAGGGTACCTGCTGTGGTGTTCTGTCCCTCGGTTGGGTAAGTGCCTATCAAGTTTTGGGCTGATTGGTTGCTAGGGTTCTGACACAGGATTCTCTTTAGGAAAGCAGCTGTGTTATCTAGCTAGGGAGAGCAGGCCTTTCTGGTTGTTCATCTTATGGACGTATCTAACCTTGCCTTACCCATCTTTGAGGCACCAGTGTGGCTGGAACAGCCTTGAACAGCCCTCATTCTTTAGTTTATGGGGCACCTGTTTTCTGTGAGATAAACTGCAGGGCCCCTGAGTCAGAAACTCCTTCTACATGTCAGTTTCTTCTGGGATCTAACATTCCTGCCTTTTGCTTTTAATAAAATTGGCAAAAGTCTGGGTTGTGTTAGTGTTAAGGCTTTAACTTAGCTTGAGGCAACTTTTGCAGGGAGCTGGAGCATCATTCTTTCTTTGGCATCTTCTGGCTGTGTGGGGGCATGGTTAGGAATAGTTGTCTCAAACTAAGCTCTAGCATTATTAAATTGATGTTTGGATATCTTCTGCTGGAACAGGCTGGTAGTGAGGCTTTTGCTGTGGCAGGAGCAGGTTTTCAAATTTTTTGTTGCAGCAGGAGTATGTTTTCATAATTTTGCTGATAAGTCATGGCTGCTATTGACCTATTGATAAATTTCATTAGACATTGTAAGAGGCAAGGAGCAAAAAGAAAAATTAATATAAGGATAATTAATGGCCCAATAAGGGGAAGTAGAATAGCTTGTAGAGGCATGGAGAAGAATGAAAGAAAATTTGACAGAAAGTTTTTTAACTAAGTAGAAGAGAGAAAGCTGTTTGGTTAGCATTTTCTTGTTATTTTCAGGTTTTTTTTCTTATTTAAGCTTGCTTTTCAAGGTCTTGATTATGAGACCATATGGTTACATCCCTCATATTTTACCACAGGCAATCTGGGAAAGTTCTTGGGAGTAGAGAATAAGTTTTTATGGTTGAGATTAGAGCAATCAGTGAGTTATGTTAACAAGGGCTTTCTATGATTAGAATAACTGGTTAGAATAATTTAAAGCTGATTGAGTGAAGTAATTTAATAAACAGTTTTTTCTTTTTCTCTATTGGCTATTGAGGACTATACTAACCATTTTTTAGCTAAAGAATTATGTTTAATATTTTCTATTTATTCAGCTATTAAATCCCCCTTTTTATGAGACATTTTTGTGAGCAACTTTTATAAAAGGGAAAGTGGGAAGAGGTTTTTTTGTTGTTTTTCTTGTAACTGCTTCTTGCTGAGCAAGGGTGAAGACATTTTTATATTGATTTGGAAGATGTTTTGGACATAAACTCACAGATAAAATACAGGCAACAGCAAGGCAAATGACAAGCAGAATAAAAACCATGGTAATAAGGGCTATTTTCTAATTTATAGTAAATTTATTAATCACTTAGAAAATGCATTAATCACTTAGAAAATACATTTAATATTGAAGAGATATTGTTATATTTATTTGGCATATATGTGTAGCACTTAATGCTAGTGAATGCTTAAGTTGTTTTCCTGAGCTGCATTGGGTGTTAAGTTTACAATAACATACATGCTGTCACCTCATAGGAGCAGGCCTTAGTGTTAATTATGTTTTTAGGTTTCAACCACATTACACTGGCAATTACAGCTCTGGGAACTATCTTCTTTGTGCAGTTGTTGTAGTGCAGCATTGTTGGTCCTTTGGGAAACAGGACGGTGGGCTTCAGGGTTCTATTGGGCTGTTTTACAGCACCCTCTGGCACTATGCAGCAGAGCCAGTTTGGAGGCAATGTTTACTGAAAAGCTAAAGTGATTGAGTTTTTTCTGGCAGGCAGAGGCAAAGGTGTTTGTAGTTAAAGGTGTTTTCAGTAACAGCATGTTCCCATTTACTTCTGGAGCATGTCCCTGTGGTGTGGTTGACATTTGAATAGCTTTAGTGACTGCAGAAATGGGTCTCACCAATAACTCTGATGGGGAGAGAGCATGCAGGCACAGTACTAGGAGCTTGGTTTAAACATGCAAGCTCTTCAATTAAATAGAGGTCTAATTTTTCTTTACATTTTTACTAGGGTTATGTTAGATAATGGGTAGAAGATAATTTATATACTTGCCTTGTTTCTTTTAAAAGTTTTTCTTTGTTGTAGTTGAAGATGAAGCTTTGACTTGTAGCTAACTGCAAGCACTTTTAGAGAAGCATTAGAGTAAAACAATGTAACTTACAAGGAAATTTCACTGTTTTTGTGACAGATAACACTTTAAAAATAACTGAAATTGTAACTAGCAGTACTACATTGTTATTTGGTGTTATGCACTTCAGTAACCAAAAGAAGGTTAGAAGTTTTTAATTTTTATAAAATTGTCTAAACATTTCTTCTGCAACTTATAACACATTACATGAATTTAATCATTTTTAGCACTTTATTTTTTTTTTTCCAAAGTTAAAGAACAAATTCTTTGTAACTGTTGGGAATAAAAAGATATTCTTTAGGGCTTGACCTTGAGAAAGCAAAATGGTAAAAGTTACCAGATTTGAAAAAAAAGACAGCACTTTTAAAAATGAAAAGATAATATTTTTAAACAATCAAGGACATAATAAAGTTAACATGAAGTGCAAGAAGTCACCTTGATAAAACAGACTTTTCACTTCATACACTGACCACCTAGGAAAACACTTCTACAACCTTTCACCAAGAAATGACATCTTAATGATTTGAGGAAACTTTTTTAAACAAAAGCACACACCTCTCTCTATATATATTTCACCTTAAGAGTGATCAAAATGATTCTTGAAACTGCTTTCAAGCAAACATTTTACAACATACAATTATTATTAAGAAAAGTAGGATAGGAGGAGCAGAAGAGAGTGGCTGGGTTGATAGTAAAACAGCAGGAGACAGTAACATGAGAAGCTTGCAGTACAGTGAGGAATGTTTATATTTTGTGAATTATTAGGCACCTACCCACAACATTGAATATTAATTACTGCTTTGGGTGGTGGTTAAAATATTTAATTCTATTTTGTTTTATAAAACCATTTTTTTCTTTAAGTTGTGAGGTTTTATTGTTAAGCATTGTTATTACTAGTTTTTACCATTTTTTAACTTTGACCACAGAAATAATTGTTTTTACAAACTCTTACACATTTTTGTATCTATCTTTTAACCTTGACTACAGAAATAAATTTTCCACTCTACAAACCTTTTGCAACTTTTTGTATCTATTCAACTTCATCCCACATTCCTAAACAATGCATCATTTAGGAGAAAGCTACTTTTCTTTTCCCCTTAATTAGACATTCTTTATACCTTCTATACAACATGCTATTACCACTAAAAGTAAACTTGTTAGAATGATGCTAAATTTTAAAATATTTTAGTTAATGCATTTTGAAACAGTAATAAACAATCTTTTGGCTTTTTTAAATATTTATGGCTTTTAACTGTTTAGCTTTTCTTGAAGTACAAACTTCTAATATAGGACTTGGAGGATATGAATTATTTGTTCTAGTTATTATACTAAGACTTTTTACTTTTTATTATTTAGAAATTGTATTTTAGTGTTTTAGGGTGAAATTCTGTTAAATATGCTTTTATATTAGAAGGAACAACTGTTTTTTTTTTTACCATCAGAACACAAATCATTAGTTGGCATATTAGAACAACAAGGCTCCTTAGCTGTCTAATGTTTATAGAGAGAGGGAGTGTGCCGGTTTGAGTGTATTATGTCCCCCAGAAAAAGCCATATTCTTTGTGGGGCAGACAGAATAGTGGGGATTAAGTTGGAATGTTTGAATTAGGTTGTTTGCATGAAGATGCACCCCACCCAACTGTGAAGGATAACTGATGGGATATTTCCATGGAGTTGTGGCCCCACCCATTCAGGGTGGGCCTTGATCAGTGGAGCCATATAAATGTGCTGACTCAAAGAGACTGGATGGAGTGCAGCTGTGAGTGACGTTTTGAAGAGGAGCAAGCTTGCTAGAGAGGAACGTCCTGGGAGAAAGCCATTTTGAAACCAGAACTTTGGAGCAGACACCAGCCATGTGCCTTCCCAGTTAACAGAGGTTTTCCAGACGCCATTGGCCATCCTCCAGTGAAGGTACCCGATTACTGATGTGTTACCTTGGACACTTTATGGCCTTAAGACTGTAACTGTGTAACCAAATAAACCCCCGTTTTATAAAAGCCTATCCATCTCTGGTGTTTTGCATTCTGCAGCATTAGCAAACTAGAACAGGGAGTTAAAGTTCCCATTGTTAGATTTCTTAGTAGAGATATTATTTTATGACACTGGTTTGACAATTTGCACTTTTGCTGATTTTTGAATTGCATTAGTTACTTTTGATGTCCTTCTAGAGATTTTAGGTTTTTGCAAGGACCCTTTTGACTCAGTTCTTTTTTGACTTTTTAATTTTAAAAACTGACAGACTAGCATGTTTACTTTATTATTTCTCTTATTTAATTGCTTTGGAAGGCTTTATATTAAAGGAGAGGTGGAAGTCTGCATACTTTTCAACTGTAACTTTTGTTTTAACTTACAGATTTCTTTGTCTTTCTTGAGACAGTTTGCTATAGCTAGCCATACCACACATAAAGGCCAGCTGACTGCAGCTATAGCTCATTAACAATTTTAATGATACTTTCCAAATTTAGACCAATTATTAAGAATAGTTTTTAAGGGAGATGTAGCTGGCACATTTTGAGAGTTTCCCATGGCTTAGCAATAGCTAAAGAAATTATAAAGACAGGACATAGGAGTAGGGGCTTTTTAACTGTAACTGGTTTTTTACACAGATACCAACTGTGCAAATTGCACAAAATTTAAAAGGAGAACTATAAATTTAAGGTTATGGATAGTGGGGCTGAAACCTATTGAGTTTGCTTGCATGACCCTTGGATTAACTTAATTAGCCTTACTACACAATAGACTAATTGAAACAAAAGAAGGCAAAGTGAACATAATAAATGAAAGATTATACACTTACCCAGCACAGGGAAAGTTTTGATTGCAAAGTTACCTTAACTTAGATGCACTTGGTGTTTGTCTGTGGCAGACACTTTTACCTGGACCTCCCAGTCCTAGTACTTTAGGAAAAATTTTTGGGCAGCTGGTAGACACAGAGCTGAAGGGTCTAGGGGAGCCTTGCAGCAATGAAACATGGATTAGGGCTGATTTCACATCAAATAGAGAAGTAAGTTTTCTTTTTGTTAGGGGAGAGGGAAATTTTTAAGTAAGTGACTTATGGCTTAGAAAATTGTTTTTTATCTTGGAAACTTTATATCCTTTCTGTTGGAGGTAGTTAAGGAGAGTGACTTTTTGTGATAAAAGTCCCTTTGGAGGGACTGCATAGCAGGAGTTTATTTATATATTGAAGCAGCTTACTGGGATGTAAATTTAGTGTCTGTAAATTAGAGGCTAAGGATTGTTAGGGGTGGGGGTAGGTTTGGGAAGGGAAGGGGTTGAGGGCAATGGGGAGTAAAAGGGTTTAAGGATGAGGGAACGGGAGTGGAAGGGGTTGGAGAGGAACTGGGAGGGGAGTATAGTTATGAGGGGGGTGGTTTGCCGGGTTAAAGAAGCAGAAGCTGCTTAAAGGCTTTTCAGGGTTAACTTTTGTAGAGAGAAAGTGGAAGATTTAGAAGGTTTTTTTGTGAAGGAGGAGGATTTGGTAGGAGGTGACAGAGTGCCACAAAGATAGCCAGGACCGAAGAGTTTAGAAAGCTTGAGAATAAGGGGCTTTAGACCATTTGCCATTGCACTGAATAAAATTATCAACTTCAGTGAGAATTTGCCAATCAAAAGTGCCATTTTCTGGCCAATGTTTTTGTTGTTCTGAAGGATATTGTGGCCAAATTGTATTACAGAAGTGAATGAGATTTTTTGCTTTTACCACCCCCACCCCCCCACTTCTAATTGAAGTTTATCGAGATTCTGGATTAAACATCTGAGGGGGGTAGATTTAGGAGGAAATTCAGTTTTGGAGCTACTGAAAGGTGAATGTATATTACCCATGATTATTTAAGAAATTTGAGAGGCTTGTGGTTTGTTAGGGAACTTTGCTTGTCAGAGGCTTATGGAGATCGCCGGTGAGAGGCCATGGTCCCCCTACTCCTTCAGAGGCTTATGGTCTCCCTGAATTTGAGAAGTTTGTGGCTTGTTAGGGAACTTTGTTCATCAGAGGCTTATGGAGATTGCCCATGAGAAGCCACAGTCCCCCTGCTCCTTTAGAAGCTTACAGTCTCCCTGAATGAGGCTGACATGAATTGGGGCTATGCTCATCAGAGGCTTATGGAGGTCACCTGTGAGAGATTCATGGTCCTTCTGCTCCTTTAGAGGCTTACAGAGGCCACCCAAAATGTTGCTCAAGTGAGACTAATGGCCCAGATCTGCATGACCCATCACAACAAAGTAGGCATCCCCAGTTTGTCATTGGGGGTCAGGAAATTGCATGCAGTCTTTCACCCAAGGTGTCCCCTGGGTTACTTGGACTGCTGCAACAGGGAAAGATGCTCACAGAGCATTGGAGAGTTTTGACTGAGCACTCAGGTTTTCCTAGGCTTGCATAGCTGGGCACTGCATTAAAGCAGGCTGAGGCACTGCACTGAGGTGGGCCAGGGTGTCCATGGGACACTGAACAAAACTTCTGAGGGGGGACCTGGGCAGAAAGACGTCACTTACCTACCTAGGGCTGAATTAGTTGTAGATGTTTGAGAGCTGTGTGGGTGAGCCAGTATCATGTCAAGGTGGTCTGAGTTGATGGACTCAAGCCACTGAATGCATGGAAACCCGAAAGACTGTAGGTTGGGAAATGGAGTCAACTGGAAGGAAACTTAAACCTCAGTCAGACCTCCATCCTGGAATTTTAGCACCAAATGTTAGGTCCGGAGTCATTCAAGAGTCCAAACAATGCAGTAAGTCAAAGTATAGAGTTTATTAGAGGAAGAAAGTGGGTGGGAGCTGGTGGGAAAAAAAGAAAAATGGCTCTGACCTCCCTGCTGGGAGCTGCATTTTTCAATGAACAAAGGAACCCACATTGGGAAGGGTACCTGCTGTGGTGTTCTGTCCCTCGGTTGGGTAAGTGCCTATCAAGTTTTGGGCTGATTGGTTGCTAGGGTTCTGACACAGGATTCTCCTTAGGAAAGCAGCTGTGTTATCTAGCTAGGGAGAGCAGGCCTTTCTGGTTGTTCATCTTATGGACATATCTAACCTTGCCTTACCTGCCTTTGGGGTGCTACTGTGGCTGGAACAGCCTTGAACAGCCTTTGTTCTTTAGTTTATGGGGCACCTGTTTTCTGTGAGATCAGCTGCGGGGCCTCTGGGTCAGAAAGTCCTTCTACATGTTAGTTTCTTCTGGGATCTAACAAGTATGGGGTATATACTTGAAGATTATAGAGCAGGGATATGAATGGACATTGATGCACAGCTATATATGGTTGCACTATTCACCATTTACAATGGACAGAGGTTGCCTAAGTGTACACTGACTTTGAACAGGATGGTGAACTGTAGTGTATGCATACAATGGAATATTGAACAGCTACAAGAAGGGATGAAGCTGTGAGACATGAAACTAGTTGAATGGATCTTGAGTACAGCATTTTGAGTGAAGCATGTCAAAAAAAAGAGGACAAACATTATAATGCCTCACTAATATGGACTAACTATAATGTGTAAACTCTGAGAACTGAACCTTAGTGCACAGTTTACCAGGGGAATGCTTATTGTAATGGTCCCTAAATTATAAGCTCTTACATCAATCATATCTACTCCTGAGTTATAACGGTTATCTCTAAATCCTGAGATGCTGAGCTCCTTGTGTATAACCTGGCTAGTCTCTGGAAATTTGGGTATCTGTGTGACACATGAGACTTGGAGCTAGAACTTGACAGCTATGAATGTCAGTATTACCCCACTTGGCAACTGTTGAAAGAGCTGAAAAAGAATTCAGACTTCAATTACAGATATGAACAGAGAGAATCTGGTTAGGCCTAAGACAAATAAGGCCCAAGGGTAAAGGACAATACTCACTGGGTTTTAAAACTACAATTTATGTGTGAGTCCAAGGGAGAAGATGTTTATGTGATGCAGGATCTACATTTTCTATAGCACACTAGATAATTTAACTTGTACAATTGGTTGGTTTGAACACCAGGTTCAGGGAGCAGTGAATGGGAAGTGGGATTTGGTGAGTTTGTACAGGCTGGGGTGAAATCCCGACACATCCCAGAGTGATATGGGCAGAAAGTATAAGTGTATTTGCAGGGCCCCCTGAGGAGCTGGGGAGACATGCACAAGTGTTTCGACTTCCCCACCTCAGCTATTGCTGATTTTCCTACAAACATTGATGACTGCCAATTTAGTGGGCTGAGCCCTCGATCTGGGGGCTCTTCCCTGTGAGGCTAGTTCCTGCAAGAGAGAGACTAAGCCCACTTACAATTGTGCCTAGGAGGCCCCCACCCAGAGAGCTTCTTTATTGCTCAGATGTGGCCCCCTCTGTAAGCCCACTTGGCAGGTGAGCTCACTCCCCTCCCCCCATGTGGGAAGTGACTCCCAGGGGTGTGAATCCCCCTTGCAACATGGAAAATGACTCCTGGAGATGAGCCTGGACCCAGCACTGTGGGATTGGGAGGGCCTTCTTGACCAAAAGGGGGAAGAGAGATGAAACAAAATAAGGTTCATGTGGCTGAGAGATTTCAAATGGAGTTGGGAGGTCACTCTGGAGGGTATGCCTATGCACACTATAGATATCACCCTTTAGTCTTTAGTTTTTTGGAATGGCTAGAGAGTAATACCTGAAGCTGTCAAAGTGCAACCCAGTGATCTTGATTCTTAAAGATGATTGTATAACTGTAGATTGCACAGTGTGACTGTGTGACTATGAAAACCTTGTGGCTCACACTCCCTTTATTCAGTGTATGGGTAGATGAGTGGAAAAATGGGGACAAAAATTAGACAAAGAATAGGGTGGGATGGAGGGGATGGAAAGATTTAGGTGTTTTTTTTTTTGCTTTTATTTTTATTTTTGGAGTAAGGTAAAGTTTCAAAAATTGATTCTGGTGATGAGTGCACAACTGTATGATGGTGCTCTGAGTGACTGTATAGTGTGGATGACTGCAGGGGTGTGAATACATCGCAATTAAACTGTATTAAAAAAGTAAATGAACAATGCAGAGGATGGGAATGGGATGTTTTGGATGTTCTTTTTTATTTTAATATTTATTTTATTTTTTGGAGCAATGAAAATGTTCACAGTTTGTGGTGATGAAAGCACAACTATATGATGATACTATGAACAACTGATTGTAGTTTGAATGATTGCATGTTATGTGATTATTCCTCAATAAAATTGCATAAAAAAATAAAGGAAGGAGGCAGGGCAAGATGGCGGACTGGTGAGCTGCATGTTTTAGTTACTCCTCCAGGAAAGTAGGTAGAAAGCCAGGAACTGCATGGACTGGACACCACAGAGCAATCTGACTTTGGGCATACTTCATACAACACTCATGAAAACGTGGAACTGCTGAGATCAGCGAAATCTGTAAGTTTTTGTGACCAGGGGACCCGCACCCCTCCCTGCCAGGCTCAGTCCCGTGGGAGGAGGGGCTGCCAGCTCCGGGAAGGAGAAGGGAGAACTGCAGTGGTAGCCCTTATCGGAAACTCATTCTACTGATCCAAACTCCAACCATAGATAGACCGAGACCAGACACCAGAGAATCTGAGAGCAGCCAGCCCAGCAGAGAGGAGACAGGCATAGAAAAAAAAACGGCATGAAAAACTCCAAAATAAAAGCAGAGGATTTTTGGAGTTCTGGTGAACATAGAAAGGGGAAGGGCAGAGCTCAGGCCCTGAGGCTCATATGCATATCCCGAAGAAAAGCTGATCTCTCTGCCCTGTGGACATTTCCTTAATGGCCCTAATTGCTTTGTCTCTTAGTATTTCAATAACCCATTAGATCTCTGAGGAAGGCCCCCTTTTTTTTTTATCCTTTTTTCTTTTTCTAAAACAATTACTCTAAGAAGCCCAATACAGAAAGCTTCAAAGACTTGCAATTTGGGCAGGTCAAGAAAAGAGCAGAACTAAGAGAGCTCTGAGACAAAAGGCAATAATCCAGTGGCTGAGAAAATTCACTAAACACCACAACTTCCCAAGAAAAGGGGGGTGTCTGCTCACAGCCATCATCCTGGTGGACAGGAAACACTCCTGCCCATCGCCAGCCCCATAGCCCAGAGCTGCCCCAGACAACCCAGTGTGACGGAAGTGCTTCAAATAACAGGCACACACCACAAAACTGGGCGTGGACATTAGCCTTCCCTGCAACCTCAGTTGATTGTCCCAGAGTTGGAAAGGTGGAGCAGTGTGAATTAACAAAGCCCCATTCAGCCATCATTTCAGCAGACTGGGAGCCTCCCTACACAGCCCAGCAGCCCAGAACTGCCCTGGGGGGATGGCACTCACCTGTGACATAGCACAGTCATCCCTCAACAGAGGACCAGGGGGTGCACGGCCTGGAAGAGGGACCCACTTGCAAGTCTCAGGAGCCATATGTCAATACCAAGGACTTGTGGGTCAGTAGCAGAGACAAACTGTGGCAGGACTGAACTGAAGGATTAGACTATTGCAGCAGCTGTAAAAGTCCAGGATCACCAGGGAGATTTGATTGTTAGAGCCACCCCCCCTCCCTGACTGCCCAGAAACATGCCCCATATACAGGGCGGGCAACACCAACTACACACACAAGCTTGGTACACCAATTGGACCCCACAAGACTCACTCCCCAACTCACCACAAAGACAAAGTAGGGGAGAACTGGCTTGTGGAGAACAGGTGGCTCGTGGATGCCACCTGCTGGTTAGTTAGAGAAAGTGTACTCAACGAAGCTGTAGATCTGATAAATAAGAGGTAAGGACTTCAATTGGTCTACAAATCCTAAAAGAAACCTATCAAGTTAAGCAAATGCCAAGAGGCCAAAAACAACAGAAAATTATAAAGCATATGAAAAAACCAGATGATATGGATAACCCAAGCCCAAGCACCCAAATCAAAAGACCAGAAGAGACACAGCACCTAGAGCAGCTACTCAAAGAACTAAACATGAACAATGAGACCATAGTACAGGATACAAAGGATATCAAGAAGATCCTAGAGGAGCATAAAGAAGACATTGCAAGACTAAATAAGAAAAATAGATGATCTTATGGAAATTAAAGAAACTGTTGACCAAATTAAAAAGATTCTGGACACCCATAGTGCAACACGAGAGGAAGTTGAACAATGAATCAGTGACCTGGAAGATGACAGAATGGAAAACGAAAGCATAAAAGAAAGAATGGGGAAAAAAATTGAAAAAATCGAAACGGACCTCAGGGATATGATAGATAATATAAAACGTCTGAATATAAGACTCATTGGTGTTCCAGAAGGGGAAGAAAAGGGTAAAGGTCTAGGAAGAGTATTCAAAGAAATTGTTGGGGAAAACTTCCCAAATCTTCTAAACAACATAAACACACAAATCATAAATGCTCAGCAAACTCCAAATAGAATAAATCCAGATAAACCCACTCCGAGACATTTTCTGATCACACTGTCAAACACGGAAGAGAAGGAGCAAGTTCTGAAAGCAGCAAGAGAAAAGCAATTCACCACATACAAAGGAAACAGCATAAGACTAAGTAGTGACTACTCAGCAGCCACCATGGAGGCGAGAAGGCAGTGGCACAATATATTTAAAATTCTGAGTGAGAAAAATTTCCAAACAAGAATACTTTATCCAGCAAAGCTCTCCTTCAAATTTGAGGGACAGCTTAAATTTTTCACAGACAAACAAATGCTGAGAGAATTTGCTAACAAGAGACCTGCCCTACTGGAGTTACTAAAAGGAGCCCTACAGACAGAGAAACAAAGAAAGGACAGAGAGACTTGGAGAAAGGTTCAGTACTAAAGAGATTCGGTATGTGTACAATAAAGGACATTAATAGAGAGAGGGGAAAAATGTATATGACAAACATAAATGAAAGGATAAGATTGCTGATTCAAGAATAGCCTTCATGGTTATAACATTGAATGTAAATGGATTAAATTCCCCTATTAAAAGATATAGATTCGCAGAATGGATAAAAAAAAATGAACCATCAATATGTTGCATACAAGAGACTCATCTTAGACACAGGGACACAAAGAAACTGAAAGTGAAAGGATGGAAAAAAATATTTCATGCAAGCTACAGCCAAAAGAAAGCAGGTGTAGCAATATTAATCTCAGATAAAATAGACTTCAAATGCAGGGATGTTTTGAGAGACAAAGAAGGCCACTACATACTAATAAAAGGGGCAATTCAACAAGAAGAAATAACAATTGTAAATGTCTATGCACCCAATCAAGGTGCCACAAAATACATGAAAGAAACACTGGCAAAACTAAAGGAAGCAATTGATGTTTCCACAATAATTGTGGGAGATTTCAACACATCACTCTCTCCTATACATAGATCAACCGGACAGAAGACCAATAAGGAAATTGAAAACCTAAACAATCTGATAAATGAATTAGATTTAACAGACATATACAGGACATTACATCCCAAATCACCAGGATACACATACTTTTCTAGTGCTCATGGAACTTTCTCCAGAATAGATCATATGCTGGGACATAAAACAAGCCTCAATAAATTTAAAAAGATTGAAATTATTCAAAGCACATTCTCTGACCACAATGGAATACAATTAGAAGTCAATAACCATCAGAGACTTAGAAAATTCACAAATACCTGGAGGTTAAACAACACACTCCTAAACAATCAGTGGGTTAAAGGAGAAATAGCAAGAGAAATTGCTAAATATATAGAGACGAAAGAAAATGAGAACACAACATACCAAAACCTATGGGATGCAGCAAAAGCAGTACTGAGGGGGAAATTTATAGCACTAAATGCAGATATTATAAAGGAAGAAAGAGCCTAAATCAAAGAACTAATGGATGAACTGAAGAAACTGGAAAATGAACAGCAAACCAATCCTAAACCAAGTACAAGAAAAGAAATAACAAGGATTAAAGCAGAAATAAATGACATAGAGAACAAAAAAACAAGAGAGGATAAATATCACCAAAAGTTGGTTCTTTGAGAAGATCAACAAGACTGACAAGCCCCTAGCTAGACTGACAAAATCAAAAAGAGAGAAGACCCATATAAACAAAATAATGAATGAAAAAGTTGACATAACTGCAGATCCTGAAGAAATTAAAAAAATTATAAGCGGATACTATGAACAACTGTATGGCAACAAACTGGATAATGTAGAGGAAATGGACAATTTCCTGGAAACATATGAACAACCTAGACTGACCAGAAAAGAAATAGAAGACCTCAATCAACCCATCACAAGCAAAGAGATCCAATCAGTCATCAAAAATCTTCCCACAAATAAATGCCCAGGGCCAGATGGCTTCACAGGGGAATTCCACCAAACTGTCCAGAAAGAACTGACACCAATCTTACTCAAACTCTTTCAAAACATTGAAGAAAATGGAACACTACCTAACTCATTTTATGAAGCTAACATCAATCTAATACCAAAACCAGGCAAAGATGCTACAAAAAAGGAAAACTACTGGCCAATCTCCCTAATGAATATAGATGCAAAAATCCTCAACAAAATACTTGCAAATCAAATCCAAAGACACATTAAAAAAATCATACACCATGACCAAGTGGGGTTCATTCCAGGCATGCAAGGATGATTCAACATAAGAAAATCAATCAATGTATTAAAACACATTAAAAATTCGAAAGGGAAAACTCAAATGATCATCTCAATAGATGCTGAAAAAGCATTTGACAAAATCCAACATCCATTTTTGATAAAAACACTTCAAAACGTAGGAATTGAAGGAAACTTCCTCAATATGATAAAGAGCATATATGAAAAACCCACAGCCAGCTTAGTACTCAATGGTGAGAGACTGAAAGCCTTCCCTCTAAGATCAGGAACAAGACAAGGATGCCCGCTGCCACCACTGTTATTCAACATTGTGCTGGAAGTGCTAGCCAGGGCAATCCAGCAAGACAAAGAAATAAAAGGCATCCAAATTGGAAAAGAAGAAGTAAAACTGTCATTGTTTGCAGATGATATGTTCTGATATCTGGAAAACCCTGAGAAATCGACGATACAGCTACTAGAGCTAATAAACAAATTTAGCAAAGTAGTGGGATGCAAGGTTAATGCACATAAGTCAGTAATGTTTCTATATGCTAGAAATGAACAAATTGCAGAGACACTCAAGAAAAAGATACCATTTTCAATAGCAACTAAAAAAATCAAGTACCTAGGAATAAACTTAACCAAAGATGTAAAAGACCTATACAAAGAAAACTACATGACTCTACTAAAAGAAATAGAAGGGGACCTTAAAAGATGGAAAAATATTCCGTGTTCATGGATAGGAAGACTAAATGTCATTAAGATGTCAATTCTACCCAAACTCATCTACAGATTCAATGCAATCCCAATCAAAATTCCAACAACCTACTTTGCAGACTTGGAAAAGCTACTTATCAAATTTATTTGGAAAGGGAAGATGCCTCGAATTGCTAAAGATACTCTAAAAAAGAAAAATGAAGTGGGAGAACTTACACTCCCTGACTTTGAAGCTTATTATAAAGCCACAGTTGTCAAAACAGCATGGTACTGGCACAAAGAGAAATATAGATCAATGGAATCAAATTGAGAATTCGGAAATAGACCCTCAGATCTATGGCCGACTGGTCTTTGATAAGGCTCCCAAAGTCACTGAACTGAGTCATAATGGTCTTTTCAACAAATGGGGCTGGGAGAGTTGGATATCCATATCCAAAAGAATGAAAGAGGACCCCTACCTCACACCCTATACAAAAATTAACTGACAATGGACCAAAGATCTCAATATAAAAGAAAGTACCATAAAACTCCTAGAAGATAATGTAGGAAAACATCTTCAAGACCTTGTATTAGGCGGACACTTACTAGACTTTGCACCCAAAGCACAAGCAACAAAAGAAAAAATAGATAAATGGGAACTCCTCAAGCTTAGAAGTTTCTGCACCTCAAAGGAATTTCTCAAAAAGGTAAAGAGGCAGCCAACTCAATGAGAAAAAATTTTTGGAAACCATGTATCTGACAAAAGTCTGATATCTTGCATATATAAAGAAATCCTACAACTCAATGACAATAGTACAGACAGCCCAATTATAAAATGGGCAAAAGATACAAAAAGACAGTTCTCTGAAGAGGAAATACAAATGGCCAAGAAACACATGAAAAAATGTTCAGCTTCACTAACTATTAGAGAGATGCAAATTAAGACCACAATGAGATACCATCTCACACCGATTAGAATGGCTGCCATTAAACAAACAGGAAACTACAAATGCTGGAGGGGATGTGGAGAAATTGGAACTCTTATTCATTGTTGGTGGGACTGTATAATGGTTCAGCCACTCTGGAAGTCAGTCTGGCAGTTCCTTAGGAAACTAGATATAGAGTTACCATTCGATCCAGCGATTGCACTTCTCGGTATATACCCGGAAGGTCGGAAAGCAGTGACACGAACAGATATCTGCACGCCAATGTTCATAGCAGCATTATTCACAATTGCCAAGAGATGGAAACAACCGAAATGTCCTTCAACAGATGAGTGGATAAATAAAATGTGGTATATACACACGATGGAATACTACGCGGCAGTAAGAAGGAATGATCTCGTGAAACATATGACAACATGGATGAACCTTGAAGACATAATGCTGAGCGAAATAAGCCAGGCAGAAAAAGAGAAATATTATATGCTACCACTAATGTGAACTTTGAAAAATGTAAAACAAATGGTTTATAATGTAGAATGTAGGGGAACTAGCAATAGAGAGCAATTAAGGAAGGGGGAACAATAATCCAAGAAGAACAGATAAGCTATTTAACGTTCTGGGGATGCCCAGAAATGACTATGGTCTGTTAATTTCTGATGGATATAGTAGGAACAAGTTCACAGAAATGTTGCTATATTAGGTAACTCTCTTGGGGTAAAGTAGGAACATGTTGGAAGTAAAGCAGTTATCTTAGGTTCGTTGTCTTTTTCTTACTCCCTTGTTATGGTGTCTTTGAAATGTTCTTTTATTGTATTTTTTTTTAATTTTTGTTTCATACAGTTGATTTAAAAAAAGAGAAAAAGTTAAAAAAACAAGGAAAAAATATTTAAAAAAAAAACAAGGAAAAAAATATTAAAAATAAATAAATAAATAAAGGAAGCTCAATACTGCCTCTATCACCTACCCTCCTTGGACTAAAATTGAACTAAAAATCATAACCAAGGAAATTCATGTTCCTATTGAAGATTGCTCAAAAACAATTGAATGCATTCTTTAATTTGTATGCCTCATGATCCAAAAAATTACCTGATTCTGAAATTACTTCCTTAAAGGAGTCCATATAGAGAGCTTAAGAAAAATTAAAATCTGGCCTTGATTGTCTTCTGACTAAAAATTCTGGACTGGATGAGGCTGTCTTTCCTGCTTCTCCTAATCCTAATGCCCCACTTTGTGCTCCTTCCTTTTATCCTTCTTGGCTGAACACTAAAATTTGGCAAATGCCTTATAAGACCGAAACTTCTGAGACTGCCAGCATGGCACCCTCAGTAACCTATAGCCCTTGATAAAGAGCAGAGCTCAGGGCTATTGTTAAGGAATTTCCTTATCCAAACCCGTTATAAAAAATGAAGAATTTAAAATTCTAATTGGAGTTTATTACCTAGGATTGTCAGATCTTTTTCAATTTGTACATTTGGCTTCAGGTCTTGGTGAAACAAAAAATATGTAAATGAATCAAAGCAGCTAAACAGGAAAAGCTGAAAAATTATATGTGGCCCTACAAATATTTCATGTAGAAATGTCCAAAGAAAAGCCTGCCAAATTGCTGAGGACTCCCTAATATAAAACATGAACTATAGATAATAGTACAATTATAATGATATTCTTTCATCAATTGTAACAAATATTCCACACTAATGCAAGGGTTTAATAATGGGGGTGGGAGAGTTATATAAGAACTCTATATTTTCTGCATAAATTTTTCTGTCAACCTACAAATTCTCTGTAAAATTGCTAAGTACTTATTAAAAGCCATATGAAAGCCTTTTCCTCAAAAAAAAATCAAAGCAAAACAAACTAGTGAACAAAAAGGAATGAGTCTTCTAGGATTAAACAAAGCCATTGTCTCTGACAGTCATGCTCATTCATGTCTTTCATCTTTTGATGACACATTTAAAGGGACAGTGTCTTCATTATTTATCAATGCACTTAAACCTAATCATTGGAAGGTGGTAAAAAAAAACATAAACTTGACTAAAAAGCTGTTTTTTGAAATAAACTGGTTAACTAGGTAAACATTTAAAAACTCTGAATCAGGATAAAAATCAGGATAAAAATTTCAAAAAGTCATCACTTTAAAATTACAACCTCTCCAAAAATGTGAAAAAATTATAAAAGAGTCCCCAGTTGCCACTTTTAATGATAATTAATACAAAAATAGAAGTACCTCCAGGGAAGAAATGACAATAGCTCTATTGCAAGCAACAGGGGCATCTTTTAACATAGTGACTTCTCAAATAAAATGCTAAATAATATCTCTTTATTTCAGACTGTCTTTGGGCTTTTCCAGAGGGCCCCTGGAAAATCACAAAGAATTTGCTCTTTCACCTTGTAAAAAGGGGTGCTAAAAATAGGTTTATTTTATATGTTATAAATTATGTAGGAAATATTGTCAATTTAAAATGGATTTTCTGAACATCCATTAGTTGTATTTACAAATACAATGTTATTTTTATATATTCCAGAAATTATATAAAATTTCTAAAGATTTGTCAGTGTCCTCACTGTCCATAAAATATCCTGGTGCTAATCTGCCTCATATTAAACATCAACATGATGTCACCAGCCATAATTTAGTTATTCTTGCAAATATGTTGCATGCCACAAAAATATTCATTACATTATAAACTCTCATTAAATCTTTCACTTTCATAAAATAGTAAAAATTAACCCTAGTCATTCTTTGTCTTTTATGTTTTATACCTTATGTAATTCACAGCTGAGTTTTATTTCATTCTAATGTTTTTATGAAAACATTTGCAATCAGCTATAGGCCAAAGAGCTTCATCTTCAACAAAAATACACTGTCTCAGAGACCTGTGAAAAGGACTGTGCCAAACACTCTGGGGCACTGTCTTCTAATAATATTGCTGAAAGGACTTTAACACCATACTACGTGACTGGCCCAAGGTTTCCAAGAATCTAATGGGAAACTGATAAGTTCACGAAATTGCTAACAGAAGATCAAGTAGAACAAGAGTTAATTACTTATGACTAAATTGTATCAATGCATTCATAAAAATAATTATGGACTTTTTAAAAAATATTGCTTATGTTTTAATTTATTTTTTAATACAAGGAATTTTCTTTGCTTTTCCATTAAGTTATCTGTAACTCATAAAACATTTATTTTTTCTTCTCTGCCTGGTCCCCTAGAATTGGGAAACTCTTATTGACTATTCATATTTTCATGGAAATATAATTGTTTGCATAAGCAAAATAAGAAAATGTCTTTGTTAACAAGACATAATTGGTGGCACATTATATAACCAAAGCTTTAATTAGAATATCATAATTGAAAATATTGATGGCTGAATCTTAAATCTTAAGGTGACTAAATTCATAGCACATTTCAAACCTTGCTGATCTTATTACTTATTATAATTATTAGGGTGTCTCTTATTTGTAGTCTTATCTCTAGGATAACAACCACAACTACCCCCAGCTATGCTAATGTAACAGACTCTTAATATTGAAGCTTGAATTTATGAAATTTGTAACAAAGCTAAGCTTCAATGTAACTAATGCCTATGATTCACTTCCTTAAAACCTTCTTGTTGCTCAAATGTGGCCAAATTCTAAACTGAAATCTGCAGATAAATCCAAAATTTTCCCTCCTATGTGTAACATGACTCCCAGGGATGCACCTCCCTGGCACCAAGGGCTTAACACAAAATACTGATAAGCAATGCAAAACACTGACCAGCAAACTGGAGTTGCCATGGTGTTCTGGTTTGCTAATGCTCACAGAATGCAAAATACCAGAAATGGATTGGCTTTTACAAAGTAGGTTTATTTGGTTACACAGTTACAGTCTTAAGGACATGAAGTGTCTGAGGTAAGGCATCAACAATTGGGTACCTTCACTGGAGGATGGTCATTGGTGTCCAGAAAACCTCTGTTAGCTCAGAAGACACATGGCTGGTGTCCACTTGCTCCCAGGTTGTGTTTCAAAATGACATTCTCCAAAATGTTGCTCTTGGGGTGTTTTGTCCTCTCTTAGCTGCAGGTCCTCTTCAAATTGTCACTCTCAGTTGCTCTGAGTTCCTTCTGTTTGTCAGCTGTTTTATATGGCTCCAGTGATTTAATTCAGACCCACCCTGAATGGGTGGGGTAATGCCTCCATGGAAATTATCCAATCAAAAGTCTTGCCCACAGTTGATTGAGTCACATCTTCATGGAAACACTCAAAGGATGCCAACCTAATCAACACTAATACATCTGCTCCCACAAGATTGCATTTAAGAATGTGGCTTTTTCTGGGGGACGTAATATATACAAACTAGCACACATGGCTAAGAGATTTAAAATGGAGTCAGGAGGCCACACAGAAGGTTGCTCTTATGTATCTCTCAGCCAGATATCAGGAACTGCCAAGGTACGAAAAATCAAAGGCAGAAATGTTTCTGAGGGCATCTGGATGTCAAGAACTAACTACAAGATAAAGAAGTCAGGAAACTGTCTAACTTGAAGGATACTTAGAAAGGCCCAAATATCTACAAATCATAATTCCTTACAAACATTTATGCAATCTCTTTTTTTTCTTTAATAATCTTTGCTTGAAATCCCCAAGTGGGGACACAGTTTGGATTACAATTCCAAGACCCCAAATTAACACTTTTGTTGCACTGCAGCTCAGTCTGTAATTTGTGAGATGTAATTTGTAACATGTTCTTCTCCAAATTCATTATATCATGTGTATCACTGCTGATCTATGGGGGTGATAGGATATCATAAAAAGAAATAAGGATGTTTTCCACCATTTTGTAGGCATGGACTTCTGATGTAAAGATTAGTTTATTTAAAGAAATATCATAAATAAATTCTTTTGTGCAAATAATTTTATGCACAGATTCACACTTACAAAAACCTATATATTCCTCCATTCAGTCAACAAATACTTGCTATAAAATGGCAATATGGCAGAAGCTATGGCAGACAGTCTGGGATTTTTAAAACATTTCATTTTGAAATACTTACAAACTTATGGAGCAGTTACAAAAATGATATTCAAATCTAGTAAATTAAACATTTTGCCACAAATTCCATTCTATCTATCCAGCTATCTTTCAATCCATTTCTGAACACCTGAGTATGGTTTGTATACATCATGCTCTTTGAACACTGAATCTGCCATGTGTATTTCCTAAGAGCAAGGATATTCACTTAAGAAACCACCTTAAGTGTAGTTGTCATGTTCAAGAAATTTAACATTATGTAAAGCTTACAGTGAATATTCAAATTTTTCATAGGCCTCAATAATATCCTTTTTTCCTTTATCTCCCGTACTATGGTCTCATTGTTCATCTTTAGTTCTTTGAGTAGCTGCTCTAGGTGCTGTGTCTCTTCTGGTCTTTTGATTTGGGTGCTTGGGCTTGGGTTATGCATATCGTCTGGTTTTTTCATATGCTTTATAATTTTCTGTTGTTTTTGGCCTCGTGGCATTTGCTGAACTTGATAGGGTTCTTTTAGGGTTTGTAGACCAATTGAAGTCCTTATCTCTAATTTATCAGATCTACAGCTTCGTGGAGTACACTTTCTCTAACTAACCAGCAGGTGGCGTCCACGAGCCACCTGTTCTCCACAAGCCAGTTCTCCCCTGCTTAGCCTTTTTGGTGAGTGGGGGAGTGAGTCTTGTGGGGTCTAATTGGTGTACCAAGCTTGCGTGTGTAGTTGGTGTTGCCTGCCCTGTATATGGGGCGTGTTTCTGGGCAGTCAGGGAGTGGGGGTGGCTCTAACAATCAAATCTCCCTGGTGATCCTAGAGTTTTAAAGCTGCTGCAATAGTCTAATCCTTCAGTTCAGTCCTGCCACAGTTTGTCTCTGCCACTGACCCACGAGTCCTTGGTATTGGCATATGGCTCCTGAGACTTGCAAGTGGTCCCCTCTTCCAGGCCGTGCACCCCGGGTCCTCTGTTGAGGGATGACTGTGCTATGTCACAGGTGAGTGCCGTCCCCCCAGGGCAGTTCTGGGCTGCTGGGCTGTGTAGGGAGGCTCCCAGTCTGCTGAAATGATGGCTGAATGGGGCTTTGTTAATTCACACTGCTCCACCTTCCCAACTCTGGGACAATCAGCTGAGGTTGCAGGGAAGGCTCATGTCCACGCCCAGTTTTGTGGTGTGTGCCTGTTATTTGAAGCACTTCGTCACACTGGGTTGTCTGGGGCAGCTCTGGGCTATGGGGCTGGCGATGGGCAGGAGTGTTTCCTGTCCACCAGGATGATGGCTGTGAGCGGACACCCCCCTTTTCTTGGGAAGTTGTGGTGTTTAGTGAATTTTCTCAGCCACTGGATTATTACCTTTTGTCTCAGAGCTCTCTTAGTTCTGCTCTTGACTTGAGGTGCCCAAATAGCAATTCTTTGAAGCTTTCTGTTTTGGGCTTCTTAGAGTAATTGTTTTAGAAAAAGAAAAAAGGATTAAAAAAAAAACAACAAAAAAAAACGGGCCCTCCTCAGAGATCTAATGGGTTATTGAAATGCTAAGAGACAAAGCAACCAGGGCCATTAAGGAAAGGTCCACAGGGCAGAGAGATCAGCTTTTCTTCGGGATTTGCATATGCGCCTCAGGGCCCTTCCCCTTTCTATGTTCACCAGAACTCCAAAAATCCTCCACTTTTATTTTGGAGTTTTTCATGTTGTTTTTTTTCTATGCCTGTCTCCTCTCTGCTGGGCTGGCTGCTCTCAGATTCTCTGGTGTCTGGTCTCAGTCTATCTATGGTTGGAGTTTGAATCAGTAGAATGAGTTTCCGATAAGGGCTGCCACTGCAGTTCTCCCTTCTCCTTCCCGGAGGTGACAGCCCCTCCTCCCACGGGACTGAGCCTGGCAGGGAGGGGCGCGGGTCCCCTGGCCGCAAAAACTTACAGATTTCGCTGATCTCAGCAGTTCGACGTTTTCATGAGTGTTGTATGAAGTATGCCCAAAGTCAGATTGCTCTGTGGTGTCCAGTCCACGCAGTTCCTGGCTTTCTACCTACTTTCCTGGAGGAGTCTCAATAATATCCTTTTGAAACATTTCTCCATCCTTGTTAGATCTCTTCCATGATCATGTATTGCATTTAATTGTCACTGTCCCCTTAGTTGCTCTTTTTATTTTAATTGTGGGAATATAAAAACAACCAAAACTTCCCCATAACAACTCCCAAGCATACCATTCACTGAGATTGATCATATTCACAATACTGAGAATATTGTGGTACCCTTACCCACTTCCATTACTAGATCTTTCCCTTCACCCCAAACTGAAACCCCAACCCATTATGAATTAACTCCCCATTCCTACTGCCCCCAGCCCCTGTAAGAGAAGTCAGAGATATCTGTTCAGGGGCCATTGCCATGACCACATCTACCCCTACCTCCTTCCCTGGGAAAGTCACAAACAGAGGTCAAGCAGCCATCACCAAGTCTTCCAGTATGTCCACCTCTTTATCTGCTGTGTACCATTCCACAACCTGGGGAAGATGTTAAGTCTGATGAAAGTGGCCTACCAGACCTTAAACCCAGAAACCAGGAACTAGCAGCCCCAAATGCTTATCGGAAAAGGACTTCTCAGTGGCAGGTACCCTCGCCCACAGGTGCATAAAAGCCACACTGAAACAGTTTAGATTGGCCTCTCTCCTCTGGAGTGAAGTGGCGCATGCCAAGCTGTCATCTATTGACCCCCAACCCAGAGCAGTTTTCAGCAGACTTCTTCCCCTGCTCTATGGTACTCTCTGTTCTATGCAAGCGGTAAGATTTGCCCTTTCTGGACACATTATTTTGTGCAATAAAGGGATCATTTACTGTAAGTTTATATTTTGCCGTGAGCCTGGGTTACCGCAATGCATCTTGGTAGCACCTTGTTATACACACCTGGTGACCTGTACTATAATTTCTGTCTCTTTGTGACTGCATATTCTCTGATATTTTCTTTATAGTGACCATGAAGATTAAATTTAACATCCAAAACCCATAACTATCTTGTTTGCTTTGTTACCAGCTTAAGTAGTATACTTAAGTAGATATACTCCTTTACCCCATCTCTTGAACATTATGTAGTTCTTGTGGCAAATCACATGTTTATGCATTATGGATCCAACACACAGATTATCATTACATTTATGAAGTTGCCTTTTAGATCCTAAAGGAGTAAATCTTGGAATCACAAACCAACAATACAACAGTGCTATCATTTATATTAACTATGCCATCAACCTTACTGGAAATCTTTATTTGTTCACACAGATTTGATCTATTCTCTGTTGTCCTTTCTTTTCAATCATCTACAATTGCAATCTCTTGTGGGCTGGTTCAGAGTTGACAAACTCCCTTGGCTTTTGTTTATCATAGTATGTCTTTAATCTCTCCCTCATTTTTGAAAGACAACTTTCTTAGATATAGAATTCTTGGTTGGCAATATTTTGCTTTCAACACTTTAACTATATTATCCCACTGCCTTCTTGACTCCATGGTTTCTTATGAGAAATCAGCACTTAATTTTATTGAGGCTTCTTTATATATGACACATTGCTTCTCTTTTGCAGCTTTCAGAATTCTCTCCATATATTTGGCATTCAACATTTTCATTACAATATGCCATTGTGTGGGTCTATTTTGGTTTAACCTGTTTGGAGTTCATTGAGCATCTTGGATGTGTTTATTCATAACCTTAATCAAATTAAGGTAATTTGCAGCCATTATTCCTTTGAATATTGTCTCTGCCCATTTCCCTCTTTCTCCTCCTTTTCAAACTCCCACAATGTATCTATTGGTAACTTGATGTTGTCTCAAAGATTCCTCAGGTTCTATTCCTTTACTCATGATTACTTTCTGCCCATCAGACTGGATGATTTCCATTCTCTTATCTTCATGTTCATTTTTCTTTTTTCTGTCTGCCAGCTCCAATGTGCTGTTGAATCACTCTAGGGAATTTTAAACTCCTGTTACTGTGGTCTTCAGCTCTGTTTTGTTCATTTCCACAATTTCCGTCTCTCTATTGCTATTCTCTTTGTGTTCATCAACTGTTTTCCTAATTTCTTTTAGTTTTTTATCCATGGTTTCCTTTAGCTCTTTGAGCATACTTAAGGCCATTTTTAAAAAGTCTTTTTCTTCTATATTCCAAGTTTGGTACTCCTCATAAATGGTTTCTATTGCTTTAATTTTCTTCTTTGCCTGAGCTATTGCTTTCTATATATTTGGATTTTTTATGAAGCATGGACATCTTGATATTTTAATGTGTTATCATTGGAATTTAGATTCTAAGGCATTTGTTCCTCAAGCTCACATCTAGCTAGAGTTATCATTAAGCTTTCCATGAATTCCAGGAGCTAAAAAAAGGAAAAAAGAGAAAAAGCCTTTCTCTTTGCAGCTTGTGGAGGCACTCTGCTTCAGAGTTTACTCATATAGTGAGATTAGAAAATACCTTGAAGCCAGAGAGTAGGGGTCTCCTTGATCCTGATCCTTTATGAACATGCCTCTTGTCATGGACATACATGCATTTATCTAGGAATTCCCCCATTTCCATGGATATAAATTTCATCTCTTCCCTAGGAAACAATTTCCTCATGGTTCCATGTACTGTACGGTATGTTCTACAGCCAATATTCCTTTGCACTTGGCTGATGACCCACACATTCTGTTGGAGAGTTCTGTGAGCTGTCTTTTACAAATAGGGTGAGTCCTGGGGTGATGAGCCTGAGGGTGTCCTTTTTCAGTCCCTCAGACTGCCACTAGAGACAATGGACCTGACATCCATGCTCTCGGTATGTGCACTAGGGTTACTCTGCTCCCTCCAAAATCAGGACCAGGGAACCACACTGGGAGTGCTGGCAGGCACCATACCATGCTGATGAGACGATGGAGGAGGGACCAGCTAGCACACCATCACACCATCACACCATGAGATCCCACTGCTTTTAAATTGTCTTCTTGATTCAGCACTTACCCTGTTGCAGCAATTTGTTAACTCCTTTCTGGAGCTTTGAGAAAGATGTTTCTGAAAGCTTCTGCTGGTTGTTCAAAGCTACAGTCATCTTGATAAGAATGAGGGGAAAATTTTTTTATGCTAGAAACTCATGATAATTAAATGACTAGGAGAAAGTCCCTCAGTTTGAAGATAAACACATCCAATTTAAAACATGCAAATCAGTTATCTTTTGCTGTGTAGCATATGATCCCAAAATGTGGAGATTTAGAGCTACAATAATTTACTGCATTTATCATTCCTCAGTTGGCAATTTGGGTAGCTTCTTGTCTGATGCAAGTTCAGATAATCTAACTTGTGTCTGCAATGAGCTGCAGGGTTTGCTGGGCTTCTCTCTACATGGTCTCTCATAATCTAGCACCCTGGCCTGTACTCTTCTACATAAATTTTTATGGTCCAAAGAGCAGCAAAAGGGCACCCAAATGTACAAGCCCTTTAAATTCTGGGTTTGTATCAGGTTTTCTATTGCCCCATTGATCAAAGCATTCATAATGACAATCCATTTGAGGGATTCTCTCTTGATGAAAGGACCTGCAAAGTCACATTGGAAAAGTGTGTATACTGACAGAATATTTTTTGCAATCAGCTACAACTAGTAAATACAATCAAGTGTAAAACCTTTCTTCACTGAAATAGAATACACAGCAAGGAGTGGGACATTCTTCTAAATTAAGGTCAGAGAATGCTTAAACAGGAAGTTAGGTTTGAACCCAATTTGGAAATATAAGTGAAAGGTTAGGAGGTGGGAAATGTGCCCAGGACTTTCAGGACACCCAAGGTATTCTCCTGACCCATAGGGCAATGTGAAGGGTGGCATGGTGACAGAAAATGCTGAAGAGACAAAGTGGATTACTGGGGTATTTGTGCTAGGTTTCTGAACAAGCTGGGATCTTCTTTTGTTCTGTTGTGTATCAACTCACTTATCTCTGTTCTATAGTTTGAAGTTATAAAACTAGCTGCTCTCCACCAGGTGAGGGATTTTATTTTCTCCTAGTTGCCAGGCTTCTACTTAACTCAACACTCACAAGTTTCTTAAGTACTTCCTCAAATGTTTTTCCACAATTTTCTGTTTCTTCTCTAAATGGACTCCAGAACAAATACTGAGGTCTGCCCAAGCAGAGAGCAGTGGATTTTTTTTTTTGCAGTGCATTTCTAAATCTCAATGACAGGTTGACCACAGAAGTCCTGAGTTCAGTGCTTTTATGTGGGGCCTTCATCCCACCCCTGTTCCAGTGGCCCCAAGGGGAAATACATGCAAGGGCTAAGGACCTTCACAATAACATTTTCTGGATATCAGGGTCAAAAGATGAGTGATGGCTACTCCAGACATCAGATCATACAGTCCCATTCTGAACTGGATGCCTGTGAGGCAAATTCCCTTTTGGTAAGTCACAAGACATTTGTTCTAGTTTGCTAATGCTACGGAATGCAAAACATCAGAGATGGATTGGCTATTATAAAAAGGGGGTTTATTTGGCTACACAGTTACAGTCTTAAGGCCATAAAGTGTCCAAGGTAACACATCAGCAATAGGGTACCTTCACTGGAGGATGGCCAATGGTGCCCGGAAAACCTCTGTTAGCTGGGAAGGCATGTGGCTGGCATCTGCTCCAAAGTTCTGGTTTCAAAATGGCTTTTTCCCAGGACGTTCCTCTCTAGCAAGCTTGCTCCTCTTCAAAACATCACTCACAGCTGCACTGAGTTCCTTCTCTTTGAGTCAGCTCATTTATATGGCTCCACTGATCAAGGCCCACCCTGAATGGGTGGGGCCACACCTCCATGGAAATATCCCATCAGTTATCGTCTACAGTTGGGTGGGGCACATCTCCATGCAAACAACCTAATCCAAACGTTCCAACTTAATCCCCACTATTATGTCTGCCCCACAAGATTGCATCAAAGAATATGGCTTTTTCTGGGGGACATAATACATTCAAACCAGCACAACATTCATCTAGTCAACAAATGTATATCAGGTAAGTATCATGTAACAGGTACTTTCTTACTTTCTGGAACTGCAAAGATGAGGTAGTCCTGGTATTTTCCTCCAACTTGCTTGCAGTCCATTCAGAGGACAGATATTTGAAAATGACTGTCTCTCAAGATCTACAAGGAAGGTTAGGATGGAATTTGAATTTGGGGCACTCTGAAACCATAAAGCAAGGAAATCACCTGGTCTGGATATACCAAGCAAACTGTGACCTGAAGTGTAACGGTAAGAGCTAGAATCCACATGGTCTTATTATCCACCAGTGACTGTTCTGGTTCATATGTGTTAACTTATTTCATACTAATGATAACACACTATGAGATGGATAGAGTCCTCTATATTTAGCAGGTGAATGAAGTGAGGCATGGAGAGGCCAAATGAAATGTGCAAGAATACATGGTCAGTGAAGGGTGGAGCAAGGAGCTAGGCTAAGTCAGCTCTTTTCAACACCATGTGCCACCAAGGGAGGGTGAACCAGGGGAGGGAAGAAGAGGAAAGGAAAATCTTGTAGTCAGAGCTAATAGCCTGAGTGAAGACTCAGAGGCAAGGAGACCTGATAGGGGTTCAGAGTGGATATTATGTGACCAAGTGTGAATAGACAGAAGTCAATCATGGTCAGATGAGAGGTTTGGGAGAAAGAAATACCCCATATCATGCTTAGTTATCAATCCCTGCACTTCTATCTCTCTCCCACAACTGATTGTAACTTCTTTGAAGACAAGGAAAATTTTCAATTCATTTTTTTTTATTCAGTTTTATTGAAATATATTCACAAACCATACAGTCATCCATGGTATACAATCAACTGTTCACAGTATGATCATATAGTTATGCGTTCATCACCACAATCTATTTCTGAACATTTTCCTTACATCAGAAAGAATCAGAATAAGAATAAAAAATAAAAGTGAAAAGAGAATACCCAAACCATCCCCCCATCCCACCCTATTTGTCATTTAGTTTTTACTCCCATTTTTCTACTGATTTTTTTTCAATTTTTTACCTTTGTTTATCAAAAAATTAAAAACAAACAGGCAAACAACAACCAAAAAAACCCCACAACATTTCAAACAAAGCAATGCATTAAGGAAAACAAATAACCTAAAATAACTACTTTGCTTCCAATATGTTCCTACCATACCCCAAGAAAATTAATAAACCATGTCCAAACAGAGGAGGAAGAAAAACAAATAATCTAAAATAGCTACATTGCTTCCAACATGTTCCTACCATACCCCAAGAAAATTAACAACCCCTAAGAAAACAAAGGAATAAGAGAAAAAAAAACCTAAAATAACTCTATTGCTTCCAACATGATCTTACTATATCCAAGAAAGTTTACAAACCATAATCATTCCTGAGCATTCCCATAACATTGAGATTACCCTCCATAGTTTATCTATTCTTATTAGATTATCATTCCCCCTCCCCTAATTGGTATCTCTAGGTCCCCTACATTCTACAGTATAAAACACTGTACATTTTTCACAGAATTCACATCAGTGGTAACATACAATATCTCTCTTTTTGTGCCTGGCTTATTTTGCTCAGCATTATGTCTTTTTTTTTTTTTTTTTTAATCTTCATTTTATTGAGATATATTCATATACCACGCAGTCATACAAAACAAATCGTACTTTCGATTGTTCACAGTACCATTACATAGTTGTACATTCATCACCCAAATCAATCCCTGACACCTTCATTAGCACACACACAAGAATAACAAGATTAATAATTAGAGTGAAAAAGAGCAATTGAAGTAAAAAAGAACACTGGGTACCTTTGTCTGTTTGTTTCCTTCCCCTATTTTTCTACTCATCCATCCATAAACTAGACAAAGTGGAGTGTGGTCCTTATGGCTTTCCCAATCCCCTTGTCACCCCTCATAAGCTACATTTTTATACAACTGTCTTCGAGATTCATGGGTTCTGGGTTGCAGTTTGATAGTTTCAGGTATCCACCACCAGCTACCCCAATTCTTTAGAACCTAAAAAGGGTTGTCTAAAGTGTGCATAAGAGTGCCCACCAGAGTGACCTCTCGGCTCCTTTTGGATTCTCTCTGCCACTGAAGCTTATTTCATTTCCTTTCACATCCCCCTTTTGGTCAAGAAGATGTTCTCCGTCCCACGATGCCAGGTCTACATTCCTCCCCGGGAGTCATATTCCACGTTGCCAGGGAGATTCACTCCCCTGGGTGTCTGATCCCACGTAGCGGGTAGGGCAGTGATTTCACCTTTCAAGTTGGCTTAGCTAGAGATACAGGGCCACATCTGAGCAACAAAGAGGCATTCGGGAGGAGGCTCTTAGGCAGAACCATAGGGAGGCCTAGCCTCTCCTTTGCAGCAACCGTCTTCCCAAGGGTAAAACCTGTGGTAGAGGGCTCAACCCATCAAACCACCAGTCCCCTATGTCTGTGGTCATGTTAGCAACCATGGAGGTGGGGTAGGCGAATACCCCTGCATTCTCCACAGGCTCCTCAAGGGGGCACTGCATCTTTTTTTTTTCCTTGTTTTTGTTTTTTTTTTAACTTTCCCTTCTTTTTTAAATCAACTGTATGAAAAAAAAAGTTAAAAAGAAAACAAACATACAATAAAAGAGCATTTCAAAGAGACCATAACAAGGGAGTAAGAAAAAGACAACTAACCTAAGATAACTGCTTAACTTCCAACATGTTCCTACTTTACCCCAAGAAAGTTACCTAATACAGCAACATTTCTGTGAACTTGCTCCTACTATATCCATCAGAAATTAACAGACCATAGTCATTCCTGGGCATCCCCAGAACGTTAAATAGCTTATCTGTTCTTCTTGGATTATTGTTCCCCCTTCCTTAATTGCTCTGTATTGCTAGTTCCCCTACATTCTACATTATAAGCCATTTGTTTTATATTTTTCAAAGTTCACATTAGTGGTAGCATATAATATTTCTCTTTTTGTGCCTGGCTTATTTCGCTTAGCATTATGTTTTCAAGGTTCATCCATGTTGTCATATGTTTCACGAGATCTTTCCTTCTTACTGCCGCGTAGTATGCCATCGTGTGTATATACCACATTTTATTTATCCACTCATCTGTTGAAGGACATTTGGGTTGTTTCCATCTTTTGGCAATTGTGAATAATGCTGCTATGAACATTGGCGTGCAGATATCTGTTCGTGTCACTGCTTTCTGATCTTCCGGATATATACCGAGAAGTGCAATCGCTGGATTGAATGGTAACTCTATATCTAGTTTCCTAAGGAACTGCCAGACTGACTTCCAGAGTGGCTGAACCACTATACAGTCCCACCAACAATGAATAAGAGTTCCAATTTCTCCACATCCCCTCCAGCATTTGTAGTTTCCTGTTTGTTTAATGGCAGCCATTCTAATCGGTGTGAGATGGTATCTCATTGTGGTCTTAATTTGCATCTCTCTAATAGCTAGTGAAGCTGAACATTTTTTCATGTGTTTCTTGGCCATTTGTATTTCCTCTTCAGAGAACTGTCTTTTCATATCTTTTGCCCATTTTATAATTGGGCAGACTGTACTATTGTCATTGAGTTGTAGGATTTCTTTATATATGCAAGATATCAGTCTTTTGTCAGATACATGGTTTCCAAAAATTTTTTCCCATTGAGTTGGCTGCCTCTTTACCTTTTTGAGAAATTCCTTTGAGGTGCAGAAACTTCTAAGCTTGAAGAGTTCCCATTTATCTATTTTCTCTTTTGTTGCTTGTGCTTTGGGTGTAAAGTCTAGGAAGTGGCCGCCTAATACAAGGTCTTGAAGATGTTTTCCTACATTATCTTCTAGGAGTTTTATGGTACTTTCTTTTATATTGAGATCTTTGGTCCATTTTGAGTTAATTTTTGTGTAGGGGGTGAGGTAGGGGTCCTCTTTCATTCTTTTGGATATGGATATCCAACTCTCCCAGCCCCATTTGTTGAAAAGACCATTATGGCTCAGTTCAGTGACTTTGGGGGCCTTATCAAAGATCAGTCGGCCATAGATCTGAGGGTCTATCTCCGAATTCTCAATTCGATTCCATTGATCTATATGTCTATCTTTGTGCCAGTACCATGCTGTTTTGGCAACTGTGGCTTTATAATAAGCTTCAAAGTCAGGGAGTGTAAGTCCTCCCACTTCGTTTTTCTTTTTTAGAGTGTATTTAGCAATTCGAGGCATCTTCCCTTTCCAAATAAATTTGATAACTAGCTTTTCCAAGTCTGCAAAGTAGGTTGTTGGAATTTTGATTGGGATTGCATTGAATCTGTAGATGAGTTTGGGTAGAATTGACATCTTAATGACATTTAGTCTTCCTATCCATGAACATGGAATATTTTTCCATCTTTTAAGGTCCTCTTTTATTTCTTTTAGTAGAGTTATGTAGTTTTCTTTATATAGGTCTTTTACATCTTTGGTTAAGTTGATTCCTAGGTACTTGATTTTTTTAGTTGCTATTGAAAATGGTATCTTTTTCTTGAGTGTCTCTTCAGTTTGTTCATTTCTAGCATATAGAAACATTACTCACTTATGTGCATTAACCTTGTATCCCGCTAGTTTGCTAAATTTGTTTATTAGCTCTAGTAGCTGTATCGTCGATTTCTCAGGGTTTTCTAGATATAAGATCATATCATCTGCAAATAATGACAGTTTTACTTCTTCTTTTCCAATTTGGATGCCTTTTATTTCTTTGTCTTGCCGGATTGCCCTGGCTAGCACTTCCAGCACAATGTTGAATAACAGTGGTGACAGCGGGCATCCTTGTCTTGTTCCTGATCTTAGAGGGAAGGCTTTCAGTCTCTCACCATTGAGTACTATGCTGGCTGTGGGTTTTTCATATATGCTCTTTATCATGTTGAGGAAGTTTCCTTCAATTCCTACCTTTTGAAGTGTTTTTATCAAAAAGGGATGTTGGATTTTGTCAAATGCTTTTTCAGCTTCTATTGAGATGATCAATTGATTTTTCCCTTTTGACTTGTTAATGTGTTTTAATACATTGATTGATTTTCTTATGTTGAACCATCCTTGCATGCCTGGAATGAACCCCACTTGGTCATGGTGTATGATTTTTTTAATGTGTCTTTGGATTCGATTTGCAAGTATTTTGTTGAGGATTTTTGCATCTATATTCATTAGGGAGATTGGCCGGTAGTTTTCCTTTTTTGTAGCATCTTTGCCTGGTTTTGGTATTAAATTGATGTTAGCTTCATAAAATGAGTTAGGTAGTGTTCCATTTTCTTCAATGTTTTGAAGGACTTTGAGTAAGATTGGTGTCAGTTCTTTCTGGAAGGTTTGGTAGAATTCCCCTGTGAAGCCATCTGGCCCTGGGCATTTATTTGTGGGAAGATTTTTGATGACTGATTGGATCTCTTTGCTTGTGATGGGTTGGTTGAGGTCTTCTATTTCTTCTCTGGTCAGTCTAGGTTGTTCATATGTTTCCAGGAAATTGTCCATTTCCTCTACATTATCCAGTTTGTTGCCATACAGTTGTTCATAGTATCCTCTTATAATTTTTTTAATTTCTTCAGGATCTGCAGTTATGTCCCCTTTTTCATTCATTATTTTGTTTATATGGGTCTTCTCTCTTTTTGATTTTGTCAGTCTAGCTAGGGGCTTGTCAATCTTGTTGATCTTCTCAAAGAACCAACTTTTGGTGATATTTATCCTCTCTATTGTTTTTTTGTTCTCTACGTCATTTATTTCTGCTTTAATCCTTGTTATTTCTTTTCTTGTACTTGGTTTAGGATTGGTTTGCTGTTCATTTTCTAGCTTCTTCAGTTGATCCATTAGTTCTTTGATTTGGGCTCTTTCTTCCTTTTTAATATATGCGTTTAGTGCTATAAATTTCCCCCTTAGCACTGCTTTTGCTTCATCCCATAGGTTTTGGTATGTTGTGTTCTCATTTTCATTCGTCTCTATATATTTAGCAATTTCTCTTGCTATTTCTTCTTTAACCCACTGATTGTTTAGGAGTGTGTTGTTTAACCTCCAGGTATTTGTGAATTTTCTAAGTCTCTGATGGTTATTGACTTCTAATTGTATTCCATTGTGGTCAGAGAATGTGCTTTGAATAATTTCAATCTTTTTAAATTTATTGAGGCTTGTTTTATGTCCCAGCATATGATCTATTCTGGAGAAAGTTCCATGAGCACTAGAAAAGTATGTGTATCCTGGTGATTTGGGATGTAATGTCCTGTATATGTCTGTTAAATCTAATTCATTTATCAGATTGTTTAGGTTTTCAATTTCCTTATTGGTCTTCTGTCTGGTTGATCTATCTATAGGAGTCAATTCATTTTTATTACATAATCTTACCCCCCTACCAACAATTGCTACTTCAACTGTTGCCATGCTTTTCTTGTTGCCATGTTTAGATTCAAACTGGCCCCATGGAACTGAGCTATGATAGTGATGTCACACAGTGTTACTGGAAGCCTTGGGACCCATTCAGATGTCAACTGCTCTTCTGGGAGGTTGGTAATCTGAGATCTCCCTGTGGGAAAGCAACTTTGACTACAGATTGACAGATAACTCAGTAATAAAGCAGAGTCCCCAACTCAGGACAGGTTGGGATTCACCTACAATTGGGAGGAGTGATAAAATCTTGCAGAGAATGTTCTTTTATTTTCACATTCATGACAAGATGAAATGGTGATCTGGGAAGAAGAGACCTTTCTCTAAAGTTTTAGGTAAGGATGGAAGGAAAAGTGTCTCTGATGGGAGCTGGTCCATGAGAGCTCTCATTTTCCCTGTCCAGATTTCCCTTGATTTCTCTGGGATCTGATATATCCTGGGCCACGGCAAAGATGAAGGATTTGGGGTTGGAGGAGAAAGCTCACTGAGCTCTTCACAGAGAAAGTATTTCTTGACACTTGGTAGACAATAATAAAATTGTGTAATATGAATGACCAATGAAGGAATAAATGAGTAAGCAAATACAGAATTCTACTGAGTCTGAGGAGTTTCCAGAGAAGGCTCAGAAAAGTCAATCAGTTATGAGTTTGGAAACCTAACTTCTTAATGTAGATGTAAAGGAAGGAAGTGGGCAACTGGGACAGAAGGGTGTGGGACAGAAACAGGGTGGTAAGGGAGATTGATACTTCACTGCTATTATAGTTTCTAATGAGAGTGCATATTCTGAGGCATTTAGGAAATAAAATTTATAACTAATTATGTGAGTGGGTGGTGTGATGGAGCTAGTATGATGCATTCATCTCAAAATCCCAGTCCTTGTGAGCTCTGCTGTTCTCAGGTAGAAGGTTTCTGCAGGCCTCTCCCTCCTCATTCCAGGGACATCCTTCTCATTTGTCTCCTATTCATCTCTTTCCAAGGACCTAACAACATAGCCTCGCTATCACAATTTTAATTCTTAATTCACTCAACCTGAGCGTCTGCTGTAATTCTTGGTTGTGTACCCTTTTTCCAGACCTATTTCCTCAGCCCACCCCACCCCTTCTCTACTTCTCCTTTCTGCTGCCCTCCAGTATCCCAGCCCACCTTCATATTTCCTTCTTGGTTGTTGCCTTCTTCTAACATCCTCCTGAAAGGTAGCACCTCCTCTCTATCCTATGACTTTGATGGATTTTCAGACTCCACCCAACCCCTGCCTGCACAAAACTTATGTCTCCACTTTTTCTTTCATTCTGAATTCTCTGATCTTATTCTGAAACATATAGAAACCCTTGGGCAGACAATTACACCTAACCAGATAAGTTTTCTGAGGTTTTTGCTTCATGACCATATAAGGATTGTGCAATGACAAGTGTGTTCTGAAGGTACATCATCTGATCCTGAAAGAGATCATCTAATAAGTCCATGCTAATAGGAGCTTCTTTTCAGGGGAAAGGAATTTTTACATGAAACTCTTGCTTGATTAAAAATGGTCAAAAGAAGAGGTATAACTGTAAGAAACAAAGCAATTTATACAAATTACTGTCTGTCTTTAAACATAATTCCTTTTTTATCAGCCTTCCCTGAAAAGAGAAAAACAGATTAAAAATTGATTACTGACCACTGGGAAGATAGTGGCATAGAAAGAAGTAAAAGACTTAGTCTTCCCCAGAACAATTCATAAATGAACAAAAAAACCAGTAAATAACCTGGAATAACAGCAGGGAGACAAACGTGACTGTACACCCAACATCCACTGACATGAATTGGGAGGAATGTCCGAGATCACAGCATAAAATCTGTAAGTGAAACTGCAGACCCGCGCTGGGAGCCAAGAACCTAGAGCCGAGAGCCCCTCCCTCACGGAAGCCGCACCGTGCACTTTCTCAGCCCAGCTCCAAGTGAGGTTTTAATATTAACTGCTCAATACAGACAGCGAATCCTCAACAAGCAGACAGAGGCTTTTGGTGACAACTGACCTTGGGAGAATCGTAGGATAGGGAGCCCAGAGGAGTGGGTGCTATATCTGGCTGACGGGCAAACCTGGGAGTTTTTCTGTCCCTCACTCTGTCTCTGTGGAGAAAATCTCAGCTGTTCTCAGCCCTCAAGGTGTTGCAGTAAAGACAGCCTCAGACATTCTGCATTCTGAAACGAGCTGAGAGCCCCGCAGCACAGCCCGGCGGCCCAGGGCTTCCCTTGAGGGATGGTGCACACTGGTGATGTAGCACAGCATTCCCTTGGCAGAGCTCCTGGAGGATTATGGCTGGGAGGGGGGACCTGCTCGGAGAACCCAGGGTGGCTACGCCAAGTCCGGTGGTTTGTGGGACAGTGACAGAGAGGGTCTGGGGCTGAACTGAAATGAAGGCTTAGACTCTTGCAGTGACCTTGAATCTCCAGGAACCTGGGGGATTTGGATATTAAAGCTGCCCTTCCTCCCTGGCCACCCGTACACACGCCCCACATTCAGGGCGGACAGCTCCAGCAACACACCCAAACTGAGTTCTCCAACTGAACCCACAAGAATCATTTCCCCACACACCATGGGAACAAGGTTGGGGAGAACTGACTTGAGGGATATAGGTGACTCACAGATGCCACCTGCTGGTTAGTTAGAGAAAGTGTACATCACCAAACTGTGTCTCTGAAAAATTAGATCGATATCCTTTTTTTTGTTACAACTTGAAAGAACCCTATCAAGCAAAACAAATGCCAAGAGGCCAAAAACAACAGAAAATCTTAATGCATATGATAAAAACAGATGATATGGACAATCCAGCTCCAAACACACAAATCAAGATTTTGGAAGAAACATTGTACCTCACACAATTAATCAAAGAACTACAATCAAAGAATGAAAACATGGCAAAGGATTTAAAGGACATCAAGAGGACCATGGCCCAGGATATAAGTGCCATAAAGAAGACCCTAGAAGAGCATAAAGAAGACATTGCAAGAGTAAATAAAAAAATAGAAGATCTTATGGAAAGAAAAGAAACTGTTGGCCAAATTAAAAAGACTCTGGACATTCACAATACAAGACTAGAGGAAGCTGAACAACATCTCAGCGTCCTAGAAGCCCACAGAACAGAAAATGAAAAAACAAAAGAAAGAATGAAGAAAAAAATCAAAAAAATCAAAATGGATCTCAGGGATATGATAGATAAAATGTCCAAACTTAAGACTCATTGGTGTCCCAGAAGGGGAAGAGAAGAGTAAAGGTCTAGAAAGAGTATTCAAAGAAATTGTTGGGGGAAAACTTCCCAAACCTTCTACACAATATAAACACACAAAGCATAAATGCCAAGCGAACTCCAAATAGAATAAATCCAAATAAACCCACCCCAAGACATATTCTGATCAGACTGTCAAATACTGAAGAGAAGGAGCAAGTTCTGAAAGCAGCAAGAGAAAAGCAATTCACCACATACAAAGGAAACAACATAAGACTAAGTAGGGACTACTCAGTGGCCACCATGGAGGCAAGAAGGCAGTGGCATGACATATTTAAAATTCTGAGAGAGAAAAATTTCCAACCAAGAATACTTTATCCAGCAAAACTCTCCTTCAAATTTGAGGGAGAGCTTAAATTTTTCACAGACAAACAAATGCTGAGAGACTTTGCCAATAAAAGACCTGCCCTACTTCAGATTCTAAAGGAAGCCCTACCAACAGAGAGACAAAGAAAGGAGAAAGAGATATAGAGAATTTTAACAGACATACGTAGTACCTTACATCCCAAATCACCAGGACACTAATTTTTCTCTAGTGATCACAGATCTTTCTCCAGAAGGGACCATAAGCTGGGACATAAAACAAGCCTCAAGAAATTAAAAAAAAAAAAAATTGAATATACTCAAAGAACATTCTCCAAACACAATGGAATACAAATAGAAGTCAATAATTTTTGAACTGTAACTCCACTATTTACTTCCTACATGATAAAAAATACACAAACTCTAAGGACAAATCAGTGGTTTTGAACTCAATGTAAAATATGTAATTTTAGACAACTATATAAAGGTGGGGGAATGAAGGAGTATAGGAACATAGTTTATGTGCCCTATTGGAGTGAAGGTGGTATCAAAGAAAAACAAGATTGATAGGGATTTAAGAGGTTAATTTTAAGCCCCATAGTAAACACAAAGAAATTATCAGAGAATATGACCATAGAGATGAAAGGTAGAGTTTGGGTTAAGAGAAATGGGGGAAGGGGCAATGGGGAGTTAAGAAATGAGTGTAGGGTAGCTGTTTGAGGTGAAGGGAAATCTGTAGTAATGGATGGTGGGAAAGAGCATTACAACATTCTAAATGTGATTAATCCTACTAATGGAAGTCTAGGGAGGGGCTGGAATGGGAAGATTTAGGCTGTATATATGTTTCCACAACTGAAAAAAGGAAAAAAAAAAAAGACAGTCTAACTAGATGACAATTGAATGCTAAGGATGAACTTGGATGGGATTGGAGGGTGGAGGACAGGTGGCTCAAAGGGACACAGTTGAGACATAAGGAAAAGAAAATATAGAATGTAAGCTTTGTATCATTGCTGAATCTCTTGTACTTCTTAGCTGCGCTTAATGGGATTACATAAAAACATGTTCTTGTTCATGGGAAGTGTATACGTGAATTATAGTGTTTGTTCAAGGATGTGTGCAGCTAACTCCATATGTTCAGAAGACAGAGCAATAGATGATGGATGATAGACAGGGAGGGAGGGAAAGAAATCGTGATGAGACAGCATGTTAAAGTTGGTGGATTGAGCTATGGGCAGAGGGGGGTCAGGGTACGATGGAGTTCTGTGTATGGGGCTAGTATTGTTTTTGCAACTATTCATGTAACTTTGAATTTATTTCAAAATAAAAAAAATTGATTACCATTTCTCCCATCTCAATGTTTGTACTCTAAATTTGCTAAGAAAATAACTTTCATAAATTACTTCTTTTAGAGAAGTAACACACTATTAGGAAGTAATAGTACAAAGTAATTTCTATGTTACAAAGAAAAAAATCATTTAGAATTCAAAAGAATAAATACCAAAAAGTATTAAAGCAGATTAGTCTGCAGTTGCAAACAAAATGCCAATATTTATTAGTGCTTTCAAAGAGTAAAAATGTTTGCAATAAGGTGATACTATAGTTAGTATCATTGTGCACAGGACATTAAGTTGCCCACATAGTGTCCACAAAGGAAGGAAAGCTCTGGAAAAGGTGAAATGATGATGTTTCACAGAGTTTGAGGATGGTAGGGATGGAGAATCCCCCAAGTATCCCTGAGATTAGAAACTTGAGTTCACAGCTGTCCACCCTGGATCTAGAGAGCTCATGAAAATAACTCTCTCTTTTCAGATACTGTGACTCAAGAGAAAAGCATCAAGCAGCCTACAACACTGAACTAAAAAACGTCCAAGGTCCAGGTCCAGTAAGATTCCAACCAACCTGAAGCCGGCACCCCAGAGCCCGCCATGCAGATGAAGAAGGAGCTGCCCCACCGTCGACCCCAGACTGGCCTGTCAGTAGGGTGCACAGCTTCCGCTGCATGGCCTGTTGCTGGGTGCTCCCCTCCAGGCAGGCAGTCATGGCGCATGCAGCGTACTGCGTGAAGGAAGTCTTCGGCTGCTGCCTCTTCCATGAGGAGATGCTGGAGAGGCAGCGGCCCCACTTAAAACAGCGCCATCCGGTTTGATGTGCTGAGCCCTTGAGCATGGGACTTGCCCTTATGAAGCTCATTACCACAAAGGAGAGTCTAAACTTGTATGTAATGGTGCCTAAGACTCTCCCCCTGAGTACCTCTTTGTTGCTCAGATGTGGCCCTCTCTCTCTCTAACTGAGCCATCTCAACAGGTGAACTCGCTGCCCTCCCCCCTATGTGGGACCCGACTCCCAGGGGTGTAAATCTCCCTGGCAACGCAGAATATGACTCTTGGGGATGAATGTGGACCCGGCATCGTGGGACTGAGAGTATCTTCTTGACCAAAAGGGGGATGCAAAATGAGACGAAATAGTTTCAGTGGCTGAGAGATTCCAAATGGAGTCGAGAGGTCACTCTGGTGGACATTCTTATGCACTATATAGATAACACCTCTTAGGCTTTACTGTATTGGAATAGCTAGAAGTAAATACCTGAAACTACCAAACTCCAACCCAGCAGTCTGGACTCCTGAAGACAATTATATAATAATGTAGATTACAAGGGGTGACAGTGTGATTGTGAAGACCTTGTGGATCACACCCCCTTTATCTAGTGTATGGATGAGTGGAGGAATGGGGATAAAAACTAAAGGACAAATGGGGTGGGATGGGGGGATGATTTGGGTGTTCTTTTTTCACTTTTATTTTTTATTCTTGTTCTGGTTCTTCCTGATGTAAGGAAAATGTTCAGAGATAGATTGTGGTGATGAACACATAACTATGTTATCATGCTGTGGACAGTGGACTGTATATCATGGATGATTGTATGGTGTGTGAATGTATTTCAATAAAACTGAATTTAATTTAAAAAAATGGTTTGATAATGAAAAAAAAAAAAAAAGCGCCATCCTAGATGATACCATCAGGTGGCCCAGTGTTGCATGGAGGCCAACGTAAAAAGGGAAATAAAAGAAAAGGGAGAAATCTGTCACCAATTACACAAGAAGGTGGAAGTACAGAAACAAGAGCTGGTCAGCCTGCCCAGTAGTTGCCTCACAGGGAGAAATTTAATTTAGGTTTATGAAGTATTGTTTCCTCTTGAGTGGAAGTGGTAGTTGATGTAGAAAAATTCCACTGAATGTTACACTTCACTGGATAGGAGTGGAACCAGTAGATCATGGATAACTGCTGCAAAGATTTGCTTAAAAGCATGAGAACTCTTTTTTGTTTTTTTCCTTTTTAAGCAGATTTTACTTAGTGGTTTTATACATATCATTGACCCTTGTTCATTTTTATTTTTTCTCTTCTATAACCTCACCTATACTGAGATCATTCACTGAGAAAATCCCAGCTTGAGAGTATAGGTGAAAACCAGAGGCCAAGATTTCCTAAATCTAGACTGAACAACAACCTATATAGTGAAAGGTGAGGATGGGATGGGCAAATTCAGACCCAGATTCAATAATGAGCAGAAAAGCCTTGTCACACCCACAGCATCAAGTCCCAGGGCCTGGAAAATCCTTGAGATGCCAGGGGAATGTCCATATTCCTGAGAGATGAGACCCAGAATGGCATGGGGAAGCCTTCAGAGACACTGGAAGGGTGGTCAGGGCCGCTGACACTATCACATCCATCCACAGTGTGTTCTATTTTCATTTCTCAGGGAGATAGTGAAATCTCCAATGAGCAATAGGTTATGAAGCAGAGGGAACCAGGGGCTTTGAGATGAGGTCATTCTTCAAACTATCTTCATGAAAAAGGAAAGCCAATGAAACACAGATGTAGTACAGCCAGAGTTGGACAGAGGCTGGGGAGAAGAAGCTGGCTCATAATTTCCAACTCCCTAAAGAGCCAAAATCTTTTTTCCTTGAAATCTGCATCTTCTCAGTTAACTTCCTCTATGTCCAGTCTGGTGAAAGGGGCTAGAGTGTATGAAAGTGAGATTTCAATTACAGCACATTGGAGAAGAAGGTGATGGTACCTTATGACAGAAAGAGAATCTTGTAGCGGCCCATGTGTTGCTTAGTGAATTACACAATGTGTCCAGCTACTTCCTTAACTCTAGACATACACTCTCAAAATGTACTTCAGGAATAACTCCATTAGTACTTACAGAATTCCTTTCTGTCATTTCTAGGTGTAAGATCAGAAGAGGTCATTGTCTCCAAATAGGAAGCAGGAAATCCACTGGATCTGGCTTCTTTACAATTTGTGGTTATGTTCTTCATCCAAGAATTAAAATCTTCAAACACCATATTAAATATATTTTTTTCCTATTTAGAAAATATCCAACAATTTTTAGAATATATATAAGCAACATAAATGTATAGAGAAATAAGCAGAGCCACCCCCTCATGTAAATTGTACCTTCTTCATCAAGGTGGGGAATGTTAATGACACATGTGCATCCTTTCATACTTTTTCTATTCTGGGAGGCATAAATACAGGTAGAGATATATATGTAGATCTCTGTTTGTTTGCTTTTATCGAAAATAGGTTAGACTCTCCTCCATTGCTATTTGCCCTTTTCCACTTAGTCTATCACGGTTCCCTGTAATTCAGTAAATATGACACTATCATTTTGGTTATTCTAATTTTTAATGCATATTAACTCATGAATTATATAAATGGGAATTACTAGATTATAAATTGCACATGCTTGTAAATAACTCGACAGGAGAGCACGTGTGTATGCTCCAACTCTCTGTACCTTTCTCACAAGTGAATGCAAGGTAATGCATATTAAAAATCTGGTAAGTAGTCTGTCTTATTTGTGCCTAAACAATCATAAACAGATACTCAGACATGCACATCTACTCTTTTATGCATCCATGAATACATCTACAGCTATTGAATATATTTATGTATTTGTTATTGATTCACCCTAATGTGTTTATTTTATACATTCTATCTTGCATCTTGCTTTCCTCCTTAAACTATTCTCCATGGAGGTTTCTGTTACTCCGCTGATGTAACTCTCTTTCATTCCAGTGACTACCTAATATTAGTGTATGATGTGGCCGTACCATAAACCATTCCCACTGCTGCCTGCCACAAGACTAATGGAAGGGGGACAGCAGCCACTGGAGGGTGGATGAAACTCACTGGCATCAATCTCAATTTACCAGCCTCTTCCTCCTGCTCTTGCCTGGATGCTGCAAAGTGTTCCACTAACCTGCAGCATTTCAAAGTAGCCGATTCAGATAGCTCCTGCCGGTTAAATTGTTGTTTTGGTGGAAGGACCGATTCATGATGCTTCCTACTCTACCATCTTCACCATCTTTTCTGCATGTTCTAATGCTCTACTCCCCGTACTTTGTCCCAGAAGTGAACACAAGATAATTAATATTAAAGATCCAGGGAACAGTCTCTTATAATTCACATCTAAATAATCCTACCCAGTCATGCAACTATACATATCTATTATGCATACATATATACATATGCATGCATTCAAATATATTCAGATATTTGTTAATCTTTTAACAAATGGGCTCATTTTATGTATTCTACTCTGCATCTTGCTTTCCTCTATATATAATACTTGATGGAGCTTTCTCTTTCTCAACTGTGGTTGCTCTTTTTCATTCTCATGACTGCCTAATATTATATGGTGTGACCCTACCATAACTTATTCTATATTCCACCATCAATGGGCAGTCATTTTATTTTTTCTTTTTTGCCATTAATGACATAAAAACAGTAGACGTATTTTTCAATACAATGTTTCATTCTTTGAGATAAATTCTAATAGTGAGATTTGCAGTTTAAACATATTTAAAGTTTTAGAGCTATTGCTAAGCAGCTTCTCTGAAAGGATGTAAGAATATTCTTTTTCAATTATGTAAACGCATTTCCTTTTCCACACAACCCAGCCTATAATAGCTATTTTTGGTTCTTAAATTTGAATAGTTTCACTGGTACTTTGATATATTTCTCTGTTAGTGTTTGTGAACAACTCGGTTCATGTTTCTCAGGCATTTTGATTTCCTGTGAATGGCCTGCTTTAATTCATCCCTCATTTTTCAAGTGCTCAATTTTTGTACCTCTTGTTTCATTAAAATAAAAATAGTTAGTAATCCTTTGTCATCTACATTTCAAATAATTTTCCATCCATCATTTGCATGTGTAATTTTTACAAGCTATTTTTTTCCTCTTTCTCTGCAATACTATAAAATGTTTATGGTCAATTGCATCTTTTTTCTTACAGTCTGGATATTGTATCTTGTTTCAGAAAAACCCTCATTTGTAACTTCCTAATTTTCTGTTGAGATTGTCCTTTATTCCTTTTTGCTTTTAAATCAGTAAATTTATGTGCTATTTTGTTAATTTTTTCCAGAAGGCTGATTATTTGAGTCAGCACTGTTTATTAATTAAATCATAATTTTTGTGATTTAAAATACCACCTTTGTATTCATGGTTAGTAGGATCTCCTCTGGATTCCTCTCTATTTGTTCCTTGGACTATTTTTTAGTTCCCATGCTGATACCTTATTGATTTGATCTGCCATTTGATGAGAAAAGGCTCCTGTCTACTATCATTTTTCATGTTTTCCTTGTCTATTCTTTAATATTAATTATACTACTTGGATCTTAAGATTAATGTATACAACTTAAACAACTATGTTGATAACATAGAAATTTCATTTCATTTATATATAGCATTTGACATTTTTTGAAAAGTCTTCCCATTCAGTAACATAACACAATTTTGCATTTAATTCAGCTTCATTTTATTACAATAGATCTTTTCTTCATAATAGGTTTTGTGCTGTTCCTGCCAAACATTTCACTAAATATTTTGCAGTTTTTGACAGTTTATTAAGGATTCTGCTGGTAATAATTTATTAGAAAAATTGCTGTTCCAGTTTGCTAATGCTGCCACTATGCAAAATACCAAAAATGGATTGGCTTTTATAAAGGGGGTTTATTTGGTTACAAAGTTATAGTCTTAAGGCCATGAAAATATTCAAATTAAGGCATCAACATGATATACCTTCACTGAAGGAAGACCAATGGCATCTGGAAAACCTCTGTCATCTGGGAAGGCATGTGGCTGGTGTCTACTGATCCCACATTATGTTTCAGCTCCTCTCTTAACTCCTGCGCCTTCTTCAAACTATTGCTCTTGGGGTGTTTTGTCCTCTCTTAGCTTCTTTGGAGCAAATTTTAGCAAAAGTCTGCTTTCAATGGCTGTCTCCAAAATGTCTTTCTTGGCTGCAGCTGCTATCAGGTCCTTCTGTTTG
The DNA here is from genome assembly GCF_015220235.1 of Choloepus didactylus. Lineage (NCBI taxonomy): Eukaryota > Metazoa > Chordata > Mammalia > Pilosa > Megalonychidae > Choloepus > Choloepus didactylus. The sequence goes on from NW_023637579.1 coordinate 950,433, forward strand.
TGAGCTCTTTTATAGGACTCCAGTGAGCTAATCAAAGACACCCACTGAAAAATTGGCAGGGCCACATTTCCATGGAAACATTCAATCAAGAGGTTACATCCTAATCAAAGGTGTCACTCACAGTTGGGTGTGTCACATCTCCATGGAAATACTCAATCATTAGGTTCCAACGTAATCAACACTAATATGTTTGCTCCCAAAAGATTGCATTAAAGAATATGGCTTTTGGAGGGACATGATATAGTCAAACTAGTACAGTTACCATTGCTTGATTTGGACTTCTAGAATCTCATCTTTGAATATTTGTGGATTTTCACTAATTTTAACCTTATCCACACCAATTAATCAGTCCACTTTGATTGACAACTGGTTGTCAATTTCCTTATCTCAAAATTATTATTTGCTGCAAAGAGTTAAACAGTAGAAGAGCCAAGCAGACTTTTTTCTACAGCATCCTTGAATCCAGAACATAAGGAGAATATATTCTTTCAGTAGTTTTTCCTTTTAATTTGTTTTTAATTTTTTTCCTTTCTTATTTTTAATAATTTTTTTCATATTTTTGAAGTTTTGCTTTTCACTTTCTTTTTATCCATCTGGAATGTATTTTTGTGTACGGAGGGGTGTCCACTTGCATCCGTGCATCAGAAGAGAATACACTTTTGGAAGGAAAAGGTGGGAGGTTGGTGGTTGGGGCAGCTGGGGTGGCTGCGGCTCTGCCGGGAGGAGAGTGACGCATGAGGTCCAGGGCCTGGCCTGGCTGCCATCAAGGCTGATGGCGGGAAGGGAGCCCCACCTTGTGCACCACTTGGCATGGACCCAGGTCATCTGGAACCTCACAACGCAGCCTATTCACTCAGCACCAGCAGAAATGGCCAGAAGGAGAGGAAAAGGTAAGATGAGGAGACTTAGGCCCAGGAACTAGACCCAGTAGCTTGAGGCTACAGCTACCTGGCCAGCAGGACTACTGCTTGGATCTGATTAGGACAGAAGAAGGACTGGTCAGCACTCAGGGATATGGGTGATGATGCAGGAAGTGTGAGAGAGAAGTAGTCACACTTGTGCCTCTAGGCCCATTCCAGAAATTCTTCGGCTGCACATCCTGGAGACAAGGCACTGCCCCATGGGCCACGCTGTCAGGTGGACCCACTCTCCCCAGCCTAGATTGGCTGCCTGTTCTGCTCTCAGAAAGGCCCTCCCAGGGCACTGAGAGTGTGAAAGCTCCAGGACCAGAGCTGATCTGAAAGTCCTAGAGCTGCCTGGGCACCAGAGGAGGAGGATGTAGGACTCTGCCTGGCCACCTCCCTTGCAGCGATTTTACCTGTATTTGGCCCATTTTGACAACCTGGAAAATTTGAGCCTATTGTAGGTACAGCTCAGCATTCTGGAACCAGATGCTCCAGGGAGAGCTGGGTCATGCAGCCTTGTGCACACATGCTGCTTTCACACCGAGGTATGGGGTCAAGGACACCAGTCCACTCCTGCTCCTGCCAACACCATGAGCCATGTGGTGAATTGTATGGCTCATTCCCAATGGCAGGCTTTCCTAGATATTTCAGCTCAATTTTTTTATTATTCCTCTTATCACATCCAAATTATTCCCTCAGATGGAATCCATCAGCTCCCTTTTGCCCCTACCTCACTGCCTCTGCTGTCTGGACACCAAGCTTATAAAAGCCCCCTAGATGTTACAAGGAGAGTGGTCCATGTGCCTCCAGCTGCTCATGACTTGAGGGTTGTGGTCTTCTGGGAATCTGAGAAATACCCTCCAAGGTATTCAGGCAATTCTGATGTCAAAGAGAAAGATGTCATTTTAGAGGTCTGCCTGGACCTTTTGCACAGCTGTTGCAGGCTCCCACAGGTTCTACTGCCTTGCACCATCTAGGTGGGAGACTTACGAAGAAGGCCATGGAGCTAAACTGCAATTATTTCTTGAAGCAAAACCTGCCCTGGTCAGGGTGAGGGAATTTCAGGTTCCTTTGTGTGCTGGTTTGAATCTGTTCTTTTAATCCACTCTTGTGGGCGCAGCCCTAGTGTGAGTGGGACTTTTTAATTTGATTGTTTCCATGGAGATATGACCATCCAATTTTAGGTGGGACCTTTTGATTATATTATTTCCATGAAAATGTGGCCATGCCCATTCAAGATGGGTCTTAATTAGTTTACAGAGTTCTTAAGGGAGCTTCAATGACTACACAGACCCAGTTGCTTGGAAATGTAAACAGAAGGATGTTTGGAGATGCTAAGCTAAGAGATGAAGTCCAGAGTTTGCCCCAGAGAAGGTGAGAATCAACAGACAATTAAAGAGAAAGGCTCTGGAATGAGAAGCTGAGTGCAAAGCCAACCAGGAGCAGAAGACCAGCAGACACCAGCCATGTGCCTTCCCAGCTGACAGAGGAGTTCCAGATGCCATTGGCCTTTGAAGAATCTTCAGTGAAGGTGTCCTCTTGTTGATGCCTTAGTTTGGACACTTTATGACCTTAAAACTGTAAATCTGTGACCTAATAAATCCCCTTCATAAAAGCCAATCCATTTCTAGTAGATTGCATTTGGGAGCTTTAGCAAACTGGAACACTCTGCTACAATAAGTATCTGTGAACACACTATCCTCTGTTCAGACTAAAGAGAAACTGAAAATGAATTCAAATCTCCAGGTGTGAATTAATGATCATGAATTAGCAAAAGGTAAATCAGTGTTAGCTGTGATTGTCAGCTTGTAGCCCAGGTGGCTGCAATAAAATAAAGCAAGAATATTAACAAAGAAAGAACAAAAAACAATATGAGAACAAAAACCCATGCCCTTCTTTTGATAGCCTCCCTAGTCCCAAGCATTCTCATTTCTTATGTCCCAAAGTATTTAAATAGATATGAGGTCTTTTGATTGAAGGGCCCCCAGAATATTGCTGCTTTAATCTAGTACAGAATTTCCCCAATTCTGGCTTGGGGTAAGATCTGAAAAGTCCTCTGGTGGCTGCCTGGGCCTCCAAACTGGATATTCTACACACAGATCAGAGCCACCGTGGTTTCCTGTCAATTTGTCATGACCCCAGTGACTCTGAGACCCTGACGCTCTGAGATTGATGGAAACCAAAGACACCACCCTTCTCCCAGGAAGTCTGCACCACATCGGGGTCTCAGGATTGGTCTGACCATTCGGTCCTTCTCAGCAGCTTCTCTGTTAAAGGACACTTAAGGGCATTTGAGTTTACATCCTGAACCCTGCCAAACTGCCACATCTGTGTGAGGCAAAGAGATACTTCAACTACACCCTTAAAACTGGCAGAACCACAGCTCATGGTGCTGGGGGAATGCTGGAAAAGAGAGTAAGGGGAAAAGTTAGAAAGGGGATGTAAAGGCACCAGGGACCACAGGGACCATTTGGCATGTTAGACATCCACCTGGAGGCATCATGAAGCAGTTGTGTGTGTATCAGGACTGTATGGAAAGGTCTGGGATGGATAAACAATTGTAGAGGTCATGACATTAAAGCTGTTTTTAAAGCCAAGATGTTCCAGCAAGGGAACTTGGTGCTGAAAAAGGAAAGTAGCCCAAGGACTGAGCCCTGAGCAAACATTTATGCTGAGAGGCTTTGGAGAAAAAGAACCCAGAAAAGAGGCACAGGGAAAAGGCCAGTGAAGTCAGATAAATAACAAACAGGACAGTGTAGTGAGCAAGAAACTAACTAATGGAAGCTTTTCAGGGAGGTGTCAAATACAGCTGATGAAGCAAATTAGAAGAGGAGTATTTGGGGGTAATAGAAATGTTCTGTAATTGGATCATGGTGAGGTTTGCACAAATTCATACATTTAGAAAAAAGTGTTTATTTAACTAAATGAACTTCACTTCATGTAAATTATACCTCAACAGTTGTTCAAAACAAACAAAATGAATTTCACATATACCTCCCATATGATTAAGCATTTCTACTTCCATGTACTTACACAGGGGAAATGAAAATGTGATTATTAAGAGGACTTGCACATGGATATTCAGAATATCTTTATTCATAATGCCCCAAAATTGATCAACTAAAATGTCCACCGAGAGGAAAATAGATGAACAATTTGAAACATAGTTTGCTATTCAATGTCAGAGAAGTTAGTGATGAAAGCATAGAGAACTGCTGATCCACACAACAACACTTACAAATTTCAAAACATTATTTTGAGCTAAACATGCATAAAAGACTCCATTCCGACATATCATTTTTATGAATTAAAGCAAATGGCAAAAATTATGTGTGGTGATAAATATCATAACAGGATGCATGCATTTGGAGGGGGAGTGGGTTTCAATTAAGGTACAGGATTGATTTTCTGGATTAATGGAAATGAATGGTTCACATCTTGATAGGGTTGTTGGCTAGAGAGGGGTATGGGGGAATAAAGCATTTTAAAAATTTTACAGTCATTCAGCTGTAAAAAAACAATTCAGTTGTAAAAAAAAAAAACAATTCACCATATTTCAATTTTACATAAAAAAAATGATTAGAGGGAAAGAAGAGTGATCATTATACTGTAATGCAAAGAAGGACATTTTATTTTCCAAGTCTCCCTTCCTCCCCCTCTTCCTCAGACCCTCCCACTAATGACCTGTCCAAGCTGCCAGTTGCTGGTGTGTTCCAGGTGGAATCCTTGGGAGTTCTCTGTGGTTTATTGTGACTAACGGATCCATGGTTACAAGGCAGAGCCCTGTGGGTGGCTATAGTGCCATACAGAGCCATGAACCTCCCTGGAGCCTGACTTTGGGCTGATCCTTGGGAAGGTGCAAGAGGTGGAGACAGAGATGCTGCCAAATGACATGGGTCCAGGCCGAACATTCCATAGCCGCCACCTGTCATGAGCTTACTGATGGGTCCCTTATTCTTGTTCAGATTTATGTAAGATGAGAAAAGCAGCTTGCTGACACACTGGCTGCACTGATTGAAGAGAAATGCCAGCTCTTGGTAAGATCAGTTTGCTCACAGAGTTTTGCAGAGATGGTGCCCTCTTTAGATGCCAGGCTAGAGAAAGAGACTATAAAAATACTCTTACTTCTAGATACCTACAGAAGGCAAACAGAATGAAAGTGATGCTGATTAGATTAACTTCACTGGCCCAAAACTAAAGGAAGAGAGAACCAAATGCTACAGACTAAAAGAGTTGATAATGGATATGCAAAATACATGAAGTCTCTCAAAGGGGTCATGAGAACCACCACAGCACAAGGCATTTTCCAAACCCAGCCTGTAACCCCCATCCACCCTCTGAAGGCCCTGGGTCTGGGAGTTAAAGCAGTGCTGTCCCCTCCCCTCCACGCAGGAGCCTCCAGGCTGCAATCACCCACCCACTCTCCCTCTGAGGGTCCTTGAGGACAGTGGATACAGTGGGACCCTCCACTGGCTGGAGTCCCTCCACCCTCTCATCCTGGACAGAGCCATGGTCAACTCCTCCTTTTATATGAAAAGACCACCGACTTCCAGGAAAATACCAGGAAATATTGGACTTTCTTTTCAAAGAAAGTTTGAGTTATCTCCCAATAGTGGAAAAAACTGCTGCTATTTAAACATTTACTCAAATTAAAACTTAATCTAACTACATTTCCCAAAACATGCTTTTCTAAGTGTTATCTATATATTTATCTTCAGAGAACTATTTATATTTTATCATTCTATATATATATTAAAAATATTGTATTGTAACTTAAAATCATGAACTGTTTAGTCATAAGAGACATTTAAACATCAGCAACAATATTTTTTGGCAGTGTTGAATTCCTAAGTAAATGCAACTTTATTTTTTTAAAGTAAGTATGTATTGGTTAAAACATTAAAAAATAAGTATAACTTTTGTGGTGTAGTTAAGCTGTATTCCTAGAGAGAAATTTACATCATTTAATATTTATATTCTAAAATAAGAAAAGTTAAAAAATGTAATTGTTAAGTTCACATGTAGATGATTTTCTTTTCTGCCAGGGGCTACACCGGCAGTTTTCTGACCATGAAGAAGTCCCTGTTGACAATTTGGGGAAATTCCATATCTCCCCCTTGTGCCTCTTCCTCACCATCTGACACACCTCACAGCAATGCTGAGGGAGCAGCAGGGGTTTCTCTCCCATAGAAATACCAGGCATACCCAGAGTTGGTAGTTTTAGTCACAAACGGCACTCCCTTTGTAGGCAAAGAGCAGTAACTGGAGATTATTAGTGATGGTGGAAGGAAAGCAGGAAGTGACTCTTTGAGCAGGTCAGGGTGGGAGTCACAAATAAGACAAAGGACAGAAAAATCTTAAGAAGGTGTGCTGGTTTGGGCATATTATGTCCTGCCTAAAGCCATATTCTTTAATGCAATCTTGTGGGGGCAGATATATTAGTGTTGATTAGGTTGGAATCTTTGGATTAGGTTGTTTCCATGGAGATGTGACCCACCCAACTGTGGGTAATACATTTGATTAGATTATTTCCATGGAGGTGTGGCCCTGCCCATTCAGCTTTAGTTTTAATTAAATCACTGGAGCTCTATAAGAGCTGAGACATTATTTCTATTTCTATTTTCAGCCTCAGCTGTCAGCTCTACCTTTGTATCCAGTGCCAGAGCCTTTTCTGAACACAAATCCAATCCTTCTAGTTAAGTGTTCACATTTGCTGGACCAAGGGTTCATTCGTTTCTGATGTTAAGGTTTAATTTTCTCTGTGTTAACTTCCTATTTATAATAGACAAATTCAGTCTCTGTGAACAATAAAATGAATAAACACATGCAGAATACTATCCAGCCTAATGAACAACCAAATGAAACATTATGGATAAATTTCACAATATAAATTAAGAGAGAGTTTATATGGTACATTTCCATTTATATAATGCTCAAGAAGAGGCACAAGAAATTCCCAGTGTGAGTAATCAGTGCAGTGATTACCCTTGGGAGGGATAAAGTCTGGAAGGGGGCATGGTGAATTGTGGTAATGTTTGTTTGTTTTTCTAATCTTGATGTTGGTAAAAGGGGGTTGAATGGGGTTGGTTAAATGATTTTTTATCTTGTGAAAAATCAACTGAAAATACTTGTTCGCTTTTCTGCATGTGTGCCATATTTCAATACAACTGAAATTTATTGTCTGTAGTATTTATAATTGAAAGGCTCTGGCAGGAAGTTGTCATTTTGGATTTCTTTCATCAACTATGCTTTCCATCAAAAGCTTTTGTGATCCAGGTTTTTCTCAGGGAAGCATGTGGGAGAGAGAAGGTAAGGTCAGGGTTGTTCTTCTGTTAGTGACCCCACAGATCCCCACTGGTTACTCAATAGATCCCACATCACTGACTCAATAGATGACCTACCAGTGATCAGCAGAGCACATTTCACTGACATTAAAGACTCAAGATCTTTGAGCAACAGATCTCCTGTCATATATACCTCATACCTGCCTCTCATACAAAAGAGACCCCAAAACTAATTGAAAAGATCCCCATTGCTGACCAGACTCTCCCCTAACCTCCCAGGTCTCATGTCTCTAACACTCCTGTCCCCCCTCCTGGGCCCATGGAAATTCATCACAGACACTTGAGCTGCTCCTTCACTTTCTTACAGACCACCCTTCTCTCATCCTGCAGATCTCTGATCAGAAACCCCTTAGGGCCAGCCTTTACATTCCTATCCATGGGACTAGAGTACTACTTTACCCAAAGTATATTAATTTAATATAATTGAATTTAAGGCAGAAATAAAGAAGAAAACATTGATAATTTCAGTGTTTCTATGAATTTCCTAGACAGCATCTGGAGGTAACTGCTGGATGTCCCCATCATCTGCAAGGACAGAGGCTTGGCATTTGCACTGGGTAGTCAGGGTTCCTAAAGGATAAACTGGTGCCTAAATGGGAGTGGCCTGAGGGAAACGCCCTGCACAAATCAACAATAGTGTGTGGCTGAGCCTGGAGAACAGGGGAATCCTGGTGGGCTTAGGAGAGCAAACAGAACATTTAAATGTGGCTTGCAGAAAATGTTTTGTTATCCTTCATAAAGTCTCAGCTAGTTTTCTGGGTTCCTTCTCTTCTATGGCTACTTACTGTTATTTACTTACAGTTCAGGCTTAGTAACGACCAGTCACGTTTCCAGCTGCTCAGACACCTACAGCCAACTGGCTTACGCAGCCATTCGCTCAAGTTCTTTTCCATCTATGACGACCCAAGATTGCCACTATCCCGCCCCTGCGTTGCCGGGAGACAGGATCCTGCCTAGCAACAGGCCGCTCACTCTTCATTGGCCCGGAGCCTGTACCTGCTCTGGCGATTGGCCTAGAGCGTCTGAGCACCTGCGGCGGGCGCTCCAGTCATGGGTGACCCGGTAAGCGGGTGAGGCGGGTCCGGGCCAGTGTGTGTCTGCAAACGGGCGCTCGCCTGCACCCGCGTGTCAAACCCCAGGGAGGGTAGGTGGTGGGAGACCCGGCGACTAGCGTAGCTGGGAGCACCCGCGATTTTCCAATTTCCTTCCCGAGCTCGGGGATACCAGAACTTACGCCTTCACTGCTGGGAAACTGAGCAGCGCGGCCAGCGCTCTCCCTTCCTGGTTGTTGGGCTCCAGGATTCCTCTGTTAATGCGCCATTCGTGGTTCCCAATTGTTGGGGCTAAACCTGTTCTATAATAATAATATCTCTGAAATTTTTCTTCTGAATTTCCTAAACAAGTTGCCAAATTGATGCCTCCTCACCTCCAAATATGTTAGCGTTTGCCCCCAAACCAAGAACACTCTTCTAAATTAAAAAAAACCAAAAAAACAAAAAAAAAAAAACACTCATCAATTTTTAAGTTAACACTGATACATCACTACCATTCATTCAAATGTCATCTTCATTCAGGTTTCACCAATTGTCCCAGTTATATCCTTTACAATATAAGGACTCAGTTTACAACGGGGCCTTGCACTTAGTTTTCACTTACCTTTAGAATCCTCCAACAAAGAATGGTTTCTCAGTTTTTTCTTGATTTTCAGGAACTGAACATTGGTGAAGGATGTGCCGCAGTGTGGGTTTCTCTGATGTTTCCATGTGATTAGATATAGTTATATATCTTTGGCAGGAATACCACTGAAGGAGTTGGATTCTATTTTCTTCCTTGTATATCATACTGGGGGCAGGGCATGTGGTGCCCGTTTGTCTTATTATTGGTGATGGTAACTGGATCCTTTGGCGAAGACATGAAGACATTCTTCATAAAGTCACCTTTTCCTTTTTGTAATGAATAAGTATTTTGCAGGGACATATTTGAGACTATGAATATCCTTTTACTTCTCAAATTTCACCCACTACTTTTAGTATGCATTGATAATTCTTGATTGACACAATTATCATAATGTTTGCAAAATATTATTTTCTAATTCAATCATGCCTCTAAATTAATTAGTTGGGGTTCTATTGTAAGAAAGAGCTTTCCCTTCTCCCTCATTTATTATTTATGTGTATCAGTGTGAATGCAAAAATTCCTATTTTATTGCTATGGTTAATTATTTTGATGCTCATATTACCCCCAACTTGGTCACTTGGAGCCCCTTGAAGCTGTTCCTGTGTCTTTTTGTTGTCTCCCCATCTTTGATTTGTGGTACAATGAGTTACAGGCTCATATTTTACTTTCACCTTTGATCCAGCCGTTTCTTCAGGAAGCTCTGTTTCCTTCTGAGGAACAATGATAGTAATAGTATAATATTTAAAGTGCTGAGCCCTCTATCACAGGACTTGCCCTTATGAGGCTCGTTACTGCAAAGGAGAAGCTAAACCTGCTTATAATTGTGCCTAAGAATCTCCCCGAGTACCTCTTCGTTGCTCGGACCTGGCCTTCTCTTTCTAGCTAAGCCAACTCTGTGGGTGAACTCACTGCCCACCCCTCTTCAAGGGACCTGACTCCCAGGGGTGTAAATCTCCCTGGCAATGTAGGATATGACTCCCAGGGATGAATCTGGACCCGGCATCATGGGATTGAGAACAACTTCTTGACCAAAAGAGGGATGCGAAATGAAATGAAATAAAGTTTCAGTGGCTGAGAGATTTCAAATGGAGTTGAGAGGTCACTCTGGCGAACATTCTTATGCACTATATAGATAACACCTCTTAGGTTTTAATGTCTTGGAATAGCTAGAAGTAAATACCTGAAACTATCAAACTCCAACCCAGTAGTCTGGACTCCTGAAGATGATTGTATAACAATGTAGCTTACAAGGGGTGACAGTGTGATTGTGAAATCCTTGTGGATCACACTCCCTTTATCTAGTGTATGGATGGATGAGTAGAAAAATGGTGACAAAAACTGAATGAAAAATATGGTGAGATGGGGATGATTTGGGTGTTCTTTTTTACTTTTATCTTTTATTCTTATTTTCAATTTCTCTGTTACAAGAAAATGTTCAAAAAATAGATTGGGGTGATGAATGAACAACTATATGATGGTACTGTGAACAATTGATTGTACACTTTGGATGACTGTATGGTATGTGAATATATCTCAATGAAATTGAATTAAAAAAATACTGGTAAGTATTTTATTTGGAAGGATTTATGTCAACAGAATAAAAAGCTAAAGGGATTTTACAATTTCATGTAATAAAATAAATTCCTCTACTTATTTTTCATAACTTTTAACAATAACAGTAATATTTTAAATTGCTTGTACTTCTTGGTAGAAATAGCCATCAACTTAAGATTCCTTTAAAATTCTTTTGAAAGAGCAACTCTCCATTTCATCTTAACTGAATATTTCTAATAATAAGGCCTCATTTCTTTAAATTCTTATTCCTGGGCAAATGTTTTATTCATAAGGGTTTTAGCACATGGAAGAGAAGTTAAACTGAAATGATTAATGTACCAATAATTAATTTAATAATTACAATTGTAATGGCCAAAGAGCTCAAAATTATTTTATTTCTTCATATGTATTTTCTCAAGAATCATTTCTGTGAAAGGGACAGCTAGGTAAGCCAGTTTCAAGAGTTTTTAAACTATTTCATTTGAATGGTTCATCAAAACCAGAAAATTGTAATGCTGAACACCTCCATAAATGCATTTGACCCTGTCTTGGTGTTTTATGGGGGTTTTATAATGTGTGAAGGATTCTTTTCTATGTGAAGACTCCTCCTAGGAATTCATCCACTCATGTTGGCATGTACAGTGAAAATACCCATAAGACTTAAATACAACCACTTGAAAGACCTTTTACTTCTTGTTAGGCATGTCTGTGTGTATGTATGTATATGTATTTAGAGACAGTTCTGTGACAAATAATTACATTTGTAAGGCATACAAAAATTCAATAGCAAACCAACTTTTTTTAAATTAGGGAAATGACCTAAAATGACACTGAATGTCCTGGTCTTCAGGCCACCTCTCTAACTCAGGCAGCAAATCCAAAAGTTTGGCCATAATCCAGTGGGGATAGTGGGGATCAAATTCACTGTAGGCTATGTTTACTTATATAAGCACTCACACTAACATAGGCATATATCTGTATCTCTTGGGCTCATATAGAAATAATACATCTTTCTATATTTTTATATACATATAATTAAAGGTAGAGAACAGAGGTTATCACTCTATTCTTTGTCTGCTCCTAAGATGCATTGCCACATGCTTTTACTTTCAGAGTCTTTGTAACTTATGATGATTTCTTTCCCACTTCTCCCTGTCCTTATTTTTAGTCCCCATGCAACCCAACCCGTTCCCCCATGAGCTGATATAAAATGCCATTTTCAGTCCACAGAATGAGCACATTCTGTACCTCATCCCAGTCTCTCTCACCTCCCCTCAGTGTGTGTCTCCTTCACTGGGTCCCCTCTGAGAGGCTGCAGGTGTCCATGTTCTCTGTGGAGTCCCAGTTCCTCCTAGACTCTCAGACATCAATATTCCATTTCACAGTGTTGATCACCTTCTTCTCGGGTCTCACCCAAGTCTCAAGGTGTCAGCTCCATCTGCTTGCCGCAGGTGCATCAGCGTTGGTGATAAGGGTAATATTATGTCAAACTACTTTAAGATGCTTTAAGTTCTTGGCAGATATTTTGTTAGAGGAATATCTTTGAAGGAAAAAGCCAGTTATGGAGGTTTAGTATATATTTTAATGAAATAAGCAGCTGGTATTTTTTTATTAATGATATAATAAGCCCATAGAGGAATATCTGTAACAGAGACAGCCAGATAAGTGCATATGAATTGTTTTGATTAGGCCACACCTTCTTTAAAATTTTCAAAATAATAACAAAAATATTAAAAGAACAGCAAAGCCCCTTACTCTGTTAATATTTTATAATTGGTCAGCATTTTTACTTAGAAAAATTTCAGTGAGAATTCCAAAGTTAAAGTGCTGTTGAAATATTTTTAAACAGAAAAACCTCTATGATTAAGATATTAATTTACTGTTGAAATAACCATGCCCAAAGATTTCATAACAAATTTATTTCTCAGTATGTTTTCCAATTTACAGGCTTGCTCTGCAAGGATAAATAATTAATGTGTATTTGAAATTTCTTTTAATCATATAAATTTCTGGTGTTAGTTCACCAATGAAATATTAACAATAATAACTACAATGCCTTTCAAGTCCTGCTTCTCAGCAGATATTTTATTTTGAGTGACTTTTGTGAAAGAGGCAGCCAGCATTGGGATCTTATTTTAATAGCTAATCCCTAGCCATGCTGTACTTTAATAATGACAGTAAAATATACAACAATAAAAAAACTCTTAGTTTAGAGAATAAACCATGGTTTGGGTAGGTATGGGAAATATGATTAAATTTAGAAGGATTTCCATGAAATTTTTAATTAGTTGTGATAGCTTTCATGTTTATTTCCTCACAAATGATATTCCTGAGTCCTTACTTTAGACATTAATGTGTGAACATGTTAAAACCCTTGCATGCCTTGGTAGGAGTTTGATGTGGAAGGTTTCTCTGGAAGGAGGAACTCAGTCTGGAGTAGGAAAGGTGAGAAGCATCTTCGGATAATCACAGCACAAGAATGCTACTGATAAAATATTGGGTGTTGTGAGGGAGAGAGACTAGGACATTCTGATCTCAGGCACCCGGAAGCAGAAATAAACCTCAGATCACTCAGGATTCTGGAGAAATCCATAAAGTCCTCTTTGTGGCACTTACTGTCCAGAACTCATTCTCCCCCACAGCCCTGATGGTAATTAAATAATCCAGAGTAGGGTTGGAGATGGGCAGTGAGGTTCCTTTTAAACATGCACACCCACAGTGATGGGCATAGGGTCATAGCTCAGCCCATGGGGACAAGCACATTTAGTGGCTTTGGGACCCACAGTGGTGGTTTTGGCGATGCTGTCTTGCACCTGTGTCTGAGGAGACAATTTTCCGACCAGAGTAATTAATCCCAGATCAGTTACCCATCCTTGGTTGAGGCCCAGCTTAAGGCAAATTGATGCCTGGCTAGGGAAAATTGGGGCCTCAGCTGAGTATATTTGTCACCAGGATGAAACTCTTGTAGAGATGTGGAGTTGTGACCAATAGAACAGGGAGCAAAACTCAGAATTCTGGTTTATAGCCTTTATAGCCCAGAATGTAAGAAACTGGCATCTTCCATTTCTTGTCCCTTGGATCACTATTTTGGGATTCCTGAGTCACGTGTCAGGAGTCTGACCACCCTGAGACCACCACACTGCAGTGGTCATCGGCAGGTGTCTGGCTGAGAGGACCAGCCAAGCCCAGACTTCCAGTCCTTCCTACCAACACAGCAGACATGTGAGTGAAGCCATCGGGACTTATGAAACCTGACCAGATACCACCTGAATCCCATCAGGTGAACCCCTTCAAGACCCAGTGGAGCAGCAGAATCATCCAGGTGAGCCTTCATATTTTGATTATTAACTTGGTAAGATGTGTTGTGATACATAGCCAATGTTACACATTAATTCAAATCTATAGAAATATGTATGTATTATAATGGCTGATTATTTTGTCAATTATTATGTTTGTTCCATGAAAACTTGGGTAATGTCATCTCATTAACAAATATGAAAGAGGACTGAGTACCAAATTCCTAATAGATCAATGTATACATGTGTACACACACTGTATGTGTATATATATCTTATATATTTGTAGTTTATGCAATTAATTAGAGCATTTCAGTAAGTTTCCTGAGAAGACATTCACCAATGATTATCTCATAGAAGTTGGATTGAGAGGTCATGTCATTGAGATTTTAATTTTGGCAGTACCTTCTTTTCATTTTTTGTTCCTTATAACATAGCTCCCTTGTCTGCTATACCATCAAGAGCAGCATTTAGGAAAAATCCAGAGAGGAAATGAAGTACTGAAAAGTCCATCTTGCCTGCCTTATAACACCTGCCATGGTCCATCAGAGAGGCAAATGGACTGCCAAGTGCTCCTGCATGAGGCACAGCCACAGAATCCCTGTTCCCTTGGTAAATGACTCCATTCCCTTCTTGGCACCATAACAATTCACACAAATATCCTCCAACATTCTCTAAGAAAACCTCAGGATTTATCCACTGACACCAGGTCTCATCCTGAAGTCTGACCCTTCACACTCATTCATCAACAGAGAGACTCATCTCCACAAAGAACTGTGCATCCTGAATCTGATCCAAATCCCACCCCTCCCTGCCTCTCAAACCTTCCACTGCGCATTCTTGACTCTCAGCAATTACTAAGGGCTCCAGTCTTACATACTGTCATTTTCCTTTTGTATAGAAGCAAACTGTATATGCTTAGGGATTTCCAGTGCATACTGCAGAATCTCTGAGGCCATTCAATGAAGTTCAGTCACACCTTGAATAATCATTCATATCATGGTAAGAAGACTTAGGAATTGAGAAGAGGGAGAAAGCTTTCCAGGGCTGAGACTAGGGCTTGCCCTCCCCCTTGAAAGGAAGCCAGTTGCATGAGCAAGCAGAGAAGGGTTTCATGAGTTTGAGATTGGAGGGATGTGAGGCCTTGACAACAAAAGATCTTTCTCAGACACCGAACAGCCCCTCATGGCCTTCCTTTTTTGAACCTACTTCTGTAGCCAAACTCTGACCCCAAATCCTGGTGAGGTCAGAGGTGACATTTCCATAACATACAATGAGAATAGAGAAAGTGGAGATATGAAACATAGTCTTTTTTTTTTTAATTCAGTTTTATTGAGATATATTCACATACCATACAATCACACAAGGTGTACTATCAACTGTTCACAGTACCATCATATAGTTGTGCATTCATCACCCCAATCTATTTTTGAAAATTTTCCTTATACCAGAAAGAATCAGAATAAGAATAAAAAATAAAAAAGAACATCCCAATCATCCCCTCACCCCACTCTACTTTTCATTTAGTTTTTGTCCCCATTTATCTAGTCATCCATCCATACACTGGATAAATGGAGTGCAATCCACAAGGTTTTCACAATCACAGTCACCCCTTGTAATCTACATTGTTATACAATTGTCTTCAAGTCAAGGCTACTGGGTTGGAGTTTGGTAGTTTCAGGTATTTACATCCAGCTATTCCAATACATTTAAACCTAAAAAGTGTTATCTATATAGTGTGTAAGAATGTTCACCAAAGTGATCTCTCAACTCCATTTGAAATTTCTCAGCCACTGAAGCTTTATTTCATGAAACATAATTTTGGGGAGAGAAAATAGGATTATTTGATCTGTACAGTCCTTCTCTCTCCCCACAATTGTCTCCAATAATGTAATATTGGTAAGAGAATTTTGGGATAGTCCTTTTGTAAACAAAAATTCTGCCTTGCCATGTTTTGTGGTTTAAATCCTCCCTCAGTGTCACTGGTTTCTTAACTGATTCTGGTACTTGTGACTAGAGGCATTTTCATAGAGTTTCACAAAATGCAAATTTTGATTTGTCTGTGAGAACAGGTAGTTCCCCAATTCTATTCTTCTATAGTCAAATCACCTGTTATCTTGGTCTTGTTTTTCTCACAATATTTTTGATTATTGGGCCATATCTTCTTCCTCAGAATGTAATTAAGATGTAAGAATCAATCTTTAACTTAGCTAAAGTAATACTATATGTTTATATTTTTTATCACCAATTTTTAGTTATTTCAAGATCATTCAGTTCATAGAGGCAAATGAAGAGAACACTGTGTTAACTAAATGGAAATTCACAATTGTTATGCACATTTTAAGTAAGGAATTCATTTACAGAGTTGCGTTTGTCATTATGGATTACTTTCAACATCTCCATCAATGACAGCACAATTGTTTCTGGTCTCAGAAGGAAAGGGCATTCTTCAGGGAAAGGAAGAGGGAATGAGCAGGCTGGTCAGGGTGGAAGGAGAGTAGCCCCAAGGCTGGAGTTCATTTTTCTAGGGCATAGCTTTAACAACAAAGCCATGCTGTTGATGGTTTCTATTTCTCTGAGATTCACCAGTTGATTAGAACTGGTTGAGTGATTCTTTAAACTGCTATTACTAATGATAACATTTTATTACCAATTATTTCATTACTTCATTTTGTCTTCCTGTTAACAAATCTAAGAAAAGACTATACTGAAGTTAAAT
The DNA here is from genome assembly GCF_015220235.1 of Choloepus didactylus. NCBI lineage: Eukaryota > Metazoa > Chordata > Mammalia > Pilosa > Megalonychidae > Choloepus > Choloepus didactylus. Next base: position 966,928 of record NW_023637579.1, read on the forward strand.
TTCTCTTATTCTATATATTCCCCTTTCATGAACCTATTTATATAGTACTTTATTTTTCTCCTCTATTGGTTACTTTACAATTATCATCACCAATGAGGGCTCAGTTTTTAATAGACCTACAGGAGGAATGGGATTTTCCTAGGTAAAGCAGGAGGATATGAATACATCAAGTTAGAATGATGGCATAGGATGGTTAATGAAAATAGAAGCATGAGCTTGAGGATCTATCTCAAGAGTGTCTTTAGGAGCAAAGTTTCTGTATTTTGTTTGTTAAATTTCATCATCTCCCCACTTTTCTGCTCAATCTACATTTCTGACTTCCTTAAACTTCAGGTCACTTTCATACATATTTCCTAAGACAGAGAATCTGTTTCTTGCTCTGCCCAAGACTATTCTGAATAGCTTCCTTTATACATTTGTTCTAATAGTTGGGTATTTTGTTTTGTTTTTCTTACTTTATCATTTCTGTCATTTTTGCCACTGCTCCCTAATTTGTAATTTAAATGGAGGAACATATTTTTCACCGAATTAAAATATTTAATAATGTATATTTTTTATTTTCACCTACGAGTTTTAGTGATTTTTATTACTAGAGGGGAACTTTACACATTATAAGTTATTTGTATATGAATTGATTCATGTACTTATTTCTAAACTGCCATATACATTACTTCATCACATTTTCTTCACTGAAAACATGGATTTTGTGATTCCTGAAAGAGGAAAGGGCTTTTTCTTGAGAAAGCAGGTGGGAAACAAAACATCAGGCACAGGTGCTCAGATGTGGGAGGACTGACATCAGAAGCAGCATGTGTGCATCTCCATAACTGGTCTTATGAATGGAGATTATGGAATATTTAAATATTTCTAGTAAAAATAAAATATACATTAGTGAACATTTGAACTCAGTGAAATACATGTTGCTACAAGTAATACCATTTATCTGTGACTTCCCTTTAGGAACAAAGGTTCTATGTCACTATGATACCTTGAGTTTATTGGAATCCTATGTTATCTTTCTTTTATCTTATGGGACTCTGTGTTTCTGGTGACTCAGGGTTTCCTAATTTCATTAATTCATTAATTTCATTAAACTACTGGATATTTTCACAGAAATTTCTCCAGAATGGGGCATGTTTCCTCATCTTTTGTCTCTGTTATGGCAAGGTATTGTGTGAGTACTTTTCTTGATCCTGTTACTTCAATTGTCAAGCAAACATTTGCTTGATTTTGTCTCTGTGGGTTCCCTTTATAATTTTCATCTCATTTCCTACATCAGTATGTTAATCAATTTGGGATATTAATGAAAAAGCATATATTTCTAGGTAAATATTGTGTTCATTAGGACACTAAAGCACTCTGACAGTCAACAAATAATCTTATTTGTTCCATTAAACAAAATGGAAACTCAACTTATATTTCCAGCTATCCTTAATAGTGTTGAAAACCATCCCATACACACATTAATTTCCTTAAAATTTCACTTTATGATTGACAAAAATAAACGGTAAGTCAGTGATCCTTGTGGATGTGGAAGATTGCTATATTGAGGAAATTAATGTTGACAAAATATATTCAACAAATTGCTTGTAGACAATGTATTCTGTTCAGCAGTTATGATGGAGGTGGCCTTCTAGAGCAGATAACTGCAGAAAGAGAACACTTCTCAAAAGAATCAGTTATTATAAGGAACACCTCATTTATTAGTATCAAATCACAGTCTGTAAAAGTCAGGAACAAACTGATATAAACCCAGCAATGTATATAATTTAATTTCTCTGTTTTCACCGACCCAATGTCCCATGGAACTTCTGAACAATTTTTGGTGTAAGGAACTTTGCTTACAGTTATACTAAATTCTATTAAGCATAGTTTAAAGTGATATTTTCCCCTAGGTGTCAGATTTTCCTCTGGAAATTGTATACAAAAACATAAAAATGTACATAACTTTTTAAGATGAGGAGATCAATGCAAGAAAACCAGGCTCTATCCCTGTTCTGTATTTTTAGCAGTTGGGTGTGGGGACAGTTACTGAACCTATCTGTGCATGTTTCTTCACATGACAAGAAAAGAAAAGGATTAGATCACTCTTTCTTTAAGCTACCTATTTTGAAATAAGAAGAGAACAGGGACAGTGTTCTTTAAACAATTGAAATTCAATACGTAAAACTGATTACAGCAGAGAATGTCTGAAGGCAGCCCTGAGCTCTGGACACCAAGCCTCTGCAGCAACCTATATGTTGGCTGCCATCTGGAGAATGTTCTCTGATGGTCAAGGGATTTTCTCCCTGTGGCCATGGTTTGTCCTTTTCCAAACTATGCATGTGTGTCAGCATGGCAACTGCAGGTAAAAATGACTCAGATATTATTTACTCCATATTTTATCTCAAATCAACCTACATTTGCCTAACATTAGAAGATACATACTTAGCAAAGTTGGCAAAAATCCTCTAAACATCTTTTCCTGTATATATATTGTCCTGGTTCTGGTTCACTCTCATTAGTTGTTTAGATTCCTGAGGTACCTTCATCCTGGGCCTAAGTTGGATGTTCTGACCTTTTTGATAGTGAAATAAGTGTCTTTTTCAAAAAATAGAGAGGCATGTGACACACCATTCAGACAGTATTTCTAATAAGACAACAGCTTTTACAACTTTGCTTTGATTTTAAAGATTCCTTTAAAAATACTCTAGGTTTTAACTATTGTAAATAGTGCTGCTATGAACGTTCCTGTCCATGTGTTTGGAGACCATGTGGAAGAATTTCTGTTGGAAGTGACCCAGGAGTTCAAGTGCTATATCACAGGTCATGATTATGTTTATCTTTAGTATTAACTACCAAACCGTTTCCAGAGGGATGATCTTGATGCACACTTTCAACTCCTATGAGAGTTCCAGCATTAAGTCAAACTCCATGTTACAGAATTTCAGTGTTTTATGTTGTTCAAGTTAACAGAAGCATTGAAGAGTTGTAAAGGAAAAGTTTCTCAGTGTCACCAAGTGTCATCTCAAATTAAGTTTAAAGGCAGTTGCTCATGGAATAGCAAGGAAAACAAACACTGTGTCTCAGTGCCCACTACTATGAACTTACATAAAATGGTTTCCTTCTCTTAAGGTTTCACTGCATTTATTGTGGAGGTCCCTGCCTGTGGTCTTCTCTGTGGGAGATGGAATCCAACCATATTGTTCTTGCTTCGTATCAACATGATTCGAATCATCTCAGCAAAATGTGGTTCATTGAACAGCAAAGAGTCCAACCAGACTGAATAGCAGCCATGCTAGGATCCCCTGATTGGGAGGTACACATTCTCTTCTTCCCTTAGCATCATAGCAGACGGCTATGGCTGAATGGGGGGAGTGGGGCGCCCTGAAGAATCAACTGTTTCATCTACTCCCCATCCCATGCACACTATTGCCCATTATGAGAAATTAATAACACTTAAAGAACAATCACATATTCTGAGCAGTCACTGTGCATCCTTATGGTTTAGTATATTTATCATTGTGAATCTGCAATCATCCCTGTCACCTAGACTTGTGTCCTCAGATGATAATGGGAACCAGGTTTTTCCACCCCTGGTATGCGTCAATCCTTCCCACTACAGGTACACACAGATAAAATGTTCCAAATGACAAGGAAGGGCCTCAAACAAACTGAAAATTTCCTCCATGAAACTTGGGTAAGACCTGGAGATTTCTGAAGTTCAAGTATGTAAGTGTGAGAATGACATAAAAAACTGTCTCAAAAAACTGGTTCTCACGTGGCCAACTGAGAAAAATGAGTCTCTTCTTATCCACTACTCAGTGGCCCTCCTTATTTCAGTACCCACTGCCCATTTATAGGTTTATGGGCAAAATAGTGTTACCCATAGCAAACAGAAGAAACTGCCCAGATTTTACTTTTTACCATGTGGCAGATGATCTCTGGGTGATAAACAGTGTTTTCTATTTATTAGATTAATATCGTTTCTACATTAAAAATTCATTTATCTTAGTCAATTAATTCTTAAAGACAAATTACACAGCTGTTTTTTTTTGGGGGGTGGGGGATTGAATCCCAGGGAAAAAGTCCCCAAGAAAGATGTGAATTGTAATGTGACATTTTGCCTGTCCAGGGGGCTGAATTTCTTCATGGATCACCTTGAATTGCTAATCCTTTGGAGATTATTTTTAAGCAGGTTTGAGATATTCAGACACCATATAATCCATCCAAGTGATGCTTCTACTAATATTCATAATACTTATCTTCCCATTAGAGTTGATACTCTTTAGCAAATCTGCACAAAAGTATTGCTGTAGCTTTCATTGAGCCAGATTTTTTCCATAAAAATGATTTTAAAAATGACATTATGCTTCCCAAGAATTTACTAAAACTTTAGCAAGCTACTCACCTTTGAGACTGCATATGAAGTATTACCAACCTTTGCAATTAAATAGATCTAAGAGGTTATAAAAATATTGTAGCCCAAAATTTAGAAAACAGACATGATTACAAAAGCTACAAATCTTTTCTAAGTTTATTAGTAGGCATTAGTATATTTCAGAATCAGATCAATGAATTTCAATATTTTCACTTCAGTGTGACTGGACTTCAAAGATTATTCAGTTCTAAAAATAATAGTAACTGTGCATGAAGCTTTTATTTAGGTTGGTAGTAGGCAGAATAACACCTCCCAAGTATGTCTATGCCACAATCACCAGCACCTGTGAATATATTACCTTACATAGTGTGCCAGTTTGAATGTATTATGTCCCCCAAATGTCATTATCTTTGATGTAATCTTGTGTGGGCAGACCTATCAGTGTTAATTAGATTGTAATTCTTTGAGTGTTTCCATGGAGATGTGCCCCACTCAACTGTGGGTGATGACTCTGGATAATTCCCATTGAGGTGTTGGCCTGCCCATTCCGGGTGGGTCTAAATTAAATCACTGGAGCCATACAAATGAGCTGACAAACAGAAGGAACTCCATGCAGCTGTGAGTGATGTTTTGAAGAGGAGCTACAGCCAAGAGGGACACTTTGAGGAAAGCACAGGAGCTGCAGATGAGAGACAGTTTGAAGACAGCCATTGAAAGCAGACTCTTACTCTGGAGAAGCTAAGAGAGGACAAATGACCCAAGAGCAACTGAGAGTGACATTTTGAAGAGGAGCTGCAGCCTAGAGAGGAATATTCTGGGAGAAAGCCAGTTTGAAACCAGAACTTGGAGTAGACACCAGCCATGAGCCTTCCCAGCTAACAGAGGTTTTCCAGACACCATTGACCATCCTCCAGTGAAGGTACTCAATTGCTGATGTATTACCTTGGATGCTTTGTGGCCTTAAGACTGTAACTGTGTAACCAAATAAACCCCCTTTTATAAAAGCCAATCCATCTCTGTTGTTTTGCATTCTGGCAGCATTAGCAAACTAGAACATATAGTAAAAGGAAATTTACAGATATGATTATAGGTACAGACTGTGAGATGGGGCAATTTACCTGGGTAATCTGAATTTTCTCTGTGGGCCAAATTGAATCACATGAGTACTTAAGCTCAGAAACTTTCCTGGATGAGAAATGAGACAAGAGAAGGAGGAGAGATTCAAACCATGACATGGGCTTGACACAGTTGCTGGCCTTGGAGATGAAGATGCCACAACCCAGGGCATATGGTTGACCTTCATTATCTGTGGATGGCTCTCAGCTGACACCTAGCAAATAAACAGATGTCTCAGTCCAGTAACCTCAAGGAACTGAATTCTTCCAACAACCTGAATGTGCTTTAACATCAGATAGATTACATGTTCTCGCACTTGAAACCAAATTTCTTATAGTGGCTAAAGAATAAAGGTTCACTTAACCATCACTAAAGGAGGTTAAAACAATAAATACCAGTGTAAAGGAACTAGTAGTTATAATTTATATCTCTTTAAGAGAATTTGCCTCTCACCAATTCTCATTATTTATCTCTAATCCAACTAAAAATGCCAACAAAAATAGAGTGAACATGTTACAGGTTCATATTGCATAATGTGGAAAGGATGTAGATATGTTAGTCTGGCTCCTGGGATGGAAATATAATTATGGGCACACTTCTTTCTCAGGAATGCCTGAAGATAAAAGACATTCTCCAGCATATGGAGTCCTACTAGTACATTCCTTCTGCTTTTGCCCAAAGCATTGTGTAAACATTTACGAGACTACTTGACCAAGTATATGTATTATTTTAAAGCACCTGGCCCAAAACTGTGGTTACATATGCTCCTGATGGGGAAGGAGCTAGGTCCTTTGCCTACAGTACATAAGAGCAATTTATGTGGACAATCTCCATGCATTGGCTGCAGAGTAGGACCCACTGGCCATGGGGGACCAAATCCCACTAGTAAAGCTGTCCTTGCTTTGTCTCTTCTTTTTGAGTAAATGTTCTATCCAGTGCCTATGTATGTCTAGTGTTTACTTCGTGACCCTAATTCCTGCATGGACTCTTTGCTATACTACATGTGGTGACACTCCTTACTTATAGGTGATAACAATTATCTTCTCCCAACAGTTTGTGTGACAGCAAAGCACACTACAGCATGGTGTAGGCCTAAGGATTCATTGGTTCAGTCATCCCTGGGGGGTATTGGGATGACTGAGGGGCTGGCCTCCCCCTAGACATATGCACAAGTGAGATGCCTGCAATCTCCACATAAACAGTGACAAAATGGTGTGGTGGACGGGGACAGAGAGGCAGGAGGTGGATCCTAGGAAGAGTAGGGAAATTATATCCTGGCTGCTGGCCTCCTGCACACTTCCATGCCACCTGCTGACCCCCACAGTGTCTCAAGTATTTCAAATGATTCCCAAGGGGAGTTTGGAACCCTGTGCAGAGAGCCACACAGAGTCAGAGCTGTTTTCAGGTCCAAAGTTAGACTTAACACAGAACCGCCCCAGCATTGCTTAAAATGGAATTGTCAGAATGAGATATTTTCCTGAAAGTGAAAAATATTTGTTAAAAGATAGATAAGGATAAAAAGGGAGTTGCATGTGGCTTGGCTAGTACATCTGCTTGATGAGGGGGAATTAGAGACAAAGAGGTCTCCTGCAGATGCTAAACACTGACTCCCTGCTGCAATGTATTTTTGCCTGCATGACAACCAACAGGACAAGGATAGATACAACCCATGCCACACCTAGTCTGGGGGTCTAGGAGCATGAAAATGATATTCCCAACTGTGAGGGACCTCCCCAAAAGTAAAATTCCCTGGAATACTTTTCATGAGGCCATAACTGCCCTCCAGGTAAAGGAAAGACACTTGTCAGCATCATCCCACTCCTGGTCAGGACATGGATTAAGATGGTCCTACCTTGGATGGCATTGGAATCATCAATGAAATGAGGGCCTGCCAAGGGGAAGACCCCCATATGCTTCCTATTGTCCTCAGGGCAGTAGTGGGTGAAATGCTAGAAAAGATCCACCACAATGCCCTGCACTGGGGTGGAATCAGCAGCACAGCATCAACCATTTTCACTGAGGTAGCCCAGAAGGACAGAAGCACAGCAATGGGAAGCCATGCTAGAAGGGCCGTAAAGGTACTACAAAGAACTACCAAGTAAAGACAAAGGATAGGGCAGGGCCCATGACTGGGCAATGTGGCTTTGGTTTCTGAAGCAGGGGACAGAAAAAGAAGTGAATGGGATCCCTGCATACAAACTGCCAAAGTTATGGGACAGAAGCTGTTAAACATTAAGGCCATGTTATAAGCCATAAAGGAGCAGGAGGCAGAATGTTCACAGACCTGGAATTCTGCAGTGGCCCAATGAGCCCTAGGTGCAATCCTGGAACAAGGAACAAACAGGTTGCTAAGGACCAGGACAGTGTGGAGAATTCTTTGAGAGTGAGGAGTTGGATAGGAAGGCTGTTTCCCATCTTTCTAATTTCCCACTGGAATGCACTCGACAGGGGTAGGTTGCAGTAACCTTACTGTAAAGACCTCCTGATTCCAAGCTGGAGGTGATGGAGGTGACTTCCTCATGAAATCTGGACATTCTGAAAACTGGAAACACTAAACATTGGTATTCTGAAATCTGAACACATCTTATGCCTTCAATGTACTTTCTTGTCCTTGTTTGGTGTGATGACTATGTTGTTGGCAAAAGCCTTTCTGCACTAAAATAGTAGTATGGAATGACACAATGACAGATATTGGATTCTGGGGAATTTTCTAATCAATTAACCCACATGACATTTTATTTTATTTAAATAATATTGTTTTTGTTCCTTTGTAAATTTTGATGGCAATATTAAATGGTACTTGAAAAGAGGAATATTAATGTATCATAAGACACTACTTTTAAAGTATGTTTACTTATCCATGTTTGTGTTCATTCTTGCCATGAACACATATATTATTATACAAATATAATAGTTAAGAATTATAATTTACTATGGTAAATGTTTGTGCTGACATTCAGTTATTTTCTGATTGAATCAACTCTTTCAGTTTAGAACCACATAAAAGCAAAACTAGAAGTGGGCAATGTATTTGATTTTCAGCAACAATATCTGTTGCTTACATATAGGCAAGTACTGATCTATTGAAATAATCTCACTTCATATTACTTTTTACAAAATTCAGTATAACTATGTCACTTAACACTTCTACATTGTTATACTACATTATTTCAATAATAAGTCTTTTTCAAAATCTTCACTCTTTGCTGAATTATGTACTAACAGGTCCATATAAAGTATTTCATTTTCCATTATGAATTTTCTAGTGTGAAATCAAGCTGAAGATTTTCCTAAATTGATTTTAAGATTGTTTGTTTCATCAGCATAATATTAATGTTAAAGGAATGGGTGATCACTGAAGATATGATTCATTTATGACACCAATAGGTTTTATACAGTGTGAATTTCCACTTGCCCTACAAGTGCTGCTGTATGAATAAATGATTCTGTGTGATTTTTCATGAATAATATCTCCAGCATGAATAATCTTAAAACCCTCAAGGGGCTTCATTCTGTGGTAAAGACTTGTCTCTATCAGATGGAGCAATGGATGAAGACTCCTCCATTTCATTATATGTATATGTTCAGTTCTCTCACAATGTATATATTCAGACCATCTTACTAAAGATGTCATATAGGTGATACTTACATTAATTCTCTCCAGAGTATGAACTGGCTTAGATTGATGAAGTCGTCAGGATGACTAAAGGCTCTACCAGAGTGATTACAGTGTTTCTTCAGTGTGTGAGTTCTCTAGACGTTTAAAGTTTAACTCAAGGGCTGAAATCTCTTCCATATTCAAAATACTTACATTAAGAGTTGTCTCATGTAATGTAATATCTGAACATTAACAGAAGTCTTTCACATATGTCATTCATAGGGTTTGTCTCAAATTTGAGTTCCCTCATGTTGTCTAAGCTTACAAAAATAGAGTTTCTTACATAAATGATATCTTAAGGTATCCCTCCAGTGGGAGTTTACACATTTTCTAAAGCCAGAACAATGGGTGAAGGCTTTCCCACATAGATGACACTCTTCTCTCCAGTGTGAGTTTTCCAATATTGTCTAAGGCTAGAATAAAGGGTAAAGATTTTTCCATATAAATGATATTCACAAGGTTTCTCTCCACTGTGAGTACTCTCATGTTGTCTCAGGGTAGAATACTGTGAAGGTTTTCCCACATAGATGACATTTACAGGGTTTCTCTCCAGTTTGAGTTCCCTCATGTTGTCTACGGCTACAAAAATAAAGTACAGATTACCCATGTACATGATATTCTTATGATATCTCTCCAGTGTGAGTGCTCTCGTGTTGTCTAAGATGAGAATACTGGCTGAAGGCTTTCTCATATATGGCAAAGGATTTCTCAACAATGAGAGTCCTTTCATGTTCTCAAAGGATAGAACAGTGAGTGAAGGCTTTCCCACATAGATGACATTCATAGGGTTTCTCTCCAGTGTGAGTTTTCTCATGTCATCTAAAGCTAGAATAATGGGTGAATGCCTTCCCACATAAATGACATTCATAGGGCATTTCTCCACTGTGAATTCCCACATGTAGAGAAAGGTTAGAAATTATACTGTAGGTTTTCCTACATAGATGGTGTACATATAGTTTATCTCCAGTGTGATTTCTCATGTTGTCTAAGGCCAGAATAACGAGCAAAGGCTTTCCCACATATATGACATTTATAAGGTTTCTCTCCAGTGTGAATCCTTTCATGTTCTCTCAGCATAGAACAGTAAGTGAAGACTTTACCACATAGATGGCATTTGTAGGGTTTCTCTCCAGTATGAATCTTCTCATGTTGTCTGAGGCTAGAACAGTGAGTGAAGGTTTTCCCACATAGATGGCAATCATAGGGTTTCTCTCCAGTGTGAGTCCTCTCATGTTCTCTAAGGCCAGAACACCAAGTGAAGGCTTTTGCACATAGATGACACTTATAGGGTTTCTCTCCAGCATGAGTCTTCTCATGTTGTCTGAAGTTAGAAAAGTGAGTAAAGGCTTTCCTGCAGAGATGACATTCATAAGGTTTCTCTCCAGTGTGAGTCCTTTCATGTTCTCTGAGCTTATTAGACTGAGTGAAGGCTTTTCCACACAAATAACATTCATAGGGTTTCTCTCCAGTGTGCGTCCTCTTATGTTCTCTAAGGCAAGAATGGTGAGTGAAGGCTTTCCCACATAACTGACATCCATAGGGTTTCTCTCCAATGTGAATTCGCATGTGTTGTTTCAGGGCAGAATGCTGAGTGAAGACTTTCCCACATATATGACATCCATGTGGTTTCTCTTGTGTGTGACTTCCATTGTGATGTATAAGAGCAGAGATTTGAAAACAGGATTTCCCATTTAGATGACATTCACATGATTTACTTCTAGTGCAAATTTGCTTTTGTTGATTAAAAGACTGCTCACTGAGAGCTTTTCCAAACAAATTGCTGAAGTAATGTTTCTTTCCATTGTGAATTAACACATGTTGAGTCACTCTGGAACTGTGAGTGAAATCTTCCAGCAATTCACTACATGTATTGCCATTCTTCTGAGTATGAGATGTCTGTTTCTAGGAAGTAGATAAAAGACTATAAAGGCTTGCCCATAAAAATCCATTCATATACATATGACTTCTAGACTAATCATTCAGTAACAGTCTCCAATTAAAATCTTTTCAATGCTATTTACATACCTTGTTATTTTCCTGAATACACAGACATCTCTTGTAGCATCCCAACTGCAGAGCTACCTCATCAGTTTTGAAAACTTTATAATGTTTGAAAGATTAGGTATATGAGCTATGTTTATGCAATTAACTTTTTATAAAAACCCAGGTGATACTTTTGTGTTTAAATTACTTTTTCCCTGAATTCAAACAATCAGTCTTTTTGTGGATTAGCTTTTCAACCAAATTATAGGGAAGTGATTGTACTGAATTCCTAATTTATTCTACTCCAAGGTACTTATTTGGAAAACCATAGTTCACAACCATGAAGATTACCGATGACATGATGACAGAAAGGTATTTCCTGCAGATATGTTTCATGGATAGCACTTCCTTGTTACAACCAATTTCTCTGCCTGAAACACATGGGAAAAAAAAAAAACAATTATGTGTTGACTAGTATTAGGGAAATGAAAACGTTGAAAACTCCCACATGGTTCTATAATTGTTTCAAATATAATTATTTGGGAAAAATATCAATTTAAGGAATACTACAAGCAGTAGAAAACTTCATACGGAATTGAAAATTAGAAAAGATTTTCAAGATTGAAGTACGTATTAGTTAGGGTTCTCTAGGGAAATAGAACCAATGGGAGATATCTGTAAATATGAGATTTTTTAATGCAGTAGCTATTTTTAAAATTTTATTTATCAAAAAATTAAAACAAAACAATTAAAACAAAGGAATAAGGAAAACAAATAACCTAAAATAACTGCATTGGTTCCAACATGTCCCTACCATACCCCAAGAAAATTAACAAACCATAACAAAACAAAGGAATAAGAAAAACAAATAATATAAAATAACTACATTGCTTCCAACATGTTCCTACCAAACTCAAGGAAATTTACTAAGCATAATCATTCCTAAGCATTCCCATAACATTGAGATTACACTCAATAGCTTACACCTGCTCCCATTAGATTATTGTTCCCCTTCACTAGTTGCTGTCTATCTCTAGATCACTTACATTCTACAATATAAAACATTTATTTTACAGAGTTCACATTAATGGTAACACAGTATCTTTCTTTTTGTGCCTGGTGTGTTTCACTCAGCATTAAGTCTTCAAGATTCATCCATGTTGTCATATGTTTCTTGACCTCATTCCTTCTTACTGCCATGTAGTATTCCATCGTGTGTATATACCACATTTCGTTTATCCACTCATCTGTTGAAGGACATTTGGATTGTTTCCATTTCTTTGTAATGGTGAATAATGCTGCTATGAATATCGGTGTGCAAATATCAGTTCCTGTCATTGCTTTCAGACCTTCTGGGTCACTTCCTCATGTAAATTACTTTTGCCTTTAGGACCCACTCAAGCCCTATCTCGTATATACCATTTCCATTATATGATGGAGTGCTGCTGTACGTGCACAACACCCAGCTCATGCGAGGCAACTCAGGCCTCAAGGTGGTCCATGGTTAAGAGTTCTCTCTCTACCAAGGTCCAATGGCAGGCCCAAAGTCATTTCTCAAAAGGAGGCAGTTATGTGCAGAGGATGGTAAGGCTTTACTTCAAAATCCTAAGGGCCTACACTGTGATACTGTGATTCTCTTATAGGAGACTGCCAAAGGCTCAAAACAGCCTATTTGCCACAAACAACTTACAGCTGCATCAGCTGGATCATATGGTACAAGTGGCAGAGTAGCTTGCATAGCAGCCTCTACCTGCCACAGAGCCTCACCTTATTTTGGTCCCCATTCAAAACTAGAAGCTTTTCTGGTCACTCAGTAAATGGGCCAGAGTAGCACAACCAAATGAGGAATATGTTGTCTCCAAAATCCAAAGAGGCAATGTGGCTTCTGCCAGCTCAAGATCCAGTTATCCCCGTTGTGTCGAAGGATTCCAGTTCATTGACAACAGTTTGACAGTAATATCTGACCTAGAGAAAGGGCGGCTAGAGTTTTTCAGGGATGCTGGAGCTAGTCTCACCAATTTATTCCTCACAGTCCTCCTGGTAAAAGCTGTGTCCTCTGGGCATTCCTGGGTTGTGTGAGCTTTCCTTGATAAATCCACTCTAACTCTCCAATCTCTCTAAGCCTTTGGATTCCATCCTGTACATTATAGCACGGCAGTTCTGGCATTTCAACCCCAGGTAATGTCAGCTACCTTTTGATCCATGTTTCAGTCAAACACCCAAACTGTGAATGACCTTTCCAACTCCTTGAACTACAACATTTAATACAGAATCTCTGCTTAGTGGGCTCATATCAATAAACTCAGCCTGATCCAACTTTATATTCCTTCCATTATCCCACTTAATATACATTCCCATACATAGCCTGATTTCTGTCTATATAAACTAGAAAACTCATACAGTTATTTTGGAGTATAGCATATTTTCCTCATACATCACACTTTGTACCTCACCTTTCAGGGCCTGTTGGTACTTTAGTCTAGTTATAGATCTTGAAATAAAGAGTGGTGGTGGGGATGGATCATGAAAAGTATTAGAAGTATCCTTCAAGCCAATTACTTCAGGACATTCTATTGCAGTTTTGTCTGGTGAAACAGGGTTAATCTCAGGCAGAGGAGTGAGGGCTTATTTCTCAGGAGGGGTGATAACAGGTTTGGCAGGCACTGAAGGGTTAATCTCTTTAAGTGTAAGTTGGATGGCAGGCTCCTCAGGGAAGACTGGAGGTCCAGAAACTGTTTCTTCAAGGAAGGCTGGAAGTTGGGTAGCTGTCTCCTCAGGGCAGACCGTTACAGGTATAACTAGCAAAAAGTCAGCAGAATCTAGGGTTCTAATGTCCCCATGGTGATTATTATCAACCAAAATGCCCCATCCCAATTTTCAGAATCCAATTCTTTTCCAATCAACACCTTTAACAGCAGATACTCTACAATGCTGAGATGTTAGTTTACATTGTAAATCTGCTACATGCAATGAGACTTTGGGTCTGGTTTTCAGAGATCTCCTATGGTCAAAGGAAAAATGATTTTCTTTCAGGGCACACATAGAAACCTTTACAGCTTTCATATGGCTTTTAAGTTTCAAAGCTGAAGCCTTCAGCTCATCCCTTTCTCTTATGACTTTATCCAGTGTATCTAAGAACAACTTCCCAACATCATTATACCTTTTAACTCCATGAAACTGTTAATGTGTCAATAACACTGTCACCCAGATCCTTGACTCATAAAAGAGTATGATTAGGAGAATCAAATGGTGATATTTTGCACATCTCCGTTGACAACTCATGCCATGGACTGTCAGGGCCATCATAATTATCGGAAATAAGAGTCTTTAATGCATTTGAATCTAATCGGAGTCAGAAAGAAATTGTAAAATCCTATTTTAAGATTCTCCTTCTCAATAACCACTCCCAGTACCAAGCTGTATTAGGGTTCTCTAGAGAAACAGAACCAACAGGAGATATCTGTAAATATGAGATTTTATTAAAGCGTCCCACACAACTGAGGGGATGCATGAGTCCAAATTCCATAGGCAGGATGCACAAGTCCAAATTCTATAGGGCAGGCAATGAGCTGGCGACTCCAATGAAGGTCTTGAATGAACTCCCCAGGTGAAGCTGGCTGGCTGAAGAAGTGAGAGTTCTCTCTCCTCTTCCTTAAAAGTCTTCAACTGATTGGATTAAATCCAGCTTATTGAATTCTCTCATTGTGGAAGACGCATCCATCATTGACGTAATCAATCATAGATGCAGTCAATTGACTGATGATTTAATAATTCAGCTTTTTTGTTTATTAACCAGACATAAATATCCCTGCACTAATTGTTAGGCCAGTGCTTGCTTGACCAGACAACTGGGAAACATCACCTGGCCAAGTTGACACATGAACCTAACTATCACAAAGTATAAGAAAAATTATTTTTAAAATATGTTGGGAAGGTAAAGAGAGGGAAAACCATCAAAGAGGAGGACCAGGAAAAGGGCCATTAAGTGAAAGTTTAAACCAAATAGAACGTAAATATCCATTTTCCCAAAGCCACAAACACTGGAATATAGATTGATAAGTAAACACAATAATTATCACACTTGAGGATTTCCCCAATAGCAACACCTACATGCCAGATAATATAAGCTACTCCTCCTCGTCATGAAGCACATGTTCCTAGAGCTCACCTGAATTCTGGGACTGGAAAAATCCAATTCCTTCTCTCCACAGTTCCACTCCTTGCTCCAACTGGGAACATACATCTGATTTGCAGACCTGATGTCCTGGTTGTGGGAAAAAAATAAATGGAATTTTGAATTTTTTTGCACTTAGTGTATTATCTGCAAGTCCAGGAAAGGTGACTGCTTTAGTTTCCCGTGCTGCTTAAGCAAACACCATGAATGGGGTTGGCTTAAACAATGGAAATTTATTAGCTTATGGTTTTGAGGGCAGAAAAATGTTTAGGACAAGGCATCATCAAGGCGATTTTCTCTCCCCAAGATGGTTGCATTCTGGGTCTGGAAGCTGGTGACCCTGGGTCCTTAGCTTCTCACGCAGCAAGGCAAATGGTGATGTCTTCTGGATTCTTATTTATCTCACAGGTTTTGTTGATTTCAGCTTCTTAGGTTTGATGGCTTTCTCTCTATATCTGAATTTTCTTCTCTTATAAAAGACTCTTGTAAAAGGATTAAGCCTATCCTAATTGAGATAAAATGCACCTCAGCTGAAGTAACCTCATCCAAAGTGCACAGGAATGGGCTGAATTTAAGAACATTTGTCTGCAGTATATACAACTTCAAACTACTATGGTGAGCAAACAAGAAGGCAAACACTGAAAGCTAGCCAAGGGAAAAGTACCTGGAATGCAGACTACTGACAATTCTTTACCATTAAAGGGTGAACCCTTGAACTTGTGTCCAAATACAGTGAAGACCTCTGGTTGCTGATGCCCAAGTTCAAAGAGGTACTGCAGAACCCTCCATAGTTTCAGGCAAGGAAAAATTCTATGTTTCCACAATAGTTCATTATTATTTTCAAAAAGAATCCACTCAAAGAACCAACTTTTGATTTTATTGGTTCTCTCTATTATTTTCCACTTCATTAATTTCTGCTGTAATCTTTGTTATTTGTTTCCTTCTTGCTTTGAGATTCATTTGTTGTTCTTTCTGTAGTTTCTCCAGTTGTTCATTTAGGTTGTTGGTTTTAGCTCTTTCTTCTTTTTAATGTAGGTGTTTAGGGCTATAAATTTCCCTCTCACCACTGCCTTCACTGCATCATACAGGTTTTGATACACTGCATTCTCATTTTCTTTCATCTCTAGATTTTTACTGATTTCTCTTGCAATTTCTTCTTTGATTCACTAATTGTTTAAGAGAATGTTGTTTAACTTCCATATATTTGTACACTTTCCATTTCCCTATTTGTTATTAATTTCTATCCTTATTCCATTATAGTGGGAGAAAGAGCTTTGTATAATTTCAATCTTTAAAAAATTAAGATCTGTTTTGTGTCCCAGCATATGGTCTATCCTAGAAAATGTTCCATGAGCACTTGAGAAGAATGTATATCCTGCTGTTTTAGGAAGCAGTGTGCTATGTATGTCTGTTAGGTGTAGTTCATTTATCATATTATTTAGGTTCTCTGTTTCTGTGTTGATCCTCTGTTTAGATGTTCTATCTATTGGAGAAAGTGATCTGTTGAAATCTCCTATTATGGTAGAGCCATCTATTACTCCCTTCAAGTTCTGCCAGTGTTTGCCTCATGTACTTTGGGGGGTGCTTAATTAGAGGCATAAATTTATGATTAGTTCTTTTTGGTGAATTACCCCCTTTATTAAAATATGGTTTCTGTTTTGGTTTGGTAAGCTGCTGGAATGCAGTATACCAGAAATGGATTGGCTTTTACAATGGGGATTTATTAGTTCACAAATTTACAGTTCTAAGGCCATGAAAATGTCCAATTAAGACATCAAAAGTAAGATACCTTCTCTGAGGAAAGGCCGATGGCATCTGGTGTTCCTCTGTCACATGGGAAGGCACATGGTGACATCTGCTGGTCCTTCTTTCCCTGGGTTCTGGTTCCAAAGTGCTTTCTCCAAAATTTCTCTGGGTTTCTGTCTCTCTTAGCTTCTCCTGACTCTCTGCTTGTTTTTCCCAGGTCATTGCTGTCTAAGCATAGCTCTTAGCTTCTCTCAGCTACTGTGGGTCCTCCTTGCTTTTCCTGGGGGTATAATCAGGATTACATATCTTAGCTTTTCTCCAAAGTGTCTCTATCAGTTTCTTTGTTCTCTCTCTCTCTCTCTCTCTATCTCTCTTTCTCTCTATTTCTGTGATCCCTCTTAAAGGAGTCCAGTAAGTGATTAAGAGCCATCTTGAATTGGTGGGGGTCACATCTCCATTGAAACAGTCTAATCAAAAGGTCCCACCCATATTAGGTCTGCCCACCCAAGAGTGGATTAAGAGAACATGGTCTTTTATGGGTATATAACAGATTCAAACCAGCAGTTTCCTTCTTTATCTCACAGACATAAAATATAGAATATACGTTACCGGGATATAGAATAAGGCTAAAGAATGGGGAGCAGTTACTTACTATGTGAAGAATGCTTAACTAGGTTGAAATTAAAGGTTAGGAATTGGACAGAGGTGATAGCACATTATTTTAAGAATAATTAACAGTACTGAATGGTGTGTGAATGTGGTAGAAAGGGGAAGTTACAGTCATGTATGTCACCAGAAGGAAAGTTAGAGGTCAAAACATGGGAAATCTTGTGGTAGACAATGTCCATGATTTTTTCTTTTAATCTTCATTTTATTGAGATATATTCACATACCATGCAGTCATACAAAACAAATCGTACATTCGATTGTTCGCAGTATCATTACATAGTTGTACATTCATCACCTAAATCAATCCCCGACACCTTCATTAGCACACACACAAATATAACAATAATAATAATTAAAGTGAAAAACAGCAATCACAGTAAAAAAGAACACTGGGTACCTTTGTCTGTTTCTTTGTTTCCTTCTCCTATTTTTCTACTCATCCATCCATAAACTAGACAAAGGGGAGTGTAGTCCTTATGGCTTTTCCAATCCCACTGTCACCTCTCATAAGCTACATTTTTATACAATTGTCTTTGAGATTCATGGGTTCTGGGTTGTAATTTGATAGTTTCAGGTATCTACCACCAGCTACCCCAATTCTTTAGAACCTAAAAAGGGTTGTCTTAATTGTGCGTAAGAGTGCCCACCAGAGTGAACTCTCGGCTCCTTTTGGAATCTCTCTGCCACTGAAGCTTATTTCATTTCCTTTCACATCCCCCTTTTGGTCAAGATGTTCTCCGTCCCAAGATGCCGGGTCTACATTCCTCCCTGGGAGTCATATTCCACATTGCCAGGGAGATTCACTCCCCTGGGTGTCTGATCCCACGTAGGGGGGAGGGCAGTGATTTCACCTTTCAAGTTGGCTTAGCTAGAGAGAGAGGGCCACATCTGAGCAACAAAGAGGCATTCGGGAGGAGGCTCTTAGGCACAATTAAAGGGAGGCCTAGCCTCTCCTTTGCAGCAGCAGTCTTCCCAAGGGTAAATCCTGTGGTCCTGTGGTAGAGGGCTTAACCCATCAAACCACCAGTCCCCTGTATCTGTGGTCATGTTAGCAACCATTGAGGTGGGGTAGGCCAATACCCCTGCATTCTCCACAGGCTCCTCAAGGGGGCACTACATCTTTTTCTCCTTGTTTTTCTTTTCTTTTTTTTTTTAACTTTCCCTTTTTTTTTAAATCAACTGTATGAAAAAAAAGTTAAAAAGAAAACAAACATACAATAAAAGAACATTTCAAAGAGACCATAACAAGGGAGTAAGAAAAAGACAACTAACCTAAGATAACTGCTTAACTTCCAACATGTTCCTACTTTACCCCAAGAAAGTTACCTAATATAGCAACATTTCTGTGAACTTGTTCCTACCATATCCATCAGAAAATAACAGACCATAGTCATTCCTGGGCATCCCCAGAACGTTAAATAGCTTATCTGTTCTTCTTGGATTATTGTTCCCCCTTCCTTAATTGCTCTCTACTGCTAGTTCCCCTACATTCTACATTATAAACCATTTGTTTTACATTTTTCAAAGTTCACATTAGTGGTAGCATATAATATTTCTCTTTTTGTGCCTGGCTTATTTCACTCAGCAATATGTCTTCAAGGTTTATCCATGTTGTCATATGTTTCACGAGATCGTTCCTTCTTACTGCCGTGCAGTATTCCATCGTGTGTATATACCACATTTTATTTATCCACTCATCTGTTGAAGGACATTTGGGTTGTTTCCATCTCTTGGCAATTGTGAATAATGCTGCTATGAACATTGGCGTGCAGATATCTGTTCGTGTCACTGCTTTCCGACCTTCCGGGTATATACCGAGAAGTGCAATCGCTGGATCGAATGATAACTCTATATCTAGTTTTCGAAGGACCTGCCAGACTGACTTCCAGAGTGGCTGAACCATTATACAGTCCCACCAACAATGAATAAGAGTTCCAATTTCTCCACATCCCCTCCAGCATTTGTAGTTTCCTGTTTGTTTAACGGCACCATTCTAATCGGTGTTAGATGGTATCTCATTGTGGTCTTAATTTCCATCTCTCTAATAGCTAGTGAAACTGAACATTTTTTCATGTGTTTCTTGGCCATTTGTATTTCCTCTTCAGAGAACTGTCTTTTCATATCTTTTGCCCATTTTATAATTGGGCTGTCTGTACTATTGTCATTGAGTTGTAGGATTTCTTTATATATGCAAGATATCAGTCTTTTGTCAGATACATGGTTTCCAAAAATTTTTTCCCATTGAGTTGGCTGCCTCTTTACCTTTTTGAGAAATTCCTTTGAAGTGCAGAAACTTCTAAGTTTGAGGAGTTCCCATTTATCTATTTTTTCTTTTGTTGCTTGTGCTTTGGGTGTAAAGTCTAGGAAGTGGATGCCTAATACAAGGTCTTGAAGATGTTTTCCTACATTATCCTCTAGGAGTTTTATGGTACTTTCTTTTATATTGAGATCTTTGGTCCATTTTGAGTTAATTTTTGTGTAGGGGGTGAGGTAGGGGTCCTCTTTCATTCTTTTGGATATGGATATCCAACTCTCCCAGTCCCATTTGTTGAAAAGACCATTATGACTCAGTTCAGTGACTTTGGGGGCCTTATCAAAGATCAGTCGGCCATAGATCTGAGGGTCTATCTCCGAATTCTCAATTCGATTCCATTGATCTATATGTCTATCTTTGTGCCAGTACCATGCTGTTTTGGCAACTGTGGCTTTATAATAAGCTTCAAAGTCAGGGAGTGTAAGTCCTCCCACTTCATTTTTCTTTTTTAGAGTGTCTTTAGCAATTCGAGGCATCTTCCCTTTCCAAATAAACTTGATAACTAGCTTTTCCAAGTCTGCAAAGTAGATTGCTGGAATTTTGATTGGGATTGCATTGAATCTGTAGATGAGTTTGGGTAGAATTGACATCTTAATGACATTTAGTCTTCCTATCCATGAACACGGAATATTTTTCCATCTTTTAAGGTCCCCTTCTATTTCTTTTAGTAGAGTTATGTAGTTTTCTTTGTATAGGTCTTTTACATCTTTGGTTAAGTTTATTCCTAGGTACTTGATTTTTTTAGTTGCTATTGAAAATGGTATCTTTTTCTTGAGTGTCTCCTCAGTTTGTTCATTTCTAGCATATAGAAACATTACTGACTTATGTGCATTAATCTTGTATCCTGCCTCTTTGCTAAATTTATTAGCTCTAGTAGCTGTATCGTTGATTTCTCAGGGTTTTCCAGATATAAGATCATATCGCCTGCAAACAATGACAGTTTTACTTCTTCTTTTCCAATTTGGATGCCTTTTATTTCTTTGTCTTGCTGGATTGCCCTGGCTAGCACTTCCAGCACAGTGTTGAGTAACACTGGTGACAGCGGGCATCCTTGTCTTCTTCCTGATCTTAGAGGGAAGGCTTTCAGTCTCTCACCATTGAGTACTATGCTGGCTGTGGGTTTTTCATATATGCTCTTTATCATGTTGAGGAAGTTTCCTTCAATTCCTACCTTTTGAAGTGTTTTTATCAAAAACGGATGTTGGATTTTGTCAAATGCTTTTTCAGCATCTATTCAGATGATCAATTGATTTTTCCCTTTTGACTTGTTAATGTGTTGTAATACATTGATTGATTTTCTTATGTTGAACCATCCTTGCATGCCTGGAATGAACCCCACTTGGTCATGGTGTATGATTTTTTTAATGTGTCTTTGGATTTGATTTGCAAGTATTTTGTTGAGGATTTTTGCATCTATATTCATTAGGGAGATTGGCCGGTAGTTTTCCTTTTTTGTAGCATCTTTGCCTGCTTTTGGTATTAGATTGATGTTAGCTTCATAAAATGAGTTAGGTAGTGTTCCATTTTCTTCAATGTTTTGAAAGAGTTTGAGTAAGATTGGTGTCAGTTCTTTCTGGAAAGTTTGGTAGAATTCCCCTGTGAAGCCATCTGGCCCTGGGCATTTATTTGTGGGAAGATTTTTGATGACTGATTGGATCTCTTTGCTTGTGATGGGTTGGTTGAGGTCTTCTATTTCTTCTCTGGTCAGTCTAGGTTGTTCATATGTTTCCAGGAAATTGTCCATTTCCTCTACATTATCCAGTTTGTTGCCATACAGTTGTTCGTAGTATGCTCTTATAATTTTTTTTAATTTCTTCAGGATCTGCAGTTATGTCACCTTTTTCATTCATTATTTTGTTTATATGGGTTTTCTCTCTTTTTGATTTTGTCAGTCTAGCTAGGGGCTTGTCAATCTTGTTGATCTTCTCAAAGAACCAACTTTTGGTGATATTTATCCTCTCTATTGTTTTTTTGTTCTCTGTGTCATTTATTTCTGCTTTAATCCTTGTTATTTCTTTTCTTGTACTTGGTTTAGGATTGGTTTGCTGTTCATTTTCTAGCTTCTTCAGTTGATCCATTAGTTCTTTGATTCTGGCTCTTTCTTCCTTTTTAATATATGTGTTTAGTGTTATAAATTTCCCCCTCAATACTGCTTTAGCTGCATCCCATAGGTTTTGGTATGTTGTGTTCTCATTTTCATTCGTCTCTATATATTTAGCAATTTCTCTTGCTATTTCTTCTTGAACCCACTGATTGTTTAGGAGTGTGTTGTTTAACCTCCAGGTATTTGTGAATTTTCTAAGTCTCTGATGGTTATTGACTTCTAATTGTATTCCATTGTGGTCAGAGAATGTGCTTTGAATAATTTCAATCTTTTTAAATTTATTGAGGCTTGTTTTATGTCCCAGCATATGATCTATTCTGGAGAAAGTTCCGTGAGCACTAGAAAAGTATGTGTATCCTGGTGATTTGGGATGTAATGTCCTGTAGATGTCTGTTAAATCTAATTCATTTATCAGATTGTTTAGGTTTTCAATTTCCTTATTGGTCTTCTGTCTGGTTGATCTATCTATAGGGGAGAGTGATGTGTTGAAGTCTCCCACAGTTATTGTGGAAACATCAATTGCTTCCTTTAGTTTTGCCAGTGTTTCTCTCATGTATTTTGTGGCACCTTGATTGGGGACATAAACATTTATGATTGTTATTTCTTCTTGTTGAATTGCCCCTTTTATTAGTATGTAATGGCCTTCTTTGTCTCTCAAAACATCCATGCATTTAAAGTCTATTTTATCTGAGATTAATATTGCTACACCTGCTTTCTTTTGGTTGTAGCTGGCATGAAATATTTTTTTTCCATCCTTTCACTTTCAGTTTCTTTGTGTCCCTGTGTCTAAGATGAGTCTCTTGTATGCAACATATTGATGGTTCATTTTTTTTGAACCATTCTGCAAATCTATATCTTTTAATTGGGGAGTTTAATCCATTTACATTCAACGTTATAACTGTAAAGGTATTTCTTGAATCAGCCATCTTATCCTTTGGTTTATGTTTGTCATGTATATTTTTCCCCTCTCTCTATTAATATCCTTTAATGTACCCATACTGAATCTCTTTAGTACTGAACCTTTCTCCAAGTCTCTCTCTCCTTTCTTTGTTTTTCTGTCTGTAGGGCTCCCTTTAGTATCTCCAGTAGGGCAGGTCTCTTGTTAGCAAATTCTCTCAGCATTTGTTTGTCTGTGAAAAATTTAAGTTCTCCCTCAAATTTGAAGGAGAGCTTTGCTGGATAAAGTATTCTTGGTTAGAAATTTTTCTCACTCAGAATTTTAAATATATCATGCCACTGCCTTCTCACCTCCATGCTGGCTGCTGAGTAGTCACTACTTAGTCTTATGCTGTTTCCTTTGTACATGAATTGCTTTTCTCTTGCTGCTTTCAGAACTTGCTCCTGATCTTCCATGTTTGACAGTGTGATCAGAATATGTCTCGGAGTGGGTTTATTTGGATTTATTCTATTTGGAGTTCACGGGGCATTTATGATTTGTGTATTTATGGTGTTTAGAAGATTTGGGAAGTTTTCCCCAACCATTTTTTTGAAAACTCTTCCTAGACCTTTATGCTTTTCTTCCCCTTCTGGAACACCAATGAGTCTTATATTCAGACGTTTTATATTATCTATGATATCCCTGGTGTCCGTTTCAATTTTTTCGATTTTTTTCCCCATTCTTTCTTTTATGCTTTCATTTTCCATTCTGTCATCTTCCAGATCACTGATTCGTTGTTCAGCTTCCTCTAGCCTTGTATTATGAGTATCCAGAATCTTTTTAATTTGATCAACATTCTCCTTAATTTCCATAAGGTCATCTATTTTTTTATTTAGTCTTGCAATGTCTTCTTTATGCTCTTCTAGGGTCTTCTTGATATCCTTTGTATCCCGTACTATGGTCTCATTGTTCATCTTTAGTTCTTTGAGTAGTTGCTCTAGGTGCTGTGTCTCTTCTGATCTTTTGATTTGGGTGCTTGGGCTTGGGTTATCCATATCATCTGGTTTTTTCATATGCTTTAAATTTTTCTGATGTTTTTGGCCTCTTGGCATTTCCTTAACTTGATAGGGTTCTTTTAGGATTTGTAGACCAATTGAAGTCCTTATCTCTAATTTATCACATCTACAGGTTCGTGGAGTACACTTTAACTAACCAGCAGGTGGCGTCCACGAGCCACCTGTTCTCCACAAGCCAGTTCTCCCCTGCTTTACTTTTGTGATGAGTGGGGGAGTAAGTCTTGTGGGGTCCAATTGGTGTACCAAGCTTGCATGTGTAGTTGGTGTTGCCCGCCCTTTATATGGGGTGTGTGTCTGGGCAGTCAGGGAGGGGGGTGGCTCTAACAATCAAATCTCCCTGGTGTTCCTGGAGTTTTAAAGGTGCTGCAATAGTCTAATCCTTCAGTTCAGTCCTGCCACAGTTTGTCTCTGCCACTGACCCACAAGTCCTTGGTATTGGAGTATGGCTCCTGAGACTTGTAAGTGGGTCCCTCTTCCAGGCTGTGCACCCCCTGGTCCTCTGTTGAGGGATGACTGTGCTATGTCACAGGTGAGTGCCGTCCCCCCAGGGTGGTTCTGGGCTGCTGGGCTGTGTAGGGAGGCTCCCAGTCTGCTGAAATGATGTCTGAATGGGGCTTTGTTAATTCACACTGCTCCACCTTCCCAAGTCTGGGACAACCAGCTGAGGCTGCAGGGAAGGGTAATGTCCACGCCAAGTTTTGTGGTGTGTGCCTGTTATTTGAAGCACTTCTGTCACACTGGGTTGTCTGGGGCAGCTCTGGGCTATGGGGCTGGCAATGGGCAGGAGTGTTTACTGTCCACCAGGATGATGGCTGTGAGTGGACACCCCACTTTTCTTGGGAAGTTGTGGTGTTCAGTGAATTTTCTAAGCCACTGGATTATTGCCTTTTGTCTCAGAGCTCTCTTAGTTCTGCTCTTGTCTTGACCTGCCCAAATTGCACGTCTTTGAGGCTTTCTGTATTGGGCTTCTTAGAGTAATTGTTTTAGAAAAAGAAAAAAAGATTAAAAAACAAAAAAGGGCCCTCCTCACAGATCTAATGGGTTATTGAAATGCTAAGAGACAAAGCAATTAGGGCCATTAAGGAAAGGTCCACAGGGCAGAGAGATCAGTTTTTCTTTGGGATTTGCATATGAGCGTCAGGGCCTGAGCTCTGCCCTTCCCCTATGTTCACCAGATCTCCAAAAATCCTCCACTTTTATTTTATGAGTTTTTCTTGGTGTTTTTTGCTATGCCTGTCTCCTCTCTGCTGGGCTGGCTGCTCTCAGATTCTCTGGTGTCTGGTCTCAGTCTATCTATGGTTGGAGTTTGGATCAGTAGAATGAGTTTCCGATAAGGGCTGCCACTGCAGTTCTCCCTTCTCCTTCCTGGAGCTGACAGCCCCTCCTCCCACGGGACTGAGCCTGGCAGGGAGGGGCGTGGGTCCCCTGGCCGCAAAAACTCGCAGACTTCGCTGATCTCAGCAGTTCGACGTGTTCATCAGTGTTGTATGAAGTATGCCCAAAGTCAAATTGCTCTGTGGTGTCCAGTCCACGCAGTTCCTGGCTTTCTACCTACTTTCCTGGAGGAGTAACTAAAACATACAGCTCACCAATCCACCATCTTGTCCCCTCCTCAATGTCCATGATTAACTTTCTTTCATGAACTGGAACAAGTATATGACACTATTACAATAAGTTAATAATAGAGGAGTATATGGGGAAAATGTAACTATTAACTATGGACTATAGCTAACAGTAATATTTTAATATTCTTTCAACAGTAACAAAGGGACTACACCAATACTATGGATGAATAATGGTGGTAAGGGGTATAGGAGGATTTGGGTTTCATTTTTTATTGTTATTTCTTTTCTGGAGCAATGAAAATGTTCTAAAATTGATCATGGTGATGCATGCAAATCTATGTGATGATATTGTGAGCCAGGGATTGTATACCTCAGATGGTTGGTATGGTGTATGGATATATATCAATAAAACTGCATTAAAAAATAATCCAGTGACATAAGCTCCCCTAGAACAGTTTATGTGAAAGAGGATATGCCTGTTGTTTTGCCTAGTATAATCTGAATCCACAACATATCCCTAGAGCAGAATAATCATTTAGGATACATTTAATCCACCTATTTCTTTTTTTCAAGAAATATTCATTGAATTTCCAGCACAGTTCTGAGTGTATGTCACTGAATAGAATAAAAACATGAAATTTGTGTTCAAGATTTCATTCTAGTGGGTATAAAGGTAGATATAAGATCTAAGTAAAGAAACAAATTTCTTGTAGGTAGTTGTACATGTAAAAGAATGTAAAATAGGGTATGTATATAAAGCATAAAAATAAAACAGAAAATAACATAAAACAAAATGGATAAGCTGTTCTAGACATATCTTGAGAAATTAGAGGAATTACATATTTAGATAGATAGATGATAGATAGATAGATAGATAGATAGATAGATAGATAGAGATAGAGATAGAGACAGATTTAAGAGACTCACCCACTGAGACCAGATGACTGATATTCTCCAGCATCACATTGCTGAACAGCTTTCTCTGGTATGTGTCCAGCAGGGACCACTCTTCTTGGGTGAAGTCTATAATTATATCTTTCAAGTTCACTAACTCCTAAAAACATCACAGACATTTGGTTTCAGAGAGGGCCGTCTCTACCAATGTCCAGAGTGGAATGTTTGAGAGGACAGCACTAAGGAAATGGTGACAGTTTATAGAAAGCTCACACTGAGTAGGAGTTTCAAGTCAGATAATTCACAGTGCTGGTATTTGTCTTCCACATATAGAGACATGAATGCATACTGAATATTTAAAACTCCATTTATAAAACAGAATCACAAGGCATACGGTATGGTATAACCTGGAAATTTCCTAACAAACTGGATGTTATGACTTCCAGATGGTGATACACAATTTGCACTTGTGCATTCATAACTAAAACACCCTTTACTACCAATTTCAAGCAAATTTTCAGACTCATCAAAATACAAACAATATCATGATTTGTCACTTTTATCTATGGCTAGACTACTGCCCCAGATGACCTCAGCTTCCTCTCATCCATGAAATCATTTCAGAACATGCTACAAGGTCTGAAAGATCCATTAAGCCTATGTGCAAAATGCTTCCTATCTAAACATAAGTCATAGGTATATTATTCATTAGAATGCAGAAAATCTTTCAGCAAAGTCTACCATTCGGCAGAACTGAGTCCCATGCAGAATCTGGGATCAGTACATGCTGCTTTGCTCAACTTTATATAACTCAGGTCTTCATCATAAAATGAAAGTACAGACAGTTCAGCAGCACACACTACAGACCCCTGAGCCTGCTGTACTGAAGGATGGTCCTAGCCTGACCATTCCAGGGTCATAAGACCTTCCAAACTCAGCTTTAAATGGGACTTCCAAATACCCATGTTCATTGTCTCTCTTGTATTGTCACATCTTCTTTTTGTTCAAGAATATAAGAAGGCTCTTGATCCATTCTGGTTTCTCCAATTCTTCATCAATTTTCACAGGGCCATAAATTGTATTCTACATACCCTAGTCCTTCTTCTGAATGCATGCCAAAATGAAAGAAACAATATTTCTAAAAATTATTTCCATCTATAATGTTGAATAAAGGTTATCTACAAAATTGGAATTTGGGCAATTGGGGACAACTGGGTAAGGAGAATTTTGGTTACCTTTAAAAAATTTTTTTCAAAATGGGCAAATATATATAAATAATTTAAGAAATTAGAAATTGGGGAAAATAAATGATTCCTCTTTTCCTTATATTACCTAACCCTCACTTTTGTTCTTCTCAACAATACACAGCTCTGCACCCTAGCACCTGTGACACTGTATTGACTGAACACACTTGCCGAAACATTAGTCTCCCTACTGACTATAAACCTCTGCTCTTATTCTTCTCTATCACCCATGGTCACTGCATGCCAAAGCCAACTGCAGGCATTAACAGGATCAATGAGTGTGCTATTTCTTCAATAAGGAAATGGGCTGGATGAGAAAATAACCTATTTCTCCAGTGAATGCAGAGCCTTAAATGGAATCTGGAAAACATCTGTATAATGTTGGTAAGGAGATTACTTACTGATGAACCCCTAACCTACCACTGCCTTCCCAGAAGACTGGATAAACTTAACTGGAGCTCAGATCCTTGAATATCTCCTAAATGAGCTTACAATATCCATGCCCATCTGCTGCCAACACAGGTATCATTTCAGTAGAAAGAATAATTCTCTACTCACCAGTGGTTGCATTGTCAATATCTCAGCTGCCAACTGTCTTCCTCTAGACATTTTCACTCAACCAGATAAGCACTAGGTGAACAAAGCTGAGAAAAGAGAGAGAAGCTATGAGACTGGTCTTTTCCCAATTTCCAGACCCATGTGTCAAGAATCCAAACCCTTTACCTGGAAGTAACCCTGGCCCAATCAACAGGAACAGTAAGTGTGCAAAAAGAGAAATAGGTGGAGAATCCTTCTATTCCAAGGTCAAGAGTAAGCAGATTTTGGCTACTCTGGATAATAAAGAAGATATGAATAATTGCATTGTATAGATAAAGAACATGAAAATCATTGAGTTTTGTATATTCATTAGTACATGGTATTCAGATCTTCAGTTTCCTCCCTGATTCAAATCACTGAGCCATTACCTCTAGATAAACCACTCTGGAATTTCCCAGATAAGAATATATCTGGCTTATCACAATCCATCCCAACCTCCCATACTCCCTTCCTGCCATACCTTGTACCTGCATTTATGAGTACACTTGCCCTAAATCACCTT
The DNA here is from genome assembly GCF_015220235.1 of Choloepus didactylus. NCBI lineage: Eukaryota > Metazoa > Chordata > Mammalia > Pilosa > Megalonychidae > Choloepus > Choloepus didactylus. The sequence goes on from NW_023637579.1 coordinate 995,807, forward strand.
GGTTCTTCTACACAGGATTTCTAAAAATATAAATCTTTCAACAACTTCTAGATCTTGTCCCACTGGACTGATATAACACCCAAGATACTGAAGAATGTATTTCATTACAGGGTTGGTCAATTCAAGGACTTGTTCCATTTGGAGGGATCAGTGGCTCCCATCATACAAATCTAATCCTGAAAATGCACTACACATCAGAAAATACTAGAAGAACATGGGTCACAATGTCTCAAAATCCCCATAAGATTAGGAGACTTAGATAATGTAGAATGAAGAATTTGGGAGAAAATCTTTTTCCTCAATCTTATATTTTGTAAAGTAGCTGCTGAAATCTTATCCTATATAATCATCCTCAGTTGTAACACCCTGCATTTCATAATCTATAGACATGAAGTCTTCTGTACTCTAAATTCTCCCCTAAAACTCTGTTAATAAGTACACGCTTTTCATGGACAAATGATGATACTGTCAGAAACTGAAGTTAGATTAACTTGCCCATTTCTACCTGAGTCCAGAACAGCAATACATATATTAAATTTGCTTGGAGACTTACATATTTGGTTATTTAATCCTCAAAGAAAACCTGCTGATTAAGGCTAATTTACCTATCTGACAAATTAAATGAGCAGAGGTTCACAAATTTTTAGTAATGCTAAAAATTGCATGGCTAGAAAAAGACAGCCAGAGTTTGAATTTTTTCTGCTGTCTTCCAGTTCAAATTCCTTAAGGTTTAACCTGGAATGACACCTCTCATTTTGATAATCAGGGTCCCCCAATTGTGAAAATCCCCTCTTCATATGGTTTGTTCACAGAATTACACCCCCCTGCTCAGCTTCTCCTACTACTTAGGAAGCTTTATAGAATTGAATCCACTATCCAAACATCAACCTCCAACTCACCTGATGTATACTGTCCAGTATTATACACATTTACTCATTTCAACAGACACTTAGTGAAAACATTTCTCATGTCCTTCTGAGTATTTACCATGCCTGTATCCAACAGCAGTGACTTCAATTACCTGCCTTGTCCATGACTGCATGGATACAGAACATGACTAAGATGTTGATCAGGTCTCAACATAATGTTCCTATCCTTCAGATCACTCATATAATTTGTCATTACACATTTATTTGTCTTTGTGTCCCTCTTACAGGTCTAATCGCAGAAAACTATTCCCTGAATGATTTTAGGCAAGTTTCACTTTGAAATTACTGCTGTACTATGAAACCAGAGAAACTGAATGTCCACAGGAACCTAACCTGACCTCGGTTGGCCTGGGCCCAAATCCCTCAGTCAAATCCAACAATTATATTCTGATTAACAAAATCACTTACAAAATAAATAAGGACTGCCCCTTGTGTTTAACATTCTCTTCCTTGCTCAACAAACCCAAGCAGACCAAAAATGCAAGGAAAGTAAGACTTATTGATGATGTTATTACCACATTCCAATGCTCAGAGCTTCTCTCTTGCTCTGGGAAAAGGAGCATTTTCATAGAGGATTCTCTGTTGATGCAGTTGATAGTGTCACCAGTACTGTAATCTAATAGACATGGCCTAATTAATTCAAATGTCAGTGAAGATACATCTAACCAAGGCATACCTTCTTTAACACATTCTTTGCACTCATATTAGATAAATCATGTAGCTACAATTAAGGAACAGATTGTGCTCTTTAACTACTTCTAAAATCTCAATATTAACCTTCATATCTTTTCCCAGAGGTCTCAGTCTTTTGTGGATTTTGTGCTCTGCAAGTATTCTAGAGTATTTACAAGAAGAACTCCTTGCTGCTCTTCATTTCTAATCTAACAGCATTCTCTGAGAATGTGTGCATCAGTACAGTCTATATAAGCAGAAATATTTGTGCTGAATATATATTCAAAGAAAAACATTCACTGTTTTGAAGTATGCATGTTTTACAACTGAACACTGGAAACACAGTCCCATGTATATTCATGTCAGATTTTGCTGCTATTCTAAAAATTGTAAAATCCTATAAGCTTAAAAATATTGGGGATTCCCAGAATAAATAATCTAGTTTCATTATTGATTTTCCTATAATTAGGATGTACACTAATATTTTTATTAGATCCAGTCAAGCATCATGTATTGCATTTAATTGTCACTGTCTTTTTGGTTTCTCTCCCTTTCTTTAATTGTGGAATCATATATACAACATAAATTTTCCTGTTTCAACCACCCCACTGCAAATGATTCAATGGGATTAATCACATGCAAAATGTAGTGAACTTTTCACTTTATTAGAAATTTCCAATCACCCCAAACAGGAATTCTACAACCAGTATTGACTATATTTTAAAATTTGTTTGTCAAAAAATTAAAAACAAACAAAAAAACACATTTCAAAGTAACAAAGCAAAGGATCAAGAAAAACAAAAAACCTAAAATAACTACTTTCCTTCCAACACGTTCCTAACATACCCCAAGAAAATTACCAAACCATAATCAGAGAAATAAGAAAAACCAAATAACTTAAAATAACTACACTGAAGCTAACTTTTGTTAATTCAATAGCTTTTTTTTTTACTTCTTCAAGAGAATTTAAAAAAACAATTCAAAATAAACAAAGGAATAAAAAAACACAAATAGCCTAAATAACTCTATTGCTTCCAACATGTTTCTACCATACCCCAAGAAAATTAAACCCTAACAAAACAAAGGAATAAGAAAAAAATAACCTAAAACAATTAAATTGCTTCCAACATGTTCCTACCATACCCAAGAAAGACTGCAAACCATAATCATTCCTGAGGATTCCCGTAACATTGAGATTACCCTCAATAGCTTATCTGTTCTTATTAGATTATGGGTTCCCCCGTCACTAGTTGCTGTCTATCTCTAGGACCCCTATATTATACAATATAAGCCATTTATTTCACATTTTTCAGAGTTCATATTCATGGTAACACACAATATTTCACTTTTTGTGTCTAGCTTATTTCACTCAGCATTACGTCTTCAAGGTACATCCACCTTGTCACATGTTTCAGGACCTCTGTCCTTCTTACTGCCATGTAGTATTCCATTGTGTGTGTATATATATATATATATGACTTTTTATCCAATCATCTGTTGAAGGACATTTGGATTGTTTCCATTTCTTGGCAATGTGAATAATGCCACTATGAACATTGGTGTGCAAATATTTGTTCATGTCACTGCTTTCAGGCCTTCTGGGTATATACTGCAAAGTGAAATTGCTGGATTGAAGGGTAACTCGATATCTAGTTTTCTAAGGAACAACCCAACTGTCTTCCAGAGTGACTGTACCATTATACAGTTCTACCAACAATGAATAAAAGTTCCAATTTCTCCACATCCTCACCAGCATTTGTAGTTTCCTGTCTGTTTAATGGCAGCTATTCTAATTGATGTGAGATATCTCACTGTGGTCTTAATTTCCATCTCCCTAATAGCTAGTGAAGATGAATTTTTCCATGTGTTTTTTAGCCATTTGTATTTTATCTTCAGAGAAATGTCTTTTCATATCTTTTGCCCATTTTATAATTGGGCTGTCTGTACTATAGTTGAGTTGTAGGATTTCTTTATATATGCAAGATGTCAGTCTTTTGTCAGATAAATGGTTTCCAAATATTTTTTCCCATTGAATTGGCTGCCTCTTCACTTTTTTGACAAATTCCTTTGAGGTACAGAAGCTTTTAATTTTGAGGACTTCCCATATATCTAATTCTCTTTCACTGCTTGTGCTTTGGGTGTAAGGTCTAAGAAGTGACCTCCTAATACAAGGTCTTGAGGTTTCTCTACATTATCTTCCAGCTTTATGGTAGTGTCTCTTCTATTGAGGTCTGTAACACAGTCTGAGTTAATTTTTGTGTAGGGTACAAGGTAGGGGTCCTCTTTCATTCTTTTGGAAATGGATATCCAGCTCTCCCAGCCCCATTTGTTAAACAGATTGTTATGTACCAGTTCAGTGGTTTTGGGGGCCTTATCAAAGATCAGTTGACTGTAGACCTGGGGGTCCAACTCTGAATTCTCAGTTAATTCCATTGATCAATATGTCAGTCTTTGTGCCAGTACCATGCTGTTTTGACTACTGTGGCTATATAATAAGCTTCAAAGTCAGGGATTGTAAGTCCTCCTGCTTTGTTTTTCTTTTTTAGAATTTTTTAGCAATTCAAGGCATCCTTCTCTTCCAAATAAATTTGATACCTAGCTTTTCCAATTCTGCAAAGTAGGTTGTTGAAATTTTTATTGGAATTGCATTGAATCTGTAGATGAGTTTGGGTAGAATTGACATCTTAATGACATTTATCCTTCCTATCCATGAACATGTAATATTTTTCCATCTGTTTAGGTCCCCTTCTATTTCTTTTACTAAAGTTATGTAATTTTCTATGTCTTTTACAGCCTTGTTTAAGTTTATTCCTAGGTACTTGATTTTTTTAGTTGCTATTGAGAATGGATCTTCTCCTTGAGTGTTTCTTCAATTAGGTCATTTCTAGTGTATAGGAACATTACTGAATTATGTGCATTAATCTTGTATCCTGCTACTTTGCTAAACTTGTTTGTTAGCTCAAGTAGCGGTGTCATTGACTTCTCAGGGTTTTCCAAATATATAATCATATCATCTGCAGTTTTATTTCTTCTCTTCCAATTTGGATGCCTTTTATTTCTTTGTTTTGCCAGATTGTTCTGGCTAGCAGTTCTAGCACAATGTTGAATAACAGTAGTGAGTGAAAGTGGGCATCCTTGTCTTATTCCTGATCTTAGAGGGAAGGCTTTCAGTTTCTCACCATTGAGTACTATGCTGGCTGTGGGTTTTTCATATATTCTGTTAATCATATTGAGGAAGTTACCATTAATTCCTACCTTTTGAAGTGTTTTTATCAAGAAAGGGTGCTAGATTTTGTCAAATACCTTTTCAGCAATCTATTGAAATGATCGTTTGATTTTTCCCTTTTGATTTGTTAATGTGCTGTATTACATTATTTTTCTTATGTTGATCCATTTAATATTAAAAGTGTGAAAGTGTTCAAGCATATCTTGAGATATAGAACAAAAATTCTTTTAGAAGCAAAATCAAGCCATGTATTTTCACTTTAGGTACAGGCATTTGATTATGAAGTAACATTTTCTCTTTTCATTTGCTGTTTTGAAAGTTAAAAAAGTTGTATTCTGTATTATTTTATTAGAATTTATTTTAGGTAATGAATTACTCCATTTTCATTGTTTTCTTATATAGTCTTATGAGTTTTGAGCCTAGTTACACAACATTCTTGAGGCAAGTGATGATATCTTTTTGTCTTTAGGTCGACTTAAGTTATGCCAGTTAATGGGTGCAAAGTTATACTAGCAAATAAAACCATCTGGAACTGTGGAATTTCAGAGCTACAATATGAGAGATCATTTAAAAGAAAAAAATGCAAGGATGTTTTGAACACATAATCCAGAACTATTTCATATTTGGAGATGGAAAACTCAATTAGAAATTCAGATATTTTCTACCAAAAATTGCTCTGAAGTTTTTTCTAACTGATGGCATTGGGTCACAGGTAAGGTCACTTAGTAAGTTTGAATTATCTGAGATGAGCAAGCTTTCAAAAGGTGATGAGTCCATCTATGGTCTGATGAGGAAACTGAAATATCCCATTGGTGAATTTCATGTTCAGGTCTACGTATCAGATATGAGATTTGGTCTGGAAAATTTAAGTGTTATAAACATAAAGAAAATAAGGTAAAGAATGGAAGATACTGCCTAGATAGAGAGGGAGAAAAAAAGGAAGGGCTGAGACTAAGTCTTGTAGAGCTTCAATAATTAATGTTTCAGAAAGAGCTTGCAAATACCTAGAAAGTGGATCTAGAGAAATACAGGTGAATATTGTAAGCTAAGAGACCAGCACAGAGATAGATTCTAGAAACAAGCAATCAGTGAGCTTGTTGAGGAATCTTGTAGGATAACAAGGCATTCAGTGGATTCACTGAAGTGGAGATAACCAGACTCTTAAGGGAATGGATTTATGTTTAAAACATACCAGAGTGTGTTCCAGTTTGCTAATGTTGCTGTTTTGCAAAATTCCAGAAATGGATAGGCTTTTATAAAGAGGGTTTATTTGATTAAAAAGTTATAGTCCTGAGGCGGGGCAAGATGGCAGACTGGTGAGCTGTAAGTTTTAGCTACTCCTCCAGGAAAGTAGGTAAAAAGCCAGGAACTGCGTGGACTGGACACCACAGAGCAATCTGTCTTTGGGCATACTTCATACAACACTCATGAAAACGTGGAACTGCTGAGATCAGCGAAATCTGTAAGTTTTTGCGGCCAGGGGACCCGCGCCCCTCCCTGCCAGGCTCAGTCCCGGGGGAGGAGGGGCTGTCAGCTCCGGGAAGGAGAAGGGAGAATTGCAGTGGCTGCTCTTATCGGAAACTCATTCTACTGATTCAAACTCCAACTATAGATAGACTGAGACCAGACACCAGAGACTCTGAGAGCAGCCAGCCCAGCAGAGAGGAGACAGGCATAGAAAAAAAACAACACGAAAAACTCCAAAATAAGAGCGGAGGATTTTTGGAGTTCTGGTGAACGCAGAGGGGGGAAGGGCGGAGCTCAGGCCTTCAGGCGCATATGCAAATCCCGAAGCAAAGCTGATCTCTCTGCCCTGTGCACCTTTCCTTAATGGCCCTGGTTGCTTTGTCTATTAGCATTTCAATAACCCATTAGATCTCTGAGGAGGGCCGTTTTTTTTTGTTTTTTTGTTTTGTTTTTTTTTTTTAAATCCTTTTTGCTTTTTCTAAAACAATTACTCTAAGAAGCTCAATACAGAAAGCTTCAAAGAATTGCAATTTGGGCACGTCAAGTCAAGAGCAGAACTAAGAGAGCTCTGAGACAAAAGGCAATAATCCAGTGGCTGAGAAAATTCACTAAACAACACAACTTCCCAAGAAAAGGGGGGTGTCCGCTCACAGCCACCATCCTGGTGGACAGGAAACACTCCTGCCCATCGCCAGCCCCATAGCCCAGAGCTGCCCCAGACAACCCAGTGTGACGGAAGTGCTTCAAATAACAGGCACACACCACAAAACTGGGCGTGGACATTAGCCTTCCCTGCAACCTCAGCTGAATGTCCCAGAGCTGGGAAGGGGGAGCGGTGTGAATTAACAAAGCCCCATTCAGGCATCATTTGAGCAGACTGGGAGCCTCCCTACACAGCCCAGCAGCCCAGAACTGCCCTGGGGGGACGGCACTCACCTGTGACATAGCACAGTCATCCCTCAACAGAGGACCCAGGGTGCACAGCCTGGAAGAGGGGCCCACTTGCAAGTCTCAGGAGCCATACGCCAATACCAAAGACTTGTGGGTCAGTGGCAGAGACAAACTGTGGCAGGACTGAACTGAAGGATTAGACTATTGCAGCAGCTTTAAAACTCTAGGATCATCAGGGAGATTTGATATTTAGGGCCACCCCCCCTCCCCGACTGCCCAGAAACACGCCCCACATACAGGGCAAGCAACACCAACTACACACGCAAGCTTGGTACACCAATTGGGCCCCACAAGACTCACTCCCCCACTCACCAAAAAGGCTAAGCAGGGGAGATCTGGCTTGTGGAGAACAGGTGGCTCATGGACGCCACCTGCTGGTTAGTTAGAGAAAGTGTACTCCACGAAGCTGTAGATCTGATAAATTAGAGATAAGGACTTCAACTGGTCTACAAACCCTAAAAGAACCCTATCAAGTTCAGCAAATGCCATGAGGCCAAAAACAACAGAAAATTATAAAGCATATGAAAAAACCAGACGATATGGATAACCCAAGCCCAAGCACCCAAATCAAAAGACCAGAAGAGACACAGCACCTAGAGCAGCTACTCAAAGAACTAAAGATGAACAATGAGACCATAGTACGGGATATGAAGGAAATCAAGAAGACCCTAGAAGAACATAAAGAAGACATTGCAAGACTAAATAAAAAAATGGATGATCTTATGGAAATTAAAGAAACTGTTGACCAAATTAAAAAGATTCTGGACACTCATAGTACAAGACTAGAGGAAGTTGAACAACGAATCAGTGACCTCGAAGATGACAGAATGGAAAATGAAAGCATAAAAGAAAGAATGGGGAAAAAAATTGAAAAACTCGAAATGGACCTCAGGGATATGATAGATAATATGAAACGTCCGAATATAAGACTCATTGGTGTCCCAGAAGGGGAAGAAAAGGGTAAAGGTCTAGGAAGAGTATTCAAAGAAATTGTTGGGGAAAACTTCCCAAATCTTCTAAACAACATAAATACACAAATCATAAATGCTCAGCGAACTCCAAATAGAATAAATCCAAAAAAACCCACTCCGAGACATATACTGATCACACTGTCAAACATAGAAGAGAAGGAGCAAGTTCTGAAAGCAGCAAGAGAAAAGCAATTCACCACATACAAAGGAAACAGCATAAGACTAAGTAGTGATACTCAGCAGCCACCATGGAGGTGAGAAGGCAGTGGCACGATATATTTAAAATTCTGAGTGAGAGGAATTTCCAGCCAAGAATACTTTATCCAGCAAAGCTCTCCTTCAAATTTGAGGGAGAGCTTAAATTTTTCACAGACAAAGAAATGCTGAGAGAATTTGCTAACAAGAGACCTGCCCTACTGGAGATACTAAAGGGAGCCCTACAGACAGAAAAACAAAGACAGGACAGAGAGACTTGGAGAAAGGTTCAGTACTAAAGAGATTCGGTATGGGTACAATAAAGGATATTAATAGAGAGAGGGAAAAATATGGCAAACATAATCCAAAGGATAAGATGGCCGATTCAAGAAATGCCTTCACGGTTTTAACGTTGAATGTAAATGGATTAAACTCCCCAATTAAAAGATATAGATTCGCAGAATGGATCAAAAAAAATGAACCATCAATATGTTACATACAAGAGACTCATCTTAGACACAGGGACACAAAGAAACTGAAAGTGAAAGGATGGAAAAAAATATTTCATGCAAGCTACAGCCAAAAGAAAGCAGGTGTAGCAATATTAATCTCAGATAAAATAGACTTCAAATGCAGGGATGTTTTGAGAGACAAAGAAGGCCACTACATACTAATAAAAGGGGCAATTCAGCAAGAAGAAATAACAATCGTAAATGTCTATGCACCCAATCAAGGTGCCACAAAATACATGAAAGAAACACTGGCAAAACTAAAGGAAGCAATTGATGTTTCCACAATAATTGTGGGAGACTTCAACACATCACTCTCTCCTATAGATAGATCAACCAGACAGAAGACCAATAAGGAAACTGAAAACCTAAACAATCTGATAAATGAATTAGATTTAACAGACATCTACAGGACATTACATCCCAAATCACCAGGATACACATACTTTTCTAGTGCTCACGGAACTTTCTCCAGAATAGATCATATGCTGGGACATAAAACAAGCCTCAATAAATTTAAAAAGACTGAAATTATTCAAAGCACATTCTCTGACCACAATGGAATACAATTAGAAGTCAATAACCATCAGAGACTTAGAAAATTCACAAATACCTGGAGGTTAAACAACACACTCCTAAACAATCAGTGGGTTAAAGAAGAAATAGCAAGAGAAATTGCTAAATATATAGAGACGAATGAAAATGAGAACACAACATACCAAAACCTATGGGATGCAGCAAAAGCAGTGCTAAGGGGGAAATTTATAGCACTAAACGCATATATTAAAAAGGAAGAAAGAGCCAAAATCAAAGAACTAATGGATCAACTGAAGAAGCTAGAAAATGAACAGCAAACCAATCCTAAACCAAGTACAAGAAAAGAAATAACAAGGATTAAAGCAGAAATAAATGACATAGAGAAAAAAACAATAGAAAGGATAAATATCACCAAAAGTTGGTTCTTTGAGAAGATCAACAAGATTGACAAGCCCCTAGCTAGACTGACAAAATCAAAAAGAGAGAAGACCCATATAAACAAAATAATGAATGAAAAAGGTGACATAACTGCAGATCCTGAAGAAATTAAAAAAATTATAAGAGGATATTATGAACAACTGTATGGCAACAAACTGGATAATGTAGAAGAAATGGACAATTTCCTGGAAACATATGAACAACCTAGACTGACCAGAGAAGAAATAGAAGACCTCAACCAACCCATCACAAGCAAAGAGATCCAATCAGTCATCAAAAATCTTCCCACAAATAAATGCCCAGGGCCAGATGGCTTCACAGGGGAATTCTACCAAACTTTCCAGAAAGAACTGACACCAATCTTACTCAAACTCTTTCAAAACATTGAAAAAAATGGAACACTACCTAACTCATTTTATGAAGCTAACATCAATCTAATACCAAAACCAGGCAAAGATGCTACAAAAAAGGAAAACTACCGGCCAATCTCCCTAATGAATATAGATGCAAAAATCCTCAACAAAATACTTGCAAATCGAATCCAAAGACACATTAAAAAAATCATACACCATGACCAAGTGGGGTTCATTCCAGGCATGCAAGGATGGTTCAACATAAGAAAAACAATCAATGTATTACAACACATTAAAAACTCGAAAGGGAAAAATCAATTGATCATCTCAATAGATGCCGAAAAAGCATTTGACAAAATCCAACATCCCTTTTTGATAAAAACACTTCAAAAGGTAGGAATTGAAGGAAACTTCCTCAACATGATAAAGAGCATATATGAAAAACCCACAGCCAGCATAGTACTCAATGGTGAGAGACTGAAAGCCTTCCCTCTAAGATCAGGAACAAGACAAGGATGCCCGCTGTCACCACTGTTATTCAACATTGTGCTGGAAGTGCTAGCCAGGGCAATCCGGCAAGACAAAGAAATAAAAGGCATCCAAATTGGAAAAGAAGAAGTAAAACTGTCATTGTTTGCAGATGATATGATCTTATATCTAGAAAACCCTGAGAAATCAACGATACACCTACTAGAGCTAATAAACAAATTTAGCAAAGTAGCGGGATACAAGATTAATGCACATAAGTCAGTAATGTTTCTATATGCTAGAAATGAACAAACTGAAGAGACACTCAAGAAAAAGATACCATTTTCAATAGCAACTAAAAAAATCAAGTACCTAGGAATAAACTTAACCAAAGATGTAAAAGACCTATACAAAGAAAACTACATAACTCTACTAAAAGAAATAGAAGGGGACCTTAAAAGATGGAAAAATATTCCATGTTCATGGATAGGAAGGCTAAATGTCATTAAGATGTCAATTCTACCCAAACTCATCTACAGATTCAATGCAATCCCAATCAAAATTCCAACAACCTACTTTGCAGACTTGGAAAAGCTAGTGATCAAATTTATTTGGAAAGGGAAGATGCCTCGAATTGCTAAAGACACTCTAAAAAAGAAAAACGAAGTGGGAGGACTTACACTCCCTGACTTTGAAGCTTATTATAAAGCCACAGTTGCCAAAACAGCATGGTACTGGCACAAAGATAGACATATAGATCAATGGAATCGAATTGAGAATTCAGAGATAGACCCTCAGATCTATGGCCGACTGATCTTTGATAAGGCCCCCAAAGTCACCGAACTGAGTCATAATGGTCTTTTCAACAAATGGGGCTGGGAGAGTTGGATATCCATATCCAAAAGAATGAAAGAGGACCCCTACCTCACCCCCTACACAAAAATTAACTCAAAATGGACCAAAGATCTCAATATAAAAGAAAGTACCATAAAACTCCTAGAAGATAATGTAGGAAAACATCTTCAAGTCCTTGTATTAGGAGGCCACTTCCTAGACTTTACACCCAAAGCACAAGCAACAAAAGAGAAAATAGATAAATGGGAACTCCTCAAGCTTAGAAGTTTCTGCACCTCAAAGGAATTTCTCAAAAAGGTAAAGAGGCAGCCAACTCAATGAGAAAAAATTTTTGGAAACCATGTATCTGACAAAAGACTGATATCTTGCATATACAAAGAAATCCTACAACTCAATGACAATAGTACAGACAGCCCAATTATAAAATGGGCAAAAGATATGAAAAGACAGTTCTCTGAAGAGGAAATACAAATGGCCAAGAAACACATGAAAAAATGTTCAGCTTCACTAGCTATTAGAGAGATGCAAATTAAGACCACAATGAGATACCATCTAACACCGATTAGAATGGCTGCCATTAAACAAACAGGAAACTACAAATGCTGGAGGGGATGTGGAGAAATTGGAACTCTTATTCATTGTTGGTGGGACTGTATAATGGTTCAGCCACTCTGGAAGTCAGTCTGGCAGTTCCTTAGAAAACTAGATATAGAGCTACCATTCGATCCAGCGATTGCACTTCTCGGTATATACCCGGAAGATCGGAAAGCAGTGACACGAACAGATATCTGCACACCAGTGTTCATAGCAGCATTATTCACAATTGCCAAGAGATGGAAACAACCCAAATGTCCTTCAACAGATGAGTGGATAAATAAAATGTGGTATATACACACGATGGAATACTACGCGGCAGTAAGAAGGAACGATCTGGTGAAACATATGACAACATGGATGAACCTTGAAGACATAATGCTGAGCGAAATAAGCCAAGCACAAAAAGAGAAATATTATATGCTACCACTAATGTGAACTTTGAAAAATGTAAAACAAATGGTTTATAATGTAGAATGTAGGGGAACTAGCAGTGGAGAGCAATTAAGGAAGGGGGAACAATAATCCAAGAAGAACAGATAAGCTATTTAACGTTCTGGGGATGCCCAGAAATGACTATGGTCTGTTAATTTCTGATGGATGTAGTAGGAACAAGTTCACTGAAATGTTGCTATATTATGTAACTTTCTTGGGGTAAAGTAGGAACATGTTGGAAGTTAAGCAGTTATCTTAGGTTAGTTGTCTTTTTCTTACTCCCTTGTTATGGTCTCTTTGAAATGTTCTTTTATTGTATGTTTGTTTTCTTTTTAACTTTTTTTTTCATACAGTTGATTTAAAAAAGAAGGGAAAGTTAAATAAAAAAAAAAGAAAAGAAAAAAGACAAACAAGGAAAAAAAAAAAAAAGATGTAGTGCCCCATTGAGGAGCCTGTGGAGAATGCAGGGGTATTCGCCTACCCCACCTCCATGGTTGCTAACATGACCACAGACATAGGGGACTGGAGGTTTGATGGGTTGAGCCCTCTACCATAAGTTTTACCCTTGGGAAGACGGTTGCTGCAAAGGAGAGGCTAGGCCTCCCTGTATTTGTGCCTAAGAATCTCCTCCCGAATGCCTCTTTGTTGCTCAGATGTGGCCCTCTCTCTCTGGCTAAGCCAACTTGAAAGGTGAAATCACTGCCCTCCCCCCTACGTGGGATCAGACACCCAGGGGAGTGAATCTCCCTGGCAACGTGGAATATGACTCCCGGGGAGGAATGTAGACCCGGCATCGTGGGATGGAGAACATCTTCTTGACCAAAAGGGGGATGTGAAAGGAAATGAAATAAGCTTCAGTGGCAGAGAGATTCCAAAACGAGCCGAGAGATCACTCTGGTGGGCACTCTTACGCACACTTTAGACAACCTTTTTTAGGTTCTAAAGAATTGGGGTAGCTGGTGGTGGATGCCTGAAACTATTAAACTACAACCCAGAACCCATGAATCTCGAAGACAGTTGTATAAAAATGTAGCTTATGAGGGGTGACAGTGGGATTGGGAATGCCATAAGGACCAAACTCCACTTTGTCTAGTTTATGGATGGATGTGTAGAAAAGTAGGGGAAGCAAACAAACAGATAAAGGTACCCAGTGTTCTTTTTTACTTCAATTGCTCTTTTTCACTCTAATTATTATTCTTGTTATTTTTGTGTGTGTGCTAATGAAGGTGTCAGGGATTGATTTAGGTGATGAATGTACAACTATGTAATGGTACTGTAAACAATCGAAAGTACAATTTGTTTTCTATGACTGCGTGGTATGTGAATATATCTCAATAAAATGATGATTAAAAAAAATAATAAAAAAAAAAAAAGTTATAGTCCTAAGGCTGCAAAAGTGTTCAAACAAGGCATAAAATTGAATATACCTTCACTGAAGAAAGGCCACTGGTGTCCAGAAAACCTCTGTTAGCTGGGAAGGCACATGGCTGGCATCTGCTTGCTCCAGGTTGCATTTCAAAATGGCATTCTCCAAAGTGTTAGCTTCAGCCAGCTAGCTCCTTCTGTCCAAACTCTTATATGGGGCTTCAATGATTAAATCAAGACCCAAGCTGAAGGGGTGGGGCGACACCTCCATGGAAATAATCTAATCAAAGTTATTACCCATGGTTAGGTGGGTCACATCTCCATGGAAACAACCTAATCCAATGATCCCAACCTAATCAACACTAATACATAGGTCCCCACAAGATTGCATCAAGAAAGATGGCATTTGGGGAGACATAATACATCCAATCCAGTACAGAGTGCATTGAGAAAAAATGGGGAAAAGTTAAAATTGAAGTACTGAACATAAAGACTATATGAGTTTACTGCCTACTCTGTAAGAATTGAAATTTATATTTGAGTGGAACTCAAGGGTTTCACTTTTATTTATTCCCTATTAGTGGATTTTTTTTGTCTGAATATGGTTGTAAATATCACTAGAAAAACACTGAGAGAAATGTGACTAGGCTAATACATATGAAAATCATCCTTTTTATTAAACATACACGAAATTTTTGTGCTGATGACTACCTGCCTATATTAATTTAGAAGTTTTCCCTATTGTGTCACATAATCTTTGGGAGTGGATCTCAAATGTCTCTGTATAATGAATTCACCTAGGACCTTTAAAAAATTTGAATGCTTGCATCCCAGAGATATGAATTTAATTGTTCCATTGGTATGGCATGGGTATTTAGAATTTGAAAAGCCACTGGATGATTTCAGTAGGCATCAACATTGTGAGAACCACTTCTCTAAGGAGCTGAGACCCCAAAGAGGGCCTGAGGACTCATAGTGTGTGGTAAGTGGTTCTGCAGCATAAGCATGTCAGAGAGGTTGATAGAAAAACAGAATGGAAACCCCATGACAGACCTACTGAATCAGGATGTGTAGTTTAACAAAATTCCAGGGGATTCATAAGTACATTGAAGAATGAGCAGCACTGGTTCAGAATTCATTCTAATGTACTATTTCACCATGTTTAAACCCTGTGCTTCACAATGAAGATTCTGCCACTACCTCCTTCAGTTCATACCCAAAGATACTGTCAAGAAAAGTTATCTTAGGGATTTTGCCTACAATGTAATAATTCAGGTAGCCTGATCTTGGTGCCAAGTACCCCAGTTTCCCAAAGTTTTTTGATGCTTTGGTATAGGCTCAAAATAAGTATTCTTCAATTAAAATACTGAATACAAAAAAGCTTAGGATGGGAAACAGGAGTCAGTCCTGTTTCTCTACATTTCCACCTACGATTCCCAAACTGTTTTGAAATATTTTAACTCTTCTTGTATAAATCCAAAAATTTACACTATATGCATTCATTTTAAATTTTAACCTTTCCCAATTAATACTCAATACACATCTACAGTGTCTTTGCCAACACCAATACTTCCAAAAAATTATACCATTTTCGTTAATTCCATTTTGCCTCACTCAAATACTATTTATTGCTATGTTTGGCTAAATTTTGGTAAAAATGTCTTGCTTATGTAATTTCCTTTCTTGCATTATTTTGTCATTAGCTTCATTTTCTTTGTATCATTTACTATCAAAATTTTCCAAAATAATCATAAAGCTACTCCTGTGTTCTATTACAAATAGTCAGACTCATCTCATAATCTACTTTGTCCAAATATTTCTCCTTGAGTTATGTCTGTGAAATGAGGTGCCCCCAAACCTTGTCCTCCAAATGTCCTGTAGCAGCGAGGAAGAGACAATTCAACTTTCATCTAATTTTTGCCCTTTACACCTTTCCCAGTTTCTACCAGCCTACAGAAGGGGGTATAGAGCTGTCATTTACTATCTTGCTCAAACCCAAAAAGGAGCAATAAATTTAGTAATTTATATAGTCCTACAACCATGAATAATATGACTCAATATATTGTTAATGTCACTTATCAAATTAATATGCAATGCCACTAAAAATTCACACAAAATTTCCTGACAAAGTTGACAAACTGATTTTAATATGTATTTAAAAGACAAAGGCCTGAGAATAGTGCTATTGAACTCTTTGATCTGGTCACCACTTGGGCAATTTTTGTTCTCTATGCTCAGGGCCTCACAAGCAAGAATGGGGGGCACTGTCTCGGCAGGAGTCATTTATCTGGGTCATTAGGAGAAAGTAGACATGTTGTTATATACAGCAGCAAGGAAGAATATTTGGCACCCACATGATTTACTTGGGCTCCTCGCAATATTCCCCTATGTTAAATGGGCAAAAGCAACAAGCCCTGCCTGAGGAAGGCCATTGTGACCAGGAGATCACACCCATCAGAGCTGATTAGCTGGAACCTGTAAGCTCCTGTGGCTAGCAGTGGGGCAAGGTGGGGTTGAAGGAGATCTAGAATCAACAAGGTTGGAGATAATGAGTATCGGTTGTGGCCCCAAAAACACCTGCAGTGGTGGTGCCTTCAAGGTGTCAATAAGCTTTCTCTTGTAAGATTCCTGTAGGAAGAGTCCAACTGGATTCCTGGGGAGCTGCTCTTTAATATTTAAAGAGACATACAACTGGAAGAAGCAATGGATTGGATGGACATGGAGATGCTTTACCAGCCACCCCCCCACCTTAGGAGAACTTCTTGCCCCAATTCTGAATGTTGTCAACACTCTGATAATGTCCTTTGACTGTCAGGACATTTGGGGATCACCTCACCTGCAGAGATCCACATGCCACAAGGTCACATCCTCCTCAGAGTGATTAGTGGAGGCTGGGATATAGTCCTGGCCACTGAGGTTCAGTGTACTATGGATCTAATGGCCTGTGTTAGTTTCAGGGTTCCCTGTGGCTAGAAGGCGGCACTGCAGCTTCACTTTTCCCTCTGTCCAGGATAGCTTTCTTTCTTCTCATTTACACTATGCTGATCAAGGGCACTTCCAAATAAATATCCTACACATTAGGTTCTGGGAACCTAATCTATGACAGCAGTCAAAACTGGGAAAAAGAGGGCTTCATAAGCAGGAATTAATCAAATCTACTGAGGATGAAACAAGATGGAGGCTGACAAAATTTCATGAGATTTTTATATTTATGAAAATATGGTCACCAAGACTGATGTCCGTAATTAATGGCAATAAAACCCAGGCTGGAGAGGGTGAGAATGGGGTGGGATGAAGAGAAATGTTGATGAATGTCCTCTGCTCTCAATTTGTATTGAAAAGGATATGAGAGGTAATGAGCTGGAAATAAAAGTTCAAAAGTATTTATTTTTTTTTCCAAATTTCAGAATGGCAGATATTAGAATATGTTTAAATTCTAAAAGGATAGATCAGATTGAGAGGGAGTAGTTTAAGATATTTAATTTATAAATAATGATCTAATATTAAAGATACTGCAGGAAGGAATGGGACTTAATCACAAAGTTAGAGATGGAGAAGACGGCTGGGGTAAAAGATAATCCCTACCCTGCTATGGGACAAATGCAAGTGGAGGACTGTTTTCAAATTTAATTGTCCAAAATACCTACCTCCAAAAGTACTTATTTTATTTCTGAAATAGATTTCAAATGTGCTGCTGAATGTGAGAGGAAAGGCAAGACAAGGAGATTCAAAGGTCATGGCAAATGTTTAAAATAACATTAAGAAATGTTAGGAAAGACCTAATAGGATTGCCTGGGATTTTTGAGAAATGTCCCAAATAGCCTGGTGTCACAGCCAACCAGGAATTTTAATCTGGAATGGCCTATCTCTGCACTCAAAATTGTCTCTGTAGGGCCATAACATACTTACAGTTTGCAAACCTTCAACAAGCCACTTAGGAAGCGTCAACAATAGGTAGCTATTGCAGGGAGTGGCAGACCCCTAACTCTTAGATGTTCCAGAAGTAGTCATGTTTCTAGACACCAAAGGGATTTTAAGATTGAGAGTGTCTGGAGGCCAGGATTAAATATAATGACCCCCATGTTCAAATGTGCCTGATGTTTGTAGAACCCAAGGATAAATTCAAGCACCATTAAATATGATCTGTTTGTCTCAGGAAAGGCTACCTGTCTTCTCTTAATTTCTTCCTCTGTACAATGTGGGTGGCATTTTAAGCAACTCTTTATTCTGAATAAAGTGTTACATGTAAAGTGCATTGAAAGTGTTCAATTAATATGTTTATAATGGTAATAATATATCAGTATTTACTTCACAGGTCCAGAAGCTGTTTTTGAGTACAGAGCATGACCATTCATAGGAGAAGCATGAAGTTTGAGTCTAAGACATTATATCAAATTAGAAGAAACTGTATTCAGGTTGAACAAAATTATGTGGAAGTGTGCAATTCCTAATTAAAATATACCATAGACAATAAACCAATCCTTAAAGGAGGAGGGGGAAATTATTCACAATTTTTCAAATTTTCTAAATAGAGTCAAATGTCTCCAAAACAATGACTTCTTCAAAGGAATAATTACAACATGGTCATAACCTCAAAGGAGGAAATGAGAAAATGTCAATATTACATTGATAAATTTCCATCTACAATATTGGAAAATCATAATTGGTTATTAAAATACCTAAAAGGGATACTGACAATAATAGATGCTATAATTTAAGCTAAGTAGTCCAAAAAAGCATTCTTAATTAAGTTAGATATGAAGTTTGGCAATACTTTTAATAAAATGGAAAAGGGAAATTTTTGAAATCATGTAATGGGCCCCAAAGAGCATGTGACAAAAAAAAAAAAAAAATTCTTTGCTTATTTGTCTCCTTATGAAAATTCACTATCATGATCATGTGTTAATTGTTTTAAATGCTTTTTAGCCAGAAAACAGGAAGTCTAACTCATCACAAATTTAAGCAGTTGGGATCAAATGCTTCTGTCTTTTTTGTCCTATCCTCAGCCATCTCAGTACACTGAAAGTTTGAGTCAGTGAACATTGATAGCTTTTATTTAACCAACCTTGAAGCTGTCTCAGGAAGCTCACATACACTGTCCAACTAATCCCCATCATTTCTCAACTGGGCACTGACTTCTTAAGAGTTCCCCAAATACTTCCCTCATGGGTGATCTCCTTCAACATTAATCCCAAAATAAGGGCTTTAATAAAAACAAATGCCCAAATCAGAGTGCCTATCATTCTGTCAATACAGTTTCTAAACCTTTTTGTATGTCACACTATCATGTACAAAGTGGACACACAGAGCTGATAACCTTCCAGAGTTCACTGTCTGGGAAGGAAAGAGTCAAGAAAAATGTATTGTTAGTAGTACATACTTTAGTAAAAGCACACAGGTTTTGGTGAACCCTAGATAGGTACTAATGTAGGACTTGAGTATTCAAACTGATACCTAGGCCAGTATCTAAAAGAAGGCCATGCTAGATATTATTGTAAGACACTCCAGGAATAGGTGGCAGCATCAGCAAGTTACTGGCCTCCCAAAGAAGTGATGGCTTTATGCCTCAGATCCTGCTAAAAGCAGATACACAAAAATTACTTGGGAATAAACATGGCCCCAATGTCACCACTGCTGAGGCCTGCCCCTACAGGCCACCATCCAATGTAAAGCAAGAATCAAGGTCTCCCAAGGTGTAAACTGACATAGGAGAAAAGCACTCATGGCCCAGACTCAGCAACTGTGTGAGCTCATGTGCAGGTTGGAGATGGAAAGTGCTCCAGGACAATTCCAATTTTCCTGCCAGCTTCCTGTCCATCACTATTCATCTGCCTCCCTGTTAAGTAGTCTCTGTGCTGTGGATCCCTGCAAGGGTGAGGATATACAAGACATAGGAAAAATGAGAGGTCCATTCATTCATTCAATCATTTATTTTTGCTGGCTTTCTTAACCAAACTATAAGCATGAGTGTGGATAGAATAAGAACAGTTAGGCACCTATGCTCATAACCAATTCTCCACCTACTCACAAGTTATAAGAAAGTTACTGCACAATAGTTCAGTATCTTAACCTAAGAATATTTCATATTGATTCAACTCCCAAAGCAAGGGAATCATTTGGGACAGCCAAAGTTCACTACCAAGGTCAAAGAAATTGAGTTTTTACAGTGTAGGTGAAATACCTGGGATAACCTTTCTTAGCAACCATATGCATTTTCATTTTAAAAGCAGAGATAGTTTTGGATATGAAAGAGTGAGGCAGTATCAGTATCCTCATTTTTTTGCATAGCTTTTTAGCATAGTGGTGTGAGAAGTTGAAGACAGTTGAGAACCAATGCTGCTCATACTTTAACATCTGTGTGAATCTCTGTGATCTTGTAAAAATTCAGTTCCTGATACATTACGTCTGCTGTGGGCCCTTTGATTCTGCTTTTCTACCAAACTCCATACTCTGAGTAGCAAGGCCCTGTTTTAGGTCTCAGCTTTCCTTACAGAAGTGGTTTTTCAAACTTTAATGCCTATTCAATTCATCTCGGGATCTTTTAAACTGTGAATGTGCAGATCAGAACCAGTAACAATTAAATCAGAGTCTCTTTTGATGGGTAGCAGATACAATTTTTTTAAGAAAACTGATAGCTAATTTCAAGATGCAGAGGCTTAAAGGGTGTGATGCAATATGGGAGATTCTTACCTTTAAAAATGGGCAGATTATGGTACCAGCAAAAAATACTGGAGAAGGAAACTCCTATCGCTCACCCCTCACCAGAAACAATGCATTAAAGAGCAAAAACTGTCAAAACCATAGTTGTCAACCCTCAAAAACAGTCATGGTTCATGTACTTGCACCACAGACAATTTCAAGTGACCAAGGGTTTAACAACTGTCTCACAAACCTCTGAATATTTACCACCTTTTACCAGCCAGTACATGCCAGCTCAAGCTCACCTCTAGGTGAGGAGTTAAGGGACTATTCTGAAAAAACCAGTGACTCTCCTGTGCTGCCCCAGGGCAGGAATTTACCAGCAGTTTGGACAGAAACCAGTCTCATCAGTGCCACCAGGCTCTCTTTTAAGGAAGCCAGTTAGGGTAGCTCCTCCCACATTTGATTCAGTGACTCCCTGATTGAACCTAACTTTTAATGGTCAGAAGGAGCAGAGAAAACCAATATGATTCTTCTTGTGAACGCTCCTTGACCAAAATGTTTTCCTCTGCCTGAGGAGGGAGGGATCACAAGGTCTTCACTGCTGCCCAAGATGGCTATGAGATGGTGAATGAACCTCAGTGACAGTGAACATTCAGGATCCAAGAGAAGCTCTTGGTCACGAAGGGGCTTCTTGCTGCATCATGCCTCTTAACGGTTAAGTGGGATCCAGCACTGATTCATGTATTCAAATGTTTTCTGGAAACCTGTCAAGGACTGAAGCCACAGAGTTATCTATCCAGGTATATTGGAAAGAGCACTGTATCTAAAAGAGAATAAAGCACACATGATTGTGGAGAAAAGAATTTATTCACAATGTTGCAAGAATGGGCGTGAAACCAAAAACATGGCAAGCATGCTGAACAATAGAACACAACAATATTTATACTCTAAGCCTAACACGCAAGTCCCTCCCCTGTTTCTCCATTGGCTGGATAATCCAGAATGTACAGCCTATCTGAGAAAGCTAACTAGCCCACCTTTGGGATTTTAAATTATACAGCCTATCTGAGAGAGCTCATCCAGTTTAAATTTCCCACCAAAAGTTCCCAACTTTGATTATACCAAACACTTTTTTATATTCCAGTGACTCTGGTTATTGCTCATTTTTACCCATATAAGGAGCTAGCACCAACTCTGGGCTTACATCAGGGGCCCTCTCCTCTCTCCCTCCTAACTGCAGAGCCAGTTCAGCTAGTTTTGCAGCCCTTTGTTCAGTAAGTTTTATTCCTTCCATTCTGCGCCATTTTTTTTTTGTGAAAGCTAAACTTTATTCTTACAGGGATAAGGTGGTGTAGCCTCATCAGCTGTAATCAGTTTCTGAGAAGATATATGGGTAAATAAGACAGTGGATCTTCTTTCTATGGTTTCTAAGACAGACTGTAATGGATAACTCAGTCACAAGACCTAGAAGGTCAAGACATCTTTCACCTATCTTAGGGACCCCAGCTTGAATACTGGAAACTGTCCTGACTGATACCAATATGCTGAGGATGGAGCAAATGGTAATGTAAATCAGATTTTCATTTTAAGTATGAGTGAAACCTAGGTCAATACACATTAGAAAAGGTTACCAGATGACCACATGTGTAGAAAAATTGGGACAAAACTAAATGAAAATTAGGGTGTGATGTGGGGAATGGAATGTTTCAGGTGTTCTTTTTTTACTTTTATTTTTATTCCTTTGGGAATAAGGAAAATGTTCAAAAATTGATTCTGGTGCCAGAGAGAAGCTTTTTCCCAGCAAGCGAATATAGCTCAGCTGAGCTCCAACTGGGGTTTTACTCAGCGAGTGTGAACTGCTCACTATGAGATACAAATCCCCAACAAGTAGACAGAGGTTTTGGGTGATGACTGACCTTGGAGAGCCAGAGGGTCGCCTCGGACTAGCCCTGTTCCTTTTTCGTCTCAGTGGAGAAAGCCTCAGCCATTTTCAGTTCCCAGTTCTGTGACCCAGACAAGGGTGTAGCACAGGCAGAGAGAGACCACTGAAATGCTAATGACCTCCCCCTAGGGCGTCTATCTTCTCTAAGAGGAAAGGGGTGGGGCCCAGCTCTACTAACTGCCTTTCATTCAGAACTTACACCAGGCAAGAATTATAGGCTAACAGGCACTGTGACCAGAGGCATCAGAGGGTGTACCAATTTTCTAAGATACACCCTCAGGGAAACCAGATACTGAATATTTCTTCCTTCTGGGACCTTAGCCCATTCTGGTCTGGGAAGGCCTGATTGGGGTAACCAAGGAAACCATGCCTAGACAACAGAAAACTATAACCTACACCAAGAAAAATGAGGTTATGGCCCAGTCAGAGGAACAAACTTGCACTTCAACTGTGATGCAGGAATTAAAACAACTAATAATAACTGAATTCAAAAAGTTTAGGGAAGATATGGCAAAAGAGATGAACCATATAATGAAAACACAGGACATACATAAGGTATAAGTTCAAAGTTCAAAAAACCAACTGGCAGAATCTATGGAAATGAAAGGCACAACACAAGAGATGAAAGACACACTGGAAACATACAACAGCAGATCTCAAGAGGCAGAAGAAAACACTCAGGAACTGGAGAACAAGGCACCTGAAAGCCTACACACAAAAGAACAGATAGAGAAAAGAATGGAAAAATATGAGCATTGTCTCCAGGAACTTAAAGACAAAACAAAAAGCAAGAATTTACGTGTCATTGGTGTTCCAGAAGGAGAAGAGAAGGGAAAAGGGGCAGAAGCAATAATAGAGGAAATAATCAATGAAAATTTCCCATCTCTTATAAAAAGACATAAAATTATGGATCCAAGAAGTGCAGCGTACCCCAAACAGAATAGATCTGAATAGGCCTACGCCAAGACACTTAATAATCAGATTATCAAACATCAAAGATAAAGAGAGAATCCTGAAAGCAGCAAGAGAGAAATGATCTATCACATACAAAGGAAGCTTGATAAGACTATATGCGGATGTCTCAACAGAAACCACGGAGGCAAGAAAGAAGTGGGGTGATATATTTAAGATACTGAAAGAGAAAAACCACCAAGAATCCTATATCTGGCAAAACTATCCTTCAGATAAGAGGGAAAGCTTAAAATATTCTCTGACAGACAATGACCAAGTTTGTGAACAAGAAACCTATTCTACAGGAAACACTAAAGGAAGCACTGCAGACAGAAAGGAAAAGACAGGAGTGAGAGGTCTGGAAAACAATTTTGGGAGATAGTAGCACAGCAATGTAAGTACACTGAACAAAGATGACTGTGAATATGGTTGAAAGAGGAAGGCTGGGATCATGTGGGACACCAGAACAAAAGAAGAATGATAAAGACTGGAACCGTGTAACTCAGGGAAACCTAGGATGCAAAGTGATTGTAATAAAAGGTACAAATATGTTTTTACATGAGGTATAACAAATGAATGTCGACATTGCAAGGTGTTAAAAATAGGATGGGATTGGGGGAAAATACAATCAATGCAAACTAGAGGCTAACAGAAACATTGTATTATGCTTCCTTTAATGTAACAAAAGCAATATACCAAAGCTAAATGCATATGGGGGGGGGGTGGGCAATAGGGGAAGGGTATGGGACTCCAGGCATTGGTGATATTTTCTGGCTCCTTATTCTACTTTAGTTTAATGCTATCTTTCCTTTTGTCACCTTCTAGCTATGAAGTTTGTTTGTTTGTTTGTTTTTCTCTCTTTCTCTTGCCTTTTTCTTTTGCCTCTCTGCCTTCTCTGACTATTCTTTGTGGAAGAAATGTCCTTATATATAGAGTGGTGATGGTGCTCAATACATAAATATGTGACTATATGGGGAACCAACGATTGTTTACTTAGGATGGAATGTATAGTGTTTGAACAAAACCATCTTAAAAGAAATGGGTTGATGAAGAAACCTTGAGGGCACTATATTGAGTGAAATAAGACACATAAAAGCAAATATTGCAGGGTCTCACTGATATGAGCTAATTATAATATGTAAACTCATAGACATGAAATATAAGTTACCAGGATATAGAATGAGGCTAAAGAATGGGGAGTGGTTGCTTATTATGAGAATGTTCAACTAGGGTGAACTTAAATATTTGGAAATGGACAGGGGTGATGATAGCATGTAATGAGAATAACTAACAGTGCTAAAAGGTCCATGATTAACTATAGAAATATTGGAAATCTCTCTCACAAATGAGAACAAATGTTTGTCACTATAACTAGAGGATAATAATAGGCATATAGGGAAAAAATATATACCTATTGCAAACTATATACTACAGTTAGTAATATTTTAGCATTCTTTCATCAACAGTAACAAATGTACTAAACCAAACTATGAATCAACAATGGAGGGGGGGCATGGTTAGGGGTATGGGAGGATGTGAGTTTCCTTTTTTTTGTCTTTGTTTCTTTTTTGGAGTAGTGAAAATGTTTTAAAAATTGAAAAAAAAATTATGTTGATGGATGCACAGCTGTATGGTGGTGCCATGGGCAACTGATTGTACATTTTGGATCTTTGGATAGTTGTATGGTATCTGAACAATATCAATTAAAAAAAAAAACACAAACACACAACATAATTACCCCATTATTTAGCACTTCCACTACCAGGTATCAACCCAAAAGAAATTAAAACAAATGTCCACAAAACAATGTGCACCTCTGTTTCCATAGCAGCATGAGATTAATAAAAGCTAAAAAGCAGAAGCAAAACAAATGTCCATAAGCTGAATGGATAAAGAAACATGGTACATTGATGCAGTGAACTATTTCTCGGCCATGAAAAGGAACAACATTCTGACACATCCTATATCATGGATGAACCTTGAACACATTATGTTTCATGAAAGAAGTCAGGCACACAAGACCACAAATTTTATGATTCTATTTATAAGAAATGTCCAGAATATACAGATCTATACAGACAGAAAGCAGATTAATGGATGCTAGGAGCTAGGGGAAGGGGAGTGAGAAGTTACTACTAATGGATACAGGGTTTCTTTCTGGGGTAATGAAAATATTATAAAATTGATTATAATGATGAACACTACCCTAAGAATATGTGAAAAAACATTAGATTGTACACTCTAAATGGGTGAATTCTACAGTGTATGAATTATTTCTCAATAAACCTGTTATGAAAAACTAAGAAAAATGATGGAGAGCTTAAAATATTCTCAGACAGACACAGAGAGAGTTTGTGAACAAGATACCTGCTCTACAAGAAATAGTAAAGATAGGAGAGAGAGGTTTAGAGAAGACTGTAGAAAGGAAGACTATCAGTAAGAGTAAAAAGAGAGAGAAAAAATTAAAATGAGATATAACATAAAATCCAAAAGACAAAATGATACACAGTAGACATCACATTGAGAGAAATTAGTCATAAACAAAAGGATAAATACTGTATGGTCTCACTAATATGAACTAACATTAATGAACAAACTTTGAGAGTTAAAGTTGAGAACACAAGTTATCAGGAGATAGAAAGAGGATATAGATCAGGCATCTGATACAGAAGGAGTACAGAAGGTTCAACAGAATTGACTGTATAGATCCAGAAAAAGCACAATACTGTGTGATGGTAGTACAATATTGTAAGTACTCTGAACAAAGATGAGTGTAACTACAGTTGAAAGAGGAAGGCTAGGGGCATGTATGACACCGGAAGGAAAGATAGGAGATAAAGACTGTGATTGTATAGCTTAGCAAAACCTAGAGTGGTCAATGATGGTGAGTAAATGAGTAAATATAAGAATGCTTTTCAATGATGGAGAATAAATGAATATCAACATTGCAAGATGCAGAAAATTGGATGGTATAGGGGAAAATTACAATCAATGTAAATGAGTCTACAGTTAAAAGTAACAATGTAAAATGCTTCCATTAATTGAACCAAAGGCAATATATCATAGCTAAATATCTGTAAGAGGGGGATATAAGGGAGTGATAAGGGATTCTTGGTGGTGGTGGTGTCTGACTTTTTCATTGTATTTTATTTTTATTTCTCTTCTATTATATTTTTATTCTTCATTTTGTTTTCTCCATTTATCCTTTCTTTGTGGAAGAAATGGAAATGTCCTCATATAGATTGTGATTATACCAGGAATCACTGATTGTTTAATTACAATGGATTATATAGTGTGTGAATAAAACTGTTTAAAAAACAGAGGGATACAAGTGCTGGAGAAAATGTGGAGAGATGTATGTACCTATTCCCAGTTGGTATGGAAGTAGAATGGCACAGGCCAACTGGAGGGCAGTGTGGTGGTTCCACAGGAATCTAACTATACGGTTGACATATGGTCCTGCAGCCCCCTTATTGGGTATACACTTGGAAGAACTGAGAGCAGGGACATGAACAGACATTGCATACTGGTGTCTATGCTGGCTATATTTCACAAATCACAATGGATGGAGGTAGCCCAAAGGACACACAAACTGATAACTGGAATGGTGAATTGTGGCATATACATACAATGGAATACTGAGCAACAGCAAGAGGACATAAAGCTGTGAGGTGTGCACATAGGTGAATGGACCTTGAGGATACTATGCTGGGTGAAATAATTCAGAGTCAAAAAGACAAACATTATAATGCCTCATGCATTTGTTAGGGGTCTCTAGGGAAACAGATCAACAAGAGATATCTAAATAAAGATTTTATAAGGATATCTCATGCAACTGTGAGGATACACCAGTCCAAATTCCAAAGGGTAGGCAGCAAACTGGCCACTCCAATGAAGGTGTTAAATTAACTCCTCAGGAAATGCTTTGCTGGCTAGCCAAAGAAATGAAGGTCCTCTATCTGTCTCACTTAAAAGTCTTCAACTGATTGGATTAAAGCCAGCTGACTGAATTATCTCATTGTGGAAGACACAACCTTTCTTGATGTACTCAGCCACAGCTGCAGCCAATTGACTGATAATTTAATAAACCAGCCTTCTGGCTTATTAACTAGCCACAACTGTCCTTGCAGTAATGGTTAGGCCTGTGCTTGCTTGACCAGATACATGGACACCATCACCTGGCCAAACTGACACATGAACCTAACCATCACACTCCACCCCTTGTCAACTTGGCAATTAAACACATCACCTTAAACCATACTTTATCTCTAAGTAGAGAACAATAACAGACATATATTTCACCTAACAATACTCTGCTCTCCTGTATACAACCAGAAATGCACTAAATCTCTCCAGAATAGGGTACAGGTCCTTGGATGACATTAACTCTTAAAATTCATTTCCTTTAACTTAAAAACCTCAAAATGGACAATACAACTTATGTCACATGATAAGGGGATAAGAAAGAGAAGAAAACAAGTATTTTGCTTCACAGAAAAATACAAACATATTCTACAAAACAAGGAGGAAATATTCATGCCATCATAGTCCTAGTTTCTGTAACTGGTCACATGGTCATAGTTCATATTTATCACTACCTTTAACTACCCATTCCATGTTCCCTTTACACTCAGCAAGCACTTCAGCTGGCCATGGTTCTTTGCCTGGTGTGGTGACCCAAACCTTCATTCCTGAAGTTTCTTGGCCAATGATATCCTGCCTGGATTGGGTTGTTGCAGTTTTCCATTGACTTGAATCACAGGGCATGGCAGTACTAAGAGATGCCCAGGGGATCTCCTATATTCCAGGAAAACTCTTTACCTCCATTGTGTAGGTGCAGTGCTATTTCCCCTGGATAGTCAGGATCAATCACTCCAGTTAATACAGTAATCCCCTTCCTTGGCCTGTTGATTCAGAGGCATAAGAAGCCCAAAGTGGCCAGGTGGCAGTCTTAACTTCCAGCTCAATGGAATTATTGTTGTGTTTCCTGGTGGAAGCACTCCTCCTTTTGCAATGCAACTAAGAATTGTGGACCAGCAGCGCTTAAGCTTGCAGGAACAGGAAGCAAAAATTTTCCCAGTGGATCACTAGGAGTGACAGTGAGTGGTGCCACTCCTGTTTCCACCCCTTGATTCCTGGACCCGTGAATCCTGGCTATGGGAGAAACCACACCATAGAGTGGACGCTGATTCAGGGCATACACAGCCTCCTGGAGAACACTGCCCCAGCCCTGCAAGGTACTGCCACCTAGCTGGCACCATAACTGAGCCCATTGGGCAATGACAGCAGTGGCTAGGGAAAGAGGCTGATTGGTGTCCACCAAACAGGTCATCTTATCCACTTGATTATTAAGATCTTGCTCTGCTGAAGTCAACCTCTGGTGAGCATTCACATGGGACACAAATATCTTCATGTTTTCTGCCCATTCAAGAAGGTCTATTCACATACCTCTTCCCCATAGTTCCTTGTCACCAATTTTCCAATCATGTTCCTTCCAAGTCCCTGACCATCCAGCCAAACCATTAGCAACAGCCCATGTATCAGTATACAGATGCACCTCTGGCCAGTTCTCCTTCCAAGCAAAAAACAACCAGGCACCCTGCTCAAAGTTCTGCCCATTGGGAGGACTTCCCCTCACCACTGTCCTTCATGGACATCCCAGAAAGGGTTTGCAGTGCTGCAACTCTCCACTTTTGGATGGTGCCTTCATATCATGCAGAACCATCACTAAACAAGGCCAAAGTTTTCTCTTCCTCAGTCAACTGATTGTAAGGAACTTCCCCAAGACACCATAGCTGTGGGCATTGGCATTTGGGCCGCCTCTTCATATTACTTGTGCCTTCAGGACATGCTCAAGCCCTATCTCGTATATGCCATTTCCATTTTATGATGGAGTGCTGCTGTTGCACACCTAACTTTATGGCTTGGTGGGTCAGACAACACCCAGCTCATGATTGGTAATTCAGATCTCATGTTAACTTGGTGGCCCATGGTTGAGCATTCTCTCTCTACTAGGGCCAAATAGCAGTCCAAAAGCCATTTCTCAAATGGAGAGTAGTTATTTCCAGAGGATGGTAAGGCTTTACTCCAAAATCCTAAGGGCCTGCATTTTGATTCTCCTACAGGAGCCTGCCAAAGGCTCCAAACAGCATCTCTATTTGCCACTGAAACTTCCAGCACCATTGGATCAGTGGATCATATGGTCCAAGTGGCAGAGTAGCCTGCACAATAGCCTGGACCTGTCAGAAAGCCTCATCTTTTTCCAGTTCCCACTCAAAACTAGAAGCTTTTCTGGTCACTTGGTAAATGGGCAGGAGTAGCACACCCAAATTAGGAATATGTTGTCTCCAAAATCCAAAGAGGCCAATTAAGCATTGCGCCTTTTTGGTCATAGGAGGGGCCAGATGCAACAGCTTATCCTTCACCTTACAAGGTATATTTCGACATGCCCCACACCACTGGACACCTAGAAATTTTACTGAGGTGGCAGGTCCCTGTATATTTGCTGGATTTATCTCCCATCCTCTGACATGCAAACACCTTACCAACAAATCTAGAGTACTTGCTATTTCTTGCACACTAGATCCAATCAACACAATATCAATACAATGGACCAATGTGATTGATGTCTTGTGGGAGGGAGAAATGATCAAGATCCCTACAGACAATATTATGACATAGAACTGGAGAGTTGATATACCCATTAGGTAGCACAGGGAATGTATACTGCTGGCCTTGCCAGCTGAATGCAATCTGTTTCTGGTGGTCCTTAATAAGAGCTATTGAGAAAAAAGCATTTGCCAGATCAATAGCCGCATACCAGGTACCAGAGGATGTGTAGATTTCCTCAAGCAATGAGAGCACATCTGGAATAGCAGCTGCAATTGGAGTCACCATCTGGTTAAGCTTACCATAATCCACTGTCATCCACCAAGACCCATCTGTTTTCTGCACAGTGCAAATAGAAGAGTTGAATGGGGATGTGGTGGGAATCACCAACCCTGCATCCTTCAAGCCCTTAAGAGTGGGATTAAACTCCGCATTCCTTCCAGGAATCCAATATTGCTTCTGGTTTACTATTTTGCTAGGCAGGGGCAGTTCTAGTGGTTTCCACTTGGCCTTTCCTACCATAATAGCCCTCACTCCATGAGTCAAGGAACCAATGTGAGGATTCTGCCAGTTGCTGAGACTGTCTATTCCAATTATGCATTCCAGAACTGGGGAAGTAATCACAGAATGGGTCTTGGTACCCACTGGACCCACTGTGAGACAGACCTGGGCTAAAAGTCCATCAGTCACCTGACCTCCATAAGCCCCAACTCTGACTCATGGACCAGAGACACACTGGGTCTCCTGGGAATTAATGTCCCTTCTGAACCAGTGTCTAATATTCCCCAAAATATGTTTCCTTTTCCCTAATGCACACTCACACTGGTAAATGGCTGTAGGTCCTCCTGGGGAAGGCTGGAAGATTCACAACAAAAATTATTGGCAGTGTAACAGGGTCCTTCCCCAAGATTCCCAGCCTTCCCCTCATTCAAGGGGCTCTGGGTCTTTAAACTGTCTCAAGTCTGGGTATTGATTAAGGGGTCATGACTCTCTGTTTCTGTAATTCAAAGCAGACTTTTGTTCACTTGACCTAGAATTCTTCTGCTTATACAGATCAAACAAGAATTTAATAGACTGCCCATCTATTTTACTAATAGGTACTCTCTGATCTACCAGCCAATGTCGTAAGTCTCTGCATGTCAGATTATTTTGACTGCTGCCTTGAGCATGTTTTCCATTATGGTAGCCACATCCACCTTTTCTTTGGTGATTAATTGCTACCACATGGCTTCTGCCAACTCAGGATCTGATTATCCCGATTGTGCTTAAGGATTCCAGGTCAGTGACAGCAGTTCCCACAGTAATATCTGACCCACAGAGAAGGGTGACTACAGAGCTCTTCAGGGATGACAGACCTAGTCTCACAAATTTATTCCTCACCATCCTGGTAAAAGGTGTGTCCTCTGGACATTCCTGGGGTGTGTGAACAGGTCTTCCATGATAAATCCACTCTAACATTCCAATCTCTCTAAGCTTTTGAATCCCCTCCTCTACATTATACCAGGGCAGTTCTGGCGTTTCAACCTCAGGTAATGTTGGCCACCTTTTGATCCACATTTCAGCCAATCACCCAAACAGTTAATACCCTTTCTAACCCCTTGAGCTACAGCACTGAATGCAGAATCTCTGCTTAGTGGGCCCATACCAATAAATTCAGCCTGATCCAACTTCTTATTTCTTCCACCATTATCTTACACCTTTAATATCCATTCCCATGCATATTCCCAATTTCTTTCTGTATAAATTGGAAAACTCATACACTTCTTTTGGACTATAGTGTACTTCCTCATGGGTCACAGTTTTTACCTCACCGTTTGGGGCCTGTTGGGACTTTAGTTATAGGTCTTGAAACAAAGACTGGTGTTGGGGGTGGGTCATGAAAAGAATTAGAAGTATCCCTTAAGTCATTTACCTCAGGATAGTCCATGGCTGTTTCACCTTGTTAAACAGGATTAATCTCTCCAGACAGAGGAATGAGGGCTCCTTCTTCAGGGGAGGAGATCACAGGTTTAGCAGGCACTGAAGGGTTAATCTCTTTAGGTGAAGGTTGGATGGCAGACTCCTCAGGGCAGACCAGAGGTTGGGAAGCTGTTTCGTCAAAGGCTGGAGGTTGGGTAGCTGTCTTTTCAGGAAAGACTTGAGATGGGGGTGCTGTTTCCTCAGGACAGACGACTGCAGGTATATCTAACAAAGACAGCAGAATCCAGGTTTCCAATGTCCTCACTGCCATTATTATCAATCCATATGTTCCCATCCCAAGTTTCAGGATCCCAGTCTTTTCCAATCAATGCCTTTACTTTAACAGCAGACACCTTGTGAGTTTGAGATTTCAGTCTATGTTGTAAATCTGCTACCTGCACAATGAGACTCTGGGTCTGATTTTCAGAAATCTCAAATGTTTAGTCATGGAATAAGATTTTCTTTCAGGGCACACATAGAAACCTTTACATCTGTCATACAGTGCTTAAGTTTCAAATTTGAAGCCTTTAGCTCATTTCTTTCTCTTATAACTTTATCCAGCATATCTAAGAGCAACCAGCCAATATCATCAAACCTCTTAACTCTACAAAACTCTTGTTTTTTGCAATGAAAGGGATTCATTTCATTTAGACAATTCTGAAAACATGCAGCACATGCTAAATGCATGCACACTGTAAGTATGCACAACAGCATTAATAATAAATATGACTATTACAAAGCTTTAAATGAAGGTTTTATTCTTTTAATAGGCTTCTCTTTTAAGTAGCATCTAAGCAGAAAAAAGAAGACAGTAATACCTTGTTCCAATCTTAAAACTTCCAAATAACTAGGATACCTATACTTTGTCCGTTTATCTTAAGCACCTGGACATTCTTTTACTCCCAGGATCTTGGCTCAGTGGTCTGATAAGTAGCTTCAATATTTTAAGGTTTTAGTGTTAAATATTTTAAACAAAACAAAACAAAACAAAACACCAAATTTTTAGTCAGTGAAACTCTTTAAAACTATGCAGAATCCCTGCATACAAGGGAAGAAGACGACTTCTGAGAGGTACAAAATGAAGAATGAGAAAACTATAGGAAATAATGCAGAGGCTCCAAAATTTGAAAATTATCTTAGGGAGTTAATGGATATACCAAGGGATTTTGACTAGATTTTGTAGAATTTTACTTTTACATGAAACTTAAATAAAATCATATTTAAAAGAATATTAGAGTACTGTTTTCATTATTTTCATATATGTACATTGTAATAGAATTAAGAATCTGTGTATTTTCATATAACTAATAAGCTCATTTAATCTTTGATTTGCTATTTTTTGCAATTACCTAAGGTATGTGTAGATCACACAATTTAAAATGATCATATGATAGCTTTCAATGGAGTACTATTTTTCTTTTTAGTTTCCTATTTTTAGAAGGACAAAATGTATTTGGTTCTCCCAACAAATGACACTCCTTCCTGTCTAATCAGTAATTTTTAAAGAAAACTGTAATAATTCTGGAATTTAAATGAGAGCCACCACATGCTTCTGTTTGCATAATGCCAAAATAAAACTTACAATTGAGTACCACAAGAGCAAAATAGAGCCCTTAAAGCACCTAAGAATCAATCAAATGTTGTTTTATACCAGTGAATAACAAATGCAATCAAATTCTGGTTTTGATTGGTTTCATTTTATATTTGGTATTATTTTATGTCACAGAACTGTAATTCAGGTGTCAGGTTATTACATACTTTAAGGGCACTCTGTCACTTTTCCTAGACCAAAATAGATGTTCCAATGATCATTCACTTGGTTAATCCACATTTTGTTAAAATGCTCACATAGACCTACAAAATTATGCAAACAAATCCTCCCAAATCTTACACAGCACAATCTCCCATTATTAAACAAATTAGACAATTTATCTGTGAGCCATTGCTTTGTGCTTTAACTCTCTATGTCCACTCTGGCACTTTGTCATTGCTTGAAAATGCTGATTAGTTTGAACCAGAAGTAACCAACACCATTCTTGCTTGAGGTGGGGGCAGTATCCTGCCAATGTTGCAAAAATATGCACCAAACCATTTAAAAAATGTAAAACTCTCTTGGTAATGGCTGGATTATAGATGAGGATGAGAAGAACCACAGTCTTATGGATGTCTTAATAATCTATTTTGAGACACTAAAAGACAGGTGCAGCACAACAATACATGAGTTAAGCCCCAGAAGATCTGTCCACACCATTAGTCCTGGACAAAATGAACACCAGCTTCAGAGACTGGAGTGCCACTTTTTTGTAAAGAAGGTGCTTGAGTAGTTTGAAGTTTCTGTTTATATTTCTGCATATGCTTTGACCGTGAATGCAGTTTGTTGAAAAGTTCACAGAATTTATACTCTGGAAATAAGGTTTCCAAAAAGCCTTCCAAGAAGATATAAAACATTCTCCTATTTAGCTGGTTGTGTTGAACCATTTCAAAAATACAAAGAATGCCTTTCCATGTTGTCTCAGCCCCAATAATGTGCTTCAGTTCATCTGGTATAATTGCAAGTAATTTAGTTTTCCCTGCAATTCTTGTTCTCAATGGAATAGCTTTATCTCTGATGGAACACCCTCTGCTAAAATGCCATTTGGACAAAATGCATTTCTGAAACATTTCTTGAATCTGCTACTTGCTCAGGTAAGGTCGTTCAATCTACATGGTCAACTATTTTTCTATTAATATGTGGCTCTAATAATCTGAAGCAGGTTTATGATATTCCTTTGCAACCACTGATTTCTCTCTTTTAAATCAAATACTTCATCCATGAGAACCAGCATTATGGATCCATATTATCATGATGATCCATATTATCATCAAATTGAGCTGAGAGCCAACAATGTTCAGGATCTGAATCAGCCTTCAGAATTAAAGGAGGCACCTTGAAAAATGATTGCTTTATATCTTGACCTAATCTTTCTGATATTTTGTCCATGTTGTCTGACATTTTAGTCATTCCTTCCGCCAAACTACCAGGAAGGGATTTAACTGCATTTGAAACATTCCTTATAGAATTGTGAAGCAGATTTACGAAAGTGTCCATCTTGTGGACAAAATCTCCTTTTCCTTTACTGTAGCTTTGTTCTCAAGGAAGTTACACACATAGTGAGCCAAAGCTGGTGATGCTTTCATCATTTCAGGAGTTAATAATCACTGCAAATATGCATTTAGATCCTTTTTTCTCTTTTCTAAAAAATCTTTTTATCTAAAAGTCTTTTTATCAAGAAGTTTCAATTGCTTGATAGATTTTCATACTGTTCATTGATTCTCGTGGAAGTCATGGAAGTCACTATAATGACAATAGGTTTTCCACATCTCTACACTGTTTAGATTGTGCTGGTGTACACTAGTGGCATATAATGCATATGGCTTTCCATGATAAATACAAATGCCACTGTCTGAAATATAAGCATGAAGTTTTACTGAGTCATCAGAAGACACATTTGAAAGGTCATCTAAAGACAAATTTATGCTTCCTGTAGGAGACCCATTAAAAGATTCTCCATCATCGTCATCCGATCCTCTGAAACAAGGATCTTTTAACATATCTAGCTCAGCTAGCATGTGCACATAAAGTGCATTCTGTTTAAAGGAAGGATAAAATCTTTCATCTCATAGCATCAATTCACACACCTTCCTTTGAATGTCATCAAAGATTTCAGGGGTTGGATCTTCATAATTCAAAGTATCTGCTAATTTTGCTACCAAAATAAACAATAACTATCATCAACTGTCATTATCAACAATAACTCTTGGAGATGCTTTTTCTGATGAATACTGTTCATAAATTCCAACAGCAGCTGCTCTTTTTTTTTTTAAGCCTTTATTTACTTTTGATCAGGGAAAGGACAATCTCAATGTCAGCTTGTCACCTAATCATAAACTTGAATTTACAGGATTTACTACCCTAAAGACACTGTACCTACTGACTTTGACAATAAAACTTAAAATGAAACAATCTCCCTTCAGTTCCCTAAGGTTGCCTGCCTAAAGAACAGAGAATCCCTTGTGATAGCCGACATTGGTAACTGGCCTAGGTGTAAGGTCAAACAGCAAAAAAGGAACAAACAACGCTAAGAGCATTGCACCTTAATAGCCTAGCAAATACAAACATCACAGAAATGTTGCAGGCACCAAACTTTTTTAACAGTAGGTTCAACCCAAAAAGTAGTTTGTGAAATCAACTGGTTTGCATGTGTGCATCTGAGTAAGCTAATTATTTTTCTTAATGATCCCAGCAGGCTAATGTGCAACCATGGAAACAAACTTCCTTAAACCCAATTAACTATACTGAACACAAAAATCAAAGTTTAGATCTATTTACCCAAAAGCTCCTCCAAGACCAGGGAGATCTGCTGTAATGATAAAAAACTGTCAACACTTAAAGGATTTGCATTAATATACAAAAGACTTAAAGTATTTCTTTTCCACTATTCCTTCCTATGTCTGAATATGGAAATGCTTAACTACTCAGACTCATGCAACTGCATTTAAAATAACAGGATTTACTACCATGAATTTTTTTCTAATAATTTACACCACAGGAGTAGTTAACTCCATTCCAACTCCCTAAGAATACCCAAACAGAAAAAACTTTGTTCAGTTCAGTGCTAGCTGTGGCCTAATACCATTTTACTATGCCACTACTTCAAATATCTTACAAAGATTAACCAATTTTTGATCCAATTTTAATGGGTAAATTTATTCCTATGCCAAAATCCTTTAAATTTGCTAACTACCTTTGACACTTAAATTCAGTTAGGTATAGTTCCTGCAAGTTTTACAGTGGTCTTTCCCTATGTATATATCTGGAGATACTGTAAAAAAAAAAAAAAAAAAAAAAAACTGTTAAAGTCATAATATTGTTATTACCTAAAGCTTTTTCTAGGAAACCACTGACTCTGAAGTCAAAAAATTAGTCATAATAAATGACTTTCCAAATAGGAACACAAAACCTTTTCTATTCATAAAAGGGGCCACTGCATGTTTTGTCTCATTAAAAAGCTATTTTTTCTTGAAAATGCAGTTCAGAAGACTCATGGTTTACCAGGAAGTTTCGGTTAATCACAATACCATGACAATGTCTCCAGATTCGGAGGGAAAAGGATATTTATTCAACAATGTGGTGGAAGCCTAGAGCAAAGAACACATCTACAAAGATGGAACAGGATCATACGGACTGGCTATTCATAAAGGACCATTGTTCCTCCCTATAACCAACATTCTCTACAAAATAAACCATGCCTTCATTATTACTTATTTAAAAGTACATTTTTACAGAGCTATTTAGTACCTGCACAGAAAAACAATCACATAAGGAAGCATTTATTTGAGGTTTAATATGAAATCATACAAATAAAATTTGTGTAAACACAAATCCACACCGAGGTATAACACAGATAGCAAAAGACAAAGTGAAAACAAAGAAAACTAACTGGCAGCTATATATAGTTGGACAGTTGTGTCTTGTACACTAGAAAGTATTTTTCAAAATAATCACCTTAGATCAACAGAAGACCAATCTTCAACATCGTCCTGCAAGATGGGTTACTTTAGCATTTCCTCCTGTTCTCTCCAAGGTCCTCTTTTAGTATGGCTGGTAATTGTTTTGGTGATTGCCACCCCCTCGAGACGCCTTGCCATATGTGCTCTGTTGGCCACTGTAGTCTGTATATCCCTGTCCATATCCATAGTTCCCATAGTTATACCCAGGATAATCATATTCACCACAGCCACTATAGTTCTGATCACCACCATAGGCACTATTGCAATTTCCATATCCTGGATCATAATAGTTATTAAATCCTTGGTTCCAATTTTGGCCCTGACCTCCTCCTCGATCCCTTGTACCACCTCCTCCAGCAGCTGCAGCTCCTCTTCCTCCTTTCTGTTGTTGCTGTTGCTGCCTATATACCCCTTTGGGTTGTGCAACTTTGATTTCACACTTCCCAGAACCAATTTGATGGTATCTGCTTTCTAATAATTTATTTACTGGCTCTTCATCTGTATATGTGATAAAACAAAACCCTCTTCTTTCATTTGTTTTTGTATCCATGGGAAGTTCAATATTTTCTATTTCTCCAAATGCTCCAAAATATTCTTTTATTTGCTCTTCAGAAGTACCTGGGCTCAAGCCTCCAATGAACACTTTACCGTCATCCTGACTCTTGCTGGTGTTAATCTTGGTTCCCTTTGCGAATTCCTCTATGTTGCTCTACTTGTTCATGTCCTCCATGGTGGCGGAACTGTCGGCAGGAGGGTGCTGGCGTGCAGACTGAGTCCCGGTAGCAGCGGCAGCAAAGCGTTGTATGGAGCTAGATTTAAAAGTCGTGGCTGCTCTTAAAAGATCTTTGGTTTGGTTGATTTGATGTTTTCTATCTTTCTGATGACTTAATAAAACCTCTAGCTGCTGTTAGGCTATAACCTGGTATCCTTACACTGTCATCCAGAAGAAGAGATGTGCTTGACCTCCAGTTTGCTGCATGTAATCCATAAAAAATTGTAGCACAACATTGTCTACAAGAATGCTGTCCAGGGGGCTGTGTAAATTTTCCCAAAATTCGCTGCTAGTTTCACAGTATTTATCTCTTTGCCTGACTGCAACCTCTGTATTCGAGTCACATACTTTCTTTACAAATAATCAACTATTTATTTGATTTTTAATAGTGTTGATATCAACAGCTGTATCTAGAGATCTAAGATACTGTAATTCTTCTGCTGCCTTACCGCTGACTGCTTCTACCTCTCCAATTTTTCAACTTAATAATGTTCATAAAGGCCTCATAGTTGCAATTAGAATCACAGATCTTCCATATGAAATACTGATTAACATAATCAGGATCACTGAGTTGATTTATTAATGGAAGAAGAATTCTTCTTACAAGGATTTCCCTGACAAAATATCACATGATCTTGTTCTGGAAATCTCCAAGAGGTAGCAATAAATATAATAAGACCTCACACAAATCCCTTAGGAATCCTTCATCTTTGGGAGATGTGCAGACTAGATCGTGGCAAACTTCCTTCTCCATTTCAACTTCAACTTCAAAGAAGGTATGTACAAGATCTTCTGCTGTGCCTTTAACTTGATCATCTTTCTGTTACTGTCTGTTGAGATTTTCTGAATACTCAAAGATGTGTGCCAAAATCATCTACAATGCATATGGTAAAATAAGGTTGCCAGTCTATTTCTTTTGACCTAGAAGCAAACTGAATGAGTGCATTTTGCCTAATTTCAAGAAGAAAAGATTCATCATCAATGTATAATACCAATACTGGACATAGTCCCTCAAGAAAAACTGGATAACTTGCTGGAGAGGTTCATCAATTATATTGGCACCAGTCAATCTTCTATCAATCTTAATAGTCCTGGCTTCCTGTTTCATTTCTTCTAAGCACTTAGGAACCTCAGTCGATGCTGGAGGAAGAAATGAGTATTCACACTGCTTTAGGTACTTCTCCAAATTTGTTTTTCCAAACAGTAGAGTAACCACAAAACCTCCACCCACAAAGTAGAGGATATAAAATGCCAAATAAATTACAAAGGGTCCAAAGATTACTAGAAAGAGGACAATGCCAAGGCTTCCCCATCCCCATATGGAAAGACTGACCTCTATTAACATTATCACACCTTAAGGAAGTAAGCTCCTCCCTAGCCTTGCCGCATGGCAACAGCCCTAATGGCAGTGAAAACTGCCCAGACCTCTGCCAATGGAGGCAACTGCTCCTTCAGTCTTCTCCTGGGCAGAGGCTTTACTCAACTTTGCTGGCTTTCCCCCAGCTGGCTGCTCGCAACAGACACACCGCCACCTTGGAAGCTGCAAAAACGCTGTCACCCAGAGACTTGCTTCATACAAGAGTTTGATTAGGAAAATCAAATGGTGATATTTTGCATATCTCCATTGCCAAACCATGCCATGGACTCTCAGTGTCATGTTGACTATTGGAAATGGAGTCATTTGTGCCTTTGAATCTAATCAGAGTAGGAAACCAATTGTAAAAGTCCATTTTAAGACTCTGTTTCTCAAGAACCACTCCTGGTATCAAGTGGTATTAGGGTTCTCTAGGGAAAGAGATCAACAAAAGATATCTAAATATAAGATTTTATAAAGGTATCTCACATGACTGTGAGGATGCACCAGTCCAAATTCCATAGGGCAGACAGCAAACTGGCAACTCCAATGCTGGTGTTCAATGAACTCCTCAGGAAATGTTTCACTGGTTAGCCAAAGAAGTGAAGGTCCTCTGCCTCACTTAAAAGTCTTCAACTTATTGGATTAAAGCCAGCTGACTGAATTCTCTCATTGGGAAGACACACCCTTCATTAATGTAATGAGTCACAGCTGTAGCCAATTGACTGCTAATTTAATGAGCCAGCCTTATTGCTTATTAACTAGCCACAAATGTCCTTGCAGTAATGATTAGGCCAGTGCTTGCTTGACCAGACACCTTTACACCATCACCTGGCCAAGTTGACACATGAAATTAACCATAACACCTCACTAGTATGGACTAAATATAAGGTGTAAACTTATAATTAAATCTGAGAGCATCGGTGTGCCAGTTTGAATGTATTATGTCCCCCAAACGCCATTATCTTTGATGTAATCTTGTGTTGGCAGACATTATCAGTGTTGATTAGATTGTAATTCTTTGAGTGTTTCTTTGGAATGTGCCCCACCCAGCTGTGGGTGATGACTCTGATTGGATAATTTCCATGGAGGTTTTGCTCCGCTCATTCAGGGTTGGTCTAAGTTCATCAGTGGAGCCATATAAATGAGCTGACATAACAGAAGGAACTCAGTGCAGCTGTGAGTGATGGTTTGAAGAGGAGCAAGTTTGCTAGAGAAGAACGTCCTGGGAGAAAGCCATTTTGAAACCAGAACCTTGGAGCAGACGCCAGCCATGTGCCTTCCCAGCTAACAGAGGTTTTCCAGACGCCACTGGCCATCCTCCAGTGAAGGTACCCAATTACTGATGTGTTACCTTGGACACTTTATGGCCCTAAGACTGTAACTGTGTAGCCAAATAAACCCCCTTTTTATAAAAGCCAATCCATCTCTCGTGTTTTGCATTCTGCAGCATTAGCAAACTAGAACAATGGGTTATCAGTTGAAGTGTTATTGTAAAGGTTCCTATATTGTAAGTTCTTAAAGAAGTCACATTTATTGATGAGTTGTAACAGTTACTTCTAAATTCTGAGATGCTGAGCTGTTTGGGTGTGGTGTGGTCAGTCCCTGGAGCTTTGGGTGTGTGTGCAGCACCTGGGCCTTAGAGCCAGAGTTTGGCAGCTGAGTGTTGGCATTGCCCCATGCAGCAACTGTTAAAGAGGCTGAAAAGGAGATCAGACTTAGAATGGAGATATGAATAAAATGAACTTGGTTGAGATTGGGGTAGATCAGACTAAAGAGTAGAGGATGATATTAACTGTGTTTTAAAACTTCAGCTTCTATGTGGGACCAAAGGAAGAGACGTTTGGTGCAAAATTGATATTTTCTTTAACACACTATATAATTTAACTTGTGTGGTCAGTTTACTCAAACACCATAAATACATGGAACCTTGCACACAGAATGAGATCAGTTGGTTTGTATGGGTTAGTGTGAAGCCCAATACATCCCAGAGTAATTTGGGCAGAGAATAAAAAGGATTTGCAAAGCCCCCTTGAGGGACTAGGGGAAAACGTGGAAATATTAAACTTCCCCACATGGGTAATTGATATTCTCCCAAGCATTGGGGACTACCAATTTAGTAGGCTAAGTCCTCAATTTTGGGGCTTGCCCTTATGAAGCTTCTAACTGCAAAGGAGAGGCTAAGCCTACTTATAATTGTGCCTGAAAGTCACCCCCAGAGGACCTCTTGGTGCTCAGATGTGGCCCTCTCTCTAAGCCAATTGGGAAGGTAAACTCACTGCTCTCCCCACTACATGGGACATGACTCCCAGGAGTGTAAATCTCCCTGGCAACATGGGACATGACTCCTGGGGATGAGCCTGGACCTGACATCATGGGATTGAGAAAGTTTTCCTGACCAAAAGGGGGAATAAAAATGAACCAAAATAAAGTTTCAGTGGCTGAGAGATTTCAAATGGGAGTTGAGAGGTCATTTTGGAAGTTATTCTTATGCATTATATAGATATCCCTTTTTAGTATTTAGGGTACTAGAATAGCTAGATGGAAATGACTGAAACTGCTGAACTGCAATCTACTTTCCTTGATTCTTGAAGATGATCATACAATAGCTTATATGGTGTTAATGTATGATTGTGAAAACCCTATGGCCGACACTCCCTTTACTAGTGTATGGACAAATGACTGGAAAAATGGGGAAAAAAGTAAATGAATAATAGAAGAGAAGAGGGGTATGGGGTGTTTGGGATGTTCTTTTTACTTTTATTTTTATTTTTTGGAGCATTGAAAATGTTCAAAATTTGATCGAGGTGATGAATGCACAACCATATGATACTGTGAACAACTGTTATACACTGTTATACACATTGGATGGTTGTATGGTGTGTGAATACATTTCAATAAAATTGCATTAAAATGATATGGCATTTGGGACATTGGGAATGGTCAATCAAATGCATCACATGTCACATCACCGAAATCTCAACATCTGCCCATCACACAAAATTTCATGCTGCCCCTTCTCTGAGAGAAATGCAGTATAGTATTGACCCTTCATCCTCAGTTCATAGGTACTGAGTGAAGCTCTACCTTCACCTTCTTTGGCCCAGCAAGGGGAGCCTCTAGAAAGAATAAAAAGTAGAACGGAGCCAAGGTTCTGGACAAGACGTCCTGCTTATTCCCCAGCAGCTCTTGGCACAGAGATGAGGGGCCACAGAATGCAGAGGTCTGATTCTGG
Source organism: Choloepus didactylus (assembly GCF_015220235.1). Lineage (NCBI taxonomy): Eukaryota > Metazoa > Chordata > Mammalia > Pilosa > Megalonychidae > Choloepus > Choloepus didactylus. The sequence goes on from NW_023637579.1 coordinate 1,038,786, forward strand.
CTCTCCATACACAGGAAACCACACCACTGAGTGGGACATATCTCTCCATTTGTAATCTTGAGTGACAGTTCTATCCCTTCTCTTACCCAGAGCAGAGCTGATTTCCTCTGAGGGTCCAAGACCATGCACATTATGAGGATGCAGGTAGGAGAGAAAGGAACTGGGGGCTAAGACCCTTCACTTAGGAGGTGGGGAATGGGCTTCCTCTGAACCTTAGTGGCCTGCTACACCTCAGAGGTGGCTCAGAAATGAAGTATGAATGGGGTGAAGCTTTGAAGCAGCAGCTACATCAGGGTCTTATCCAGGCAAGTACACAGATTTGTTTTGAAGTTGACCTGACAGAGCAGGCATACTGCTCTCACTTAGACTGTGTTTATGAAGGCACTGGACATAATGAGGGACATGAAGGTTCTCCAACCCACCCCTTCAGCATGACTATTTAAGAGAAAGAAGATGCTCCAGTAGCGAGATTCCTAGCTGAAGGGTAGCGTGTTTCAGATCAGAGCATACTGTGTGGGGCTTTTTTTTTTTTTGCTAATAAGTTTTTTTTTTTAATTCAGTTTTATTGAGATATATTCACATACCATACAATCATCCATGTTGTACAATCAACTATTCACAGTACCATCTTATAGCTGTGCATTCATCACCCCAATCATGTGTGGGGCTTTCTGACATTACTGAAGCTACCAGGGTGCAGCCTGGCATTTCCATGTCTAGCCTTCTAGCAAGGTTAGTGGGTGGCTAAGAGGTGGAATGCCTCAGTCAAGGAACAGAATGAGGAGGAGGGGCTATCTCCATATATAGATTGGGATGGCTGGAATCGGAAGTACACTCCCTGGATGACAGATGCAAAGGCTTATAAGCATTTTGATATACAGTGTGAGATCTGCTTATGAGTCTATGAAAGTAAATGCAGTCTCAGACTGATGAGGGAAAACAATGAGGACTTATCACCTTTGCTCTTCTAAAAAAATGCAAACCTTTCACTGTCACTCAGTGATTCCGTTAAGAAACCTAGGAGCAATGTATCGCACAAAACTCTCTCTGTTCCTCATAGAACCTGACCCCTATTCATCATGAATCTACTTGGTTCCATCAGAGAAGGCTGGTCCCTCTATGTGGAAATTTCTTCCCTATTCTCTGTCTACTCAATTACCCTCACCCATTTCTAGATTAATTCCTCTGATAATTTTTAAATAAGTGTTCCCTAGACAGGATTTTTCTACATTGCCCTCAACCCAAATGTAAAGTTCAAATGTCTTCTAAAACCTGTACTTAAGATTCATATACAGCACAATTCTAATTTTCCTTATGCCTCACCAACAGCTTTAATAGTCATAAAACTGCAGACTTCACATAATAAAGTATAACACAGACTTGGGGTGAAATGGTCCCTTGGAACATATTAGCTGTGAACTGAGGTAATCAACTAAAATTGTTCATTGAAAATACCTCTAACACAATGAGAAATCAACTAGTTATAATAGCCAACTCATATATACAATTCAAATAAAAATATATTTTGTTTAGTATATAGCAAGTTTAATACATTAGTGCTCATAAAATAAAACTACTCAATTGAAATTTTTCTTGTGCTTTCCCCTTATCACTAAGCTTGAAAGACCAGAAGATTATGATACTTAAGGAAACTTAACTATGAATTTAAAGATGCCATGTGTACAGCAATGAAAGACTGATCAATACTAGTTGGAAGATTACTGTGTCTGTAAAAAATGACGCTAATTAAAATTTACCTGACTTCTTTTATCAATTTCTTGCAGTTTCCTGTGTGTAGAACTTTTGTGGCCTTGGTTAAGTTTATTTGTAAATATCTGATTCTTTTGGCTGCTATCGTAAATGAACTTTTTTTCTTGATTTCCTCCTCATGTTGTTAATTACTGGTGTAGAGGAACACTATTGATTTTTGCAAGTTGATCTTGTACTTTGCTCTGCCACTTTGCTGTATTCACTTCTTAGCTCTAGTAGCTTTGCTGTAGATTTTTCCAGATTTTCTATATCTAGGATCATGTCATCTACGAACAGTAGAAGTTTTCCTCCTCTCCAATTTGGATGCCTTTTATTTTTTTCTTGCCTAATTGCTCTAATTAGAACTTCCAGCACAATGGTGAATAACAACGGTGACAGTGGGCATCCTTGTCTTGCTCCCGATTTCAGGAGGAAAGCTTTCAGTCTTTCCCCATTGAGTATGATGTTATCTGTGGGTTTTTCAAATATTGCCTTTATCACATTGAGAAAGGTCCCTTCTGTTCCTATCCTTTTGGGCATTTTCATCAGAAAGGATGTTGAATTTTGCCAAACACCTTCTTTGCACTGACTTAAATGAACCTGTGGTTTTTTGGATGTGATTTACTGATGTGTCCAAGGGCTGACTGTGGTGATGAATGAAAAACTATGATGATTCTGTGAACAACTGATTGTATGCTGTGGATGATTGTATGCTATGTGAATTTATCCTTATAAAATTGCAGGGGGAAAAATAAACAGAGGAATAAAACTCCTGGAGAAAACATGGACAGAGGGATGTACCTATTCATTGTTGGTGGGGAAGTAGAATGGTGCAGCCCATCTAGAGGACAGTATGGTGTTTCCACAAGAAGCTAAGTATGTGGTTGCCATAACATTACATATCCTCATTATTGGGTTTAAACTTAGAGGAACTGAGGGCAGGGATATGTATGGACATTTGTATACTGGTCTTTATGGTGGCAGAATTCATGATCTGCAATAGATGGAGGTGGCCTAAGGGTACATCAACTGATGAGCAGAATGATGAACTGTGGTGTATGCATACAATAGAATATTGAGCAGCTGTAAGAAGGAATGAAGTTGTGAGGCATGCAACAAGGTGAATGGATCCTGAGGACAGCATTTTGAGTGATTTAAGCCAGAAACAAGAAGACAAACATTATAACACCTCACTAATGTAGACTAACTATAATGGGCAAGCTCTGAGAATTGAATCTTAGATTATCACAGGTTATCAGGGGAAGCCTACTGTAAATGTCCCTAGATTGTAAGGTCTTATAGCAGTCACATTTACTCCTGAGTTGTAATGGTTATCTCTAAATTTTGAGATGTTGAACTCTTTGTGTATAACCTCATCAGTCCCTGGAACTTCAAGTATCTGTGTGACACCAGAGACTCAAAGCTAGAGTTAAGCACCTATGAACGTCAGTATTAACCCATACAGCAACTATTTTAAAAGCTGAAAAAGGGTTCAGCTTCAATTAGAAATAAGAATGAAGCAGATCTTATTAGGACTAAGGTAAATCAGAATAAAGTATAAAGGAAAACTTCAACTTCTATGTGAGACTAAGGGAAGAGACGTTTATTTGGTGCAGGACCTATATTTCCTGCAGCACACTAAATAATTTAACTTGCATTGTCAGTTTATTCAAACACCATAATTACATGGAATTTTTTTTTTAATTCAGTTTTATTGAAATATATTCACAAACCATACAGTCATCCATGGTATACAATCAACTGTTCACAGTATGATCATATAGTTATGCGTTCATCACCACAATCTATTTCTGAACATTTTCCTTACATCAGAAAGAATCAGAATAAGAATAAAAAATAAAAGTGAAAAGAGAATACTCAAACCATCCCCCCATCCCACCCTATTTGTCATTTAGTTTTTACTCCCATTTTTCTACTGATTTTTTTCAATTTTTTAACTTTGTTTATCAAAAAATTAAAAACAAACAGGCAAACAACAACCAAAAAAACCCCACAACATTTCAAACAAAGCAATGGATTAAGGAAAACAAATAACCTAAAATAACTACTTTGCTTCCAATATGTTCCTACCATACCCCAAGAAAATTAATAAACCCTGTCCAAACAGAGGAGTAAGAAAAACAAATAATCTAAAATAACTACATTGCTTCCAACATGTTCCTACCATACCCCAAGAAAATTAACGACCCCTAAGAAAACAAAGGAATAAGAGAAAAAAAAAACCTAAAATAACTCTATTGCTTCCAACATGATCTTACTATATCCAAGAAAGTTTACAAACCATAATCATTCCTGAGCATTCCCATAACATTGAGATTACCCTCCATAGTTTATCTGTTCTTATTAGATTATCATTCCCCCTCCATTAATTGGTATCTCTAGGTCCCCTACATTCTACACTATAAAACATTGTACATTTTTCACAGAATTCACATTAGTGGTAACATACAATATCTCTCTTTTTATGCCTGGCTTATTTTGCTCAGCATTATGTCTTTTTTTTTTTTTTTAATCTTCATTTTATTGAGATATATTCATATACCACGCAGTCATACAAAACAAATCATACTTTCGATTGTTCACAGTACCATTACATAGTTGTACATTCATCACCCAAATCAATCCCTGACACCTTCATTAGCACACACACAAGAATAACAAGAATAATAATTAGAGAGAAAAAGAGCAATTGAAGTAAAAAAGAACACTGGGTACCTTTGTCTGTTTGTTTCCTTCCCCTATTTTTCTACTCATCCATCCATAAACTAGACAAAGTGGAGTGTGGTCCTTATGGCTTTCCCAATCCCATTGTCACCCCTCATAAGCTACATTTTTATACAACTGTCTTCGAGATTCATGGGTTCTGGGTTGTAGTTTGATAGTTACAGGTATCCACCACCAGCTACCCCAATTCTTTAGAACCTAAAAAGGGTTGTCTAAAGTGTGCGTAAGAGTGCCCACCAGAGTGACCTCTCGGCTCCTTTTGGATTCTCTCTGCCACTGAAGCTTATTTCATTTCCTTTCACATCCCCCTTTTGGTCAAGAAGATGTTCTCTGTCCCACGATGCCGGGTCTACATTCCTCCCCGGGAGTCATATTCCACGTTGCCAGGGAGATTCACTCCCCTGGGTGTCTGATCCCACGCAGGGGGGAGGGCAGTGATTTCACCTTTCAAGTTGGCTTAGCTAGAGAGAGAGGGCCACATCTGAGCAACAAAGAGGCATTCGGGAGGAGGCTCTTAGGCACAACCATAGGGAGGCCTAGCCTCTCCTTTCCAGCAACCGTCTTCCCAAGGGTAAAACCTGTGGTAGACGGCCGAACCCATCAAACCACCAGTCCCCTATGTCTGTGGTCATGTTAGCAACCATGGAGGTGGGGTAGGCGAATACCCCCGCATTCTCCACAGGCTCCTCAAGGGGGCACTGCATCTTTTTTTTTTCCTTGTTTTTCTTTTTTTTTTTTTTAACTTTCCCTTGTTTTTTAAATCAACTGTATGAAAAAAAAGTTAAAAAGAAAACAAACATACAATAAAAGAACTTTTCAAAGAGACCATAACAAGGGAGTAAGAAAAAGACAACTAACCTAAGATAACTGCTTAACTTCCAACATGTTCCTACTTTACCCCAAGAAAGTTACCTAATATAGCAACATTTCAGTGAACTTGTTCCTACTACATCCATCAGAAATTAACAGACCATAGTCATTCCTGGGCATCCCCAGAACATTAAATAGCTTATCTGTTCTTCTTCGATTATTGTTCCCACTTCCTTAATTGCTCTCTATTGCTAGTTCCCCTACATTCTACATTACAAACCATTTGTTTTACATTTTTCAAAGTTCACATTAGTGGTAGCATATAATATTTCTCTTTTTGTGCCTGGCTTATTTCGCTCACCATTATGTCTTCAAGGCTCATCCATGTTGTCATATGTTTCACGAGATCGTTCCTTCTTACTGCCGTGTAGTATTGCATCGTGTGTATATACCACATTTTATTTATCCACTCATCTGTTGAAGGACATTTGGGTTGTTTCCATTTTTGGCAATTGTGAATAATGCTGCTATGAACATTGGCGTGCAGATATCTGTTCGTGACACTGCTTTCCGATCTTCCGGGTATATACCGAGAAGTGCAATCGCTGGATCGAATGGTAACTCTATATCTAGTTTTCTAAGGAACTGCCAGACTGACTTCCAGAGTGGCTGAACCATTATACAGTCCCACCAACAGTGAATAAGAGTTCCAATTTCTCCACATCCCCTCCAGCATTTGTAGTTTCCTGTTTGTTTAATGGCAGCCATTCTAATCGGTGTTAGATGGTATCTCATTGTGGTCTTAATTTGCATCTCTCAAACACCTAGTGAAGCTGAACATTTTTTCATGTGTTTCTTGGCCATTTGTATTTCCTCTTCAGAGAACTGTCTTTTCATATCTTTTGCCCATTTTATAATTGGGCCGACTGTACTTTTGTCATTGAGTTGTAGGATTTCTTTATACATGCAACATATCAGTCTTTTGTCAGATACATGGTTTCCAAAAATTTTTTCCCATTGAGTTGGCTGCCTCTTTACCTTTTTGAGAAATTCCTTTGAGGTGCAGAAACTTCTAAACTTGAGGAGTTCCCATTTATCTATTTTCTCTTATGTTGTTTGTGCTATGGGTGTAAAGTCTAGGAAGTGGCCGCCTAATACAAGGTCTTGAAGATGTTTTCCTACATTATCTTCTAGGAGTTTTATGGTACTTTCTTTTATATTGAGATCTTTGGTCCATTTTGAGTTAATTTTTGTGTAGGGGGTGAGGTAGGGGTCCTCTTTCATTCTTTTGGATATGGATATCCAACTCTCCCAGACCCATTTGTTGAAAAGACCATTATGACTCAGTTCAGTGACTTTGGGGGCCTTATCAAAGATCAGTCGGCCATAGATCTGAGGGTCTATCTCCGAATTCTCAATTCGATTCCATTGATCTATATGTCTATCTTTGTGCCAGTACCATGCTGTATTGGCAACTGTGGCTTTATAATAAGCTTCAAAGTCAGGGAGTGTAAGTCCTCCCACTTCGTTTTTCTTTTTTAGAGTGTCTTTAGCAATTCAAGGCATCTTCCCTTTCCAAATAAATTTGATAACCAGCTTTTCCCAGTCTGCAAAGTAGGTTGTTGGAATTTTGATTGGGATTGCATTGAATCTGTAGATGAGTTTGGGTAGAATTGACATCTTAATGACATTTAGTCTTCCTATCCATGAACATGGAATATTTTTCCATCTTTTAAGGTCCCCTTCTATTTCTTTTAGTAGAGTTATGTAGTTTTCTTTGTATAGGTCTTTTACATCTTTGGTTAAGTTTATTCCTAGGTACTTGATGTTTTTAGTTGCTATTGAAAATGGTATCTTTTTCTTGAGTGTCTCTTCAGTTTGTTCATTTCTAGCATACAGAAACATAGTGACTTATGTGCATTAATCTTCTATCCCGCTACTTTGCTAAATTTGTTTATTAGCTCTAGTAGCTGTATCGTCGATTTCTCAGGGTTTTCTAGATATAAGATCATATCATCTGCAAATAATGACAGTTTTACTTCTTCTTTTCCAATTTGGATGCCTTTTATTTCTTTGTCTTGCCGGATTGCCCTGGCTAGCACTTCCAGCACAATGTTGAATAACAGTGGTGACAGCGGGCATCCTTGTCTTGTTCCTGATCTTAGAGGGAAGGCTTTCAGTCTCTCACCATTGAGTACTATGCTGGCTGTGGGTTTTTCATATATGCTCTTTATCATGTTGAGGAAGTTTCCTTCAATTCCTACCTTTTGAAGTGTTTTTATCAAAAACGGATGTTGGATTTTGTCAAATGCTTTTTCAGCATCTATTGAGATGATCAATTGATTTTTCCCTTTTGACTTCTTAATGTGTTGTAATACATTGATTGATTTTCTTATGCTGAACCATCCTTGCATGCCTGGAATAAACCCCACTTGGTCATGGTGTATGATTGTTTTAATGTGTCTTTGGATTCAATTTGCAAGTATTTTGTTGAGGATTTTTGCATCTATATTCATTAGGGAGATTGGCCGGTAGTTTTCCTTTTTTGTAACATCTTTGCCTGGTTTTGGTATTAGATTGATGTTAGCTTCATAAAATGAGTTAGGTAGTGTTCCATTTTCTTCAATGTTTTGAAAGAATTTGAGTAAGATTGGTGTCAGTTCTTTCTGGAAAGTTTGGTAGAATTCCCCTGTGAAGCCATCTGGCCCTGGGCATTTATTTGTGGGAAGATTTTTGATGACTGATTGGATCTCTTTGCTTGTGATGGGTTGGTTGAGGTCTTCTATTTCTTCTCTGGTCAGTCTAGGTTGTTCATATGTTTCCAGGAAATTGTCCATTTCCTCTACATTATCCACTTTGTTGCCATACAGTTGTTCACAGTATCCTCTTATAATTTTTTTTAATTTCTTCAGGATCTGCAGTTATGTCACCTTTTTCATTCATTATTTTGTTTATATGGGTCTTCTCTCTTTTTGATTTTGTCAGTCTAGCTAGGGGCTTGTCAATCTTGTTGATCTTCTCAAAGAACCAACTTTTGGTGATATTTATCCTCTCTATTGTTTTTTTGTTCTCTATGTCATTTATTTCTGCTTTAATCCTTGTTATTTCTTTTCTTCTACTTGGTTTAGGATTGGTTTGCTGTTCATTTTCTAGCTTCTTCAGTTGATCCATTAGTTCTTTGATTTTGGCTCTTTCTTCCTTTTTAATATATGCATTTAGTGCTATAAATTTCCCCCTTAGCACTACTTTTGCTGCATCCCATAGGTTTTGGTATGTTGTGTTCTCATTTTCATTCGTCTCTATATATTTAGCAATTTCTCTTGCTATTTCTTCTTGAACCCACTGATTGTTTAGGAGTGTGTTGTTTAACCTCCAGGTATTTGTGAATTTTCTAAGTCTCTGATGGTTATTGACTTCTAATTGTATTCCATTGTGGTCAGAGAATGTGCTTTGAATAATTTCAATCTTTTTAAATTTATTGAGGCTTGTTTTATGTCCCAGCATATGATCTATTCTGGAGAAAGTTCCATGAGCGCTAGAAAAGTATGTGTATCCTGGTGATTTGGGATGTAATGACCTGTATATGTCTGTTAAATCTAATTCATTTATCAGATTGTTTAGGTTTTCAATTTCCTTATTGGTCTTCTGTCTGGTTGATCTATCTATAGGAGAGAGTGATGTGTTGAAGTCTCCCACAATTATTGTGGAAACATCAATTGCTTCCTTTAGTTTTGCCAGTGTTTCTCTCATGTATTTTGTGGCACCTTGGTTGGGTGCATAGACATTTACGATTGTTATTTCTTCTTGCTGAATTGCCCCTTTTATTAGTACGTAGTGGCCTTCTTTGTCTCTCAAAACATCCTGCATTTGAAGTCTATTTTATCTGAGATTAATATTGCTACACCTGCTTTCTTTTGGCTGTAGCTTGCATGAAATATTTTTTTCCATCCTTTCACTTTCAGTTTCTTTGTGTCCCTGTGTCTAAGATGAGTCTCTTGTATGCAACATATTGATGGTTCATTTTTTTTTATCCATTCTGCGAATCTATATCTTTTAATTGGGGAGTTTAATCCATTTACATTCAACGTTATAACCGTGAAGGCATTTCTTGAATCAGCCATCTTATCCTTTGGTTTATGTTTGTCATATTTTTCCCCTCTGTCTATTAATATCCTTTATTGTACCCATACCGAATCTCTTTAGTACTGAACCTTTCTCCAAGTCTCTCTGTCCTTTCTTTGCTTCTCTGTCTGTAGGGCTCCCTTGAGTATCTCCAGTAGGGCAGGTCTCTTGTTATCAAATTCTCTCAGCATTTGTTTGTCTGTGAAAAATTTAAGCTCTCCCTCAAATTTGAAGGAGAGCTTTGCTGGATAAAGTATTCTTGGTTGGAAATTTTTCTCACTCAGAATTTTAAATATATCGTGCCACTGCCTTCTTGCCTGCATGGTGGCTGCTGAGTAGTCACTACTTAGTCTTAATGCTGTTTCCTTTGTATGTGGTGAATTGCTTTTCTCTTGCTGCTTTCAGAACTTGCTCCTTCTCTTCTGTATTTGATAGTGTGATCAGTATATGTCTCGGAGTGGGTTTATTTGGATTTATTCTATTTGGAGTTCGCTGAGCATTTATGATTTGTGTATTTATGTTGTTTAGAAGATTTGGGAAGTTTTCCCAACAATTTCTTTGAATACTCTTCCTAGACCTTTACCCTTTTCTTCCCCTTCTGGGACACCAATGAGTTTTATATTCGGACGTTTCATATTATCTATCATATCCCTGAGGTCCATTTCGATTTTTTCAATTTTTTTCCCCATTCTTTCTTTTATGCTTTCATTTTCCATTCTGTCATCTTGGAGGTCACTGATTCGTTGTTCAACTTCCTCTAGTCTTGTACTATGAGTGTCCAGAATCTTTTTAATTTGGTCAACAGTTTCTTTAATTTCCATAAGATCATCCATTTTTTTGTTTAGTCTTGCAATGTCTTCTTTATGCTCTTCTAGGGTCTTCTTGATTTCCTTTATCTCCCGTACTATGGTCTCACTGTTCATCTTTAGTTCTTTGAGTAGCTGCTCTAGGTGTTGTGTCTCTTCTGGTCTTTTGATTTGGGTGCTTGGGCTTGGGTTATCCATATCGTCTGGTTTTTTCAGATGCTTTATAATTTTCTGTTGTTTTTGGCCTCGTGGCATTTGCTGAACTTGATAGGGTTCTTTTAGGATTTGTAGACCAATTGAAGTCCTTATCTCTAATTTATCAGATCTACAGCTTCGTGGAGTACACTTTCTCTAACTAACCAGTAGGTGGCGTCTACGAGCCACCTGTTCTCCACAAGCCAGTTCTCCCCTGCTTAGCCTTTTTGGTGAGTGGGGGAGTGAGTCTTGTGGGGTCCAATTGGTGTACCAAGCTTGCGTGTGTAGTTGGTGTTGCCTGCCCTGTATATGGGGCGTGTTTCTGGGCAGTCAGGGAGGGGGGGGTGGCTCTAACAATCAAATCTCCCTGGTGATCCTAGAGTTTTAAAGCTGCTGCGATAGTCTAATCCTTCAGTTCAGTCCTGCCACAGTTTGTCTTTGCCACTGACCCACAAGTCCTTGGTATTGGCGTATGGCTCCTGAGACTTGCAAGTGGGCCCCTCTTCCAGGCCGTGCACCCCGGGTCCTCTGTTGAGGGATGACTGTGCTATGTCACAGGTGAGTGCCGTCCCCCCAGGGCAGTTCTGGGCTGCTGGGCTGTGTAGGAAGGCTCCCAGTCTGCTGAAATGATGGCTGAATGGGGCTTTGTTAATTCACACTGCTCTACCTTCCCAACTCTGGGACAATCAGCTGAGGTTGCAGGGAAGGCTAATGTCCACGCCCAGTTTTGTGGTGTGTGCCTGTTATTTGAAGCACTTCCGTCACACTGGGTTGTCTGGGGCAGTTCTGGGCTATGGGGCTGGTGATGGGCAGGAGTGTTTCCTGTCCACCAGGATGATGGCTGTGATCGGACACCCCCCTTTTCTTGGGAAGTTGTGGTGTTTAGTGAATTTTCTCAGCCACTGGATTATTGCGTTTTGTCTCAGAGCTCTCCTAGTTCTGCTCTTGACTTGACCTGCCCAAATAGTAAGTCTTTGAAGCTTTCTGTATTGGGCTTCTTAGAGTAATTGTTTTAGAAAAAGAAAAAAGGATTAAAAAAAACAAACAAACAAAAAAAAAAAAAACCAAAAAAAAACGGGCCCTCCTCAGAGATCTAATGGGTTATTGAAATGCTAAGAGACAAAGCAACCAGGGCCATTAAGTAAAGGTCCACAGGGCAGAGAGATCAGCTTTTCTTCGGGATTTGCATATGCGCCTCCGGGCCCTTCCCCTTTCTGTGTTCACCAGAACTCCAAAAATCCTCCGCTTTTATTTTGAAGTTTTTCGTGTTGTTTTTTTTCTATGCCTGTCTCCTCTCTGCTGGGCTGGCTGCTCTCAGATTCTCTGCTGTCTGGTCTCAGTCTGTCTATGTTTGGAGTTTGGATCAGTAGAATGAGTTTCTGATAAGAGCTGGCACTGCAGTTCTCCCTTCTCCTTCCCGGAGCTAACAGCCCCTCCTCCCCCGGGACTGAGCCTGGCAGGGAGGGGCGCGGGTCCCCTGGCCGCAAAAACTTACAGATTTCGCTGATCTCAGCAGTTCCACGTTTTCATGAGTGTTGTGTGAAGTATGCCCAAAGTCAGATTGCTCTGTGGTGTCCAGTCCACGCAGTTCCTGGCTTTCTACCTACTTTCCTGGAGGAGTAACTAAAACATACAGCTCACCAGTCTGCCATCTTGCCCCGCCTCCTGGAATTTTAAATGAGTGAAATCTGGTTGTATAGGCCAGTGTGAAACCTGAATACATCCCAAGGTAAATTGGGCAGAGAATAAAAATGTATTTGCAAAGCACCCATGAGGGACTGGGGAAAAAGGTGTAAATATTAAACTTACCCCCCTGGAGAATTACTGATATTCTCACAAGCATTAGAGACTAACAATTTAGAAAGTGAAGCCCTCGATTTTGGGACTTGCCCTTATGAAGCTTGTAACTGCAATGGAGAGGCTAAGAGTACTTATAATTTAGCCTGTCTCCCCCAGAGGACCTCTTTTATTGCTAAGATGTGGCCTCTCTCTAAGCCCACTAGGCAGGTAAACTCACTTCCCTTCCCCCTACATGGGACAAGACTCCCAGGGGTAGAAATCTCCCTGGGAATGTGGGCATGACTCCCAAGGATGAACCCAGACCCAGCTTTGAGGGACTGAGAAAGTCTTCTTGGCCATAAAGTGGAAGAGAAATGAAACCAAATAAAGTTTCAGTGGATGAGAGACTTCAAATTGGGTTTAAAGGATATTCTGGAGGTTATTCTTGTGTGTTACAGATATTCCTTTTTAGTTTTTAGTGTATGGGAATAGCTAGAAGGAAATACCTGAAACTGTTGAACTGCAACCCATTAGCCTTGATTCTTGAAAATAATTGTATAACCGTGCAGCTTACACAGTGTGACTGTGTGATTGTGAGAATGTTGTGGCTCACACTCTCCTTATCCAGTGTACAATAGATGAGCAGAAAAATGGGGACAAAAATTAAATAATAGAGGGGAAGGGAGGCATGAGATGTTTTTGTTGTTCTTCTTTAGTGTATTTTTATTCTTACTTTAAAGTTTTTTGGAGTAGTGAAATTATTCAAAAATTGATTTCGGTGATGACTGCACAACTATATGATGGTACTGTGAACAACTGACCGTACACTGTGGATGACTGTAGGGTATGTGAATATATCTCAATAAAACTGAATTAGAAAAAAAAAATCTACCAACTTGAGGTATAAGACAAAATGGAAAAAAAAACCACAAAATTTATCTAAATAGATTAAAATACAAGAAACATTTCATGAAACTAATGAAATTAAACGACCCAATGCATAGCTAATACTAAAAAACTGAACTAAATCATACTTGTACTATTTCTACAGTGAAAAATGCAACCACAGTAATCAACCTCAAGCTACCAACAAAGTTGCAAGGTTCATATAAAGCTTCTTCAATGAGCAAAATACATTACAATTAAAACATTTAGGAAGGGAAAAAAGTCTTTTAATAGTATAAAAGTTGTTTACCGGTGTTTCTATTGTAACACTCTTACACAAATCAAAATGAAAAAGCAACTATATATGGGATAGCAATCAGGGACTACAGTGTAGTCATTTAATCTAGCATTTGGCTGACAAATTTAGTACATTTGTGTCAGTTCTATATATTATGTCCCCTAAAACTCCATTATCTTTGATGCAATCTTGTGTGGGCATATTAGTGTTGATTAGATTTTGGAATCCTTAGGTTGTTTCCATGGAGATGTGAGTCAATCAGCTGTGGATAAGACCTTTGGTTGGATAATTTCCATGGAGGTGTTGCCCCACCCATTCAGGGTGGGTCTGAATTAAATTACTGGAGCACCTTATAACCTCAGACAGAAAAAGCGAGCTTGCTACGGCCAAGGACACTCTGGAGAATGCCCAGGAGCTGAGATAAGAGCTGCAGATGAGAGACAGTTTGAAGATGGATGTTGAAAGCAGACTCTTGCTCCAGAGAAGGTAAGAGAGGACAAAAGCCCCAAGAGCAACTGAGAGTGAAATTTTGGAGAAAAGCTGAAGCCTAGTAAGGGACATACTGAGAGAAAGCCATTTTGAAACCAGGACTCTGGAGCAGACACCAGCCATGTGCCTCCCCAGCTAACAGAGGTTTTCCTGACACCATTGGCCATACTCCAGTGAAGGTACCCGATTGCTGATGCACTACCTTGGACACTTTATGGACCGAAGACTGTAACTGTGTAATCAAATAAACCCCCTTTATAAGAGCCAATCTGTTTCTGGTGTTTTGAATTCCGTCAGCATTAGCAAACCAGAACAACATGGGACCATATTTTTCACAAAGCTATGACTCAGAGCTGAAGTGAAAACAAGAAAGCATATATTCCAAGTCAATACAATCTTCTCAGCAATGCCTGGATTTAGAGGAGTCTGTAGCAAGTAGGAAAAGCTGCCAAATATCTTCTCCTCTTGAATCAACAGAAAATAGAATGTGAACTGGTACAAGTCATGTTTGTATTTTTACCACTATGGGTTCCAATATGAAATACTCACTTATAAGCAAGTACGGTGTTAACATTTAAGCATATCCCCAAATATACGCACAGTTCATTCATTAAACAGCGTAAAAAAACCATACTTTCAAGTTAGAATGAATTTTAAGAAAAAATGTATTCACAATATGAAAGTACAAACGTGAAATTGTAAAATAAATAATGCATATAGGTGTCAACTAAACATTCACAGAAATATGCCTGCAAATGTGGATGCAGTGATTGTTCACACTCAGGATGTTTCAGGTGGGATGATATTCCCCACTGACAGCCATCTAGTTTCTCTGAGACTCCTATACATGGAGAATTTCTAGATATAGAGATTCTTACTCTGTCATAAACTTTGATAATGTTCACCATCCTTACCACATTTAGGGTTAACTTAAGTCTTAATCTATTTAGCACATTCTGAAACATCAATATTCAATCAAGAGTTTTACATATCAGTCTACTCATGTCAAGTACTCTATCTGAGAAATAGCTTCCTATTTTTGTTATATTTTAAGTAGAAATTATATATGCAATCTGGTTAAATAGGTAAGAGAGATTCTCTACTCTATTACTCATCTTTTTTAAACTTTTTTCCATTATTAATTGTGTAAATGTGTACCGATGAAACTAGTAAAAATGACATTACATGAATGAATGCTACAAGTGTCCTGTTAAACATAATCATTTTAATTAGCAAATATTGAATCCATAAAATTTCTCTTGGATTAAAATGAGCATTTATTTTACTTTTCCCTAAATGATTGCAACCTTGATAATATCTACATCATTTAAGGTTTCTTTTTTATGGTTCCAAAGATTTTATACTCTGGCATTTAATAACATTTACTCTAAATATACTTAAAGTAGAAAAAATTTCAAGCAAAATAAACTGTACCCACATCTATGGACCAAATAGGTCTCAACATCTAGATTTCACTATTATAAATGATACAAATAAATAATAAACTCTTAAATAATAAATGCCAACAAATTAATTTGTAAGCCTTTACACATAAAATGACTTATGCAAGAATGAGAATGGATCAATATTTCTGTCACAGACAGCAACAATCTGGACTTTCTCTTTTGTGCCTGTTGTTCTTCCTGGATTTCCACAGAATACTGTACCAGATCTTATGCTTTGGCTATGAAAGTGGACTTGAGCTGAATGAGGCAACACTGGTTGATAAGGCTTATTTCTAGGTGGAGCATTATCCTTGTATCTGATGCCATTTTCAAATGACAGTAGAAAAATCACTGATATCTTGGATCTTCGGGTTCTGTATTGATGACTTTCTTTTGTAAGGTTAAAGCTGAGTGAGGGTATTCTTTTAAAATCCCAAGGCTGTCTTATGAGTGGGACTTTGCCTCACTGGAGTAAAGTCTACTCATCTCTTACACAATCACAAAATTATGGGGCTGAATGACATCATCAACATGGTGTTGTAAACAGCTACTGAAAACCTTTCCCCAGAGATTTGGTGGAAAAAAAGGCAATGATCACTGGTACAAAACTCTGGAGGAATTGGCAGAATGGATTTAAAAATATAATCCATCTATATGCTGTTTACAAGAGACTCATCTTAGACCCAAAAATACAAACATGTGGAAAGCAAAAGAATGGAAAAGATACTCCATGTGAGTAGTAATCAAAAGAAAGTTAGGGTGGCTATACTAATATCAGACAAAATAGACCTGGAATATAAAGATGTCCTAAGAGACAAGGAAGGACGCCATATATTAAGGAAAGGGGCAATACACCAATAAGAAGTAACAATCATAAATGTTTATGTACCCAGTTAAGGAGCTCCAAAGTACCTGAGGCTAAAACTGGCAAAAAGTGAAGGGAACAACAAACATTTCTATAATAACAGTGGGAGATTTCAACACACCATGCTCTTGTATAGATAGAACACAGAAAGATGATCAAAAAGGAAATAAAGAACCTAAATAATATGATAAATAAATTAGATCGAACAGACATTTTTAGACTGTTGCACCCCCAAACACCAGGATATACATACTTCTTAAATGTTCATGGAACATTTTCCAAGATAGATCATATGCTGGGGCACAATATTTTATAGTCTGTATAGTTAATAAGATTATAATTAATTATAAATAATAAGATTATAATTATAATATACTATACTCTGCATATTAATAAGATCATAATCATTTTTAAATATTGAAAGTATTCAAACCATTTTCTCTGATCGTAATGAAAGGAAGTTGGAAATCAATAACCACCAAAGAACTGGAACTTTCACAAATATATGGAGGATAACAAAATCTTAAACAATCAGTGAACTGAAGAAATTTCAAGAGAACTCAGTAAATATCTGGAGAAGAATTAAAATGAGAATACTATGTATCAAAATACATGCAATGCAGTGAAGGCAATGATGAGAGGGAAATTTATTGCTCTAAATGCTTACATTAATAAGGAAGAAAGAGCTAAAGTCAAAGACCTAATTGAAGAACCTAAGAAACTAGAGAAAGAGCATGAAACTAAGCTTAAAGCAAGTAGAAGATAAGAAATGACAAAGATTAAAGTTGAAATAAATGAATTGGAGAAAAATAGAGAATCAATGAAACCTACAATAACTTGAGAAGAAACAGAAGACCTCAACAAACCAATCAAAAGTAAAGATATTCAATCACTCATCAAAAACCTCCTACAGGGGTGGGGCAAGATGGTGGAGTGGTGAGGTGTATGTTTTAGTTACTCCTCCAGGAAAGTAGGTAGAAAGCCAGGAACTGCGTGGACTGGACACCACAGAGCAATGTGACTTTGGGCATACTTCATACAACACTCATGAACATGTGGAACTGCTGACATCAGTGAAATCTGTAAGTTTTTGCGGCCAGGGGACCCGCGCCCCTCCCTGCCAGGCTCAATCCTGTGGTAGGAGGGGCCATGAGCACTGGGAACAAGAAGGGAGAACTGCAGTGGTGGCTGTCATCGGAAATTCATTCTACTGATTCAAACTCCAACCATACATAGACTGAGACCAGATATCAGAGAATGTGAGAGCAGCCAGCCCAGCAGAGAGGAGACAGGGATAGCAAGAAACAGCAAGAGAAGTCCAAAAAGAAAAGTGGAGGCTTTTTGGAGTTATGGTGAACATAGAAAGGGGAAGGGCAGAGCTCAGGCCCTGAGGCTCATATGCAAATCCCAAAGAAAAACTGATCTCTCTGCCCCCTGGACCTTTCCTTAACGGCCCTAATTGCTTTGTCTCTTAGCATTTCAATAACCTATTAGATCTGCCAGGAGGGCCTTTTTTTAATCCCTTTTTTTTTTCTCTTTTTCTAAAACAAGTACTCTAAGTAAGAAGCCCAATACAGAAAGCCTCAAAGACTTGCAGTTTGGGCAGGTCAAGACAAGAGCACAACTAAGAGAGCTCTGAGACAAAAGGCAATCCAGTGGCTGAGAAAATTCACTAAACACAACTTCCCAAGAAAGGGGGGCATCCACTCAGCAGACTGGGAGCCTCCCTACACACCCCTGCAGCCCAGAACCACCCTGGGGGGACAACACTTACCTGTGACATAGCACAATCATCCCTCAACAAAGGACCAGGGGTGCACGGCCTAGAAGAGGGACCCACTCGCAAGTCTCAGGGGCCATACAAAGGACTTGCGGGTCAGTGGCAGAGACAAACTGTGGCAGGACTGAACTGAAAGATTAGACTATTGCAACAGCTTTAAAACTCCAGGAACACCAAGGAGATTTGATTGTTAGAGCCACCCCCCTCCCTGACCACCCAGACACATGCCCCGTATACAGGGTGGGCAATACCAACTACACACACAAGCTTGGTACACCAATTGGACCCCTCAAGACTCACTCCCCCACTCACCACAAAGGCAAAGGGACGGAGAACTGGCTTGAGGGGAACAGGTGGCTCATGGACACCACCTGCTGGTTAGTTAGAGAAAGTGTACTCCACAAAGCTGTAGATCAGACAAATTAGAGATAAGGATTTCAATTGGTCACAAATCCTAAAAGAACCCTATCAAGTTAAGCAAATGCCAAGAGGCCAAAAACAACAGAAAATTTTAAAGCATATGAAAAAACCAGACGATATGGATAACCCAAGCCCAAGCACCCAAATCAAAAGATCAGAGGAGACACGTACCTAGACCAACTAATCAAAGAACTAAAGATGAATGACGAGACCATGACATGGGATATAAAGGACATGAAGAAAAGCATGGCACAGGATATAAAGGACATCAAGAAGACCACAGAGGAGCATAAAGAAGACATTACAAGACTAAATAAAAAAAAATAGATGATCTTATGGAAATTAAAGAAACTGCTTACCAAATTGAAAAGATTCTGGATACTCATAGTACAAGACTACAGGAAGTTGAACAACGAATCAGTGACCTGGAAGATGACAGAACAGAAAATGAAAGCACAAAAGAACGGGGAAAAAAATTGAAAGAATCAAAATGGACCTCAGAGATGTGACAGATAATATAAAACGTCCAAATATAAGACTCATTGGTGTTCCAGAAGGAGAAGAAAAGGGTAAAGGTCTAGGAAGAGTATTCAAAGAAATTGTTGGGGAAAACTTCCAAAATCTTCTAAGAACCATAAATACACAAATCATAAATGCCCAGTGAACTCCAAATAGAATAAATCCAAATAAACCCACTCCGAGACATATTCTGATCACACTGTCAAATATGGAAGAGAAAGAGCAACTTCTGAAAGCTGCAAGAGAAAAACAATTCACCACATACAAAGGAAACACCATAAGACTAAGTAGTGACTACTCAGTAGCCACCATCGAGGTGAGAAGGCAGTGGCATGACATATTTAAAATTCTGAGTCAGAAAAGTTTCCAACCAAGAATACTTTATCCAGCAAATCTCTCCTTCAAATTTGAGGGAGAGCTTAAATTTTTCACAGACAAACAAATGCTGAGAGAATTTGCTAACAAGAGACCTGCCCTACTTCAGATACTAAAGGGAGCCCTACAGACAGAGAAACAAAGAGGAGAGAGAGACATAGAGAAAGGTTCAGTACTAAAGAGATTTGGTATGGGTATATTAAAGGATATTAATAGAGAGAGGGAAAAATATATATGACAAACATAAACCAAAGGATAAGATGGCTGATTCAAGAAATGCCTTCAAGGTTATAAAGTTGAATGTAAATGGATAAAACTCCCCAATTAAAAGATATAGATTTGCATGACTCCCGGGGAGGAATGTAGACCCGGCATCATGGGATGGAGAACATCTTCTTGACCAAAAGGGGGATGTGAAAGGAAATGAAATAAGCTTCAGTGGCAGAGAGATTCCAAAAGGAGCCAAGAGGTCACTCTGGTGGGCACTCTTATGCACAATATAGACAACCCTTTTTAGGTTCTAATAAATTGGGGTAGCTGGTGGCAGATACCTGAAACTATCAAACTACAACCCAGAACCCATGAATCTCGAAGACAATTGTATAAAACTGTGGCTTATGAGGGGAGACAGTGGGATTGGAGGGGCTATGGGGATCACACTCCCCTTTGTCTAGTTTGTGGATGGATGAGTGGAAAGGTGGGGGAAGGAAACAAACAGACAAGGGCGCCCAGTGTTCTTTCTTACTTCAGTTGCTCTTTTTCACTTTAATTATTATTCTGGTTATTTTTGTGTGTGTGGTAATGAGGGTGTTGGGGATTGATTTTGGTGATGAATGTACAACTATGTAATTGTACTGTGAACAAGCGAATGTACGATTTGTTTTGTATGACTCTGTGGTATGTGAATATATCTCAAAAAAAGGAATATTAAAAAAAAGATATAGATTTGCAGAATGGATCAAAAGAAATGAACCATCAATATGCTGCATACAAGAGACTCATCTTAGACACAGGGACACGAAATTGAAAGTGAAAGGATGGAAAAAATATTTCATGCCAGCTACAGCCAAAAGAAAGCAGGTGTAGCAATATTAATCTCAGACAAAATAGACTTTAAATGCAGGGATGTTTTGAGAGACAAAGAAGGCCACTACATACTAATAAAAGGGGCAATTCAACAGGAAGAAATAACAATTATAAATGTTTATGTACCCAATTAAGGTGCCAAAAAATACATGAGAGAAACACTGGCAAAACTAAAGGAAGCAATTGATGTTTCCACAATAATTGTGGGAGACTTCAACACATTACTCTCTCCTATAGATAGATCAACAAGACAGAAGACCAATAAGGAAATTGAAAACCTAAACAATCTGATAAATGAACTGGATTTAACAGACATATATAGAACATTACATCCCAAATCACCAGGATACACATACTTCTCTAGTGCTCATGGAACTTTCTCCAGAATAGATCATATACTGGGACATAAAACAAGGCTCAATAAATTTAAAAAGACTGAAATTATTCAAAGCACATTCTCTGACCACAATGGAATACAATTAGAAGTCAATAACCATCAGAGACTTAGAAAATTCACAAATACCTGGAGGTTTAACAACACACTCCTAAACAATCAGTGGGTTAAAGGAGAAATTGGTAAATATATAGAGACGAATGAAAATGGGAACACAACATACCAAAACCTATGGGATGTAGCAAAAGCGGTATTGAGGGTGAAATTTACAGCACTAAACACATATATAAAAAAGGAAGAAAGAGCCAAAATCAAAGAACTAATGGATCAACTGAAGAAGCTAGAAAATGAACAGCAAACCAATCCTAAACCAAGTAGAAGAAAAGAAATATCAAGGATTAAAGCAGAAATAAATGACATAGAGAACAAAAAAACAATAGAGAGGATAAATAACAACAAAAGTTGGTTCTTTGAGAAGATCAACAAGATTGACAAGCTCCTAGCTAGACTGACAAAATCAGAAAGAGAGAAGACCTATATAAACAAAATAATGAATGAGAAGGGTGACATTACTGCAGATCCCAAAGAAATTAAAAAAATTATAAGAAGATACTATGAACAACTGTATGGCAACAAACTGGATAATGTAGAGGAAATGGACAATTTCCTGGAAAGATATGAACAACCTAGACTGACCAGAGAAGAAACAGAAGACCTCAACCAACCAATCACAACCAAAGAGATCCAATCAGTCATCAAAAAGGTTCCCACAAATAAATGCCCAGGGCCAGATGCCTTCACACGGGAATTCTACCAAACTTTCCAAAAATAACTGACACCAATCTCACTTAAACTCTTTCAAAGCATGAAGAAAATGGAACACTACCTAACTCATTTTATGAAGCTAACATCAATCTAATACAAAAACCAGGCAAAGATGCTACAAGAAAGAAAACTATCAGCCAGTCTCCCTAATGAATATAGATGCAAAAATCCTCAACAAAAATACTTGCAAATCGAAAGCAAAGACACATTAAAAAAATCATACATCATGACCAAGTGGGGTTCATTCTAGGCATACAAGGATGGTTCAAAATAAGAAAATCAATGTATTACAACACATTAACAAATCAAAAGGGAAAAACCAAATGATCATCTCAATAGATGCTGAAAAAGCATTCGACAAAATCCAACATCCTTTTTGATAAGAACACTTCAAAAGGTAGGAATTGACGGAAACTTGCTCAATATGATAAAGAGCATATATGAAAAACCCACAGCCAGCATGGTACTCAATGGTGAGAGACTGAAAGCCTTCCCTCTAAGATCAGGAACAAGACAAGGATGCCCGCTGTCACCACTGTTATTCAACATGGTGCTGGAAGTGCTAGCTAGGGCAATCCAGCAAGACAAAGAAATAAAAGGCATCCAAATTGGAAAGGAAGAAGTAAAACTGCCATTTTTTGTAAATTATATGATCTTATATCTGGAAAACCCTGAGAAATCGACGATACAGCTACTAGAGCTAATAAACAAATTTAGCAAAGTAGCGGGATACAAGATTAATGCACATAAGTCAGTAATGTTTCTATATGCTAGAAATGAACAAACTGAAGAGACACTCATGAAAAGGATACCATTTTCAACAGCAACTATATAAATCAAGTACCTAGGAATAAACTTAACCAAAGATGTAAAAGACCTATACAAAGAAAACTACATAACTCTACTAAAAGAAATAGAAGGGGACCTTAAAAGATGGAAAAATATTCCATGTTTATGGATAGGAAGGCTAAATGTCATTAAGATGTCAATTCTACCCAAACTCATCTACAGATTCAATGCAATCCCAATCAAAATTCCAACAACCTACTTTGCAGACTTGGAAAAGCTAGTTATCAAATTTATTTGGAAAGGGAAGATGCCTCAAATTGCTAAAGACACTCTAAAAAAGAAAAACGAAGTGGGAGAACTTACACTCCCTGCCTTTGAAGCTTATTATAAAGCCACAGTTGTCAAAACAGCATGGTACTGGCACAAAGACAGACATATAGATCAACAGAATCGAATTGAGAATTCGGAGATAGACCCCCCCCAGATCTATGGCCGACTGATCTTTGATAAGGCCCCCAAAGTCACTGAACTGGGTCATAATGGTCTTTTCAACAAATGGGGCTGGGAGAGTTGGATATACATATCGAAAAGAATGAAAGAGGACCCCTACCCCATACCCTACACAAAAATTAACTCAAAATGGACCAAAGATCTCAATATAAAAGAAAGTACCATAAAACTCCTAGAAGATAACGTAGGAAAACATCTTCAAGACCTTGTATTAGGCGGCCACTTCCTAGACTTTACACCCAAAGCAGAAGGAACAAAAGAAAAAATAGATAAATGGGAACTCCTCAAGCTTAGAAGTTTCTGTACCTCAAAGGAATTTGTCAAAAGGGTAAAAAGCCAGCCAACTCAATGGGAAAAAATTTTTGGAAACCATGTATCTGACAAAAGACTGATATCTTGCATGTATAAAGAAATCCTACAACTCAATATTGATGGTTCAGACAGCCCAATTATAAAATGGGCAAAAGATATGAAAAGACAGTTCTCTGAAGAGGAAATACAAATGGCCAAGAAACACATGAAAAAATATTCAGCTTCACTAGCTATTAGAGAGATGCAAATTAAGATCACAATGAGATACCATCTAACCCCAATTAGAATGGCTGCCATTAAACAAACAGGAAACTACAAATGCTGGAGGGGATGTGGAAAAATTGGAACTCTTATTCATTGTTGGTGGGAGTGTATAATGGTTCAGCCATTCTGGAAGTCAGTCTGGCAGTTCCTTAGAAAACTAGATAGAGTTACCATTCGATCCAGTGACTGCAGTTCTCGGTATATACCCAGAAGATCGGAAAGCAGTGACACAGATATCTGCACGCCAATGTTCATAGCAGCATTATTCACAATTGCCAAGAGATGGAAACAACCCAAATGTCCTTCAGCAGATGAGTGTATAAATAAAATGTGGTATATACACACAATGGAATACTACATGGCAGTAAGAAGGAATGATGTCCTGAAACATATGACAACATGGATGAACCTTGAAGACATAATGCTGAGCGAAATAAACCATGCACAAATAGAGATATATTATATGCTACCACTAATGTGAACTTTGAAAAATGTAAAACAGATGGTTTATAATGTAGAATGTAGGGGAACTAGCAATAGAGAGTAATTAAGGAAGGGGGAACAATAATCCAATAAGAACAGATAAGCTATCGTGGGTAAATTTAATGTTCTGGGAATGCCCAGGAATGACTATGGTCTGTTAATTTCTGATGGGTATAGTAGGAACAAGTTCACAGAAATGTTGCTATATTAGGTTACTTTCTTGGGGTAGAAGTAGGAACATGTTGGAAGTAAAGTAGGTATCTTAGGTTAGTTGTCTTTTTCTTACTCCCTTGTTAAGGTCTCTTTGAAATGTTCTTTTATTGTATGTTTTTAAAAAATTTTTTTCATACAGTTGATTTAAAAAAAGAGTTAAAAAAAAAAAAAAAACAAGGAAAAAATATGCAGAGCCCCCTTGAGGAGCTGGTGGAGAATGCAGGGGTATTGGCTTGCCCCACCGCGATGGTTGCTAACATGCCCACAGACATAGGGGACTGGTGGTTTGATGGGCTGAGCCCTCTACCATAGGTTTTACCCTTGGGAAGACGGTTGCTGCAAAGGAGAGGCTAGGCCTCCCTATAATTGTGCCTGGGAGCCTCCTCCTGTGTGCCTCTTTGTTGCTCAGATGTGGCCCTCTCTCTCTGGCTGGGCCAACTTGGCGGGTGAAATCACTGCTCTCCCCACTGCGTTGGATCAGATGCCTGGGGGGGGGGGGGTGAATCTCCCTGGCAACATGGAGTATGGCTCCCAGGGAGGAATGTGGACACGGCATCGTGGGATGGAGGGTATCTTCTTGACCAAAGGGGGGATGTGAATGGGAATGAAATGAACTTCAGTGGCAGAGAGATTCCAGGGAGAGCTGGGGGGTCACTCTGGTGGGCACTCTTGAGCACAGTGTGGACAGCCCTTTTCGGGTTCTGGTGAATTGGGGTAACTGGTGGTGGATGCCTGAGACTATCAAACTACAACCCAGAACCCATGAATCTTGAAGATGATTTTGTGAAGATGTGGCTTATAAGGGGTGACAATGGGATTGGGAAAGCCATAAGGACCACGCTCCCCTTTGTCTAGTTTATGGATGGATGGTAGAAAAATAGGGGAAGGAAACAAACAAAGGTACCCAGTGTTCTTTTTTACTTTAATTGCTCTTTTTCACTTTAATTATTATTCTTGTTATTTTTGTGTGTGTGGTAATGAAGGTGTCAGGGATTGATTTTGGTGATGAATGTACAGCTATGTAATGGTACTGTGAACAATCAAATGTATGATTTGTTTTGTATGACTGCATGGTAGGTGACTGTATCTCAATAAAATTAATATTAAAAAATAAATAAATAAAATAAAACTTTTGCCATTTGATAGGCAAAAAAAAAAAAACAAAAAAAAAAAAACAAAAAAAAAAAAACCTCCTATATAGAAAAGCTCAGGTCCAGATGGCTTCATGGGAATTTTACCAAACATTCCAAAAAGAACTGACACCATTCCTAATCACTCTTCCAAAAATCAAAGAAAGGTGAACACTTCCTAACTCATTCTATGAATCAAACATCACTATAATACCAAAACCTGATAAAGATGCTAAGAGAAAGACAAACTAAAGACCAATCTCTTTAATGAATATAGATGGAAAAATTCTCAACAAAATAATTGCAAATTGAATCCAATGGCACTTTAAAAGAATTATACACCATGACCAAGTGGGGTTTATTCCAGGCGTGCAAGGATGGATCAACAAAAAGAAAATCAATCAATGTCATACAACACATTAACAAATTGAAAGGGGAAAATCACATGATCATTTTGATGCAGAAAAGGCATTCAACAAAATTCAGCATCCTTTCTTGATAAAAGCACTTCAAAAGGTAGGAAATGAAGGAAACTTCCTCACTACGATAAAGGGCATATAAGAAAAACCCACAGCTAGCATCATACTCAATGGTGAGCGACTGAAAGCCTTACCCATAAGATCAGGAATGAGACAAGGACACCTACTCTCAGCACTCTTGTGCAACATTGTGCTAGAATTTCTAACTAGAGCAATTAGGCAAGGAAAAGAAATAAAAGTCATCCAAATCAGAAAGGAAGAAGTAAAACTCTCATTATTTGCAGATGACATGATCCTATATTTGGAAAAACTAGTGAAATCTATGATAAAGCTAGTTGAGCTAATACATGAGTACAGTGATGTGGCAGGATACATGATTAAAGCATAAAAATCAGTAGTGTTTCAAAACACTAGTAATGAGCTAACCGACGAGGCAATTAAGAAAAAAATCCCATTCACAATAGCAAGAAAAGGAATCAAGTAATAGGAATAAACTTAACCAAGGATGTAAAGGACCTGTACACAGAAAACTACAAAACATTGCTAAAAGAAATCAAAGAAGACCTAAAAGGTGGAAAAACATTTTGTGTTGATGGACAGGAAGGCTAAATATCATTACAATGTTAATGTTAATTCTACCCAAATTGATCTACAGATTCATTGCAATTCCAATCAAAATTCCAGCACCCCACTTTTCAGACTTGGATAAGTTAGTTATCAAGTTAATTTGTAGAAAAGGGGGCCTCAAATAGCCAAAATCATAAAAAAGAACAAAGTTATACTTCATGACTTTAAAGCTTATTATAAAGTCAAAAGAGCATGGTTTTTATACAAAGATATAAATATTGACCAATGGAATCAAAGAGTTCAGAAACAGATCCTCAGATATATGGTCAACTGATTTTTGACAAGGTCCCCAAATTTGCTGACCTGGTACAGAGTAGTCTCTTCAATAAACAGGGCTGGGAGAACAGGATATTCATAGCCAAAGGAATGAAAGAGGACCCCTACCTAATATCCTATACAAAAATTATCTCAAAGATCTAAATATAAGAGCCAGTACGATAAAACTTCTAGAAGAATATCTTGGGAAACATAGTCAAGACCTAATGATAGGAGGTAGCTTCTTAGAACATACATCCAAAGCACAATGAAAGAAAAAAAATAGATAAAATAGGAACTCCTCAAGATTGTACACGTCTGTGTTTCAAAAGGCTTTCTCAAAAAGGTAAAGAGGCAGCCAACTCAATGGGAGGGAATATTTGGTATCCTTATATCTGATAAGGATTTGAATCCAGTATATATAAAGAAATCCTGCAACTCAACAATAAAAGGGCAAATAGCCCAATTATAAAATGGGCAAAAGATATGAATAGACAATTTTCCAAAGAGGAAATACAAAGGGCTAAAAAGCACCTGAAGAGATGTTCATCTTCCTTAGCTATTAGGAAACTGCAAATCAAAACCACAGTGAGATACCATCCCACACCTCTAAGAATTGCCACTATTTTTTAAATTCAATTTTATTGTGATATATTCACATATCATGCAGTCATACAAAGCATACATTCAGTTGTTCACAGTACCATTATATAGTTGTGCATTCATCACCAAAATTAATTTTTGAACATTTTCATCACCACATACACAAAAATAATAAGAAAAATTAAAGTGAAAAAGAACAATTAAAGTAAAAAAGAACATTGTGTGCCCCCCCTCCCCCATTTTTCTACTCATCAAGAATGGCCACTATTAAACAAACAGGAAACTACAAATGATGGGAAGGATGTGGAGACACAGGAGCACTTATTCCCTGTTGGTGGGAATGTAAAACGGTGAAGCCACTGTGGAAGACAGTTTGGTGTTTCCTCAGAAAACTAAATATTGAGTTGCCTTACCACCCTGCAATTCCACTACTTGGTATATACCCAGAATATCTGAATGCAGGGACATGAACAGACATTTGCACATCAATATTCATAGTGGCATTATTCACACTGACAAACAATGTTAACAACCCAAGTGTCCATCAACCAGTGAATGAATAAACAAAATGTCGTATATATACACAATGGAATATTATGCAGCAGTAAGAAGGAAGGAGGTCCTAAAGCATGTGATGACATGGATAAACCTTGAGGACATAAGGTTGAGTGAAATAAGCCAGACACAAAAGGACAGATATTGTATGACTTTACAAATACGAACTAACTAGAACATGCAAATTCAGAGTCCTATAACGTAGAATATAGAGTACCTAGAGATAGACAGAAGCTATAGAATGGGTAGTGGTTACCTAATGTGTAGAGAATTGTTAATGAAGTTGCACTTAAATGTTTGAGAATGGATAGAGGTGATGATAGCTCATTACTGGGATTGTAAGTAATAGTGATGTGTTGTAGGTGAATATGATTGAAAGTGGTTGTTTAAAGTTAAGTAGGTAAATAAGTTCTTCCATAACCTACTACAAATGTAAAAAAAATAAGAGGGATATATGAAAAACATAGCTATGGCAAACTATAGACTATAGTTAACAGTAATATTCTAATATTCTTTTAACAACAGTAACAAATTTACTACACCAATACTATGGGTCAACAATAGGGGGGATAATGAGAATGGGAGGTGTGCCAGATTGGATATATTATGTCCTCCAGAAAAGCCATCTTCTTTGATGGAATCTTGTGGGGGCAGACCTATTAGTTTGTTGATTAGGACTGAACCTCTGATTAAATTATTGCCATGGAGATGTGTGCCCTGCCCAATCAGGGTGGGTCTTGATTAGCTCACTGGAGAATTTAAGAGAAAAACTAAGAGCTGACACAGACCCAGATGTTCACTGATGCTTGAAGACACTTGGAGATGCAGACAGAATGACATTTGGAGATGCTAAGCTAAAAGATTAAGCCCAGAGTTTGCCCCAGAGAAGCTCAGAGATTACCCCAAGACGCTTAGAGAGAAACATCTTGGGAGAAAGTAGCAAGGGCACAGAGGAGCTAAGACAGAGGAGCTAGAACAGATGGCCAGAGATATTTTTGGATAAAGCCATTTTGAAACCCAACATAGGAGCAAAGGACCAGCAGATGCTGGCCACATGCCTGCCCAGCAGACAGAAGTGTTCTGGATGCCATCAGTCATTCTTCAGTGAAGGTATCCTCTTGTTGATGCCTTGGTTTGGACTGTAAACTTATAACCAAATAAACCTCCTTTATAAAAGCCAATCCATTTCTGGTATTTTGCATAATGGCAGCATTAGCAAACTGGAACAGGAAGATTTAGGTTTTCTTTTTTATTCTTCCTTCTGTTCTTGAATACTGAAAATGTTCTACAATTGATTATGGGGATGTGTGCCAACTTTGTGATGATACTGCGAGCTACTGATTGTATACTTTGGATGGTTTGTGTGGTGTGTGACTGTATCTCAAAATATTGAAAAAAATATAAATGTAAAATGATGGGGCTCAGCCCCGAGGATCTGGGGGAAGGTGCGGATGTGCTGGACATCCTCACCTGGACTGGTGTTGATGTTGTCACAAACATTGGGACTGGCGGTTTGATGTGCTGGGCCCTCAAGCATGGGACTTGCCCTTATGAAGCTCATTACCACAAAGGAGAGTCTAAACTTGCATGTAATGGTGCCTAAGACTCTCCCCCTGAGTACCTCTTTGTTGCTCAGATGTGGCCCTCTCTCTCTCTAACTGAGCCATCTCAACAGGTGAACTCGCTGCCCTCCCCCCTATGTGGGACCCGACTCCCAGGGGTGTAAATCTCCCTGGCAACGCAGAATATGACTCTTGGGGATGAATGTGGACCTGGCATCGTGGGACTGAGAGTATCTTCTTGACCAAAAGGGGGATGCAAAATGAGACGAAATAGTTTCAGTGGCTGAGAGATTTCAAATGGAGTCGAGAGGTCACTCTGGTGGACATTCTTATACACTATATAAATAACACCTCTTAGGTTTTAATGTATTGGAATACCTAGAAGTAAATACCTGAAACTACCAAACTCCAACCCAGCAGTCTGGACTCCTGAAGACAATTATATAATAATGTAGATTACAAAGGGTGACAGTGTGATTGTGAAGACCTTGTGGATCACACCCCCTTTATCTAGTGTATGGATGAGTAGAAAAATGGGGACAAAAACTAAAGGACAAATGGGGTGGGATGGGGGATGATTTGGGTGTTCTTTTTTCACTTTTATTTTTTATTCTTGTTCTGGTTCTTTCTGATGTAAGGAAAATGTTCAAAGATAGATTGTGGTGATGAACGCATAACTATGTTATCATGCTGTGGACAGTGGATTGTATACCATGGATGATTGTATGCTGTGTGAATGTATTTCAATAAAACTGAATTTAATAACAAAAAAAAAAAAGACAAAAAAAAAGATGGGGCTCTTTCGTAAATTAGGATTCAGATTTACAGGTTTTTCTCCTTGTCCATTAGTATTATCAGATATCAAGCCATTAGTGCTGTGTTCTTCTAAGCTTTGCCTGAAAAATCCTGCAGACAGTCTTTCAGCATACTACAGTCTCTCACAGTCAGCTTGAGTGCAAAGGAACTCCATCTGCCTTGCTATCAACTTTTCAAGCTGCTGTGAACTAAGAGCTGCATATTCTTTGCTCTTAGCTTGAGCCTGCTGTTTAAGAGTTTCTGCATGAAATCCTGGAAATCTGGAAACCCATCCTCCAGTTAATTCTCTTCAGGGTTAATTCATCTTTTTCTCCACATTTTGGCTTGGTGATTCTGTTAAGTATATTCATATGTGTCTTCCAAAGAAATCTGCCTGGGCAGGGCAGATATTCTGTCAGCAGGGTATTATCTGTCATACAGAGCTGGGTAGCTGCTTTATTAACAGTAAGCTCATGAAGTGTGAGATGTTTCCATCCTTTCTCTTTGAGTCAATTATGCCATATACTGCACTGTATTGGATTTCCTCTTCTTTGTGCAGATCCTCATTGGTCATTTCAAAGGTAAGACAATCATTTTGGCCAATTACTTGTAGGTTTTAGCAGCTCTTTCACTCCCTTCAAGTCACGTTCCTCAGCAGCATGAGGGCCAGTCTCTCCACACACTTGGCCACAGAGAGTGCAGCAGCAGCTTCCAGCACCTCATGGCTCTCATTTGGGGAAGCTGGGCATGGTGCCCCTCCATGGCATGGCGGCCCTGTCAGTCTGAACTCACCAATACTGCAGCATTAAACTTCCCAACACATCTGATTTCCCATGCCAAGCTCTGCATACAGGTAGTGGCAGCACATTTCGGATTTTTAATTTAGGCTCCCAGGCGTTGCTACTCCTTTCATAACCACTACAGGATATTTTCAGCTAGGCTGGTGATCTTGCTGGTATGAGTACATTACTGACAGGAAGGGAAGTCAGAGGCTGACTGAAAAGACCTGGGTTTGTAACCAGGTTTCTCAAAGCCTTCTTCAGAAGCCTTCTAATATGAAGGGGCTGCCTAGCCATGCCTATCCATGCCGATTCCTCAAAATTCCTCTTCTACAGCTTTACAAACTTGGTTATCATAATGAAGGCATCAAAATAAGATTATCTTTTTGAAACATTCTGTATGGCTGCCACTCCCCAAGGTCCTGGGTAAGGCCCTAGCCATTACTGTGGATGTGTTTAACTTGGCAATGGCTGAGGGAGTCTGTGCATTGCCCTTAGCAGTGGCCTGCTCAGCCCCAACTTCAAAGTGAGGGCCCCCAGAGCTCCTCAGGTGACAGCATCTCCCCCACCAGAGCCACCCTTCTTCCTTCCTCCCTTCCCTCAACCCTCCACCTCTGCCCCCTCTGTGATGTCACCCTACAAACTGCTGCTCTTGTTACATTCCCTGCTCCAGGTCTCAGCTTGGGCCGGGCCTGCGTTCAGCCTCTTACCATTGATCCCTCTGCCCACAATTTGTAATTTAATAGTAATTTCTTTAATTAGGATATAAAGACATTAGGGCAAAAAATGTCATTTTTTCAAAACTGCACCACAGCCTAGCACAAGGCTTGGCACATCATCTAGTCTCAAGGCTTGACATATAATCTATAAGAAAAAGTAAGTAGTCAAGTTTTGTGAATTCTGCCTTCTTTGCATCTCTTATCCAACCATTTCCTTCCCCAATTTCACTTGGAACACCCTATGCCAGACAATCACAATATAGCTCTTTAACTTCAACTATGCCCTTAATTATTTTATGCTAACACAAATACAACAATAACTCCAGTTTGAAATACTTCAGTGGGTTTCCACTTTTCCACTAGCCTTCACATAAGAAGCTTGGACCAACCATGTTCTCTAGGCCCTGATATCTATTAGCCTGCCCCTCTCCAGTCCAGTCCACCCCACTCAACTGCTTTCCTGTCTGCTCTCAGTTCCTGGAGCACAGCAGGTTCTGCCAGGTCTCAGGAATGTTACATCTATTATTTATCCTGAATAAAAAGCTCTAAAACTATTCCTTCCACCACCAGTATTTTAAGGCTTTCCCCAACTACATTTTAAGGTATTAGCTACAATAACTGTACTTTTCAAGAGAGCTTCCCCATCACCAATGAAATTCTTCAGGAATAAGTACACAAATTAATCTTGTAGTTATTTCCCTAAATGTCCTCTTCTAAACTATCCTTTACCCTCCACTGGAACTGACAACTTGTTTTGTTTGCCAGTACATCTCCACTTCTAGACAGGCCTGGCTCAGAGTTGACAGGCAATACATATTCATTTCTAACAAAAAGAGATAATGCTGCAGTGCAGCTAGCCTGAGAAAGTCATGGGAACATAAGACAATCTTGAAACTCAGTACCTGATTACATAAAATGCTTGCTACTACAAGAACACAGACTGTACTTTTTTACCCCAGGAGAGTGTATTAAATAAAGGAAAAGGCAAAATAATTTTCTAAGAAAATGGCTGTACTTTAAATAAAAATATATTCCTTGATTTTGCTTCAGAAATAATTTGTTCATTTGTATCTCAAGATATGTCCTAAAATGTCAAGCTTTCAATGTTATTAAAAAATAGTTACATCTTATTCACAATAAAATCAATAATAAAAGATCATTTCTTCCAGGAACACATAGTATTTGGTATCTTTAAGTTTTACAATCCTTGGAACATCAGCTAATTCTGACTCGAAGAGACCAACCCTGGGTGGACTTTCCCTTGTGTGGTGGTAATATATACATACTATAGAACACTAAAAATAATTTGACCTTGAATATATATGTTAGCAGAAATATTTATACTCATATAGAGTCACACTGATTCTCACAGCCTGAGAGAATGCTGGTAGATTGCAAGTTCTCTTAGAAATAAAAGCAATAAGGGGTAATCCTACTGTAGATTCTCCATAGTACTGATGATTACAACAAAAATCCACCACAGAGAGGCCTCTGAGAAAAGACAAAAGGTTGCTTTTGAGCCTTATAGAAAAATGACAGAATTAAAGGACACAATCTGTTTCCTTAACTGTATCTACATGATTTACCTAATTAGAGGGAATCTGGTTAAATAAGTCATGCATTGATTAGATTTTTCCTGATTGGCATTCAAGTTACTCAGGGTGTTTCCTTTCTATAACATGTAAGCAGTGTATAATCTGCGTAGAAAAAAATCTATCAAATGTTTTCTTTTTCAAAAGAGAGAAGCTCTGAGCTTCAGATTGTGGTGATAGAATCCTCAATAAAGTCTTCACTTCACTGGCTTTTCCAATCCTTTTGGGTTCTGAAGAAAGAATTTTCACCAGGAGATACAGAACTAATTACAAATTTATGTTCAATCGGAGGTAACTCTTTAATCTGACAGTAGGTATTTGGAGGCAGACCATCTGAAAAGCAGGTTAGATTATTGTGAACGTGGAATTTTTGCTGACATAATTAATTAGTAATGATCAAATGGAGAATTGCCTCACCTTAGCATTCATAAAATAATTTCCTGAAATTAAACCTGTGGGGGTTAAAGACCATAAATAAATACAGGAATAAATATAAAATGACAAATTAGTTGAGTGGCCTGAAAACAAGAGAGTGGAAGGGAAAGGTTAACTGATTCAGTGAAGGGTTCTCTGAGGAATAGAAATTTGATACTGAAAGGTAATGGGCATGGGTTAGGAAACTGTGGATTGGGGACTGTAACTTTATAACCAGATAACCCCCCTTTTATAAAAGCCAATCCATTTCTGGTGTTTTGCACCTACACCTTTCATTTTGTGGTGGGAAGAACAGGAACTAAAGAGAAAATAGATTCAGAGGAGGTTTTTGTTTCAAGAAGGACATGAAAAAAATAGTTTACTTCATGAGGGGATACACTGAGAAGACAGACATTATTGGTAAAGGAGCCTGAATATGTAAGTGATAATTAAAATTTCATTTGAAAGCAGGAGAGAAAAGGATCCAACACTGTCCTGAGTTAGAAAAAAATCCCTTTAATTGGAGAAAAGTAACGGATGGTGTGCCAGTTTGAATGTATTATGTCCTCCTAAACGCCATTATCTTTGATGCAGTCTTGTGTGGGCAGACCTGTTAGAGTCAATTAGATTGTAATTCTTTCAGTGTTTCTATGGAGATGTGACCCACCCAACCATAGGTGATAACTCTGATTAGATAATTTCCATGGGGGTGTGGCCCTGCCCATTCAGCGTGGGCCTTGATTAGTTCACTGGAGCCCTATAAAAGCTCAGACAGAAGGAGCAAGTTTGCTACAGCCAAGAGGGGCACTTTGAAGAATGCATAGTAGCTGAGAGAGCAGCTGCAGATGAAAGACAGTTTGAAGATGGCCGTTGAAAGCAGACTCTTGCTCTGGAGAAGCTAAGAGAGGACAAACACCCCAGGAGCAACTGAGAGTGACATTTTGAAGAGGAGCTGTGGGATAGGGAGGTACATCCTGAGAGAAAGCCATTTAGAAACCAGAACTTGGAGCAGACGCCAGCTATTTGCCTTCCCAGCTAACAGGTTTTCTGGACACCACTGACCATCCTCCAGTGAATGTACCCTTTGTTGATGGACACTTTATGGCCTTAAGATGGTAACTTTATAACCAAGTAACCCCCCTTTTATAAAAGCCAATCCATTCCTGGTGTTTTGCATTCTGGCAGCATTAGCAAACCAGAACAGATGGATATGAATGCAGGAATAATTGTAGACATCATGGCAGTGAGTGAGGCAGTGTTAGTCTGTATAGCAAGAGGCTTATCCCAGCTGTTGAAAATGATGGAAAAGGTAAGTATGTGTGAAATTCAGAAAGTATGGAGGTCTAATGTACTAATAGGGATTATATGGGTGATTTAATTAGCAAGATACAGTGGGATTGCCACTATGTATTTGAAAGTTATTGGGAGATGTGAGTATATATTTAGATCAGGATCAATATCCTGTCCATGTGCCAAGTCAGATGTATCCATTGGAGAGGGAGGTATTGTGGATCAGGACTGGTTTCTTGATTTACAGATGTGGTAAAAGATGGGATGGACACAAAAATTGTTGGTTCTTCCTAAGTACATATGGTTAAATGATTAAATGTTGATGGTATTGGGCAGCAAATATGAGGTGGCATACTGATGAACCAGAAATTGGGTTCCCATGGGGAGCAATTCTGTGAACAAGCCAATAGGAAGTAAGGTTGTTGTTCCAGTTTGCTCATGCTGCCATTTTGCAAAGCACCAGAAATGAATTGGCTTTTATAAAGGGAGTTTATTTGGTTACAAAGTTAGTCTTAAGGCCATTAAATGTCCAAGGTAAGGCATCAACAATAGGGTACCTTCACTGGAAAAAGGCCACTGGTATCGGGAAAACCTCTGTTAGCTGGGAAGGCACATGGCTTGCATCTGCTTTCAACAGCCATCTTCAAAATGTCTCTATAAGCTGCAACTGCAGTTCTTTTGTCTGAGCAAGTAAAGGGCACCGGTGATTTAACTAAGACTCAAGCTGAATGGGTGGGGTCACACCTCCATGGAAACAATCCCATCAACAGGTCACACCCTAATCAAAGGTGTTACTAGTCACATCTCCATGGAAACAAAAACAGGCTCCAACCTAATTAACTCTACTATGTCTGCGCCCAGATTGCATGAAAGAACATGGTGTTTTGGGTGACATAAGACATCCAATCCAGCGCAGTTGTGATTACGGTGAGGGGTCTCTGATTATTGATCTGAGGGGTGACTTTTCAGGTAAAAGTTAGGTTTGCTACATACCCCACAAGATGAGCATATTTAAAATTTTAAGATTGGAGACAACTAGTACAAAATTCAAATACTAGCTAGGTCATTTCCTAACCACGTAATTTTGTGTTAAAGCTTCTGAATTTCTGTTCATCAGTTTTTTTTTTTTTTTCAAGGAGTAATAATACATAATCAGATGGGTTATTGAAAGGTTCAATAAAGTGAATATATGTAAATATCAAAGCAAAGTGACATTAATAAAATCACTATTTTTTTCTTTTTTCTAGACCTCCAGTAAAAAGGGATGAGTTCATCTTTAATTTATGAAACTAGCATTATTTTATTTATTTCTTTATGATATATATTTAAACAATAGATTGAACTGATAGGATTCAGATTAGGGAAAGAATTGAAAAACCCTTTGAACACCATGGGGTAACTCATAAAACTCAATTATTTTTCCTTTCTTCACTGGTAAAATAGGGATATTCATGTCTTCTTTATTAGCAATAATGACCATAGCCTTCTTGCTTTTAATCCCAAGAGAAGACAAATGTCTCCCACTTCTCTTACAGTGCATTGCAGGTTCCTGTGAGTAGAGCTG
The DNA here is from genome assembly GCF_015220235.1 of Choloepus didactylus. Taxonomy (NCBI): domain Eukaryota; kingdom Metazoa; phylum Chordata; class Mammalia; order Pilosa; family Megalonychidae; genus Choloepus; species Choloepus didactylus. The sequence goes on from NW_023637579.1 coordinate 1,075,308, forward strand.
GGAGCTGGTCACACTCCAGTGATTTTTGGGGATTCATGACTACTGGGTATGGAGTTGTGGACAAGAGGAGAGAACCAGAGGGTTTTTTCCTCTGTTGTTTTCCCTATTTAGTGCTTGCACTGCTGTGAGTGAAAACCCAGACATGTGATAGCTGAGTTCTTGGCAATGCAATCACAGGTGAATAGGGACTTGCTCTTTTCCTGAAAAGACATATCTCATGTCAATGGATGGGAAGGTTTCTCCTCATGGTCTGAAATATCCAAGTGCACCTAGGAGCTATTCAAGGATCAGAGCAGCATTAAATTTCTCCAGGACTATGGGAGGCTTATAGTGCATTAGGTACTGACTAAGAAATAATATGCTTTCAAACATTAACACTAATGAGGTCCAGCCTACATTAAGGCTGTTTACTGACAGAAGAAATGTAAGAGGTTTTCTTTTTTTCATCCAGCCCTTGGTCTCATTTGGGAAATAAAATTCACTCATTAACCACGCTAGTGGCTGCAATGAGATTAGGCCTATGGTGAACAAAGAACCAAGTTTGGTCAAGTTCTACAGAAGAGCTGTTCTTCCTAGAGAATGTTGGCCATTGTGTCAAATTTTCTGTTGTAATAATCATAGACCAAGTACATATTTATTGTATACAAGCACACACACATATATATATACACACACACACATAGCAAGCATTTATACATCAGCTCATTGGAATTTTCAACTCTTAAAAGGTTGGTAAATCATTTCACAGATCAGGAACCTGAATTTCACATGGGAACTAATGTACCAATAGGAAACGTCAAAAAAAAAATAAAAAAGTGGCAGATCAGGGATACTGCTTGCCATGTTAGACATCTGTAGATTTACTTGAAATTGGTAGGAAGGAGACAATTTTAGTTATGAATTCTCAAGTGCCAACTTTGTATTCACCAATACGGAGGTCAGAATCAGCAGTTGACTGAGAATTGCCAGTTTATTTCACACCACATTTCATGTAAGAAAGCTCTCTGATGAAGTAATTACGTGTTCATGGTGTGTTTAGTTCTAAGTATGTAAAAGGCATGTGCCAGATCAGCACCAGAGAAAGATTTACCTGAAAACCATTAATATTGTATATATATAAAACTTCTTTTCCACAGCACTGTGAGATTGAATATCCTGCCTTGTACACTGGTAGCGATGGAATGAACCTGGCTGAAACAGCATGTCCATGACGTTTTAGGAATCAGTCACATTTAAGTGCCATAGACTTCACCCAGAAAAAGTGGTCCCTGCTGGACACAACCCAGAGAAAGGTGAATGAGGATTTGATGCCAGAGAACATCAGTCATCTGGTATCTGTCGGTGAGTCTGTTACCATTTAGGTACTTATTTACTGAACAGCTTCTACATACGCCACTCCACTCTTTCCTGACTCATATTCTTTCATAACGCCTACAACAACCTGGATGAATATTATTTACTGTCATCTAGTCTGTTACACCAGTAGAATATGAACTTCCTGAACACAACTTTATATCTTTCTTGCTACTCCATCTTGAACACCCAGGAAAATATGAACTCAATGAATATATTTCAAATGAATAAATGGATTAGAAATTTACCAAATAACTATTCTTCTCTAAGCAGTAAGCTGGGATTTGATACCACAGTAGTAAATCACAGTAATAAAAGTAATAGCCACTATCCTAATATCCCTTCCCACAAAGAAATTAAATTGTTCTGGTGGCGTTTATGTTTACTGGAATCTTCTTAGAGATAACATTAACTTCATGGTGGAAACACTTAATTATTTCTGGATGGAAACATTGCATTCTACACTCTGTGAGCTTGGGCATGGACAACAGTAACCTGAGGTCCTAATTATCTTTGAACACAGCATTAGGGGGAAGACCCATCAGTATTTTCAGCATTCAAGTAGCTCTTTTCTGGGCTGCCCTTCAAAGTTCACATTGTTCCTTCTTGGTAGCCCACCCTGGACTTGAATATAATGCAGTGTTCTCAGAATATTACTATAAATTAATCTAACTTCTTCCCACATTTAGGGTTTCATTCTGCAAATCAGATGTGAATTCCAAGTTGGAACAAGAAGAAAGGCTGTGGAAGGTAGAAAGAGGATTTCCCCAAGGCCTGAGTCCAAATGAGCTCCAGTCACAGGGGCTCCGTATGAAGAGGAGCCTGGTCAGTGAGGTAATAGGTCCTAGGTAATGTCAACTACAGGCTTCCTGGAATGCATGTTAGAGGCCAAAAGGCCACTGGGGAAAAATTCCTCCGACTGTGCCATTATTTTTCACACATCAACTTCTCTCGACTGCAAACAAGCAAGTTTCATGTCAACATAATTTTGGCTTTTATCGTGGTCTTTTCCCTTTGGTTATATCTCCCTTCATGAACTCTTCAACATTCCATCCAATTTTTCTCTTATTTCAATATTGAAAATAATTTCTAATTAACATTATCCTAAGACAGGTATCTATATGCCAGCATGTTCTTCAATTTCACATTCTTTCTTCATGTAGGGGCCAATATTTGAAATATACTCACATGGGCCATGTGGTTTTTCAACAATTTTATTCCCTTAATACCACTTAATCCATTTCTCTTTTTTTCCAGTTGTTTCAGGCAGGGAAAGTAATTGTACAAAGTGAGAAATAATACCCATTCAATATATGTGGAGGAAGAACCAACACAACTGCATACTAATGGTAAATTTCATGGTAGTGAGCCCTGGTCTTCCACATTAGAGACTTGAAAATCTGATAAGTTAACAATTCAAAATGTTATATGACTGTATAGTTTAGGGTAAGTATTGTCTCACAAAAATTTTTGGATAATTTGAATTAAAGGAAGATATTAGCCTGAACTTAAACTGTATTCTTTGTTCTAATAAAAGGACATTGTATAAACATGGCTCATTTGTATGAAACATATGAAACCTGTAAAATGACTCAGATAGCTCTTCAGTAAAGATGCTACAGAGAGGATAATCTTTATGCATTCAGGAGATTAACACTCATTGCAGGTGTAACTAAGACAGGAAATTTTAACTACAGATTTTTACTGGATCATAATCCCAGAATTCATATACACAGAAATGAATGAAGGAAGGAATCAAGAAATGAGGGCAATCTTTAGCAGCCTCACATCTCCTCCCCACTGCAGAGATCTCACTCAGGACAGTCCCTGTGAACATAATGCATATGGGGAAGTTCTCACTCACAATTACATATTGACGCAACACGTGTTAACTCACACTGGAAAGAAACCCTATGAATGTAATAAATGTGGAAAACACTTCAATCACAGAGTATAGCTCCTACATGGGAGAAATTCTATGTCAGTGGAAACACCTTCATTTATAATTTATCCTTAAACAACATGACTAAACTCCACTCAGAGGAGTCCTAAGTCTATAATCACTCTAGCGGAGACTTCAGCTGCACTCCCACACTAGGGCACACACACAAAAACTCTGAGTAGGAATAATAACTAAAATGGGAAATCAGATAGGAAATTCTTTACCAGGAAGAGGAGATTTGAGGGGAAATGATTAATATGGGATAAGTTATTCAATGAAGTATATGTTCAAACCTTTATGCATAAGAGTAAGATGACAACGCATGATGTATCATATTGTATAAAAAAACTTCAGTATGATGAACGAAAATTCTTTGGTTTCTAATTTTTCAGAGAATGTTAAATTTCTCACAATGGCACTATAACAATACTAAAATCAAACTGAAAAGCTAGTTATTAAATTTATTTGGAAGGGAAATTGGCCTCAAATTGCCAAAAATATTCAAAAAACAGTACAAAGTGGGAGGACATACACTTTCTGACTTTAAACCTACCATAAAGCCATAGTGATCAAAACAGCATGGTACTGCCACAAAGACAGACATATTGATCAATGGAACTGAATAGAGAGTTTGGTGACAGATCCCCAGATCTACAGTCAACTGATTTTTGATTAGGACTATAAATCCACTGAATGGGGACAGAACAGTCTCTTCAACATATGGGCCTTAGAAAACTGGATATCCATATCCTAAAGAAGAAAGAGAACCCCTTACCTCACACCTTATGCAATAATTAAATTTAAGTGGATCAAATACCTCAATTAAGAGATAGCACCATAACTGTTAGGAAATAATATAGGGAAACATCTTTAAGACCTAGTAATAGGAGGTAGCTTCTCAGACTTTATAGCCAAAGTACCAGCAACCAAAGAAAAAATAGATAAATGAGAAATTCTCAAAATAAAAAGCTTCAGTGCTCAGAAGACTTTGACAAAAAGGTGAAGCAGCCAACTCAATGGGAGAAAATATTTGGAAACCATATATCTGATAAGAGACTGATGTCCAGCATATATAAAGAAATCTTACAACTCAATGGCAGTACCTCAAACACCCAATTATAAAATGGGCTAAAGATATGAAAAGATACTTTTCTGAAGAAAAAACACAAATGGCTAAAAAAGCACATGAAAAAATGTTCATCTTCACTAGCTATTAGGGAAATGTAAATCAAAACTACAATGAGGTATCATCCCACACCAATAAGAATGGCTGCCATTAAACAAACAGGAAAACATCAAATGTAGAGGATGTGGAGAAATTGGAACTTTTATTCATTGCTGGTGAGAATGTATAATGGTACAGCTGCTGTGGAAGACAGTTCGGCAGTTCCTCAGAAAACTATATATCAAATTACCCTACAATCCATTAATTCCACTTCCCATTATATACCCAGAAGATCTGAAAGTAGTAACAAAAGCAGACATTTGCACACCAATATTCATAATGGCATGGCTGAACCTTGAAGGCATAATGCTGAGTGAAATAAGTCAGTCACAAAAGGAGAGATATTGTATGTTACCACTGCTATGAACTCCCTGAAGTATGTAAAATCACTGTCTTAAAATGTAGAATATAGGGGACCTAGAGATATACAAAAGCTATTAGGGGGAATGATAACTTAGTATGCTTAGATATGTTAATGAGGGTGAATTTAAAGGTAAGGGAATGGATAGGGGTGTTGAGTATTCATTAATGAGATTATAAGCATCAGTTCCATTGAAGGAGAACATGATTGAAAGGGGTTGTTTAAAGGCATGTATCCCACAGATTAGCACTACAAATATAAATAAGTCATTGCATAAAAAAAGAATGACAAAGTTTTCTTGGATTACTGGTTTGCTCTTAGTGAGAGGTTTTAAAAGGTTTTCAACCATCTGAATAATGTGCCTAGAAAGGAAACAGTTTGTATCTTATCAGAATAATATCTTGATTGAGATTTATATTGACCTTACCATTCTTTAATGTTTTTGAGAACAACTCTTCTCACCTTTAAAAGAACTAAGTCCTTTTACAATCATGTTAACTCCTCTATTTATTTTCATGACCTTTCACTGACACTTTGGTTAAATAGGGAACCAAAAACTGTTTCAGTGACCCATGATCCCATTTAACAAAATGTTCAAACCTGACAATATTTTTAAAATTTTACCTTCCCAAAATCAAACATTAAATAACATCTTATTGATCTCAAAAGATTTGTTCTTTCACCTTTAAAAAGACAGGTACTACATGAGGAGAACATCCAACAAATCCCAATTGAGAGACATTCTACAAAATACCTGACCAGGAGTATTTAAAACCATCAAGATCATCAAAAATAAGGGAAGTCTGAGAAACTGTCACAGCCCAGAGCAGCTTAAGGAGACATGACCACAAGATGTAATGTGGTGTCCTGGATGGGACCCTGGAATAGAAAAAGGACATGAGATAAAGTTAAGGAAGTTGGAATAAAGTACGGACTTTTGTCAATGAAAAAAAAAAAGAGACAGGTACTAGAAATGGGTTTATTTGATGTGTTATGAGTTGCATGGGAAGTATTGCCACATTACAAAGGATTTTCTAACATTCTATTGGTTAAATTTGAATGGATAAAATGTTATTAATATAAACATTTCAAAAATTATATCAAGTTCCCAGAGATTTGTCAATGTCTTCACTGTCCATGAGATTTCCTACTACAGATCTGCCTGATTTAGACAATATAGTGTTGTTGGCCATAATTTCAGTTATTTTCAACAAAATGTTACATATCATAGGAACAACAAAATTCTTCTAAATTGCATTTTTTGTAACAAACTTTCATCAGAACATTCACTTTGCTGATGCTTCACAGAAAACTCATGCAGTCAACTACAGGCCAGAGTATATCATGTTCAACAAAAGGGACTGTCTTCGTGAGTCATGGAAAGGAATATGCCAAGTATTCTGGGGTACAGGCTTCTAATGGCATTGCATGAATAAATCTGAGATCATAACACTGGGCTCAGTCAAGACTCAAGACTTCAGAATTCTAGTGAAGAAGCCAATGGGTTCATGAGATTGCTAACACAAGATTCAATGGAACAAGGACTAATTTTACCTAGGACTGAATGAACTGATAAAGAATGAGTCAAATGCGAAAGAAAACAAGATAATGCTGAAAGTTGCAAGAAAGAAGCAACATGTCATGTACAAGGCAGGTCCAATAACAATAACTGCCAATTTCTCATCAGCAACCTTAGAGGCAAGAAAGCAGTGGGAAGAAATATTTATAAAGTGCTGAAAGAAAATAATTACCAAAGAATTTTATATCCAAAAAAATTCTTTGAAAACTGAAGGAGAGATTAACACATTCTCAGATGAACAAAAGTTGAGAGTGTTCATCATCACTCAATCCTCCCTACAAGCAAATCTAAAGGGGAGGGGGGATCCAAGATGGCAGTTTAGGACAGACAGAACAAAATTCTCCTCCATGAAAATCACTAGATAAAGGACAGAAAGTGCTCCAGAATAGCGGCTCCAGGATCCCACCAGCTGGACAGGGACTTATACACCCATAATGTCTGTGCACATGGAAAAACCAAGAATCTGTGTTCAGACATGGGTGAGTGTTTGGCCTGGAAGGCCACCAGGGAAGTGGCAGTAAGAACTGGAGCTGCAGTCAAGAGCACTGGGAAGAAATCCAGAGACTGTGTTCAGAAATGTGTGTGTTCAGCCCGGAAAGCTGTGGGGAATGGGCAGCTGGAGCCACATTTGAACACAGGCGGGAGTACCTCCCATGCTCTGGGCACCCACCACAGTTCCTGGTGTGGGTGATAACCCTTCGCAGACCTGTAGTCAAGAGCCCCTGTACCAGGGACTGGCTGTTGCAGCAAACACAGAAAGGAGTAGCTTTCCACAACCAGAGCAGCCATCTTTGCAGCTGACCGGGAGACACCCCTCTGCAACACTGTGGATGAGAGCTTCCTTGTGAGAATTCAGGATTCGATCGGCTTGTGATGGTGCCCACTCTTCCTCCACAGAAGCCTATGCTGTGCACAGCCTGGAGGCAGGGTTGCAAAATGGAAGTTCCAGGAGCCCTCCCCAACCCCAGGGATTCACAGGCCAATGGCAGTGTGGGACTGTGGGGATTCTGAGCTGGAGGGTTAGATGGTTCTGCAGCCCCAGGGTACTCCAAACACAGCCTGGGGAAGAGCTGGGTCTACTGTGGTCCAGAACAGACTACCTGCCAAATTGCACAGGGCATGTACCCCACCCACAGGGTTGGCAGTCCCCACTGCACATAGAAAATTGGTGCACCGATTGGACTTCCACATGGTTTGGGCTCTCAGTGCATAGACAAACTTGGGGAGAACTGGCTTAAGGGTAAGAGGTGGCTCAGGAACACCATCTGCTGGTAGATCAGGGAAAGTGCATTCCACCAGCCACAGTTCTGTCAAACTGGAGATAATTGTTTAAATCAGTCTGTATATCCTAAAAGAACCCTATCAAGATAAGCAAATGCCAAGAGCCCCAAAACAGAAAATTATAAAGCATTAAATAAAGAGAAGATATGGATATTCCAAACACCCAAATTAAAAAAATCAAAGGAGATAGAGAATTTGGAGTAATTAATCAAAGAAGTACTCACAAACACCAATAACATGGCTCAGGATATAATGGACACGAAGAAGACACTAGAAGAGCATAAAGAAAAATTTGCAAGAGTAAATTTTAAAAAGTGGATCTTATGGAAATAGAAGATACTCTTGATCAAATTAAAAAGACCCTAGAGACACATGACACCAGATTTGAAGAAGTCAAGGAATGAATGAATTAACTTGAAGATAGTATGTTGGAAAATGAAAGCACAAAAGAATAAATGGTGAAAAAACTCAAAAAATTTAAAATGGATCTCAGGGAAATGATGGACAACATGAAGTACATAAATATAAGAATCACTGGTGTTCCAGAAGGAAAAAAGAAGAGTAAAGGACCAGGAAGAGTATTCAAAGACATTGTTGGGGAAAATGTCCCAACCTTCCTAAATGACATAAATATGCAAATCATAGATGCCTAATGAACTCCAACTACAATAAATCCAAGTAAACCCACTCTGAGACATATTCTGATCAGACTGTCAAATGCTGAAGAGGAGAAAGTTTTGAAAGCAGCAAGAGAAAAGCGATTCACCACATACAAGGGAAACAATATAAGATTAAGTAGTGACTACTCAGAAGGCACCATGGGGGTGAGAAGGCAGTGGCATGACATATTTAAAATTCTGAAAGAGAAAAATTGCCAGCCAAGAATTTTTATCCAGCAAGGCTCTCCTTCAAAATGTAGGGAGAGCTTAAAATCTTCATAGACAAACAAATGCTGAGCCAATTTGCTAAAAAGAGACCAGCCCTACCAGAAATACTAAAGGGAGCTCTACTGGCTGAGAGAAAAAGCAAGGAGAGAGAGGTCTGGAGAAGGGCACAGAACTGAAGAGCTTTAGTAAGGGTACCCTAAAGGAAATAAAGAGAAAGAGGGGAAAAATACATCTGACAAATAAAAATGGAAGGATAAGCTGATTCAAGAATTGTTTTCACAGTAATAACATTGAAAGTGAGTGGATTAAAATCCCCAATTAAAAGATTTGGATTGGCAGAATGGATTTTTTTTTTCAACAGTTAATAAGGATGATTCTATTCAAGGACTATAGTAGCAGAGAAGAGAGACTAGAACTCAACTTGGTCCAGACAAAGGACAACAGGGTTTATAAGGACTGGGGTGAGCTAGTGGAAAAATACCTGGAGGATGTTAAAGTGGGTTGACTGCTGGGATAGGTGAGTGATTTACTGAATTTGCAGTTAGGGTCATTTGGTTCAGAATATTTTCTTTTGCTGTGATCAGGCCACTTGGAGCTTGTAAGGGCGGCAAGAGAGGGATCAGGATACCTAGTTAGGGGTGTCTCAAGTGCCTGGATGGCAAAAAGGCCAAGGTGAGATGGAGTAGGAGGGAAAGCTTTCCCTTAAAAACCTCTTTGCTAAACTTGGCCAGATTTAGATTCTTTTGTTTGCAAAAAAAACCCAGCTGACACACACTTCTGGCAGAATGGATTTAAAACATGAATCATCAATATGTTGCTTAGAAGAGACTCATCTTAGACACAGTGATGCAAAGAAACTGAAAGTGAAAGGATGGAAAAAAATATTCCATGCAAGCTACAGCCAAAAGAAAGCAGGAGTAGCAATATTAATTTCAGATAAAATAGACTTTAAATGCAAGAATGTCATGAGACAAAGAAGGACATTATATACTTATGAAAGGGACAATTTATCAAGAAGAAATAACAGTTATAAATTTTTATGCATGCAATCAAGGGGCTCCAAAGTACATGAGACAAACATTGGCAAAACTGAAGGAAGAAAAAAAAAATGAAGGAAGCAACAGATGTTTCCACAATTACTGTCGGAGACGTCAATACATCAGTCTCTCCTATAGACAGATCAACCAGACAGAGGATAAATAAGGAAACTGAGAACTTAAACAATGTGATAAATGAATTGGACTTAACAGACATATATAGAGCATTACATCCCAAATCACCAGGATATACATTTTCCTCTAGTGCTCATGGAACTTTCTCCAGGATAGATCATATGGTGGGGCATAAAACAAGCCTCAATAAATTTAAAAAGACTGAAATTATTCAAAGTACATTCTCCAATAACAGTGGAATACAATTAAAAGTCAATAACCATGAAAGATCTAGAACATTCACAAATATCTGAAGGTTAAACAGCACACTTCTAAACAATCAGTGGGTCAAAGAAGAAACTGCAAGAGAAATTGCTAAATATCTAGAGACAAATGAAAATGAGAACACAACATATCAAAACTTAGAGGATGCAGTGAAGGCAGTATAGTGGGGGCAATTTATAGTTCTAAATGCATATATTAAAAAGGAAGAAAGAGCTAAAATCAAAGAACTAATGGAACAACTGAGGAAGCTAGAAAGTGAACAGCAAACTAATCCTAAATCAAGTAGGAGAAAAGAAATAACAAGGGTTAAAGCAGAAATAAATGAGGTCGAGAACGACAACAACGAAAAACAATAGAGAGAATAAATAAAACCAAAAGTTGGTTCTTTGAGAAGATCAACAAGATTGACAAGCCCTTAGCTAGACTGACAAAGTTAAAAAGATAGAGGACACAAATAAACAAAATAAAAAATGAGAGAGGGGACGTTACTGTGGACCACATAGAAATTAAAAATCATAAGAGAATACTATGAACAACTGTATGCCAACAAACTAGATAATTTAGAAGAAATGTATACTTTCCTGGAAGCACATGAAAAACTTAGACTCACCAGGGAAGAAACAGAAGATTTCAACAAACCAACCAAAAGCAAAGAGATCCAACCAGTCATCAGAAAGCATCCTACAAATAAAAGCCCAGGGCCAGATGGCTTCACAGGGGAATTCTACCTAATGTTCCAAAAAGAACTGACACCAATCTTACTTAAACTCCTTTAAACAAACTGAAGAAAATGGAACACTACCTAACTCATTTTATGAAACAAAGGTCACTCTAATACCAAAACCAGGTAAACATGCTACAAGAAAGGAAAACTACAGGCCAGTCTCCCTCATGAATACAGACGCAAAAATTCTCAAGAACATACTGGCAAAATGAATCCAAAGACACATTAAAAAATCATACACCATGACCAAGTGGGTTTCATCCCAGGTATGCAAGATGGTTTAACTTGAGAAAATCAAGTAATACGGTACCTTAACAAAGCAAAAGGGAAAAATCAAATGATCATCGCAATACATGCTGAAAAAGCATTTGACAAAATTCAGCATCCTTTTTTGATAAAAACACTTCAAAAGGTAGGAACTGAAGGAAACCTCCTCAATATGATAAAAGGCATATATGAAAAACCCACAGCCAGCATAGTACTCAATGGCAAGAGACTGAAGGTCTTCCCTCTATAATCAGAAATGAGACAATGATGCCCACCATCACCACTATTATCAACATTGTAGTAGATGTTCCAGCCAGAGCAATCCAGCAAGACAAAGAAAAAGCAATCATATTGGAAAGGAAGAAGTAAATATGTCATTATTTGCAGATGATATGATCTTATATTTGGAAATCCCTGAGAAACTGATGACACAGTTACTTGAGCTAATAAACAAATTTAGCAAAGTGGCTGGATAAAAGATTAATGCGGTTAAAACCATCACTTCGAGGAGGCGGGGCAAGATGGCAGACTGGTGAGCTGTATGTTTTAGTTACTCCTCCAGGAAAGTAGGTAAAAAGCCAGGAACTGCGTGGACTGGACACCACAGAGCAATCTGTCTTTGGGCATACTTCATACAACACTCATGAAAACGTGGAACTGCTGAGATCAGCGAAATCTGTAAGTTTTTGCGGCCAGGGGACCCGCGCCCCTCCCTGCCAGGCTCAGTCCCGGGGGAGGAGGGGCTGTCAGCTCCAGGAAGGAGAAGGGAGAATTGCAGTGGCTGCTCTTACCGGAAACTCATTCTACTGATTCAAACTCCAACCATAGATAGACTGAGGCCAGACACCAGAGACTCTGAGAGCAGCCAGCCCAGCAGAGAGGAGACAGGCATAGAAAAAAAACAACACGAAAAACTCCAAAATAAAAGCAGAGGATTTTTGGAGTTCTGGTGAACACAGAAAGGGGAAGGGCGGAGATCAGGCCTTGAGGCGCATATGCAAATCCCGAAGCAAGGCTGATCTCTCTGCCCTGGGCACTTTTCCTTAATGGCCCTGGTTGCTTTGTCTATTAGCATTTCAATAACCCATTAGATCTCTGAGGAGGGCCGTTTTTTTTTTTTTTCTTTTTTTTTTTTTTTTTTAAATCCTTTTTGCTTTTTCTAAAATAATTACTCTAAGAAGCTCAATACAGAAAGCTTCAAAGAATTGAAATTTGGGCACGTCAAGTCAAGAGCAGAACTAAGAGAGCTCTGAGACAAAAGGCAATAATCCAGTGGCTGAGAAAATTCACTAAACAACACAACTTCCCAAGAAAAGGGGGGTGTCCGCTCACAGCCACCATCCTGGTGGACAGGAAACACTCCTGCCCATCGCCAGCCCCATAGCCCAGAGCTGCCCCAGACAACCCAGTGTGACGGAAGTGCTTCAAATAACAGGCACATACCACAAAACTGGGCGTGGACATTAGCCTTCCCTGCAACCTCAGCTGAATGTCCCAGAGCTGGGAAGGGGGAGCAGTGTGAATTAACAGAGCCCCATTCAGCCATCATTTGAGCAGACTGGGAGCCTCCCAACACAGCCCAGCAGCCCAGAACTGCCCTGGGGGGACGGCACTCACCTGCGACATAGCACAGTCATCCCTCAACAGAGGACCCGGGGTGCACAGCCTGGAAGAGGGGCCCACTTGCAAGTCTCAGGAGCCATACGCCAATACCAAAGACTTGTGGGTCAGTGGCAGAGACAAACTGTGGCAGGACTGAACTGAAGGATTAGACTATTGCAGTAGCTTTAAAACTCTAGGATCATCAGGGAGATTTGATTGTTAGGGCCACCCCCCCTCCCCGACTGCCCAGAAACACGCCCCACATACAGGGCAGGCAACACCAACTACACACGCAAGCTTGGGACACCAATTGGGCCCCACAAGACTCACTCCCCCACTCACCAAAAAGGCTAAGCAGGGGAGATCTGGCTTGTGGAGAACAGGTGGCTCGTGGACGCCACCTGCTGGTTAGTTAGAGAAAGTGTACTCCACGAAGCTGTAGATCTGATAAATTAGAGATAAGGACTTCAACTGGTCTACAAACCCTAAAAGAACCCTATCAAGGTCAGCAAATGCCACGAGGCCAAAAACAACAGAAAATTATAAAGCATATGAAAAAACCAGACGATATGGATAACCCAAGCCCAAGCACCCAAATCAAAAGACCAGAAGAGACACACCTAGAGCAGCTACTCAAAGAACTAAAGATGAACAATGAGACCCTAGTACGGGATATGAAGGAAATCAAGAAGACCCTAGAAGAGCATAAAGAAGACATTGCAAGACTAAATAAAAAAATGGATGATCTTATGGAAATTAAAGAAACTGTTGACCAAATTAAAAAGATTCTGGACACTCATAGTACAAGACTAGACGAAGTTGAACAACGAATCAGTGACCTGGAAGATGACAGAATGGAAAATGAAAGCATAAAAGAAAGAATGGGGAAAAAAATTGAAAAACTCGAAATGGACCTCAGGGATATGATAGATAATATGAAACGTCCGAATATAAGACTCATTGGTGTCCCAGAAGGGGAAGAAAAGGGTAAAGGTCTAGGAAGAGTATTCAAAGAAATTGTTGGGGAAAACTTCCCAAATCTTCTAAACAACATAAATACACAAATCATAAATGCTCAGCGAACTCCAAATAGAATAAATCCAAAAAAACCCACTCCGAGACATATACTGATCACACTGTCAAACACAGAAGAGAAGGAGCAAGTTCTGAAAGCAGCAAGAGAAAAGCAATTCACCACATACAAAGGAAACAGCATAAGACTAAGTAGTGACTACTCAGCAGCCACCATGGAGGCGAGAAGGCAGTGGCACGATATATTTAAAATTCTGAGTGAGAGGAATTTCCAGCCAAGAATACTTTATCCAGCAAAGCTCTCCTTCAAATTTGAGGGAGAGCTTAAATTTTTCACAGACAAAGAAATGCTGAGAGAATTTGCTAACAAGAGACCTGCCCTACTGGAGATACTAAAGGGAGCCCTACAGACAGAGAAACAAAGACAAGACAGAGAGACTTGGAGAAAGGTTCAGTACTAAAGAGATTCGGTATGGGTACAATAAAGGATATTAATAGAGAGAGGGAAAAATATGGCAAACATAATCCAAAGGATAAGATGGCCGATTCAAGAAATGCCTTCACGGTTTTAACGTTGAATGTAAATGGATTAAACTCCCCAATTAAAAGATATAGATTCGCAGAATGGATCAAAAAAAATGAACCATCAATATGTTGCATACAAGAGACTCATCTTAGACACAGGGACACAAAGAAACTGAAAGTGAAAGGATGGAAAAAAATATTTCATGCAAGCTACAGCCAAAAGAAAGCAGGTGTAGCAATATTAATCTCAGATAAAATAGACTTCAAATGCAGGGATGTTTTGAGAGACAAAGAAGGCCACTACATACTAATAAAAGGGGCAATTCAGCAAGAAGAAATAACAATTGTAAATGTCTATGCACCCAATCAAGGTGCCACAAAATACATGAGAGAAACATTGGCAAAACTAAAGGAAGCAATTGATGTTTCCACAATAATTGTGGGAGACTTCAACACATCACTCTCTCCTATAGATAGATCAACCAGACAGAAGACCAATAAGGAAATTGAAAACCTAAACAATCTGATAAATGAATTAGATTTAACAGACATCTACAGGACATTACATCCCAAATCACCAGGATACACATACTTTTCTAGTGCTCACGGAACTTTCTCCAGAATAGATCATATTCTGGGACATAAAACAAGCCTCAATAAATTTAAAAAGATTGAAATTATTCAAAGCACATTCTCTGACCACAATGGAATACAATTAGAAGTCAATAACCATCAGAGACTTAGAAGATTCACAAATACCTGGAGGTTAAACAACACACTCCTAAACAATCAGTGGGTTAAAGAAGAAATAGCAAGAGAAATTGCTAAATATATAGAGACGAATGAAAATGAGAACACAACATACCAAAACCTATGGGATGCAGCAAAAGCAGTGTTAAGGGGGAAATTTATAGCACTAAACGCATATATTAAAAAGGAAGAAAGAGCCAAAATCAAAGAACTAATGGATCAACTGAAGAAGCTAGAAAATGAACAGCAAACCAATCCTAAACCAAGTACAAGAAAAGAAATAACAAGGATTAAAGCAGAAATAAATGACATAGAGAACAAAAAAACAATAGAAAGGATAAATATCACCAAAAGTTGGTTCTTTGAGAAGATCAACAAGATTGACAAGCCCCTAGCTAGACTGACAAAATCAAAACGAGAGAAGACCCATATAAACAAAATAATGAATGAAAAAGGTGACATAACTGCAGATCCTGAAGAAATTAAAAAAATTATAAGAGGATATTATGAACAACTGTATGGCAACAAACTGGATAATGTAGAAGAAATGGACAATTTCCTGGAAACATATGAACAACCTAGACTGACCAGAGAAGAAATAGAAGACCTCAACCAACCCATCACAAGCAAAGAGATCCAATCAGTCATCAAAAATCTTCCCACAAATAAATGCCCAGGGCCAGATGGCTTCACAGGGGAATTCTACCAAACTTTCCAGAAAGAACTGACACCAATCTTACTCAAACTCTTTCAAAACATTGAAAAAAATGGAACACTACCTAATTCATTTTATGAAGCTAACATCAATCTAATACCAAAACCAGGCAAAGATGCTACAAAAAAGGAAAACTACCGGCCAATCTCCCTAATGAATATAGATGCAAAAATCCTCAACAAAATACTTGCAAATCGAATCCAAAGACACATTAAAAAAATCATACACCATGACCAAGTGGGGTTCATTCCAGGCATGCAAGGATGGTTCAACATAAGAAAAACAATCAATGTATTACAACACATTAAAAACTCGAAAGGGAAAAATCAATTGATCATCTCAATAGATGCTGAAAAAGCATTTGACAAAATCCAACATCCGTTTTTGATAAAAACACTTCAAAAGGTAGGAATTGAAGGAAACTTCCTCAACATGATAAAGAGCATATATGAAAAACCCACAGCCAGCATAGTACTCAATGGTGAGAGACTGAAAGCCTTCCCTCTAAGATCAGGAACAAGACAAGGATGCCCGCTGTCACCACTGTTATTCAACATTGTGCTGGAAGTGCTAGCCAGGGCAATCCGGCAAGACAAAGAAATAAAAGGCATCCAAATTGGAAAAGAAGAAGTAAAACTGTCATTGTTTGCAGATGATATGATCTTATATCTAGAAAACCCTGAGAAATCAACGATACACCTACTAGAGCTAATAAACAAATTTAGCAAAGTAGCGGGATACAAGATTAATGCACATAAGTCAGTAATGTTTCTATATGCTAGAAATGAACAAACTGAAGAGACACTCAAGAAAAAGATACCATTTTCAATAGCAACTAAAAAAATCAAGTACCTAGGAATAAACTTAACCAAAGATGTAAAAGACCTATACAAAGAAAACTACATAACTCTACTAAAAGAAATAGAAGGGGACCTTAAAAGATGGAAAAATATTCCATGTTCATGGATAGGAAGGCTAAATGTCATTAAGATGTCAATTCTACCCAAACTCATCTACAGATTCAATGCAATCCCAATCAAAATTCCAACAACCTACTTTGCAGACTTGGAAAAGCTAGTTATCAAATTTATTTGGAAAGGGAAGATGCCTCGAATTGCTAAAGACACTTTAAAAAAGAAAAACGAAGTGGGAGGACTTACACTCCCTGACTTTGAAGCTTATTATAAAGCCACAGTTGCCAAAACAGCATGGTACTGGCACAAAGATAGACATATAGATCAATGGAATCGAATTGAGAATTCAGAGATAGACCCTCAGATCTATGGCCGACTGATCTTTGATAAAGCCCCCAAAGTCACCGAACTGAGCCATAATGGTCTTTTCAACAAATGGGGCTGGGAGAGTTGGATATCCATATCCAAAAGAATGAAAGAGGACCCCTACCTCACCCCCTACACAAAAATTAACTCAAAATGGACCAAAGATCTCAATATAAAAGAAAGTACCATTAAACTCCTAGAAGATAATGTAGGAAAACATCTTCAAGACCTTGTATTAGGAGGCCACTTCCTAGACTTTACACCCAAAGCACAAGCAACAAAAGAGAAAATAGATAAATGGGAACTCCTCAAGCTTAGAAGTTTCTGCACCTCAAAGGAATTTCTCAAAAAGGTAAAGAGGCAGCCAACTCAATGGGAAAAAATTTTTGGAAACCATGTATCTGACAAAAGACTGATATCTTGCATATACAAAGAAATCCTACAACTCAATGACAATAGTACAGACAGCCCAATTATAAAATGGGCAAAAGATATGAAAAGACAGTTCTCTGAAGAGGAAACACAAATGGCCAAGAAACACATGAAAAAATGTTCAGCTTCACTAGCTATTAGAGAGATGCAAATTAAGACCACGATGAGATACCATCTAACACCGGTTAGAATGGCTGCCATTAAACAAACAGGAAACTACAAATGCTGGAGGGGATGTGGAGAAATTGGAACTCTTATTCATTGTTGGTGGGACTGTATAATGGTTCAGCCACTCTGGAAGTCAGTCTGGCAGTTCCTTAGAAAACTAGAGATAGAGCTACCATTCGATCCAGCGATTGCACTTCTCGGGATATACCCGGAAGATCGGAAAGCAGTGACACGAACAGATATCTGCACGCCAATGTTCATAGCAGCATTATTCACAATTGCCAAGAGATGGAAACAACCCAAATGTCCATCAACAGATGAGTGGATAAATAAAATGTGGTATATACACACGATGGAATACTACGCGGCAGTAAGAAGGAATGATCTGGTGAAACATATGACAACATGGATGAACCTTGAAGACATAATGCTGAGCGAAATAAGCCAGGCACAAAAAGAGAAATATTATATGCTACCACTAATGTGAACTTTGAAAAATGTAAAACAAATGGTTTATAATGTAGAATGTAGGGGAACTAGCAGTAGAGAGCAATTAAGGAAGGGGGGAACAATAATCCAAGAAGAACAGATAAGCTATTTAACGTTCTGGGGATGCCCAGAAATGACTATGGTCTGTTAATTTCTGATGGATATAGTAGGAACAAGTTCACTGAAATGTTGCTATAGTATGTAACTTTCTTGGGGTAAAGTAGGAACATGTTGGAAGTTAAGCAGTTATCTTAGGTTAGTTGTCTTTTTCTTACTCCCTTGCTATGGTCTCTTTGAAATGTTCTTTTATTGTATGTTTGTTTTCTTTTTAACTTTTTTTTCATACAGTTGATTTGAAAAAAGAAGGGAAAGTTAAAAAAAAAAAAAAAAGAAAAAAGAAAAAAAAGGAAAAAAAAAAAAACAAAAAAAAAAAACGATGTAGTGCCCCCTTGAGGAGCCTGTGGAGAATGTAGGGGTATTCGCCTACCCCACCTCCATGGTTGCTAACATGACCACAGACATAGGGGACTGGTGGTTTGATGGGTTGAGCCCTCTACCATAAGTTTTACCCTTGGGAAGACGGTTGCTGCAAAGGAGAGGCTAGGCCTCCCTGTATTTGTGCCTAAGAGTCTCCTCCTGAATGCCTCTTTGTTGCTCAGATGTGGCCCTCTCTCTCTGGCTAAGCCAACTTGAAAGGTGAAATCACTGCCCTCCCCCCTACGTGGGATCAGACACCCAGGGAAGTGAATCTCCCTGGCAACGTGGAATATGACTCCCGGGGAGGAATGTAGACCCGGCATCGTGGGATGGAGAACATCTTCTTGACCAAAAGGGGGATGTGAAAGGAAATGAAATAAGCTTCAGTGGCAGAGAGATTCCAAAACGAGCCGAGAGATCACTCTGGTGGGCACTCTTACGCACACTTTAGACAACCTTTTTTAGGTTCTAAAGAATTGGGGTAGCTGGTGGTGGATACCTGAAACTATTAAACTACAACCCAGAACCCATGAATCTCGAAGACAGTTGTATAAAAATGTAGCTTATGAGGGGTGACAGTGGGATTGGGAATGCCATAAGGACCAAACTCCACTTTGTCTAGTTTATGGATCGATGTGTAGAAAAGTAGGGGAAGCAAACAAACAGACAAAGGTACCTAGTGTTCTTTTTTACTTCAATTGCTCTTTTTCACTCTAATTATTATTCTTGTTATTTTTGTGTGTGTGCTAATGAAGGTGTCAGGGATTGATTTAGGTGATGAATGTACAACTATGTAATGGTACTGTAAACAATCGAAAGTACAATTTGTTTTGTATGACTGCGTGGTATGTGAATATATCTCAATAAAATGATGATTAAAAAAAAAAAAAAAAAAGATTAATGCACATAAGTCAACAATGTTCCTATACACTAGAAATGACCTAACTGAAGAGTCACTCAAGAAAAAGATTCCATTCTCAATAGCAAGTAAAAAAATCAAATTTCTGGAATAATCTTAAAAAAGGATGGTAAAGACCTCTACACAGAAAATTACACAACTTTATTAAAAGAAACAGAAGGGGACATAAAGAGATGGAAAAATATTCCATGTTCCTAGATAGGAAGGCTAAATGTCATTAAGATGTCAGTCCTACATAAAGTGATCTACAGATTCAGTGCAATGCCAATTGAAATTCCAAAAATCTTCTTTGCAGAATTGGAAAGCTAGTAATCAAACATATTTGAAAATGTCTCAAATTGCTAAAAACATTCTAAAAAAGAAAAATGAAGTGGGAGGACTCACACTTCCTGACTTTGAAACTTCCTATAAAGCCACAGTATCAAAACAGCATGGTATTGGTACAAATACAGACATATTGATCAACGGAATTGAATTGAGAATTTGGAAATAGATCCCCAGATCTCCAGTCAACTGATGTTTTATAAGGCCCCCAAATCCACCGAACTTGGACATAACAGTCTCTTCAACAAATGGGGCTGGGAGAACTGGATATCCATATCCAAAAGAATGAAAGAGAACCCCTATCTCAAACCCTACACAAAAACTAATTCAAAGTGGATCAAAGACCTCAATATATGAGACAGTACCATAAAACTCCTAGAAGATAATGTAGGGAAACATCTTCAAGACCTAGTATTAGGTGGTCGCTTCTTAGACCTAACACTCAAAGCACAAGAAATGAAAGAAAAAATAGATAAATGGGAACTCCTCAAACTTAAAATCTTCTGGACCTCAAAGGAATTTGTCAAAAAGTAAAAGAGACAGTCAATTCAATGAGAAATAATATTTGTAAACCACATATCTGATAAGAGACTGATATCTTGCATATATAAAGAAATCCTACACCTCAACGACAATAGTACAAACAGCCCAATTATAACACGGGCAAAAGATATGAAAGGACGTTTCTCTGAAAAAGAAATACAAATGGCTAAAAAAAAACACAGGAAAAAAATGCTCATCTTCACTAGCTATTAGAGAGATGCAAATCAAGACTACAATGAGATATCTCACACCAGTAAGAAACTACGAATGTTGGAGAGGTATGGAGGAATTGGACCTCTTAGTCATTGCTGGTGGGACTGTATAATGCTACAGCCCCTCTGGAGGACAGTTAGGTGTTTCCTCAGTAAACTAGTTACCCTATGATCCAGAAATTTCACTTCTTGGTATATGTCCAGAAGGTCTGAAAGCAGTGACACAGATACTTGCACACCGATGTTCATAGCAGCAGTGTTTACAACTGCCAACAGATGGAAACAATCCAAATGTCCTTCAACAGAAGAGTGGATAAACAAAATCTGGTACACATGCACAATGGAACACTATGCACCAATAAGAAGGAATGAGGTCATAAAACATATGACAACATGGATGAACCTTGAAGACATAATGCTGAGTGAAATAAGCCAGACACAAAAGGAGAGATATTGTATGTTACCACTGATGTGAACCCTGAGAAAAATGTAAAATAAGTGTCTTAAAAGTAGAATACAGGGGATCTAGAAATAGAATCTAGTGAAGGGGGAACAATAATCTAATATACACAGCTATCTAGTGTATGGACAGCTGAGTAGAAAAATGGGGACAAAAATTTAATGAATCATAGGGAAGCAATGGGGATGCGATGTTTTTGGTGTTCTTTTTTACTTTCATTTTTATTCTTATTTGTACTTTTTGGTAGTAATGAAAATGTTCAACAATTGATTGCGTTGAACGCACAACTATATAAAATGATACTGTGAACACTTGATTATACACTGTGGATGATTGGATGTGAATATATCTCAATAAAACTGATTTTAAAAAAAGCATGGTGTGTCCAACCTACTTTCAAAGGTAATGGAGAGAGGGAAGAGGAATGGAAGGAAGGATCAGCAAATGTAGCAAAATGTCAAAAACAGTGGAGCTGGGGATGAAAGACAGGTGTGTATGTTGGTATTCTTTATTTTTGCAATTGTCTTGTAAGTTAGAAATTATTTCAATAATGTTAGAGAAAAAAAAAAAACAGAAAATAAGAGGGGTATTAAAAAGGCACAATACTCCTCCAAAAGGAGCCGAGAGGTCACTCTGGTGGGCACTCTTACGCACACTTTAGACAACCCTTTTTAGGTTCCAAAGAATTGGGGTAGCTGGTGGTGGATACCTGAAACTATCAAACTACAACCCAGAACCCATGAATCTCGAAGACAGTTGAATAAAAATGTAGCTTATGAGGGGTGACAATGGGATTGGGAAAGCCATAAGGACTACACTCCACTTTGTCTAGTTTATGGATGGATGAGTAGAAAAATAGGGGAAGGAAACAAACAGACAAAGGTATCCAGTGTTCTTTTTTACTTCAATTGCTCTTTTTCACTCTAATTATTATTCTTGTTATTTTTGTGTGTGTGCTAACGAAGGTGTCAGGGATTGATTTAGGTGATGAATGTACAACTATGTAATGGTACTGTGAACAATCGAAAGTACGATTTGTTTTGTTTGACTGTGTGGTATGTGAATATATTTCAATAAAATGAAGATTAAAAAAAAAAAAGGCACAATACAAAATATCAACTAAAACATTAATGGAGGCATTAAATAACCAAAAAATACATACAGACAACAAATAATGTGGAAGTTTTAAGTCTCTCATTGTAAGTAATTTTACCCATTATGCCAATCTCTGCTCTAATTATTCAGTTTAATACTTTTTCATTCAAAGTAAATAATTACTCAGAGCAGAGTTTGACATAATGGACAAAACATGGCACAACCATTTATTGCCTATAATAGACCCACTTCAGTTCCAAAGGCCCAGGGAGATTCAAAGTGAAAGAGTGTAAAATACTGAGATATTTCATGCAAGTAAACAAAAGAGTTAGGCTGGCTAGAATGATATCAGACAAAATTAAAACTAATATAGTTACAAAAGACAAAGAGGTATGTTATGTATCTATAAAAGACTCAATCTATAAAGAACATATAATAATTATAGTCATATGCAAGGAACAAAGAACACCAAAATACCTGAAGAAGAAAATGACAGTGTAGAAGGGAGAAACAGTTCTACCGTAACAGATGGGGTGTCCAATTTCCCACTTTCACAAATGGATGGAAAAACTAGACAGATGATCAATAAGGAAATAGAGGACTTGATCATCACTTACACCTACTAGATCCAGCAGAATATACATTCTTCTCATGGAACATTCCCAGAATAGACCATGTTACACCACAGGATGCATAAAAACATTGAAATAAGTATCTGCTTTGACCAAAGTAGAATAATATTAGAAATCAATAATGGAAGGGAAATTGGAAAGTTCTACAAAAATGTGAAAACTGAATAACACACTCAATCAACCATTGGGTCACAGATGAAATGATGAGTGAAATAAGAAAACACTTTGAGATAAACAGAAATGTATACACAAAACATCAAAACTTATTAAGATGTACTGGAAACATTGCTAAAAGAAAACTTTATAGCCATAAAAACCTATATTAAAAAAGAATAACCATCTCAAATCAATAACATAATTTTACAACTTAAGGAAATACAAAAAGAGCAAAGCAATCACAAATCCAGTAGAAGGAAGTAAATAAAGATCAGAGCAGAGATTAATTAAAGAATAGAAAAACAATAGAATCAAGCACAAAGGAAGTAAATAAAGATTAGAGCAGAGATTAATTAAAGAATAGAAAAACAATAGAATCAAGCACAACTAATGTTGGTTCTTTGAAAGATCAAGAAAATTGGAAATCCCATAGCTAGACTGATTAGGAATAACGGACAGAAGAATCAATTCACTAAAGTTAGTAGTGAAATTGGTGACATTGCTAACAACTTTATAGAAATAAAATGGGTTTAAGAGAACACTATAAGCAATTGTGCCCCAACAAATCAAATATCTTTGACAACATGGACCAATTCCTAGAAATACACCTCACCTTCTTTATAAAATTTTCTCTAAAAAATTTCTCTCCTGAAAAAAAAATCTTTTAGTGCATACTTTTTTAAAAATCTGGTATTTTAGGTAATTATGTATTCTATTTTTTAGGTTAATCCTACTTTTACATTACCGTTTATCTTTCTAGACTGGCTATTATGCAACATTCTTTTTTTTTTTTTAATCTTCATTTTATTGAGATATATTCACATACCACGCAGTCATACAAAACAAATCGTACATTCGATTGTTCACAGTACCATTACATAATTGTACATTCATCACCTAAATCAATCCCTGACACCTTCTTCAGCACACACCCAAAAATAACAAGAATAATAATTTAAGTGAAAAAGAGCAATTGAAGTAAAAAAGAACACTGGGTACCTTTGTCTGTTTGTTTGTTTCCTTCCCCTATTTTTCTACTCATCCATCCATAAACTAAGCAAAGTGGAATGTGGTCCTTATGGCTTTCCCAATCCCATTGTCACCCCTCATAAGTTACATTTTTATACAATTGTCTTCGAGATTCATGAGTTCTGGGTTGTAGTTTGATAGTTTCAGGTATCCACCACCAGCTACCCCAATTCTTTAGAACCTAAAAAGGGTTGTCTATATTGTGCGTAAGAGTGCCCATCACAGTGACCTCTCGGCTCCTTTTGGAATCTCTCTGCCACTGAAGCTTATTTCATTTCCTTTCACATCCCCCTTTTGGCCAAGATGTTCTCCGTCCCACGATGCCGGGTCTACATTCCTCCCCGGGAGTCATATTCCACGTTTATGCAACATTCTTAAGGGAAGTCATGATCTCATTGAGTCAGTGCTGTCAGTGAATGGAATTACACAGGCAAATAAAACAATCACTCATCTGCCCTGTGGTGTTTGAGTTTAGAAGAGATAATTTAAAGTAAAAATGACAATGTAACTTGTGTACATAGTATTTAACTATTGAACCACTTGGAAAGAACAGGTGTGTTTGCTGAAACGCTAAGGATTTAGCAGGGCAAAAATCTTAAAGAATTTGCTTGGGGTACAAATTGTTTTAATGGAAAAATGTACAAAATCCCAGCAACAGACTGCTCTCGGCAGAAACTGAAAGCAGAATGGACTGTAGGCAAATGGGCTGTGCTGGACTGCAGAGGGCAGCAGAAAGAAAGCATTCAGGGTTGGAAGGTTATGGTAAGTAAGCCCTATGGTCCTTGTTCTAAGGACAGTGGGAACCCATAGAAAGAGAATGACATGATGAGATACCTGTGTCCAAGAGAGCCCTTTAGGTGTATGGGACATTGATGAAAGGGCTAGAGTACACCAAGAGAAAATTTAGGAGTAAACTGGTGAATTTTAAATACTCAATAATGATAGCCCACAAGACTTGAAAGAAATGGGACCTGTGACATAGCATGTAATCTAGAAAATTAAAACAGGAATAATTTAATCCTCTTGCTTTGAATCCCACCTATGCCAAGTACAGATGACTTACAAGGGGCCTTAATCAACTTGAAGGGGATCCTGCTAGTGCAAACTGGGATAATTTGAGCCAGATGAGCACTTACTGAATATGTTCCCAGTGAATATGATAATGAGAAAATAGTGAGCAAAATAGAAGACATGAATCTTTAGTGCTATAACAAATGAAGAGGGAGCAAACAAGCCATTTGTAAGGTAAAAGTCAAATAAGAAATTTAGAAGCAGTGTTGAAAATGGAAAAAATAACCACTTGGCAATCATTAGAGAAGTGGTTGATTGGGTTGAGAGGCTGGTGGGTGGAGGATGGATGGGGACCACAATACTGATACACTCTCTGAATATGTCCTCATAAAACTTCACCCATTACAAAGTGGAAATGTGTTTTTGCATGTGGAGGAGCCTGACAGAAATTTCATCAGGTTATTAAGTTCTTATCACCAGTGGGTAAGGCAGGTGGATCTCCTCTCCTCCTGATGGGCTACACTGAGGAACGCATAGCTTCAGGCTGGGCTCTTCCTGGGAATGAAGGGCCTAACTCCCAAGAGGGGGCATTTATACTCCTTAAATTTGTCAGAGATGTGAAAATGAAAGAACTGCTCAGGAGGAGTTCCATGTTGAAGGAGACTAGAAAAATAGATATTTTGGGGAGAGTTTGGAAAGGGTGAGACAGTGAATAAAAGTTAAATGGGTCTGTGAATGGGATTACAGCATTGAAGCAAAGTTGATTTCCTGATCTGGGGTTTCTAGGAAAGCATCCTTGTTTTGTAGATAAATACCCTGGAATATTTTTGTGACATGTTAGTAGGAAAACGTGGATAACAACTGGGAAATCTTAGTGAAGGGATCAGTAGTTCTTTGTATGCACCTCTTATAATTTTTTATGTTTGATATTATTTCAAAATAAATTATCTGCAAAAATGTCCATATTGCTACCGTACCACTAAATTACTGGGAGACCAAATCTACCTAAATGCAGTTCAACCAAAGTTGTGAAAGCAATCAACCTTTTAAGAGTCTGGATGTTATTAAGGAGGAAATGTGTCATTTTTATATTAATAGCACTATGCCTTTGCTGTCCTGAATGATTTGGGCTGTTTGTGGAAACACTGAAATACCTGTATTCCAGTTTCTCACAGAACTCCTTCCTCTGCTGCATGTTTTGGAGACTGACTGCCCTTTACCCCAGGTTGTAAGCCATAAAGAAGTAGCAGGGGCATGCTACTCCAGAATTTCTTGTGCTCACTCTAGGGCCTCAAGAGGTGGCTCAGATCTTAGTTCAGATTTTCTGTACTTGGCTATCATTGTGTCAGTCTGCACGTGTGTGTTTCAGGGGATCCTATCTCTCTTTCCCCTCCAGGAAGTCTCTTGGGAGATATTAATGACTACAGGGCAATGAGGTAATGACTTGATCACAGCAGGGATTTGCAAAGTGGAGAAGTGCTGGGGGTTATGAAACGCTAGAATTTATCCTTGTATACCAATCTGGGAGGGAAGCAAATGTAATCAAGGCACTTCATGCACAAATTAGCATGTATTCAATTTTTATACAATATCAGATATATCTAACATATAGATGGTATAAATGAAGAAATACACTAGGCTGAAATCAAAAGTTTCTTGTAGAAAATAAATTGTAAAAGTTTGTGCAACTTATTAGATTGAGATGACATACTGAACCAAGAGAAATTAGTTAATATAACTCAAAAAAGCCTTGCAATATATAAAGGTGGATGGTTATTAGGCCTACTCCCAGTTCAGTGTATTTGGTTATTACAAAATCTAACTAGACATATGAGTACATTTTCAAATTTGAAAGTAAAAAGAGAAAAGTGAAGAAACTGAAAATGGTTCATCACTATTAGAAATACTGATTATTCTAGGAAATGGGTATATACAAAATGATGTGACTGTAGGTATACTGATTTCACCTTTCCATGGAAATATACAAAATTAAATTGATGCAGCCAGAGTTTGAATTTTCCACAGGAGAAATTTACTTTCAATGAATACATCTGATTTACAAAAAAACTGGCTCTGACATGGCCGTTCAATAAACTGATAATTTAAGTCCTACACGAATTTCATCTTAAGTCATTTTAATCAATATGCAATACTAGATACTGAAAATCACAATGCTGTTTTGAACATCAAAAACTGATTTCTGTTCATGAATTTTACTTAGTGCAAACTTATCTTAACTTGAAGATTGCATATCTTGTAAAATTCACATAAAGAAAACTAACCAATTTAAAGAATAATTCAGGGGGACTTAGGACATTCTCACGCTGTGCAAGTATCACCTCTATCTACTGATTGATTCATACAACTAGTACAGCATCAGTCACATTGAAACGACATTTCAGCAAGTAAAACTTAAAATTAATTTAACATCATCACTTGGTCATGAGAAACTGTACGATTTTTTTTATTTGAAAACAAGAAAAATTTAAAAACTATAATTCAAAAATTTTACTCAAAAGTTTGCTCTTATTAAAGCCAGGAAAGTAAAATTATTATAAATGTTGGAATCTGGGATAAATAACATAAATATGTTAATATGTAAATAAATGTTTATATGTAAATAACATAAAATTACTATTGGGAGCTCTATTGCCCGTACTTGTAAACTCGTCAACATTTTTTTCAACTATGTGAGCGGTGCAGGAAAAATTAACCAATAAAATGAATAAAAAGGCTTTCACCTCAGGCTCTGACATGGCTCAGCCAGGACCGGCCTGTCCCCAACTGCTCCAATGGGAGGCTGAAATATTTCGCATGTGCCTTTCAGTACTGCAGACGATTTTCTCCTCCTGAATCTCTATGAGGATTGTCTCTAGAAACAGTCCTTACTCCATAAGAAATCCCACAGCTTGCCGGATCCCGAGCTGGCAAAGCCCTCCATGAGTGGATTCTTCGGTAAAACACCTCTTGCTGAAATATTACCTGAGAAGGGAATAAACCACCTGGAAACGGACAGAAAATGAAGGTTTTGTACTCGCGCTCACTCAGGCGGAGGCAGCTGGCGCACTCCCGGGCCGCGGGCGCCTCCCGCGCGGGTCCCGCAGGAATTACGCGCTCGTCTTTCAGGCTGGTCGGGGAAGGAACAGGGAGGCATTTCCGGTGGGGTTTCATCTGACAAGGCCATTTCGTGCGCCCTCTATCGGCCGGCGGTCCACAGCTCGGGAAGCTTCGGGCTCTGCTTGGTGGAGAATATGCGCCCCCTTCCCCGACAGCGGAGTAACTGGGGTTGTGTTCCGACGGTTCTCAGTGCCAGTAAACTGAGCCTGGGCGAAGTGGACCCCCCAGCGCGGTCAGCACTGCAGGTTCAGGAAGAAGGACCCAGAGAATGAGCAGGAGCTGGGGAGCCTCCACCCAGCACCCAGGCTCCCCTGTCCACATTAGGGCCTTATCGCTGCTCCCACCGTCTGGACAATCCCAGGATGAAGCTCTTAGTGCATCACAAAGGGTGTCTGTGACCTCCCACAGGACTCCCCACAGAGGACCTGCTTAGCCAGAATCCTCCCTGCCTCCATCGCACCAACCTCCCACCAGTGCAGTTTTGTGATAAATTTATTGGGGCCTCAATGAAGGTGAGGCACGATAGAACAGGGCATCAAGGCTTTGATCCCTAGTCTTCTGTTCAGCTTCCTAAGAGTTAACACAAATCTGCAAACTTCAGCTGCAGACTTCATGATTACAAAATTTCCCCTAAAGCTCTGAAGCATCCCCAAACCATAAAAGCTTGTAAAATCATGGGCCTGAAGCAAACCCTTAGTTAATAACAAAAAGCATGGGGTCATACAAATTGTTAAACAGCTGTCCAAAGACAAATTTTGGATATGTGACAGCAGGCCACAAGTTCTTGATAACTATCTCCTTCTAGAACAAAGAAGACACCTAGTTAATGCAAACCCTAGTTAATATAAACCTTGTAAGACCCTAATGTTCAAAGGTTACTATGGAAACCTGCCACCAGCAAAACCTTCCTAAAAACAAGCTAACCCACTGACACTCCTAGTGTGCTTCTGCCTTGAACACGTCCATGTTATCTCATTAATGTGCATTCTTTCCCTCTTTCTTTATTAAACTTTATACTTATTCTCACTGGCCCCTCTCATCTCTAAATTCTCTCCACAGTGAGAGTCTTGAACCTGGAACAAGGTCTGGTTGGCACTATTGTCAATAGGGCACCGGTTTCAAAGGTGATCTGTCCAGAAACTCATTGCCACCTGGAAGCATGGCAGGCTCAACCCGGTGCTCCCAGCCCAGGGTGCACAAAGCTGCAGGGGTCAAAGAAGCCCAGCAGGGGCTGCTTAACCACAAGGGGTGGTTGGTGCCGCTCCTCCACAATTCTACTCCTGGGAACCTGCCCCAAGGAATTCCTGCCAGGTGCTCCCTGGCATAGGGGTTGAAGAGGGGCCATGGCGTAAGTAAAGAAACATCTTTCATTTACCATTCTCATGAATTTCTCATGTTTGCTGCTATAATGGCAAGTAAAACTTGTCCCCAGGGAGTGAATAATTTACAAGTTAATTAGAATTGCAAAGCTTGTTTTACACTGAGAAAATAATTTATGTTCCTAAAAGGCTTTATATCAGTGTCTCATCCACTGTGAGCTCCTTGGAGTCCATAATGTCCACACTCTGCAAGGTGTAATCAAGTGCCTTAGTTGCTGCGTGGCCTGAGTAATTGTCTCCACCTGTTACTGTGTCTGGAGTGTGTCTTAAGCTCTCTCTGCATCTCTGTTACTATCTGTAAATAAAGAGAAGGAAAAAGAAGCTGACTCAGAGGGCTACTGTAAGGCTGGGTGGGAACAAATTAAATAGCTCAGAATAGTGCTTGTGTTCCCCTTTAATGCTTTTATGGTCTATTCTGAATTTTTAAAACCATGTGAGCAAGTCTCAGAGTAACAATTTGCTATATGGCAATTCCCCTCAATTCTTTTGCCACAAGTCTTACTTCAGAGGATTGAGTTGCATGATTCATCCATGTTTTTCCGTCTTGCTCTTTATAATAGTGACAAGGCAAATGAAATCACTTCTCTGTGTTCCTGCTATCAGTGTGTGAAATTAGACTATTTCCAATGAGAAGCAATTGGGAGAGCAGAAATGAATCATTTAACTTGAAGATTAATTATAAAAACCAGCAGGTAGGAGTGGCATTGTGGGACTGAGAAAATCTTCTTGACCAAAAGGGGGAATAGAAATGAAACAAAATAAAGTTTCAGTGGCTGAGACATTTCAAATGATGTTGACAGGTCACTCTAAGGGTTATTCTTATGCATTATACAGCTATCTCTTTTTAGATTGTAGTGTACTGCTATAGCTAGAAGGAAATACCTGAAACTGTCGAACTGACACCCAGTATCCTTCTTTCTTGAAGTTGATTGGATAACTATGTAGTTTACATGGTGTGACTGTGTGATTGTGAAAACCTTGTGGCTCACACTCCCTTTTTGCAGTGTATGGAAGATTAGTAGAAAAATAGGGACAAAAATTACATGAAAAATATGGTGGGATGGGGTGATGGAATGCTTTGGGTGTTCTTTTTAACTTCATTTTTAGTCTCATTTTGGGGGGAGTAAGGAAAATGTTCAAAAATTGACTGTGGTGATGAATGCACAATTATATGATGGTACTATGAACAGTTGATTGTATGCTGTGGATGATTGTATGGTATGTGAATATATCTCAATAAAACTGAATTTAAAAAAAGCCTGCATGTATAGCAGTATTGCAGCAGGAGTATGCTGAGCCCAAAAGCCATGGCTGAAGTGTCAAATCTATATTTTCCAGGGCTTTGGTCCCCATCTCTCTACTCCTGCCTTTTAACCATGAACTCTGGAATACCAAGATAACCTGTTTTGACTCAACCACTCCCATAGTGTCTCCCTCTACATAGTGATTCTCAAATGGTTTGGTAGAGTTTCCTGGGTTAGGAGAAATGAAGGACTGGATTTCCCAACTGTTGAGTGTCCTCCAATCCCCTTCTGTTGTTAACCTGATTTATTCTGGGAAAGGCCTCCTGTATTCTTCTGCTTATGGATCTTTACCCTCTGACTTTGAGAAAAGTGCTGGGGAGGCTGAGGTGGGAGATGGGGAATTGAAGGTTGCGGAAGGTGTAGAGAACACATGATCTGGTACCATGAAGGAAGACAGAGTGGGAGCCAGAAAACTATGGTCTCTGCATAGGAGACCATATTAGGAGGTAAGGAAAGAGAGCATGCCAGCTATGATTTCATACACACAAATGTCACGTTTTTAGAACAGAATAAATGAATGAAATAAGGGTACATTATTCTGTTTTACAAAACAGGAACAGCTGTCTGCACTGTAATATACAGGATACATTGAGTGTACAATATGAGTGCATTTTCAAGATGCTGCTACTACTCTCAGAGTTGAATCACTTGGGTAGTGGCTAACCATGATGTGAGGCAATGTGCACTCTATTTCAGAGACCAGCTCTGTGCACTTCCTTATGGTATGAAGTCTCAGATGGTTCTTGATAGTTAAATTTTATAGCTCATTTAACAGAGCATTGTGTAGAGCTGGCACTGAGCAACTACGTGGGAAGTTGAAGAAAGGTAATATATATGTGTGTATTTGTATGTATGTGTGTATTGTGTGTATAAATCAGACAAAAATGAATGAATAAATATTTGTGCATTTATTTGTATAAATATGTGTAGAAAAAATATATGCCTATGTATTTTGGAACCAAAGGGAATGAATAATTTTTATAACAGGAGTTTTAACCTCCTTAAGATGAGGAGTATATAAAAGATTATTTCAATTGATGTAAAGGAGGGATTTGAAATTTTCAGCCACCAAGCATAACTGAAGATACCTGGACCACCTAAGTCATGTCTGGAGCTTTCTCTCAAGAGTCCTCCAGGAAAAGCTAGGAAAGCCTTAGGAAAGCCTTCTTAGCTTTTCCTGGATAATGTTATACAACTCAGTAATGAGAGCTGCATTGCCTGGATTTCAATGCCAGGTCTGTCCCTTCTTAGATAAGCCACTTTGGGTAATTTGTTTATCCTCTCAATCCCTCAGTTTACTCTTCAGAAAATGAGATAGTTGGTAACAGTTGGTGTCCAACTCAGAGAGTTCATAAGAAGATTAATATTGTAAAATGCTTAGAACAGGTCCTGGCACATTCCACTTAGATGTTATATTGTTGCTATGATCATTAATTCTCAAAGCAATTTTGACAGAAAGTCACAGTTCACAACTTTACAAATAAATGAAGTACACATCTCATGAAAGCCTCCTCAATCCATTGAGAACATTCCTTACTACTAAGAGGCCAGTTGCTGCCTTTCCAAGTGCTTGCTTCACTGCCTCTTTTTAAAATTTCTGTCGTCTTAACTGCAACGGATTTTCTTGATTCCTTTGTATGGTGGTTATGCTCATGTGTCAACTTGGCCAGGTTATGGTGCCCAGCTGTCTGACCAAGTAAGTACTAGCCTAACCTTTAGTGCAAGGACATTTCATGACTGGTTAATGAACCAGAAGTCTGGTTTATTAAATCAGTCAATTGATTGCATCTGTGGCTGTTTACATCTATGCGCAATTAAGGGAATGTCTTCCACAATGAGAGAATCCAATCAGTTTGATATATTCCAATCAGGTGGAGACTTTTAAGAGAGCCAAGAGAAGCCTGGAGAGGTAATCCAAAGCGTGCCCCTGAGAGAAGCAAGGAGGACCCACAGGAGCTGAGAGAGCTCAGAGATGCTTGGAGATGCAGACAAGAAGATGTCTGGAGATGCTAAGCTAAGAGATATAGCCCAGAGTTTGCCCTGGAGAAGCTAAATGAGAACCCACAGATGCTTAAAGAGAAAGCCACTGGAATCAAAAGCTTAAAAGCAATGCAACCAGAAGCAAAGGACCAGCAGATGCCAGCCACATGCCTTCCCAGCTGACAGAGGTGTTCCAGATGCCATTGGCCTTTCTTCAATGAAGGTATCCTTTTTCTGATGCCTTAGTTTGGACGCCTTTATGGCCTTAGAACTGTACGTTTGTGAACTAATAAATCCCCTTCATAAAAGCCAATCCATTTATGGTGTATTGCATTTCTGACAGTTTTAGCAAACTGGAACACTTGGTAAAAGGACTGGCCATATCCTCCTGTACTGGACCTTTTGTTGAGGTTACTTCAGTTAAGGTGTGGCCCACCTCGATCAGGATGGGCCTTAACCCTATTACAGAAGTCAATTAGAAGAGATTGAAATTCAGAGAGAAAGCCACAGAAGGAGCAGCCCGAAGCCGAACACCAACAGAAACCAGAAGAGCAGGGAGAGACCAGGAGATGCTGCAATGTGCCCTGCCAGGTGACAACCTAAGGACCAAGTATCACCAGCAGCCAGCATCAGAACACCAGGCTTCTGGGAGAAAGCATTGTCTTGGTGTCACCTTGATTTGGATATTCTCTTAGCCTTAAACCCATGAGCTAATAAATTCCCATTACTTAAGCTGACCTATTGCATGGCATTTGCTTGAGCAGTGAAAGAAATTAAAACATTCCTCAAATAATATTATTGAAACATCTTGATCAGTTCTAGCCTTTCTTCTCTGCTCATTTCATCACTGTGCCATTATCTGCCCAATTTTTTTGGTTTATGACATTTCCTTCATTTCTATCTGCACAATGACTGGGAACATACTATCATCTGGATTTCACTTCTGAGATCTTACTCCTGTATGCTTATGTGTTATGTAAAGACAAATCAAATTTTACAGTGAGAAAGTCTTTATTCTCCTTGTTGAATGTAAGGGAAGAGACTACCTTCTCCCTCCCATCTATCTGAGTATTTACTTTGGAAAATCCATAATTGTAACTAACACCACTTTCTTTGTCCTTTGGAAATGCACATACATTTGAAATGTGTGTAAAAGTTTAAATAAGTCTTTTGCAAAATTTTCCACACAAAGTCTGCACAAGAAAGGAGGCCATTTCTTTGAAATGTAATCAAAGAAAATTTCTACCAGCTTCCTGATAAGAGATAAGCATAACTTCTGCAGATCATGGTCAAGGGGGTTTGTTCCTGGCTACAAATTGTAAACCTACCTCTGGTCTTGAAGATATTAGAAATAAACTAAGAATACGTATGAAATTGATTGTCTCTGCTTAGTCACATAAAAAGCAAAACATTTCTTTCTGACTTTGAATCTCTTTGTGGATTGCCTGTGATGACTCACATTCTGCTTTAATGCTTATTCATAGTAATATTGTTTTTTTCTTTCTCTTCTAACTTTGTAGAGAGGATTTTTGGATAGGGAGATGATTTTGTTTTTATCTATTTTCCCCCAACATTTACTGGGACCTAAATTAAAATATATCTCAAATTGAAGACATTACCTTCCCCAAAAGAAGTGAAAGTTATATCCCCACTCATTTCCAATCTTAATTCATGGTTCCATTAGGCAATCAGAAATTATTAAAACCTCCTTTCAGCACCACAGAAACACAGTGGAAAATTGTTCTTCTCATCACTGAGCACTATTGACTTCCTTCATCCCCTCCTGATCCGACACAGACATACACCCATTTCTTATTCATTTTCCTTCATTGTCAATTTAAATGTTAATTCCTCTGAATTCCTCCCTTTTCAGAACACCTAACTATGTTAGTCTTTCCCTCCTCTGGCCAAGTTCTCTTGAACAGAATACTACTTCATCTTCAGGCAGTGCCTCTATTTTGCCACTATATCTTTATTTATTTGTTTATTTTATTGTCTCCCTTCACCTCCATGGTTCTAATTGCAGGAAAATAGTCCCCAGAATCTTAAAATAAGGCAGGTTCCCTCTGAACTTTACTTATAAATTAAATCCCAAAGGAATTCTTTCTCAACAATAACTGAACTTACCCTCAGATAGTCTGCCACCAAATGTCTGCAGTAAGATCACAAAATTATCTTCAGATTAAATTCATTTACAAAATAAAGGAGTTCCATCTCTCTTGGTGAAAATTCTCTCTGGTACTCACCTGAACGCAAAGATACGGAAAGTCCAGGGGACTTTATTGTTAAGGATGCAGTCACCACCTTCCAGAGCTCAAAGCTTCTTTCTTGCTCTAGAAAACTCAGTTTTTTTAAGCTTGTGAGCACAAACTGAGTTATTAATTGCAAGTATTTGATGTATGTACACGTTTTTTCTCTTTCAAATTCTTTAATGACTAAAATTACCCTTACAGACTATAAATATTATAAAATATGTTTGACTATTAATGTATAAAATTACCTGTGAAATGATACATTCTGTATGGAGTCTTTGAAATTATATTTTGAGAGTTTATTTACAATCACTGAAAGCAGATGGTTCAATAAACCTTACAAGTAATCACAGGCTCCTTAAACTCATAACATACACCCATTTCAAGGATAAGTAGAAGCCCGTTTTCTTCAAAAGTAATTTTCTACTACTTTTTCGTAAAAATATAAAAGACAGCATTCATAGTTTTTATGATATTGAATCCAAACCAAGATTTTTCTACAAATGATACCACTTTCCAAAAAGCTTAAAAGACATCACAGAATAATGTGATGTTAAACCAAATTGTCTCATCACCACAAAGTATTTTACTTTTAAGAAATATTGTGTAGTATTTCCTTTTAAACCTGACTTTCACGCTAGATTTCAATTGTGTATATGCTATGTAGACATATCAGATTTAATCCAAGTCATTCATATTTATGCAGTAGACTGTCATATGTGACCAGTAACCATATACACCATTATACAGTAATTGCAGAAATGGCAAAAGGCAATCTTTATGAAAGACAAAAAAATCTTTTTAATAAAAGGCAACCAACATTACCCTAATTTTCTGCAAAAATTACCTCTTCTTCCTACCTCTTTTCTCCTTTAAATGGTATCTTTTATGGCATGCCATTACTCAAAGATATTTATATCACTTTTAAGATAGTTTTTACATGGTAGCTTTCTTTTCTGATATGCTGAATTTATCAAAAGTCACCAAGATTAGACTCCTAAGTAGTTTCTGATTTTTTTGCTCCTTTTGAGGTTCCTCTGGAATGATTTTCCTCAGAGAAGTGTGACTCTGAGAACATAAGGAACCACAAGATAATGAATCATAAAACAAATCTATGTGAAACTTGTACCATTTCAAAGGTGTAAATATATAGTAAGTTCCTTGAACTTTTCACTTAGGACAGAAGTCAGAAAAACTTTCTGAAAGTAAACATAAAAATAGAGCACATTTATCAACAGTAGGACAACTCATAACCTTACAATAGCAAGGTATTAAATCTTACAGAATAACACACAGCCAAAAGCATTAGAAATTCATTGTCTGATATTCGGATCATTATTCTAAAAACATGTCTGATAGATGCATACCATTAACATATAACAAAATATGGCATTTATTTCACAGGGGGAAAAAACAGATTTACTGGATTTCAGCTTTGATTTTAGAGATACATTTTAAAGATAAAAAAGCAAAACAAAATTTCCCTTAAAATAAGTCTCTATATATGTAATACATTATTAATACTTTTTATGCTCTTACAATGTAAAACATTTAGAAACTTTGAACTCTAGAAAGTTTGATCAGTTAACCTTTTGGGCCGTAACATATTTTAAATCTCCTTTAGAGAATCACTTTAATGTTTTCAGTTCATAAGTCCAATTTGGATGGAGCAGTTCTATTCTTATTCTTTTTCTTCTTCTTTGGTTCATCCTCAGAACTGCTATCTGCACTGGTGCCACTGCTACTGGAAGAGCTGGAATCTGAGTGTGAATCAGAAGAGGAGGAAGAGCTTGTAGAGGAAGCTGAAGGTGATGGACAAGAAGAGATTTCTTCAGTGTCACTATCTTCTGAGGAAGATGAAATAGAAGTTTCTCCACTTTCTGATGAAGAATCACTGATATGTCACTGCTATTGGTACTGGAACTGGTTACACTCTTAGATCCTTTTTTCTTGATCTTTCTTTTCTACATTAGTTTCTCCAATGCTTTGTTGTAATAATAATATGTTTTATTTTTCTTTCAAACCTTTCTTTAGTTTTGTTCTTGAAGGCCTGTATAGGTATTTTCTTTTTCCTGTGCATTCATAAGTCCAGTGTCCAAATTCTAAGCATTTCTGACATCTTACATATTGCTTATTTGCTTCCCATTCTTAGCTTGCAGGTGTACAAAATCAGGCAGCAGGCAGGATTCGGCAGGCTGTGGTTTGCTGAACCACCTGTCTCTGGGCTATGAGATGGTGCATGGGAGTTCTATCTTAGCGCAGCCTAGAAAAATCAGTTTTGATGGTGCCTGTTTATATTGTTAATAATATAATAATATAATTTCATAAGCCATGTATGAAAGGAATAAAAATCTTATCAAAGTATGACTAAAGAAAATCCTTCCCTCTAATTATGCAAACCATATATATACAAGTCACATGAAAATAGATTATATCTTCTCATTCTGCAATTCTTCTAAAATATCCAAAATCAAACTCCATGCCTTTGACCAGAGGTCTCACTGTTTTGTAGGTTCTGGTTTCGGGGGTTAGTACTATAGAGAACTTTCAGAAAGAGGATCAATTCTGCTGAAGTCTTGTAAAGCTAGCAACATTCTCTCAGGCTGGGTGTATCAATTTACTCTGTATAGTTATGCTGCCAACGTGTATTTAATGGAAAGCTATTTTTTCATGCATCTACTATGCACATATTTTACTATCAAGGAAGAAAAGTACCATAGAATACAGGTCTCTTCAATTCAGACTTATCTAATGTCTTAAAGACTGTAAAATCATATAGGCCTCAAATATTAGGCATTCAAAGGAATGAATTATCAAGTTTCATTATTGATTTGACTATAAATATGATGTTTCATTTATTTTTTAAATAAAATTAAAAGTCCTAGGACATCTCCTGAGAGAAATAAATTTGTAAAGAAAATCCTCAAAATTGATTTGAATTTTGGGTAGAGACATTTATTTCCAGAGGAAATAGTTTGTCTTTTACTTTTTAAATAGTTTTCAGAAATCTTTTTAAATATTGTGTTCTGTATTATTTTAGTAGTGAGCATTTTCAATAATGAACCTCAATTTTATGGTTCTCTTACATGTTCCTTTGTCTTTACATATAAAAGTAAATGTCTTTACATACCAATGTAATGATGTTGACATTTGTTTTCTCAGATGCTATTGAGCACTGAAGATGTGACAGGCATTTTCCTAGTGGCTGAGTTTCCAGTTGTGAGAAAAATGCATGTATTTCACTTCTCAAATTTAATATTTAAATATCCAAACAGCAATTCAATTACACATTGTGTTAGCATTTGCACATAAAGTGGAGGGCATTAGCAGAGTGTGAAACTTTGACAAAGGAACTGTGGGTTCATCTGAAGGCTTGGTTTAGGGAGAATCCACTTCTAAGGTCATTCACCTGGTGATTGGCCACATGTACTTCCTCTTAAACTACCTCTTAGACTGAGGACCTTAGTCCATGGCTGTTGGCTGGAGGTTGTTCTCATTTCCTTGCCAACTGGGCACTCCCACATGGAAGTTTGCTTCCTCCAAGCTTTCAAATTTGGAAGGCAATAGAATCTGATAGCAACTTGGAATTTACAGGCCTTGGTAACCCAGC
This sequence comes from Choloepus didactylus, assembly GCF_015220235.1. Classification (NCBI taxonomy): domain Eukaryota; kingdom Metazoa; phylum Chordata; class Mammalia; order Pilosa; family Megalonychidae; genus Choloepus; species Choloepus didactylus. Next base: position 1,113,856 of record NW_023637579.1, read on the forward strand.
CTGGGAAGTGATTAAGCATTCCTTTTGTGGTATTCTCTTCTATTCACCTAGTCCAGCCCTCAAACAAGGGTGAAGGAGTTATTGTAGGGTGTGAATTTCAAGTGGCAGGGATCATTGGTGGTCCTTCTGTAAGTCTGCCTACCATCCTGTATTTCACAAATGCCAGTTTTTGGCTCTTGTCTGTCTCATCTTTAGTTTCATAGTTCTTTGCCTTATCCAAAATTTCACTCACTCCCTAAGTATTTGCTGGGAGCATGAGGAGTGTCTTGCTTTGAGCCAAGGGCAAAATATTGAATAGTAATCAGTATGTAGCCCCATGTCCTTTGGTCTTTTGAGGGGAAGTATTGTTCTCCAACCTGCAACAAGTGACTCTTTGGAGTCCCTGGCAGCTTTTGGATTCCTCCAGCTGTGGTGGTCAGAAAAATTAAATTTGTCAAATTTAAAATTATATTTTTCAGTATCCAGTACTTTGACCTAAGCTGTTCCTTCAGTTTACTTTCTTCTTATTTGTTACCCAGGGACTGTACAAACCCTCACTCTGCTATGTTTGTGGGGATGAGAAGATTGAATGATGTTCTTCTCTGAGAGCTGTATTTTGATGTTTTAGTTTTACTCATTGAGGATGGAAAGGGTGATAACTGCTGAGAACTTCCTTAGCCAAATGCTCATGTGATCTTGACCCCTTTTTCTAGCCCCAGATCATCACCACAGTCAGCCTTTCTCACTCTGAAAGTACCCTGTTCTAGTTTGCTAATGCTGCCAGAATGAAAACACCAGAGATGGATTGGTTTTATAAAAGGGGGTTTATTTGGTTACACAGTTACAGTCTTAAGGCCATAAAATGTCCAAGGTAACACATCAGCAATCAGGTACCTTCACTGGAGAAAACCTCTGTTAGCTGGGAAGGCACGTGGCTGGCATCTGCTCCAAAGTTCTGGTTTCTAAATGGCTTTCTCCCAGGACGTTCCTCTCTAGGCTGCAGCTCCTCAAAAAATGTCACTCTTAGTTGCACTTGGGATATTTGTCCTCTCTCAGATTCTCCAGAGCAAGAGTCTGCTTTCAATGACTGTCTTCAAACTGTCTCTCATCTGCAGCTCCTGTGCTTTCTTCAAAGTGTCCCTCTTGGCTGTGGCTCCTCTTCAAAATGTTACTCATAGCTGCACTGAGTTCCCTCTGCCTGTCAGCTCATTTATATGGCTCCACTGATCAAGGCCCACCCCCAAATGGGCAGAGCAACACCTCCATGCAAATTATCCAATCATAGTCATCACCTACAGCTGGGTGGGGTGCATCTCCATGGAAACACTCAAAGAATTTCAATCTAATCAACACCAATACGTCCGCCCACACAAGATTACATCAAAGATAATGGCATTTGGGGGGCACAATACATTCAAACTGGCACACATCCTTATTTATTTATGTTTCCCTTTAAGGTGTTGCCTGGTTAAAAAAAATGCATATAGTGGGATCAACATGGGACTAGAGCATAACAAGGGAAAATTGGACAATGAGTGACAGAGTGAGGGAAACAGATAAATGAAAAGAGAAACCATGGTTTTTGAGAAAAGATCCCAGGTCCAAGTTTATTGAGCAGATAGGTCTGTCCTCCATCCTCCAATCCATTGCCCACTTTACTCTCTAGCACAGTCTGGCTGCCTCTGCGTCCTCCAGGCCTTGGTGCTGGGTCAATAGCTCAACATGGTGAGAAGAGAACAGCATTCCTTCCCCCAGTCCCTCCATTGCCCTGGCCTCATCATAATCCTTTGCCAAACTCTCAAAGAGCTCTTGTTCTGTGCCCAGCTCTTATGAATGTCTCTTGGTCAGAAAGATGGGTTGGGGAAGGACACCCCAATGACTAATCCATTTGTGTGGCCCAGAGTCAATGAGATGTCAGTATGAAAGTCTGTGGAGGGGAGGAGGAAAAAGATTGTCCATTGGATATTTCATATCTCAGGCATCTCAATCTGGTCCAGGAAGTATGCTCCTTCTCTTTAATCTATTCCTTACATTGAGGCTTCTCACCACTCAACCACCCATCAATCATCCTAGAAGTTTAGATAGGGAAAATTCAGACTATCATCCTGGTAGTTTCTGATAACAACCATTAAACTCCACAAGGGTATCTGGGATTGATTAACATTCAAACAACCTGCACTCCCTCCCTATCAGATGTTCCAATATTTCTGAGTTTAAGCACACTTTCCTTAAGCCAAGATGCTGATCAAAGCAGCATCTTTACACTCTTAAATATTCACTACCAAGAGGTGGCTTCTAGAAGGCTTTCATGCCTATTATTATGTCCAAGATCCCCATAAAAACAATCTGAATAAGAGCAGTTTGCCTCTTCTGTAAACATAGCTTCATGACAGACAAACGCACACACCTTCCAGGGCACATGGCCACAAGGTAGCCCCTTCTCCTTCACATATTACCAAACCCCTTCATGCTTCACTCATGAGTGACCTCTGGGGTGTGGGGGGGGGGGGCATTGAGCAATGGAGGAAGCCTATTTTCCCTTCAGGACAGGATCTGACATTCTGACCATTTCTTTCCTACTCTACCGTTCACATTTCGTGGGATTGTGATCTCAAGAGGAGCTCAGTCTCTGGGGGAGAAAAGGACAGAGCTGTCTTTGTAAAAACACAAATGGATGACCAGTTCCCACTTGCAGGTGTTGATCCTCCCATCATCCCTTCTTCCCTCCCCCAGGTGGTTCTCTCTTGCCTGTGGATGAAATCTCAGATGAAAATTCGGCTCATTTGCTCCCCCTTAAATAGTGAAAATTTCCTGTGCACTTTCATATGCAAGAATATTCTCATTTTAATAACTTTAATAAATGATATCGACACCTGTAACTATATATACATTAAAAAATCTTTAACCACTCCAGATCCACTCTGAGCCACATGCTTGTGCAGTTTGCTCATGCCCTCTGGTCCTGTCCTGCTTGATCCCAGACATACCATTTCCATCTTATGAGGGGCTGCTGCTGGACCATTTCACTTGGTGGGTCTGACAGACGCAGATCTTAGTGGACAACTCCACTTGCAATGTCACTGAGTGCTCCAAAGTCAAACATTCCATCTTCATAGTCCCCAGTCCCCAGTAACATGCGAGATGGCACAGCCTTGCTCCAGAATTGTAGGGGCCTGTTTTGTGATTTTTCCTCTGGGATTTGCCTACAAATCCATACCACACCTCTATCTCAGCCAATTCTGCAACTAAGCTCACTACCCTCCCCCTTACATGGGACATGACTTCCAGGGGTATAAATCTCCCTGGCAACATGGAACATGACTCCCAGGGATGAGCCTGGCCCTGGCACTGTGGGACTGAGAAAGTCTTCTTGACCAAAAGGGGGAAAAGAAATGAAACAAAATAAAGTTTCAGTGGCTAAGAAATTTCAAATAGGGTCAAAAGGTCATTCTGGAGGTTATTCTTATGCATTATATAGATATTCCTTTTTTGTTTCTAGTGTATTAGAATAGCTAGAAGGAAGTACCTGAAACTGTTGAACTGTAATCCAGTATCCTTGATCCTTGATGATGATTGTATAACTCTGTCGCTTTTGTCATGGGACCGTGTGATTGTGAAAACCTTGTGACTGACACTCCCTTTATCCAGTATATGGGCAGATGAGTAATAATGACAAAAATAAATAACTAATGGGGGGATAAGGGGCTTGGGATATTTTGGGTGTTCTCCTTTATTTTTTTTTTCCTTAGAGTAATGAAAATGTTCTAAAATAGATTGTAGTGATGAACGCAAAACTATATGATTATACTGTGAACCATTGATTGCATACTTTCTATGGAATTTGGTGCGTGACTATATCCCAATAAAATTGCATTAAAATGGTGGAAGATCTCATATACACATTTAAAAATTAGTTGTACAAGGTGATTTGGGAAAATATAAATATCCATACTGCATCTTTCTGCACAAAAAACACCTACAACATTATAGGGTCTGTGGATCATATGGCCCAAGTGATAGGGCTGTTTGCTACACAATCTGTATCTGTGGCAGGGGACTTTTTTTCTGGGCACCACCTAAAGAGGCAACCTACCATTTTATCCACTATAGGAGCTGGAGCAGTATTTTTAGGTGTGAACTTCTTGCATTTAGTACCCACAAGGGCCTCTCAGGCCCTGTGCTTCCTTATTTGTAGTAGGAGATGGATGATACAGCAGTATATCTTTTACTATAGAGGGGATATTCCAACATGCCCTGACAATTAGAATGCAAAAACCGTCATTGACATTTACACTTGAGTTCAAGAGTCTTACAAGGGCTCCCACATACTAGCCAACTCTTGCTCATCCTACCCTATCAGCATGATGGAATCCATATAATGGTTTCATGGAAATGATTTTTCATAGTACATAATGCAGATGATTTAGAATGAAAGATCTGCTATTTGGCATGCTGTTCCAAAACATAAATTGTCCTTAAATAAACATTTATATTTAAAGGATGCAATTGTTGAATAAAAACATTATGTCTATTTAATGAAAATTCCATCCAGGTCTGTTGTTTATATACCCTGAAATCTCATATAATTGAGCTGATTTATAATCTAGCTGGAGCAAATTTTGTTGTTGTGAAAGTAATTATGATCATTCTCATTCACAGACAGAAAAAGTCATTGCAGAAGAAAATCAGACTTGCTCTACTGGTCTAATATTATGTCTCCTTGATGCTAAGCAGATCAGGTAAACTATAATTTTTATCATATGTGGTTGGTTGTAAACTCACTATTTCATAGTTAATAAGTGAACAGATAAAAATTAACAAGGCAATGCCTACATTTTTAAGCTGGGGCCAAATTATGCATCCATTAAATTAGATCATTACAAATGTTTTGGTGATTTTCATAATGTAGATATGAACACAGCTAAAAACTGATAACTATAAATATGTCCTGATCCTCAAAGAAGTCATGAATTTGATGGCTCCTGAATTGTCACCAGGTTCACAAAGTATGCAGAAATTCTGAATATCAACATCCTACTTCACAATCGGGCTTTTCCCAGAACAATGCTTAGAGCTTCTCCAACCACCTTGTTCCTTAGGCTGTGTACATGGAGGTTAAACATGGGGGTGAGTAGGGTATAGAATACAGAGATATCTCATGTTTCCCTGAGATGTGCAAGACACTGGAAATCATGTAGATGAACGTGATTGGGCCGAAATAGAGAAACACCCTCATCAGATGGGAAGGCAAGTATCTTTTGTACCATATAAATAGATGATGGTCAGACCTCGCATCCCAGAACAAGGAACATTCAACAGATTTTGGTTGTGATTAGAGATCTTCAATTTACTGACAGAAATCCACACTGCTTTAATTTCTCTTCAGGATGGTAATGATAATGAAATGTTATTGGAGTTTGAAGGACATTCTATATGTCTATACATTTTGGATTTTATGAGACTCCAGTGTTGCCAGAAAAGCCCATGGCAATGAGAATGCTGGACAAAGCCTCTGGCAGAATAACAATGTAAACACCCAGGGTTCTAGAACAAGGTGATGCCATCTGTGGTAGAGAACTGCTTGCTCTTGGAAAATCAGTGCTATTAGGTTCTAGTAAACCCTGAGCACCTAACCATGGGAAAGCAAAATATGTGACAGCAACTAGCCCCAATAGATATGCATGGTAAGATGTCTCTGTTCATCTGAAATTAGACCTGAGAAGGTCCAGAAATACATGGCTGAGATTCCCAATTCAAATTATGCTGCATAACTCACCCCACCCCCATAGCCTCATGGACTGATATCAAGAAAAACATCTTGGACATTGTTCACCAATGGATTGAAAGGAGTTGCTGTTGTAAGTGTAAGAGTGAACTTCTGCCACACATGATCTCTACTCATTGGTTCTCTCAGAGGAATTTTTGAGTGTATATGCACACAATTACAAATTGTATTTCAGGATTTGAAATACAAATTGTGGCCACCTTAGCCAGGGATGTGCTCTGCTGATGACAAGCTATCTTTTACAATAAGAGACTTCCCAAGTGTGTACTAAAGTGAAATTTTTCATTTGCCAAAGGTATAGAAAAAAATGAAAATTCAAATGAAATTTGGCATCCTTGATGTTATATCAAGGGATCTTGGACAAAAGAAGAATATTGGTGTTTGTTCTACAAAGAGATTTTATCCAGCTGTCCCACTTTAGACAAATATGAGCTCTTGGTTGTGAACATAAAGAGATACATTAGGTGAGTTGAGCATGTGTTTGTTTTCTGATAGAAATGTCATCTGTTGTAAAATGGAGAAATAAGCCTCCAGATTTATAGGAAGAACAGGGCTAAACTTCTATTGCCATTTATGTCTTTTTGAACTACAGAAAAAATTGAACCTCAAGTTTCTTTTGGAAAACTATGGAATTTTTTTTTTACAAAAACCGAAAAGACCAACTATACCCTAAAAGCACCAGCTTACTTGAAGTTTTAATGCAAATACTATCCATTGCTCCCTGTATTCTCTCAATGGTGTGCTATTTTAAAATCCAGCTGAGAGGGACTCAGGAGGGCAGAGCAGCCCGACCCGAGCGCGAGGAGCCTGCGTCCAAATCACCAGCACATCTTGGATTTTTACCAAGGAACGGTGTGTCGCCTAAAATTACTTTCCCTGTGGATCGGATACGATGGTTCAGTAGAAGAGCTCACGGCGGGCGGCGGCAGGAGCTGGGCTACTGAGGGTGAGCAGTGAGGAGTTCTGTGATGCTGTCATGGACTCGATTCCGATTATTCTTCTGGGGACTTTTCCGAGGCAAATCAGAGCGTGTCTGGAACGAATCACTTGGACACCAGCAGAAGTAGTAGGATTGGAAAAGTTGGGGAGAGGACTCCTCAAAAGACTGGAATTCAGAAGCACAGGACCGCATTGCCTCCCCCAGTGTTTACCAGAAGTGATAATATACTCGAGCGTGTGGAGTATATTAAAAAAAAAAAATGCATTGGGAGCTGTCCGAGATCACGGTGCCCATCGCCTTCAACGAGCGCCCGAGCCTCCTGCTGCGCATCACAGAGTGCATGGAGCGCGTACGCCTCATCCACAAGGTCTCCCGCCAGGCCCAGCCCCTGCACAGGATGAGGATGCAGTCCGTGGCTGCTTTTGTGGTTTCGGCCGTGGCTTCCCAGTGGGAGAGGACTAGCAAACCGTTTAACCCACTCCTGGGAGAAACCTGCCAATTAACCAGGGAAGATTTAGGCCTCAGATTTATATCCGAGCAGGTCAGCCACCACCCACCCTCCCGTTAGTGCGTTTTACTCAGAAGGCCTCATCCGAGACTCGGTGTTCCACGGCTCCATCTACCCGAAGCTGAGGTTCTGGGGGAAGAGCGTGGAGGCGGAGCCCCGCGGCACCATCACCCCCAAGATTTTAAAGCATAAAGAAGCCTACACCTGGACCAACCCTACCTGCTGTGTGCATGACGTCATCATGGAGAAGCTGTGGATAGAGCAGTATGGGCTCGTGGAAATTTTAAATCACAGAACTGGAGATAAATGTGTAATTCACTTTAAATCGTGTGGCTTGTTTGGAAAAGAACTTCACAAAGTGGGAGGGCACATCCAGGACATAAACAAAAAGAAACTCTTCCTGATCTATGGCCTCGACCGTAGGGCCTTCGACCCGGGCTCGTGTGGACCCCTCCAGAAGCAGGAAGAGAGAGGGGACCCCGGGGACCCCATGCAGAAGGGCAAGCCACAGGAGGCCCGGGAGAAGGATGGCAGCGACTTGTGCAGGTCATTCCAGGCAGCAAGCTCCTCTTTAACAACAAGCAGGTATATGTCCGTCTCAACGACGTCTTTACCCAGACTTTTCTTTGGGTAGAGGCGACGCTGTAGGTCACGTGCAGCTCTTTGGGTTGAAAACAGTCTGTTGTGAACACACACGCACACAATTGCGTGCAGCATGGGTACTGGGCCAGGCATCTCTGAATGACGAGTTTATCATTCTGTGTCCAGGCTTAAAAGTTACCTTTGTAATTAAAACATTTTTAAAGTGAAAAAAAAAAATCCAACTGAAACAAATTTTCTTAGAGTCTGGGAATATATAATTATGATCATTACTATTTGCAAATAGGAAAATTAGATACAGAAATTTATCATGGACTTACCCTGCTTGAATGATTTTATATCTAGTCAATGCTAAATAAATCAGGAAAACTATTTTTCATATCAGAGCTTATCACTGATGTAAAATTATATAGAAAAAGTTACTTTAGAAAAAATCATTAAATGTCTAAATGTGGATCATTTATAGTCACCCCATTATAGATTTACAATGGTTTAGAATATTTTCATAATATATAGTATTTTATAATGTAATGTTTTTTAAATTGAGAATTTAAGGTATGTTTCATTGTACAAAGTGACATGGTGACACCTGATAACTGTATTCTGAACCATGAAGATTTCATATCTCCAAGTGTTATCAAATTAATTTACGATTATGTCTTGCACAGAACATCCATCAGAGTCTCTCCTACATCCTCGTTTCTTAGACTATATATGAGGGGATTTAACATGGATGTGAGAATGGTATAGAATACAGAAAGACCCTCATCTATCTTAAAGATGTGAAAGGAGCTGGAGATAATGTAGATGAACATGGCTGGACCAAGTAGAGAAACACCACAATTATATGGGAAGAGTAGGTGGAAAGAGCTTTAGTCCTCCCCTTGGAAGAAATTACATGTAAATTACTAAAAAAGATGAGAGTGTAGAAGGTAAAGGTGAGGCCAAAGGGGTGGAGATATGAAATTCACAGTAATAACTCTACTTTCTTGTAAGCTGAAATGTCCTCATATGACAGCTTGAGGACTGCCTGTAGCTCACAGAGGAAATGGTTGACTTTCCTTGAGTCACATCTGGGAAATGACATAGTATATGTGGTTTGGACAAGGGAACTAAGTGCTCCCTTAATCCAGGACACAAAGCCACCTTCAGGCAAACTTGAGAATTTATAATGACCATGTACTTCAAGGGGTTACAAATAGCCACAAGTAGATCATAAGCCATCAGAGTGAGTAGAGCACATTCACTCTCTGCAAGAGCAGAATTACATAGACCTGCCCCCCACAGCCAATGTAGGGAATGTCTGATGTCCCTGAGAGTAAGTTGGTTAGTATATTGGGGACAACCAGGGAGATGAGTGATATCTGTGAGGGAGAGCTGGCTGAGCAGGAATTTATATGGGACTGAGATCCAGGGATCCAGAGAGAGGGCAGGAGCAGGATGGTGTTTCCTGTGATCAGAAAAACATACAGAAGGGGATAGTGATGATGAGGAGCAATGGGAAGAGTCCAAGGAGGGTAAAACCCACCAGTGTTCTCCTTTTCTGTCTCCATGCTTTATATAGAACAGAATGAAGAAGAAAAACACATGAATTTGGTGTATAAAGAAAGTTTTAAAATAAAATAAGATCCACATTTTGTCCCAAATCTCATCCCAAGTGAAGGCATTCTGTGGCTGCCTGCCAGTAATTCTTGGTAGTTGGTTTTCTGTCACATGGCAATGCACATGACGGCCTCTCCTGGCTTCTCCCTTCTCTTACGGGTTCCTTTGATGTTCATGTCCTGGCTCTTCCTCAGGCTTTCGCTGGGTGACATTTCCCATAAGGCCTCCAGTAATAGGATTAAGACACGTCCTAGTTCAGCTGGGCCACACCTTAGTGGAAGCAACCTCAGCAAAAGGCCCAATTTATAGAAGTTCACCCCACAGGAATAGATTAAATTTAAGAACATATTTTTCTAGGGTACATAGCTCTAAGCCATCATATACAGCAAACTAAACAGAAAATACCTTATAAATGTGCAGACATTTCATAATCATGAAATCAGGAAATAAAAATTCCTCTAAAAACCAAAATCCTCTGCTTGCCCTATCATCATCACCTCCTTAGCTCTTTCCATGTTCCTTGTCTTCAGTGTCTTATTCAATGAAAGACTATGACTTGATACTTCAAATTCGTGTTCAGGGGTCAATCTTAATTTTATTGATGAGTGAGATAAAACCCAATAATTATAATGAGTGAATTTAGCATGTATGTATCAAAACTGTACAACTACAGGAGGCAAAAAATAAGTAAGGACATAAAAGAATTAAACAGCACAAAAAGTAAGCCTGCCTTCATCCTTGAATGTGTGTAGCCAGGTGTGCACCTTTGTGTGTGTGTGTGCACATACAGACTTAGGTTTATGGGAGAGAGAAAGAGCCTATATCATTTAGATAGAGAAGATACACTCACTTCCACCCCTCATGTGTCCACAGAACATGTAAAATAGTCGATCTTACATTTGGCGACAAAGAAATTCTTTTTTTCCCCAGAATGTTTTCAGTGTTCTTTGTTTGTTTGTTTGTTTTGCTTTTATTTTTTTTAACTTTATCAAAAAATTAAAAAACAAACAATAAAAAATGACATTTCAAACAAAATCCAAAAAAAGGAATTAGAAAAAAAGTAACCTAAAATAACTACATTGCTTCCTGCCATACTCCAAGAAAATTAATAAACCATAACTGAACAAAGGAATAAGAAAAACAACTAACCTAAAATAAATACATTGCTTCTATGTTCCAACCCTACCCCAAGAAAATAAACTATTAAAAATGAAGGAATAAGAAAAAAATTTAACCTAAAATAACTACATTTCTGCAAACTTGTTCCTACCAACCCCCCCAGAAATTAACAAACCATAGTCATTCATGAGCATTCCCATAACATCAAGTTTACCCCCCATAACTTATCTGTTCTCATTAGATTATCATTCCCCTTCACTATTTGCTGTCTCTCACTAGGTCACCTACATTCTACAATATAAGCCATTTATTTCACATTTTTCACAGAGTACACATTAGTGGTAACATAGAATATCTCTTTTTGTGTCTGGCTTATTTCACTCAGCATTATGTATTCAAGGTTCATCCACATTTTCATGATTCACGACATTGTTCCTTCTAATGCTGTGTAGTATTCCATCATGTGTATATACCACATTTTGTTTATACACTCATCTGTTGAAGGACTTTTGGGTTGTTTCCATCTCTTAGCAATAATGAATAATGCTTCTATGAACACTGGCATGCAGTATCTGTTCTTTTCACTGGTTTCAGATCTTCCAGGTATATACTGAGAAGTGCAATTGCTGGATCCGGGTATATACTGAGAAGTGCAATTGCTGGATTGAAGGGTAACTCTAGTTTTCTAAGGAACTGCCAGACTGCTTTCCAGAGTGGCTGTACCATTATACAGCCACATCAACAATGAATAAGTGTTCCAATTTCTCCACATCCTCTCCAGGATGTGTAGTTTCCTGTTTCTTTAGTGGCAACCAATCTACTTGGTGTGAGATGATATCTCATTGTGGTCTTAATTTGCATCTCCCTAATAGCTAGTGAAGATGAACAATTTTTGTGTGTTTTTGGCCATTTGCATCTCCTCTTCAGAAAAGTTTCTTTTCATATCTTTTGCCCATTTTATAATTGGGCTGTTTATACTATTGTTGCTGAGTTGTAGGATTTCTTTATATATGCAAGATATCAGTCTTTTGTCAGATACATGGTTTCCAAAAATTTTTATTCCATTGAATTGGCTGCCTCTTCACCATTTTTGACACATTCCTTTGAGGTACAGAATTTATCTATTTTTGTTGTTGCTTGTGCTTTGGGTGTAAGGTCTAAGAAGTGACTTCCTAATACAAGGTGTTGAAGATGTTTCCATACATTATTTTCTAGGAGTTTTATGGTACTGTCTCTTATGTTGAGGTCTTTAATCCATTTTGAGTTAATTTTTGTGTAGGGTGTGATGTAGGGGACCTTTTTCATTCTTTTGGATATGTATATCCAGCTCTCCCAGCCCCATTTGTTGAAAAGACTGTTATGTTGCAGTACAGTGGTTTTTGGGGCGTTATCAAATATCAGTTGACCATAGATCTGGGGGTCTATCTCTGAATTCTTAATATAATTCCAATGATCAATATGTCCATTTTGTGCCAGTACCATGCTGTTTTGATTACTGTGGGTTTATAATAAGCTTCAAAGTCAGGGAGTGTAAGTCCTCCCACTTCATTTTTCTGTATTAGAATGTTTTTAGCAATTTGAGGCATTGTTCCCTTCCAAATAAAATTGTTAACTAGCATTTTCAAGTCTGCAAAGTAGGTTGTTGGAATTTTGATTGGAATTGCATTGAATCTCTAGAGGAGTTTGTGTAGAGTTGACATGTTAACAACATTTAGCCTTCCGGTCCATGAACATAGAGTATTTTTTCCATCTTTTTAGTTCCCCTTCTACTTCTTTTGGTAAAGTTATGTAGTTTTCTATATATAGGTCTTTTACATCCTTGGTTAAGTTTATGCCTAGGTACTTGATTTTTTTAGTTGGTATGGAGAATTAAATCTTTTTCTTGATTGTCTCCTCAGTTAGAACATTTCTGGTGTATAAGAACATTACTGACTTATGTGAATTAATCTTGTATTCTGCTACTTTGCTAAATTTGCGTATTAGCTCGAGTAGATGTGTCATTGATTTCTCACGGTTTTCCAGATATAAGATCATATCATCTGCAAATAATAACAGTTTTATTTCTTCCTTTCCAATTCAGATGCCTTTTGTTTCTTTATCTTGGTGGATTGCTCTGGCTTGCACTTCTACCACAATGTTGAATGACAGTGGTGACAGCAGGCATCCTTGTTTCATTCCTGATCTTAGAGGGAAGGCTTTCAGTCTCTCGCCATTGAGTACTATGCTGGCTGTGGGTTTTTCATATATGCTCTTTATCATATTGAGGAAGTTTCCCTCAATTCCTACCTTTTGAAGCATTTTTATCAAAAAAGGATGATGGATTTTGTTGAACACTTTTCCCACATCTCTTGAGATGATCATTTGATTTTTCTCTTTTGATTTGTTAATGTGTTGTGTTACATTGATTGATTTTATGTTGAGCCAACCTTGCATGCCCAGAAGTAACCCCACTTTGTCATGCTGTGTGATTTTTTAACGTGTCTTTGGATTCAATTTGCAAGTATTTTGTTAAGAATTTTTACATCTATATTCATGAAGGAGATTGGCCTGTCGTTTTCCTTTCTTGTAGTGTCTTGACCTGGTTTTGGTATTAGAGTAGTCTTAACTTCATAAAATGAGTTCGGTAGTATTCCATTTTCTTCAATTTTTTAAAAATTTTAAGTAAGATTGGTGCCGGTTCTTTTTGGAAAGTTTAGTATAATTCCCCTGTGAAACCACCTGGTCCTGGACATTTATTTGTGGGAAGTTTTTGATGACTGATTGGATCTCTTTGCCTGTGATTGGTTTGTTGAGGTCTTCTATTTCTTCTCTGGTCAATCTGGTTGTTCTTTTTTTTCCAGGAAATTGTCCATTTCTTCTAAATTATCTAGTTTCTTTGGCATAGAGTTGTTCTTAGTATCTTCTTATATATGTTTTTAAATTTCTTTGGGATTTGCTGTAAGGTCACCTCTCTGATTTATTATATTGTTTATTTGGGTCTTCTCTCTTTTTGATTTTGTCAGTCTAGGTAGGGGTTTGTCAATCTCATTGATCTTCTCAAAGAACCAACTTTTGGTTTTATTTATTCCCTCTAATGTTTTTTTCTGTTGTTGTTGTTATTGTTGTTCTCTATGTCATTTATTTCTGCTTTAATGCCTGTTGTTTCTTTTCTTCTGCTTGGTTTAGAATTAGTTTGCTGTTCATTTTCTAGCTTCTTCAGTTGTTCCATTAGTTCTTTGAATTTAGCTCTTTCTTCCGTTTTTGTGTATGCATTTAGAGCTATAAATTTCCCCAATACTACCTTCAGTGCATCCCATAAAAGTTTTGATATGTTGTGATCTCATTTTCGTTCATTTCTAGATATTTACCAATTTCTCTTGCAATTTCTTCATTAACCCACTGATTGTTTAAGAATGTGTTTTTTAAACTCCAGTTATTTGTGAATGTTTAACCAGGTGGTGACTCCAACTGCAGCTGCTGTTCCAGATGTGGTAAAATTGCTTGAGCAAATCAACACATCCCCTGGTATCTGGTAGTAAGCTATTGAGCTGGCAAATGCTTTTTTCTCAATAGCTATTAGTAAGGACCACAGAGACAGTTTGCATTCAGCTGGCAAGGCCAACAGTTTACATTCACTGTGCTACCTCAGGGGTATATCAACTCTCCAGCCCTATGTCATAACATTGTCTGCAAGGGATCTTGATCATTACTCCCCCCCCCCCAAGGCACCACACTGGTCCATTATATTGATGATATCATGTTGATTGGACCTAGTGAGCAAGAAGTAGCAACTACTTTAGATTTGTTGGTAAGATATTTGCATGGCAGATGGGAGATAAATCCAACAAAAATACAGGGGCCTTCCACCTCAGTAAAATTTCTAGGTGTCCAGTGGTGAGTGGTATGTCAAGATATCCCTTCTAAGGTGAAGGATAAGCTATTGCATGTGCCCCCTCCTACTACTAAAAAAGAGGCACAATGCTTAGTTGATCTCTTTGGATTTTGGAGACAACATATTCCTCATTTGGGAGTGCTACTCTGGCCCATTTACCAAGTGACCAGAAAGGCTTCTAGTTTTGAGTGGGGAGTGAAACAAGATTAGGCTCTGGGACAGGCCCATGCTGCTGTGCAAGCTGCTCTGCCACTTGAAACATATGATCCAGCTGATCCAATGGTGTTGGAAGTGTCAGTGGCAAATAGAGACACTGTTTGGAGCCTTTGGCAGGCTCCTATAGGGGAATCACAATGCAGGCCCTTAGGATTTTGTAGTAAAGCCTTAACATCCTCTGCAGATAACTACTGTCCATTTGAGAAACAGCTTTTGGCCTGCTATTGCGCCTTAGGAGAGACAGAATGCTTAACCATGTGCTACTAATTTACCATAAGACCTGTGTTACCTATCTTGAGCTGGATGCTGTCTGAGCCATCAAGCCATAAAGTTGGGCATGCACAGTAGCACTCCATCATAAAATGGAAATGGAATATAAGAGATAGAGCTTGAGTGGTTTCTGAAGGCACAAGTTACATGAGGAAGTGGCCCAAATGCCCATATATAATGGGTTTGGGATTTTTGTTTGTTTTCCAAAAGAAATGATAATGTTCTCATTTTGACTGTGGTGGTGAAGGCATAACTATATGGTTAGTCCAAGAGACATTGTTTGCACACTTAGGATGGACTGTATGGTGTGGGAAAACAGCTGTTTAAATAAAGAGAAAATATACCAGTTGAGTTTTATCAGCTCTTTTTATGCTTGTGAGTGCTTTTCTAAGAAACCAGTCATTTCATTGAATTAGCAAGGGTATTTTTATAAATGGGAGAAGATGACTGGTAGGTTTCAAATTAATATCCTCTGAAGCCAGCCATACAGAACTTGAAGGTTCTCTTTTAAACCTTATTTTAGAAACCTAGACTACAGGTGCCAACTTGAGAAGGTGAAAACTGTCCACAGACACCCAGAAGTTGTTTCTGACTCATGGATGGGACACAGATGGAATCCTCTCTGTGCATGATGATTCCCTGATTTTAGACCAAAGATCCCAGGGCAGCCCTGCTGCCTGTAGCACTTCACTTCTCTGGATCCCCAATATCCCAAACTGAACTACTTAATTTTGTGTAAGTCAATTCTAGATGTCTTCCTGCCATTCTCCACTAACCAGTCCTGACTACAATCCTCTCCAGCACCTTTTTCTGTATCTTTTGACCATACATGAATTCTTTACTTTTAGAAATAGCTAAAAAACTTTTAAATAGCAATTAAATTTTAATAAATGATTTGAAAATAAAGAAACATTGATCTCTTCAAGCATTTGCCACTTCCACCCCCTCACCACCAAGACTGCTCAGAGCTTGTGTTCTCCTCAACCAACTGTAAACAAAATGCAGATTGGCTTCCAGTCTTTACATTGTTTGGTTAGGCCTTCTATCAAAATTAATTTCAAATATTTTCATTTTAAATAGATATATCTCAAAACAATTCAAACCTCCAGGTACTTTCCTAAATTTCACCACTTCTTTGGAGCATATAATACACTATTTTGGTATTTCAGCAATTGGAATTTGAAGAATGCCTAAACTAACCCCCTTAACTAAGTCAAAGCATTTCAGACTTTGAGATATTTAGATTAGTGTCTCCAGTCACTTTCTGGTTTGGGTTTATACTCTATGTAGGCATGTCATGTACATCATTCTTTATTTGCCACCTGGGACATATTGCATTAAAAAATTCATCCCCAAACTCATTCTCATTACATGAACCAATCAAATCATTGGGTTAGTTTTGGGAAAAATGGGATGGTGTGTGAGATGGCCTGATCAAATTCTCTGGACAAAAACACACAGAAAGAAAGCAGTTATTTACAGGTCACATGTTCAACCTAATGTAAAAATTTCACAAACAGTGCACAGGCAGATCTGGATTTTGTGTTATCCATAAAGCAGCAATTGTTCAATACCTGAACTGGCATGAAGACATGTTTCTTATTTCTTAAAGAATATGTCATTTAGATAGCATATAAATGAATATAAATTTTAAAGACTACTTGTTCCAGGCTTGCTATCAAAGGCATCCCTATCTGAGAGTAGTAATTGAGAAACAAAGCCTGAGAGAGCCCATTCTTAGCAGAGTTGCCTTGCTTGAATTACTAAAAGAAATCCTTCAGCTTCAAAGGAAATGATATCAGACAGCAACTTAAGTTCACTGGAAGAAAGAAAGAGCAGTAAAAATGGTAATTATGTGGGTAAATATGGAAACATAAACAAATTTTTTTCTCTTAGGTTATTTAAATGATATAAGATTTCAGGATTAGCCTGAAGTAGACTGTATAAAATAAAATTAATATTGTAATCCCAAAGCAGCCATTAAGAAACTAAAAATTATACAGGTGAAAAATCAACAGAGGGTTTGAAATGGTCAACCAGAACAAAATATCTGTTTAACACAAAAGGCGGCAGAAAGGAGAGAAGAGGAACAAACATGCATGTACACAGACACACACACAACCATGAGACAGAGGTGGAAAAATAGCAAATTGAAACCATAACTGCATTGATTTATCATAATTAAATTAATTATGAATGGACTCCTGCTCCAATCAAAAGGCAAATATTGTCAAAATAGACAAATAGATAAGGTCAAACTATATGTTGTATACAACAGACACCCTAGATTCAATAACATAAATAACTTGAAAGTAAAAGGACAGAGAAAGATATGCAATGGAAACTGTTATAGCTGGGGTAATTATAATCCATATAAGACAGAGTTGACTTTTTTAACACTTTTAAAACTTTGTTTACTTTTTTTTACATTTTTACATTTTTAATTGTGAAATATAAATACATCTTATTGTGAAACATAACATACATACATATATATACAGAAAAGTGATAACTTTCGAAGTACAATTTAACAAGTCATAAGAGAGCAAATTTCAAAGAATGTTATGGGTTACAATTCCACCATTTCAGTTATTTCCTTCTAGCTATCCTAATACCCTAGAATCTAAAAAATATTATATAAAGATTCAATATTCGTAATCCTCTGTTAAATCCTCTCTTGCCTGTTGCTATGCTTCCCTCTCATTTGATCACTGTCTCAGTCTTCAGGGATACCAAATTTGAACTGAAGGCAAGAAATTTTACTAGAGACAAATAGGGAGACTCTTAATGATAAAATGGGTGATTCTTTAGGAAGACATAACAATTATAAATGTGTGCATCTAACCATGGATCCCCTATATCATGCAGCAAGAAGTGACACAATTGAAAAGAGAAATGAGCAATGCAACAATTGCAGAGTTTTTAAATATCTCACTCTTAATAACTGTTAAAAAAACTAGACAGAAATTCAGCAGGGAGATAGGAGACACAAAAAAACACAATCAATCATTGATTAACTGACAGTTATAGAACACTCCACTCAGTAGAAGGCACTCACTTTTTTTTTAACACACATGGAACATAAGACAGATTAATGCTAAGCCAAGAATGTTTTCAATAAAGTTTAAAATATTTGAGTATGTTCTATAAATGCAGTGGAATCAAATTAGAAATCAATAACAGAAACGAATTAAACAACATACATCTAAATAATCTATTAGTCAAAAAAGAAATCACAGGGGCAATTAGAAATTATCTTGAACTGAGTGAGAACAAAAACAAAACATAGCAAAAATTGATGAAATGCAGCTAAAGCAGTGTTGAGAGGGAAATGTATAGCTTTAAACATCTGTATTTAAAAAGTCTCATGAGAATAATCTAAGATTTCCCCTTAAGAACTAGAAAAAGAACAGCAAATTAACACCAAACAAGCAGAAGGAAGCAATTCATAGTAAGTAGAGGTGAATCAATGATATACAAAACAGAAAGATAATAGAGCAAATCAATGAAATCAAAAGTGCTCTTTGAAAAGATCAAAGAAAGTAAGTGTTAGGCTAGATGATCCAAGGAGAAAAAAAGAGAGAGAAAAGGCAAAGCTCACAAAAATCAGGAATGGGGGGGGGGGGATACTACTAATAACTCAAGAGAAATTAAAAGGATGATAATATTATAGATAACTATAAGCCAACAACTAGACAACTTAGATGAAATAGACAAATTCCTAGAAAGACATAAATTGCCAAAAGTATCTCAAGAAGAAAGAGGAACAATAAAGATGTTGAATTAGCAATTAAAAATATTCCTACAAGCAAAAGTCTAAGGCCAGATAGCTTCATTGGTAAATTTTATCAAATATTTAAGGAAGAAATAAAACCAGTCCTACACAAGCACTTTCAGAGGGAACTCTTCCTAATTCATTCTTTGAAGCCAGTATTATCCTGACAAAAAAGCCAGGAAAAGACATCACAAGAAAAAAATATACAAACCAGTATCCCTCATGAACACAGGTACAAAAAAATTCTTTGAGAAAATATTAGGAAAAAAAATTCAGAAACACATAAAAAGGATAACAAAACATGACTGATTGGGATTTATCCCAGGAATGCAAGGTTTATTTAATATATGAAAATAAATTAATGTAATACACCATAATAACAAAGGAAGAAAAACTGTATAACATCTTAATAGATGCAGACAAGGCATTTGACAAATTCCTCTCATGACAATAAACAACAATGATGACACAGCAGCTAATATTTATTGAGCACTAAACCCATGCCACTCCGTGCAAGTGCTTTTTATTTCGGTATATTGCCTGAAATTCTCACAGGTAAAAAATGGCAATTACGACTGAACCTAGACCTATCTGACACCAGAGCCCATGATTTTAAATGCTACATTCTGCTGAAAGAACATGGGGTTTTCAGAGTGAAAGTTTGTTAAAGCCCTCCGAATTCACTGCTGATAGTTTGATACAATTTGTAAATTACAAAGACTTTATCCATAGTTTCCAGCTCATTAGGCTTCTACCAAAAACATGTTGATAGGAAAAGGGATGTGAAAATAGGAATATACTGAGAAATTGTCCTAATAGAAAAGGGTACACGGAAAATACTTCTCAAGAACTGGGTAGCCTTAACATACGTCCTTGAAAAATATTTACAGAATCTAAAGTATTAAACTTCCAACAATTTCTAATTTGGAAATAACTGTGTCTGCAGTACTGCAGTACTTTTTATGGCCCCCATTTGACATAGGGCTGTGACAGAAATGACAATGTTCATGTTAATATGAATCCATTCCTTAACTGGCTTGCCCTCTTCCACTGAGAAGGCAGAGTCCATAAACCGGGGACTTGGGCTCTTTCACTGTTTTCCTGCTCACTTACAGCCTGGCTGACTCAATCCCTCTTTAAGCTCTCATGTTAACAGTTAACTCCAGAAGCCTTCCCTGCGGATTCCTGCAGCACTTGTACTTTAGTTTTATCATAGAATTAATTACATTGTACTGTGACTGCTAGGAATTGTTCCCATTGCCCATGACACCATGCCTTGTTCAGCTTTGTATCTCCATGCATTCCACTGCCAAGCACAGAGCAGGCAATGCACAGCAAATAGGTGAATAAATAAATGCATTTTAGACCATAGTTTTATATTCTTAGAAAATGTCTCAGTAGGGTTTACATGGCGCATATGATAGCCAAGGTGTTTTCAATCATTATTAAGCAAATCAATTTCCTTGTTCATAAAAAGCAAAAAACATAAAACAAAAAACAAAAAAACAAAACAAAAACCTATGCAAATGTCCAATATGTAAGAGGCTAATGTGAAGCTGCTCTGCAGAAAAGAGAGGCTAGCAGGGAAGGGGCTAGAGGAGAGTAGTTGAGCCCCGAGGAAGAGCCTTTGGAAATCCTAGGACTTCACAGAACCTAATTTCAAAATCACAGCTTTAGTCTATTTAAGAAGGAAGAAAGCCAATAAAAATGAATACAGGAAAGACATACTGTATATTTTACACTTTCCATGTTGGTTGTTGTGTTGCTTTTTCTTTTAATTAAATCTTTGAGAGCCTCCAGACTTTAGCTGATTTAAAAAAACTAAAATAAATAGGAAAACCATCATGGGTAGGAAGCATCCTTAAAATTATAAACCAGAATTCTTCTCATTTTATTTTCTCTTCTACTCAACTTCCAAATGGGAGAAAAAGTCTTCTCTGAATAAGACCAACTTGGATTAAATTGGAAAATACTGAAGCGCTTTTTAAATCCTATTGTACATAAAGCCTTATAAACACAACTTTTATAGAGAACTGACCAGAAATCTGGAAAACAGAAAAAAGAGAAAGCAAGACTATACAATGATTTATAGTGTAAGAGGGTCTGAATATGGTGTCTTTATCTACTACATAAGCGAATTATAAAGAGTCAGAGAAAAACAGCTGTATATACTTAAAATGTGTGCTCAAATGTCTAGTTTCCTTGCTTTAAAATTAAAAAATTTTTGTTATATAGAAAAATAAATAAAATACGAGAATTGTGTCAAAAAATCTGATTTGGAGAATAGAGGCTTACCTGCAGTCAGATTTAGTTTATTTTATAGTAAATAGATAAAATAATAAGCAGGCAGACTTCAACCTGGAATTTCATTTAAACAATAACACTTTAATAACTCACTTAGTTCATTATTAGTGTGTTTGATTTTTTATCAAGTCACTGAAGTATATATAAGCAAAAAACACACTCACATCATCCTCAATGCCAAAGATTTTAGATGTCAAATATTTGAGTACAATAGTTCCAAATAATCAAAACATCCCTGGATAACCTACAAAATAAAACTTAAACAAAACAAAAATAACATGATATCTTCTATAGCCTAGAAAGAAAAAAAAAAATGCTTTAATCAAGCACGAAGAAAAACTTCCATAACCAGAGAAAATGTAAAAATGTACCTTAAATTAATATAAACAGTATTGCTCCAAAATTAAAAGGGAGTAACTAAAATCATAACACTTGGTATTATTTTCAAATTAATAGATTTTTTAAAAATTTTATATAGCAATTGCATTTAAATTCTCCTTTCTCTTACAGTTTATTATCCAGGCATGGATGCCTGGAAACGTGGATAAAAATAAACCCAACTAAATTCTTTAATTACCTACGCAGTATTTATCGTCCTTTGTTTCATGAAAAGGGCAATTTGACACACTAAAACTGAGCTTTAATATGTTAGAAAACTGTTAGACCCCTGTATTACATAGATCATTGCTTTAAAAATAAAACATAAAACCACTGGTATATTTTGGAGAAGGAAAACTTATGCACGTAATATGCATGTTTACTGATTCCGAGATATAGCCCTATTATACCCAAAATAGTTTAGATCAGTTAGTAATTTTTGAAAAGTTCAAAACAGAATTGCCACAGCTAAATTACTATGACTAATCTTACATATCTGACTTACCTAAGAACCAAGAGTTGTATGATAATTTCAGTCTAAAGACAGCCATCATCTAGGCATAAGATTTACCTTAGGCTAACAATTATTAATTCTTAAAACTACAAAAGAGATTTTAATAGATCAACAAAAGGCTTTTCTGTCAAAGCTTAAGTCTCTCCAGAGTCTCTTTTCCCGGGTTGGAAAACTGAATTCCAAGCTTGGGACTGGGTCCACCACATGGCAATTGCACAGCGCAGCTTTTCCAAAACCACAGATGACCACACTGAGCCTTTTAAAGAAGTTCAGGGACTAAGGGGACTCTGCCTGCAGACCCTTCCAGACGGATTGGCTTCACAGGCCCCATCAACTGGGTTGGAGTTCTACCTACTGTGTTTGATCTGAGTCACTAGGAAAGAGAAAATGCTGCCAATTTAGCAAGAACACACCATTCATTTTTAGACACATCCTGACTTTTTAGACATATTAAAAAAGGATATACATATTAAAATCGATGGAATATGGCGGTTATTTCATTACTTTTCTCGTCGTGATAGTTTAGGGAGACGGGCTTCTGAGGCTGCCGTTCTTTTCCTCGCCTCCCCGGTCAGAGTGCGCAGACGACACCTGAAGCTCGTTCCTTCCTCCTTTCACTGTGTCCGAGGAAAGGCCTATTATCGCGACAGTTCCGTATTATCGCGACAGTTCCGTATTTCCGGGAACTTCCGCCAGTTCTCAGGTCGCGGACAACGCCGAGGGAGCAGCAGCTTGGGGCGCGCGAGGAGCAGTGACGCAGTAAGATGGCGACGGCGACTACAATTCCCGTGAGTCCGTGGTTCCCGCAGGCCGCCTCTCGGCTGGCGGGAGCTGGTCCCTGGCCCGGTGCGGGCGGAGGGCTTCCCAGAGGCGCGGCGCTGCCACCCGGGCCGTGTGAACCCTGGCCGCCCTTCCTCTAGAGTGGGGCGGGGGAGTGCGCTGGCAGCACCCGCCCGAGAATACCAGGTAAAAGTTTTTAATTATGTTATTTTATATTTAATCAATGAAAACTAATTTGTATAGGTATTGCTGTTCTAATTGTAATGCATTAAGATTTAAAAAGATAGTAGGTATTAAGAAAATTGTGAGCAATCGCTCACGTATTCTAGGTGGTTGAAGGTGTTTGTGTATAGATCTATTGGGTTGCTAGTTCAACTCTTCCTTATGGTTCTTATCAGTTTGCATGCATTTTTCTAATTTGATTAAAACTTCCCAAAAGGGAGTTAACTTTTCCTTTCAAAGCATAGGAGGGTTATCAGGTCATAATAAATCTCCCATGAAACCTTAATGCACATCAGACAAAATTCTGTGTACTTAGAATGTACTAACTCATTATTTCTCAAAATGTTACATAGGACATACACGTAATTATTATTCACATTGGTAGATGAGAAACCTTAGGGAAAGAGGATAAGCAACTTTACAAATTCTGTCAATTAATAAAACTTGTCACTCATGATCGTCCTCAGGGGTGGTCTCAGGATCAAGGGTTATACGCTTAAATAATAGGGAGGTCCTCTTATTGTTCCCACTTCACAGAGTGGAAAATGAGAGCATAGAAAGGCGAACTCACCCCAAAACTCTAACCAGTGCATTCAGGTTTTCTCTTATAGCTTTCCTTCTGGTGACATACACGACCCTAGTCTTCCTCTTTCAACTGTACTCACACTCAGTTTGTTAGTAATTACATTTATAGTATTGTGTTACCATCACACAGTATTGTGCTATGCATTTCTGAACCTTTACACTCTACTTTGTTAAACATTCTGTACTCAATCATCAATTGCCCAGTTTCTACCCTTTATCTCCCAATAATCTGTGCTCTTGAAATTAACTCCCAGAGTTTGCTTATTATATTTAGTTCATGTTAGTGAGGCCATAGAATATTCTATTATTTCTGGCTTATTTCATTCAACATAATGTCATCAAGGTCATCCACATTGTTGCATGCATCATGACTTCATTCCTTCTTACTGCTGTGTAATATTCCATCATTTTTGTATACCACAGTTTGTTTATCCACTCATCAGTTGGTGGATATTTGGGCTCTTTTTCATCTATTGGCAACTGTGAATAATGCTGCTATAAACACTGGCATGCAAATGTCTGTTCATGTCCCTGCTTTTAGTTCTTCCAAGTATATACCTAGTGACAAGATTGCTGGATGATCTGACAATTTATACTTAGATTATTGAGGAATCACTAAACTGTCTTCCAGAATGGCTGCATCATTTTACATTCCCACCAACAGTGAATAGGTGTACCTATTTCTCCACATGCTTTCTAGCACTTGTAGTTTTCTGGTTATTTTGGTAATAGCCATTCTGGTACCTGTGAAGTGGTATTTCACTGTGGTTTTGATATGTGTTTCCCTGACAGCTAGTTAAGTTGAGCATTTTTCCATAAGCTTTTTAGCCATTTGTATTTCCTCTTTGGACAAGTGTCTATCCATGACTTTTGGCCATTTTATGCCTTCAGATTTTATTGGGATATATTCATGTACCATATATTCCATCCAAAGTATACAATCAATGTATCACAGTATAATCACCTAGTTGTGCAATCATCATCACATTTCAATTTTCAACCATTTTCATTGTTCTCAAATGAAAACTAATAAACATATAAAAAGAAAACCCATTTGTATTTCCTCTTTGGAAAAGTGTTTATCCATGTCTGTGCCAGTTTGGATGTATTATGTCCCCCAAAATTTCGTGTTCTTTGATGCAGTCTTGTGTGGGCAGATGTATTAGTGTTGATTGATTGGAATTCTTTGATTGAGTGCTTCCATGGAAATGTGACTCAATCAACTGTGAATGAAAGGTTTGGATAATTTCCATGGAGGTTTTACCCTGCCCATTCAGGGTGAGTGTTAATTGGATCACTGGAGTAATATAAAGGAGTTTACAGATAAGGACCTCAGAGCAACTGAGAGTGACATTTTGAAGAGGAGCTGCACCTGAGAGACACATTTTGAAGATGGCCATTGGAAGCTGACACTGACATTTTGGAAAAAGCCATTTTGAAACCAGAACTCCGGAGCAGACACCAGCCACATGCCTTCCCACCTAACTGAGGTTTTCTGGATGCCATTGGCCATTTCTTCAATGAAGGTACCCAATTGCTGATGCCTTACCTTGGACACTTTATGCCTTAAGAGTGTACTGTGTAACCAAATAAACCTGCTGTATAAAAGCCAATCCATATCTGGTATTTTGCATAATGGCAGTATTAGCAAACTGGAACAATGTTTTTTGCCCATTTTTAAATTAGGTTGTTCATCTTTTTGTTGTTGAGTTGTACGATTTCTTTATATGTTTTGGATATTAAGCCCTTATCAGACAGGTAGTTTCTGAATATTTTCCCCCATTCAGTAGGCTGCCTTTTTACTTTCTTGACAGAGTCCTTTGAGTTCTTCTTTTATTGATTTTGCTTTGGGTTTAAGGTCCAGGAAACCACCACCTACCACATGATCTTTAAGATATTTCTGTTGGCTAGCATATCTATCCTTAGGCCAATACCTTGCTGTTTTGACCACTGTTGCTTTTTAATATGCTTTAAAGTCAGGAAATCTGAGACCTCCAACCTCATTTTTCTTTTTCAAGATGTTTTTAGCTGTTCGGGGCACCTTGCCCTTCCAAATAAATTTGATTATTGATTTTTCTGTGTCTGCAAAGCCAGCTTTTGGGGTTTGGATTGATATTTTGTTTACTCTATAGATCAATCTGGCTAGAATTGACATCTTAATGATGTTTAGCCTTCCACTCCCTGAACATGGAATGTCTTTCCATTTATTTAGATCTTTGATTTTTTTTTTGTAATATTTTGTAGTGTTCTTTGTGTAAGTCCCTTTCATCCTTGGTTAAGTTCACTTCTAGATATTTGAAGCATTTGGTTTCTTTTGTAAATGGAATTTTTTTTTTCATTACTTCCTCAGGTAACTCATTACTAATGTATAGAAACAGCATTAATTATTTTTTTTAAACTTTATTTATCAAAAATATTTTTTAAAAACTTTTCATACAACACAAAACAAAGGAATAAAAACAAATAACCTAAATAAATATACTGCTTCCAACATGTTCCTACCATACCCCAAGAAAATTAATAAACCATAGTCATTCCTGAGCATTCCCATAACATTAAGATTACCCTCCATAACATTTGTTTTTATTAGATTGTCATTCCCCCTTTACTAGTTGCTGTCTATCTCTAGCTCCCCTACATTCTACAATATAAAACATTTATTTTGCATTATTCACAGAGTTCACATTAGTAGTAACACACAATATCTTTTTGTGTCTGGCTTATTTCACTCATTATGTCTTCAAGGTTCATCTGTGCTGTCATATATTTCACAACCTCATTCTTTCTTACTGGTACATAGTATTCCATCATGTATATATATCACATTTTGTTTCTCCACTCATCTGTTGAAGGACATTTGAATTTTTTCCATCTTTTGGCAATTGTGAATAGTGCCAACATGAACATTGTTATGCAAATATCTGTTTGTGTCACTACTTTCAGATCTCTGGGTATATACTGAGAAGTGAAATTGCTGGATTGAAGGGTAACTCAGTATCTGGTTTTCTAAGGAACTGTCAGACTGCCCTCCATAGTACCTATACAATTTTACAGTCCCACCAGCAATGAATAAGGGTTCCAATTTCTCCACATCCTCACCAGCTTTTGTAGTTTCCTGTTTGTTAATGACAGCCATTCTAATTGGTGTGAGATGATGTCTCATTTTGGTCTTAATTTGCATTTCCTAAATAGCTAGTGAAGATGAACATTTTTTCATGTGTTTTTTAGCCATTTGTATTTCCTCTTCAAAGAAATGTCTTTTCATATCTTTTGCCCATTTATAATTGGGTTGTTTGTACTATTGTTGAGTTTCAGGTTTTCTTTATATATGCAAGATAACAGTCTTTTATCAGATACATGGTTTCCAAATACTTTTTCCCATTGATTTGGCCACCTCTTTACCTTTTTTACAAATTCCTTTGAGGTACAGAAGCTTTTAATTTTGAGGAGTTCCTGTTTATCTATTTTTTTTTTCATTTGTTGCTTGTGCTTTGGGTGTAAGGTCTAAGAAGTGACCTCCTAATACAAGGTCTTAAAGATGTTTCCCTACATTATCTCCTAGGAGTTTTTTGGTATGGTGTCTAATATTGAGGTCTTCTATCCACCTTGAGTTAATTTTTGCATAGGGTGTGATGTAGGGGTCCTCTTTCATTCCTTTGGATATGGATATCCAGTTCTACCAACCCCATTTGTTGAATAGACTGTTATGTCCCGGTTCAGTGTGTTTGGGGGCTGTGCCAGTTTGGATGTATTATGTCCCCCAAAACACCATGTTCTTTGATGCAGTCTTGTGGGGCCAGTCGTGTTAGTGTTGATTAGGTTGGAACCTATGAATTAGGTTGTTTCCATGGAGATGTGACCCACCCAACTTTAGGTGATAACTGATTTGGATAATTTCTGTGGGGATATGGCCCTGCCCTTTCAGCATGGGCCTTGATTAGTTTATTAGAGCCCTATATAAGAGCACAGAAAGAAGGAACTCAGAGCAACTGAGAGCGACATTTTGAAGAGGAGCTGCAGCTAAGAGAGGACAAAATGCCCCAAGAGCAACATTTTGGACAATGCCATTTTGAAATGCAACCTGGGACCAAGCAGATACAAGCCATGTGACTTCCAAGCTAACAGGTTTTCTGGATGCCAGTGGCCAATCCTTCAGTGAAGATACCCTATTGCTGATGCCTTACCTTGGACACTTTCTGGCCTTAAGACTGTAACTTTGTAACCAACTAAACCGCCTTTATAAAAACCAATCCATTTCTGGTATTTTGCTGAATGACAGCATTAGCAAACTGGAACAGGGGCCTTATGAAAAAATCAGTTTAATGTAGATCTTGGGGTCTATTCCCAAATTCTCAATTTGATTTCATTGATCAATATGTCTGTATTTGCACCAGTACCATGCTGTTTTGACTACTGTGGCTTTATAGTAAGTTTCAATGTCAGGAAATGTAAGTCTTCCCACTTCATTTTTCTTTTTTAGAAAGTTTTTAGGAATTTGAGGCATCTTTCCCTTCCAGATAAATTTGATAAGTAGCTTTTCCAAGTCTGCAAAGTAGGTTTTTGAAATTTTGAATGGAATTGCTTTGAATCTGTAGATGAGTTTAGGTAGAGTTGACATCTTGACAACATTTAGCCTTCCTATCCATAAGCATGGAATATTTTTCCATCTTCTTAGTTGCCTTCTGTTTCCATTGTTCATTAGTTCTTTGATTTTAGCTCTTTCTTCCTTTTTAATGTATGCATTTAGAGCTATAAATTTCCCCCTCAATATTGCCTTCACTGCATGCCATAAATTTTGATATTTTGTGCTCTCATTTTCATTTGTCTCTATATATTTAGCAATTTCTCTTGCTGTTTCTTCTTTAACCCACTCTTTAGGAGTGTATTGTTTAACCTCCAGATATTTGTGAATGTCCTAGATCTTTGATGGTTATTGACTTCAAGTTGTATTCTATTGTGATAAGAGAATGTGCTTTGAATGATTTCAATCTTTATAAATTTATAGATGCTTGTTTTATGCCACAGCATGTGATCTATCCTGGAGAAGGTTCCATGAGCACTAGAGAAGTATGCGTATCCTGGTGATTTAAGATGCAATGCTCTACATATGTCTGTTAAGTCAAATTCATTTATCACATTGTTTAGGCTTTCAGTTTCCTTATTGGCCCTCTGTCTGGTTGATCTGTCTATAGGAGAGAGTGATGTATTGAAGTCTCCCACAATTATTGTGGAAACGTCTATTGCTTCCTTCAGTTTTTCCAGTGTTTTTCTCATGTAGTTTGGAGCACCTTTATTGGGTGCGTAGACATGTATGATTATTTCTTCTTGTTGAATTGCCCCTTTTATTAGTGTATAGTCTCATTCTTTGTCTTTTATGACATCCTTGCACTTAAAGTCTATTTTATCTGAGATTAATATTGATACTCCTGCTTTTTTTTTTGACTGTAGCTTGCATGGAATATTTTTTTCCGTCCTTTCACTTTCAATTTCTTTGTTTCTCTGGGAGTCTCTTGTAAGCAACATACTGATGGTTAACATTTTTAAATCCATTCTGCCTGTCTATATCTTTTAATTTGGGAGTTTAATCCATTCACATTCCATGTTATTACTGTGAAGGCAGTTCTTGAATCAGCCATTATATCCTTTGGTTTTTATTTGTCAGATGTATTTTTTCCCTCTCTCTATTTCCTTTACTGTACCCTTACAAAAACTCTATTTGTTCTGTGCCCTTCTCCAGACCTCTCTGTCCTCCCTTTTTTTCTCAGCCAATAATGCTCCCTTTAGTCTTTCTTGTATGGCAGGTATCTTGTTAGCAAATTCTCTCAGCATTTGTTTGTCTGTGCAAATTTTAAGCTCTCCCTCAAATTTGAAGGAGAGCTTTGCTGGATAATGAATTCTTGGTTGGCAACTTTCCTTTTGTAGAATTTTAAATATGTTGAACCACTGCCTTCTTGCCTCCATGGTGGATGCTGATTAGTCACTACTTGGTCTTATGTTGTTTCCATTGTATGTGGTGATTCACTTCTCTCTTGCTGCTTTCAGAACTTGCTTCTTCTCTTCAGTGTTTGGCAATCTGATCAGAATGTGTCTTGGAGTGAGTTTCTTTGGATTTATCATATTTGGGGTTTGTTGGACTTCTGTGATTTGTGTATCTATGTAATTTAGAAGGGTTGATTAGTTTTTACCAACAATGTCTTTGAGTACTCTTCCTAGTTCTTTACCATTCTCTTCCTCTTCTGGAACACCAGTGATTCATATATTTGTGTGCTTCATGTTGTCCATCGTTTACTTGAGCTCCATTTCAAATTTTTTTATTTTTTTCACCATTCATACTTTTGTTCTTTCACTTTCCAACAGACTTCCTTTGAGTTCATTTATTTTTTCCTCTAGTTCTTCAATCTGGTGTTGTGTGACTCAAGAATCTTTTTTATTTTATCAACAGTTTCTTTTATTTCCTTAAGATCTGCTATATTTTTATTTACTCTTGCAAATTCTTCTTTATTCTCTTCTAGGGTCTTCTTGATGTCCTTTAAATCCTGAGCCATGGTATTGGGGTTTGTGATTACTTCTTTGATTCATTGCTAGAAGTTCTTTGTTTCCTCTGGTTTTTTAATTTTGGCATTTGGGTTATCCATATCTTCTGGTTTCTTCATATGCGTTACAATTTTCTGTTGTTTTTGGCCTCTTGGCATTTGCTTATATTGATGGGGTTCTTTTAGGATATGCAGGCTAATTTAAACAACTGTCTATAAGTTCACAGATCTACAGCTTTGTGGAGTGCACTTTCCCTGACCTACCAGCAGACAGTGCTCCCAAGTCCACCTCTTACCGTCATATCATTTCTCCCCATCTTTGCTATGCACTGAGTGGGGGCCCAAACCATGTGGAGGTCCAATCAGTGCAACAATTTTCCATGTGCAATGGGGACCAAAAGCCCTGTTGGTTGAGGACATGCCCTTGGCAGTGTGTTAGGAAGATGGCTCTAAAACACAGTACTGCCAGCTTTTCCCCAGGGCTGTGGTTGGAATACCCTGGGGCTGCAGAACATGTCTAACCCTTCAACTCATATTTCCCACAGTCCCTCTCTGCCATGAGCCTGCAAGTACCTTGGATTGGTGTAGGCTCCTGGCACTTCCATGCAGCACCCCTGCATCTAGACTATGTACACTGCAGGCTTCCACAGAGAAGGGTTTGCACCATCAAATGCCAGCCAAATCCTGAATTTCTTCAGGGAAGCTCTTGTCCACAGCACAATGAAGGATTTCTCCAAGGCAGTTACAAAGATATCTGCTCAGGATGTGGAAACTACCCACTTCTGCGATCGTCTGCCTTCTGCAGTGGCCCATCCCTGGCATGGGGTCTTTTAGCTGAGGGTGTATGAAGGCTTATCACCAACCTGAGTTGGGTGTCTTGGATGTGGAGGGTACTTCCCACCATGCTCAACTGTGGGACCAGCTGACAGTTTCCTGGTGGCTTTCTGGGTCTTCATGTAACCCATATCCAAACACATTGTCTCAGTTTCTCCCCACCTTGCTTGACTGCAGCTCTGCTGCTGGTTCCCTGGCAGCTTTCTGGGTCTCGGACTAATCCACCTCTGAACACAGTCTCTTGCTTTGTCCCCACTGTGCTTGACTATGACTCTGGCTGCCATTTTGGCAGATTTCTGGACTAAACACTCACACGTCTCTGAACAGTCTCTCAGTTTCTCCAAGTACACAATCACTGTGGGTGTAGAAGTCCCTGCCCAGTGAGTGGAGCCCTGAAACCGCTATTCTGGAGCACTTTCTGTGTTTTATCTAATGTTTTTCATGGAGGAGAATTTTGCTCTGTCTCTACTAATCCACCATCTTGGACACCCCCCCCCCATTGATTATTGTGTGCTGATCTTGTATCTTGCTACTTTGCTGAACTTGTTTATTAGCTCAGGTTGCTTTCTTGTGTTATTTTTTCTCCATAATTTTCTAACTACAGGATCATGTCAACTGCAAAGTTTGACTTCTTTCCAATTTGGATGCCTTTTGTTTCTTTTTCTTGCATAATTGCTCCAGCTAGAATTTCCAGCACAGTGTTGAATAACAATAGTGAGAATGGGCATACATATCTTGTTCTAGATCTTAGAGAAAAAGCTTCCAATCTTTCCCCATTGAGTATGATGTTAGCTGTGGGTTTTTCATATATGCCTTTTATCATATTGAGAAGACTTCCTTCAATTCCTATCTTTCCAGGTGTTTTTATCAAAAAAAGATGTTTGGTTTTGTCAGATATGCTTTCTGCCTCAATTGAGATAATTCTGTTGTTTTTCCTCTTCAATTTGTTAATGTGGTAATATTATATTAATTGATTTTCTTGTATTGAACCTCCCTTGCATACCTGGGGTAAAATCCACTTATTATGGTGTATAGTTCTTTTATTGTACTGGTGGATTTGATTTGCCAGTATTTGTTGAGGATTTTTGCATCTATATTCATTGGAGATATTGGTCTGACGTTTTCTTGTAGTATTTTTGTCTGACTTTGGTAGTAGGGTGATGTTGGCTTTGTAGAATGAGTTATATAGCAGTCCTTCCTCAGTTTTTTGGAAGAATTTGTGCAGGACTGGTATTCTTATTGGAATGCTCATTAGAGTTCACCTGTGAAGTCATCTGGTCCTCGGCTTTTCTTTGCTGGGAGATTTTTGATTACTGTTTCAGTATCTTTTCTTGTGATTGGTGTTTTGAAGTCTTCTATTTCTTCTTTTGTCAACATAGGTTGTCCATGTGTTTCTAGAAAGCCATCCACTTCATGTAAGCTCTCTAGTTTGTTGGCATACGGTAGCTCATAATATCCTCTTGTGCTTGTTTACATGTATTATGTCCCCCAAAATGCCATGTCCTTGAATGCAGTCTTGTGGGAACAGATGTATTAGTGTTGATTAGGTTTGAACCTTTGGATTAGGTTGTTTCCATGGAGATGTGATCCACTGAACTGTAGGTGATACCTCTGATTATATAATTTCCATGGAGGTGTACCCCCACCCATTTAGCATGGGTCGTGATTTAGTCACTGGAGTCCTTTAAAAACACTGGCACAGACCCAGACGCAGCTGGCTTAGCTCAGAAATGCTTGGAGTTGTGGACCCCAAATGCTTGCTGCAACTTACAGAGACATTTTGAAGATGGCCATTGAAAGCTGATGCTGATATTTTGGTGAATACCATTTTGAAATGCAGTCTGGGAGCAAGCAGATGCTAAGCATGTGGTCTTCAGAGCTAACAGAGGTTTTCCAGATGCCATTATTTCATTCCTTCTGTTTGCTTTGGATTTAGTTTGCTGTTCTTTTTCTAATTCCTCCAGATGGGCAGTTGCCTTTGATTTTAGCTCTTCCTTCTTTTTTAATGTAGGCATTTAGGGCAATAAATTTCCTTCTCAGCACTGCCTATGCTGTGTCCCATAAGTTTTGATATATTGTGTTCTCATTTTCATTTGCCTCATGATATTCACTGATTTCTCTTGTAATTTCTTCTTTGACCCACTGTTCAAGAGAGCCTTGTTTAGCCTACATAAATGTGTGAATTTTCCAGTTCTCCTCCTAATATTGACTTCTGGCTTCTTTCCATTATGATCAGCGAAAGGGCTTTGTATAATTTCAATCTTTTTTAATTTATTGAGGCCTGATTTGTGACCCAACATGTGGTCTATCCTGGGGAATGACCCATGAGCACTTCAGAAGAATGTATATCCTGCTGTTTTGGGGTACAATGTTCTAAAATAAATGTCTGTTAAGTCTAGTTCATTTATCATATTATTCAAGATCTCTGTTCATTATTGATCCTCTTTCTAGATGCTCTATCCTGTGATGAGAGTGGTGTATTGAAATCTCCAATTATTATTGTAGAAATGTCTATTTCTCCCTTCAGTGGTGCCAATGTTTGCCTTGTGTGTTATTGAGCACCCTGGTGAGTTGTTTAAATATTTATAATTGTTATTTCTTCTTGGTGGATTGCCTCTTTTATTACTATGTAGTGTTCTTTTTGTCTCTTTTAAACATTTTTTGCACCTAAAATCTGTTTTTTTTCTGATATTAGTATAGCTGCCACAGATTTTCTTTTTTTTTTTTTTTTTTTTTTTTTGGTTACTGCTTGTGTAGAATCTTTTTCCAGGTTTTCATTTTTAACCTGTGTGTGCCTTTGGGTCTAATGTGTGACTCTTGTAGATAGCATGTAGATGGATCATGTTTTATCCATTCAACTAATCTATGTCTTTCATTGGGGAGTTTAATCCATTAAGTTTCAATATTATTACTGTAAAGGCAGTACTTCCAACCATTTTATCCTTTGCATTTTATGTCATATCTTATTTTTGCTCTCTGTTTACCCTTTTAGCTGCATTTACTGTTATTCTTCACATCTACACTCTCCTCCAATCCTCTCTCTCCCCTGTTTTCCTATCAGCTTGTAGCATTCCTTTCAGTATTTCTTTTAGGGGAGATCTCTTGTTAATGAACTCTCTCAGTTTCTGTTTATCTGTGAATATTTTAAACTCTCCCTAATTTCTTTTTTTAATTCAGAGCTTTTATAGTAAAAAAATGTAGATCACTTTTCCAAACAAACCTATGTCTCTAATTTGAAAAGCAAACAAATCCCAGCTGCTTTAAACCAAGACTACATTGGGACCTCAGGATTGTCTGTCCCTGGCAGGGTCTTTGACTCTGTTTTATTTATTTATTTATTTATTTTTTTAATCATCATTTTATTGAGATATATTCACATACCACGCAGTCATACAAAACAAATTGTACTTTCGATTGTTTACAGTACCATTACATAGTTGTACATTCATCACCTAAATCAATCCCTGACACCTTCATTCGCACACACACACAAAAATAACAAGAATAATAATTAGAGTGAAAAAGAGCAATTGAAGTAAAAAAGAACACTGGGTACCTTTGTCTGTTTGTTTCCTTCCCCTACTTTTCTACACATCCATCCATAAACTAGACAAAGTGGAGTTTGGTCCTTATGGCTTTCCCAACCCCGTTGTCACCCCTCATAAGCTACATTTTTATACAACTGTCTTCGAGATTCATGGGTTCTGGGTTGTAGTTTGATAGTTTCAGGTATCCACCACCAGCTACCCCAATTCTTTAGAACGTAAAAAGGGTTGTCTAAAGTGTGCGTAAGAGTGCCCACCAGAGTGACCTCTCGGCTCCTTTTGGAATCTCTCTGCCACTGAAGCTTATTTCATTTCCTTTCACATCCCCCTTTTGGTCAAGAAGATGTTCTCCGACCCACGATGCCGGGTCTACATTCCTCCCCGGGAGTCATATTCCACGTTGCCAGGGAGATTCACTCCCCTGGGTGTCTGATCCCACGTAGCGGGGAGGGCAGTGATTTCACCTTTCAAGTTGGCTTAGCCAGAGAGAGAGGGCCACATCTGAGCAACAAAGAGGCATTCAGGAGGAGACTCTTAGGCACAAATATAGGGAGGCCTAGCCTCTCCTTTGCAGCAACCGTCTTCCCAAGGGTAAAACTTATGGTACAGGGCTCAACCCATCAAACCACCAGTCCCCTATGTCTGTGGTCATGTTAGCAACCATGGAGGTGGGGTAGGCGAATACCCCTGCACTCTCCACAGGCTCCTCAAGGGGGCACTACATCTTTTTTTTTTCCTTGTTTTTCTTTCTTTCTTTTTTTTTTTTTATTAACTTTCCCTTCTTTTTTAAATCAACTGTATGAAAAAAAAAGTTAAAAAGAAAACAAACATACAATAAAAGAACATTTCAAAGAGACCATAACAAGGGAGTAAGAAAAAGACAACTAACCTAAGATAACTGCTTAACTTCCAACATGTTCCTACTTTACCCCAAGAAAGTTACATAATATAGCAACATTTCTGTGAACTTGTTCCTACTATATCCATCAGAAATTAACAGACCATAGTCATTTCTGGGCATCCCCAGAACGTTAAATAGCTTATCTGTTCTTCTTGGATTATTGTTCCCCCTTCCTTAATTGCTCTCTACTGCTAGTTCCCCTACATTCTACATTATAAACCATTTGTTTTACATTTTTCAAAGTTCACATTAGTGGTAGCATATAATATTTCTCTTTTTGTGCCTGGCTTATTTCACTCAGCATTATGTCTTCAAGGTTCATCCACGTTGTCATATGTTTCACGAGATCGTTCCTTCTTACTGCCGCATAGTATTCCATCATCTGTATATACCACATTTTATTTATCCACTCATCTGTTGAAGGACATTTGGGTTGTTTCCATCTCTTGGCAATTGTGAATAATGCTGCTATGAACACTGGTGTGCAGATATCTGTTCGTGTCACTGCTTTCCGATCTTCCACGTATATACCGAGAAGTGCAATCGCTGGATCGAATGGTAGCTCTATATCTAGTTTTCTAAGGAACTGCCAGACTGACTTCCAGAGTGGCTGAACCATTATACAGTCCCACCAACAATGAATAAGAGTTCCAGTTTCTCCACATCCCCTCCAGCATTTGTAGTTTTCTGTTTGTTTAATGGCAGCCATTCTAACCGGTGTTAGATGGTATCTCATTGTGTTTTTAATTTGCATCTCTTTAATAGCTAGTGAAGCTGAACATTTTTTCATGTGTTTCTTGGCCATTTGTATTTCCTCTTCAGAGAACTGTCTTTTCATATCTTTTGCCCATTTTATAATTGGGCTGTCTGTACTATTGTCATTGAGTTGTAGGATTTCTTTGTATATGCAAGATATCAGTCTTTTGTCAGATACATGGTTTCCAAAAATTTTTTCCCATTGAGTTGGCTGCCTCTTTACCTTTTTGAGAAATTCCTTTGAGGTGCAGAAACTTCTAAGCTTGAGGAGTTCCCATTTATCTATTTTCTCATTTGTTCCTTGTGCTTTGGGTGTAAAGTCTAGGAAGTGGCCGCCTAATACAAGGTCTTGAAGATGTTTTCCTACATTATCTTCTAGGAGTTTTATGGTACTTTCTTTTATATTGAGATCTTTGGTCCATTTTGAGTTAATTTTTGTGTAGGGGTTGAGGTAGGGGTCCTCTTTCATTCTTTTGGATATGGATATCCAACTCTCCCAGCCCCATTTGTTGAAAAGACCATTATGGCTCAGTTCAGTGACTTTGGGGGCCTTATCAAAGATCAGTCGGCCATAGATCTGAGGGTCTATCTCTGAATTCTCAATTCGATTCCATTGATCTATATGTCTATCTTTGTGCCAGTACCATGCTGTTTTGGCAACTGTGGCTTTATAATAAGCTTCAAAGTCAGGGAGTGTAAGTCCTCCCACTTCGTTTTTCTTTTTTAGAGTGTCTTTAGCAATTCGAGGCATCTTCCCTTTCCAAATAAATTTGATAACTAGCTTTTCCAAGTCTGCAAAGTAGGTTGTTGGAATTTTGATTGGGATTGCATTGAATCTGTAGATGAGTTTGGGTAGAATTGACATCTTAATGACATTTAGCCTTCCTATCCATGAACATGGAATATTTTTCCATCTTTTAAGGTCCCCTTCTATTTCTTTTAGTAGAGTTATGTAGTTTTCTTTGTATAGGTCTTTTACATCTTTGGTTAAGTTTGTTCCTAGGTACTTGATTTTTTTAGTTGCTATTGAAAATGGTATCTTTTTCTTGAGTGTCTCTTCAGTTTGTTCATTTCTAGCATATAGAAACATTACTGACTTATGTGCATTAATCTTGTATCCCGCTACTTTGCTAAATTTGTTTATTAGCTCTAGTAGGTGTATCGTTGATTTCTCAGGGTTTTCTAGATATAAGATCATATCATCTGCAAACAATGACAGTTTTACTTCTTCTTTTCCAATTTGGATGCCTTTTATTTCTTTGTCTTGCCGGATTGCCCTGGCTAGCACTTCCAGCACCATGTTGAATAACAGTGGTGACAGCGGGCATCCTTGTCTTGTTCCTGATCTTAGAGGGAAGGCTTTCAGTCTCTCAACATTGAGTACTATGCTGGCTGTGGGTTTTTCATATATGCTCTTTATCATGTTGAGGAAGTTTCCTTCAATTCCTACCTTTTGAAGTGTTTTTATCAAAAAGGGATGTTGGATTTTGTCAAATGCTTTTTCAGCATCTATTGAGATGATCAATTGATTTTTCCCTTTCGAGTTTTTAATGTGTTGTAATACATTGATTGTTTTTCTTATGTTGAACCATCCTTGCATGCCTGGAATGAACCCCACTTGGTCATGGTGTATGATTTTTTTAATGTGTCTTTGGATTCGATTTGCAAGTATTTTGTTGAGGATTTTTGCATCTATATTCATTAGGGAGATTGGCCGGTAGTTTTCCTTTTTTGTGGCATCTTTGCCTGGTTTTGGTATTAGATTGATGTTAGCTTCATAAAATGAGTTAGGTAGTGTTCCATTTTTTTCAATGTTTTGAAAGAGTTTGAGTAAGATTGTTGTCAGTTCTTTCTGGAAAGTTTGGTAGAATTCCCCTGTGAAGCCATCTGGCCCTGGGCATTTATTTGTGGGAAGATTTTTGATGACTGATTGGATCTCTTTGCTTGTGATGGGTTGGTTGAGGTCTTCTATTTCTTCTCTGGTCAGTCTAGGTTGTTCATATGTTTCCAGGAAATTGTCCATTTCTTCTACATTATCCAGTTTGTTGCCATACAGTTGTTCACAATATCCTCTTTTTTTTTTTTTTTTTTTTTAATCATCATTTTATTGAGATATATTCACATACCACGCAGTCATACAAAACAAATTGTACTTTCGATTGTTTACAGTACCATTACATAGTTGTGCATTCATCACCTAAATCAATCCCTGACACCTTCATTAGCACACACACAAAAATAACAAGAATAATAATTAGAGTGAAAAAGAGCAATTGAAGTAAAAAAGAACACTGGGTACCTTTGTCTGTTTGTTTGCTTCCCCTACTTTTCTACACATCCATCCATAAACTAGACAAATTGGAGTTTGGTCCTTATGGCATTCCCAATCCCACTGTCACCCCTCATAAGCTACATTTTTATACAACTGTCTTCGAGATTCATGGGTTCTGGGTTGTAGTTTAATAGTTTCAGGTATCCACCACCAGCTACCCCAATTCTTTAGAACCTAAAAAAAGGTTGTCTAAAGTGTGCGTAAGAGTGCCCACCAGAGTGATCTCTCGGCTCGTTTTGGAATCTCTCTGCCACTGAAGCTTATTTCATTTCCTTTCACATCCCCCTTTTGGTCAAGAAGATGTTCTCCATCCCACGATGCCGGGTCTACATTCCTCCCCGGGAGTCATATTCCACGTTGCCAGGGAGATTCACTTCCCTGGGTGTCTGATCCCACGTAGGGGGGAGGGCAGTGATTTCACCTTTCAAGTTGGCTTAGCCAGAGAGAGAGGGCCACATCTGAGCAACAAAGAGGCATTCAGGAGGAGACTCTTAGGCACAAATACAGGGAGGCCTAGCCTCTCCTTTGCAGTAACCGTCTTCCCAAGGGTAAAACTTATGGTAGAGGGCTCAACCCATCAAACCACCAGTCCCCTATGTCTCTGGTCATGTTAGCAACCATGGAGGTGGGGTAGGCGAATACCCCTGCATTCTCCACAGGCTCCTCAAGGGGGCACTACATCTTTTTTTTTTTTTTTCCTTGTTTGTCTTTTTTCTTTCTTTTTTTTTTTTTTAACTTTCCCTTCTTTTTTAAATCAACTGTATGAAAAAAAAAGTTAAAAAGAAAACAAACATACAATAAAAGAACATTTCAAAGAGACCATAACAAGGGAGTAAGAAAAAGACAACTAACCTAAGATAACTGCTTAACTTCCAACATGTTCCTACTTTACCCCAAGAAAGTTACATAATATAGCAACATTTCAGTGAACTTGTTCCTACTACATCCATCAGAAATTAACAGACCATAGTCATTTCTGGGCATCCCCAGAACGTTAAATAGCTTATCTGTTCTTCTTGGATTATTGTTCCCCCATCCTTAATTGCTCTCTACTGCTAGTTCCCCTACATTCTACATTATAAACCATTTGTTTTACATTTTTCAAAGTTCACATTAGTGGTAGCATATAATATTTCTCTTTTTGTGCCTGGCTTATTTCGCTCAGCATTATGTCTTCAAGTTTCATCCATGTTGTCATATGTTTCACCAGATCGTTCCTTCTTACTGCCGCGTAGTATTCCATCGTGTGTATATACCACATTTTATTTATCCACTCATCTGTTGAAGGACATTTGGGTTGTTTCCATCTCTTGGCAATTGTGAATAATGCTGCTATGAACATTGGCGTGCAGATATCTGTTCGTGTCACTGCTTTCCGATCTTCCGGGTATATACCGAGAAGTGCAATCGCTGGATCGAATGGTAGCTCTATATCTAGTTTTCTAAGGAACTGCCAGACTGACTTCCAGAGTGGCTGAACCATTATACAGTCCCACCAACAATGAATAAGAGTTCCAATTTCTCCACATCCCCTCCAGCATTTGTAGTTTCCTGTTTGTTTAATGGCAGCCATTCTAATCGGTGTTAGATGGTATCTCATTGTGGTCTTAATTTGCATCTCTCGAATAGCTAGTGAAGCTGAACATTTTTTCATGTGTTTCTTGGCCATTTGTATTTCCTCTTCAGAGAACTGTCTTTTCATATCTTTTGCCCATTTTATAATTGGGCTGTCTGTACTATTGTCGTTGAGTTGTAGGATTTCTTTGTATATGCAAGATATCAGTCTTTTGTCAGATACATGGTTTCCAAAAATTTTTTCCCATTGAGTTGGCTGCCTCTTTACCTTTTTGAGAAATTCCTTTGAGGTGCAGAAACTTCTAAGCTTGAGGAGTTCCCATTTATCTATTTTCTCTTTTGTTGCTTGTGCTTTGGGTGTAAAGTCTAGGAAGTGGCCTCCTAATACAAGGTCTTGAAGATGTTTTCCTACATTATCTTCTAGGAGTTT
Organism: Choloepus didactylus; assembly: GCF_015220235.1. Classification (NCBI taxonomy): domain Eukaryota; kingdom Metazoa; phylum Chordata; class Mammalia; order Pilosa; family Megalonychidae; genus Choloepus; species Choloepus didactylus. The sequence continues at coordinate 1,154,210 of NW_023637579.1, forward strand.
TATGGTACTTTCTTTTATATTGAGATCTTTGGTCCATTTTGAGTTAATTTTTGTGTAGGGGGTGAGGTAGGGGTCCTCTTTCATTCTTTTGGATATGGATATCCAACTCTCCCAGCCGCATTTGTTGAAAAGACCATTATGACTCAGTTCGGTGACTTTGGGGGCCTTATCAAAGATCAGTCGGCCATAGATCTGAGGGTCTATCTCTGAATTCTCAATTCGATTCCATTGATCTATATGTCTATCTTTGTGCCAGTACCATGCTGTTTTGGCAACTGTGGCTTTATAATAAGCTTCAAAGTCAGGGAGTGTAAGTCCTCCCACTTCGTTTTTCTTTTTTAGAGTGTCTTTAGCAATTCGAGGCATCTTCCCTTTCCAAATAAATTTGATAACTAGCTTTTCCAAGTCTGCAAAGTAGGTTGTTGGAATTTTGATTGGGATTGCATTGACTCTGTAGATGAGTTTGGGTAGAATTGACATCTTAATGACATTTAGTCTTCCTATCCATGAACATGGAATATTTTTCCATCTTTTAAGGTCCCCTTCTATTTCTTTTAGTAGAGTTATGTAGTTTTCTTTGTATAGGTCTTTTACATCTTTGGTTAAGTTGATTCCTAGGTACTTGATTTTTTTAGTTGCTATTGAAAATGGTATCTTTTTCTTGAGTGTCTCTTCAGTTTGTTCATTTCTAGCATATAGAAACATTACTGACTTATGTGCATTAATCTTGTATCCCGCTACTTTGCTAAATTTGTTTATTAGCTCTAGTAGGTGTATCGTTGATTTCTCAGGGTTTTCTAGATATAAGATCATATCATCTGCAAACAATGACAGTTTTACTTCTTCTTTTCCAATTTGGATGCCTTTTATTTCTTTGTCTTGCCAGATTGCCCTGGCTAGCACTTCCAGCACAATGTTGAATAACAGTGGTGACAGCGGGCATCCTTGTCTTGTTCCTGATCTTAGAGGGAAGGCTTTCAGTCTCTCACCATTGAGTACTATGCTGGCTGTGGGTTTTTCATATATGCTCTTTATCATGTTGAGGAAGTTTCCTTCAATTCCTACCTTTTGAAGTGTTTTTATCAAAAAGGGATGTTGGATTTTGTCAAATGCTTTTTCAGCATCTATTGAGATGATCAATTGATTTTTCCCTTTCGAGTTTTTAATGTGTTGTAATACATTGATTGTTTTTCTTATGTTGAACCATCCTTGCATGCCTGGAATGAACCCCACTTGGTCATGGTGTATGATTTTTTTAATGTGTCTTTCGATTCGATTTGCAAGTATTTTGTTGAGGATTTTTGCATCTATATTCATTAGGGAGATTGGCCGGTAGTTTTCCTTTTTTGTAGCATCTTTGCCTGGTTTTGGTATTAGATTGATGTTAGCTTCATAAAATGAGTTAGGTAGTGTTCCATTTTTTTCAATGTTTTGAAAGAGTTTGAGTAAGATTGTTGTCAGTTCTTTCTGGAAAGTTTGGTAGAATTCCCCTGTGAAGCCATCTGGCCCTGGGCATTTATTTGTGGGAAGATTTTTGATGACTGATTGGATCTCTTTGCTTGTGATGGGTTGGTTGAGGTCTTCTATTTCTTCTCTGGTCAGTCTAGGTTGTTCATATGTTTCCAGGAAATTGTCCATTTCTTCTACATTATCCAGTTTGTTGCCATACAGTTGTTCATAATATCCTCTTATAATTTTTTTAATTTCTTCAGGATCTGCAGTTATGTCACCTTTTTCATTCATTATTTTGTTTATATGGGTCTTCTCTCTTTTTGATTTTGTCAGTCTACCTAGAGGCTTGTCAGTCTTGTTGATCTTCTCAAAGAACCAACTTTTGGTGATATTTATCCTCTCTATTGTTTTTTTGTTCTCTATGTCATTTATTTCTGCTTTAATCCTTGTTATTTCTTTTCTTCTACTTGGTTTAGGATTGGTTTGCTGTTCATTTTCTAGCTTCTTCAGTTGATCCATTAGTTCTTTGATTTTGGCTCTTTCTTCCTTTTTAATATATGCGTTTAGTGCTATAAATTTCCCTCTTAGCACTTCTTTTGCCTCATCCCATAAGTTTTGGTATGTTGTGTTCTCATTTTCATTTGTCTCTATATATTTAGCAATTTCTCTTGCTATTTCTTCTTTAACCCACTGATTGTTTAGGAGTGTGTTGTTTAACCTCCAGGTATTTGTGAATTTTCTAAGTCTCTGATGGTTATTGACTTCTAATTGTATTCCATTTTGGTCAGAGAATGTGCTTTGAATAATTTCAATCTTTTTAAATTTATTGAGGCTTGTTTTATGTCCCAGCATATGATCTATTCTGGAGAAAGTTCCGTGAGCACTAGAAAAGTATGTGTATCCTGGTGATTTGGGATGTAATGTCCTGTATATGTCTGTTAAATCTAATTCATTTATCAGATTGTTTAGGTTTTCAATTTCCTTATTGGTCTTCTGTCTGGTTGATCTATCTATAGGAGAGAGTGATGTGTTGAAGTCTCCCACAATTATTGTGGAAACATCAATTGCTTCCTTTAGTTTTGCCAGTATTTCTCTCATGTATTTTCTGGCACCTTGATTGGGTGCATAGACATTTACGATTGTTATTTCTTCTTGCTGAATTGCCTCTTTTATTAGTACGTAGTGGCCTTCTTTGTCTCTCAAAACATCCCTGCATTTGAAGTCTATTTTATCTGAGATTAATATTGCTACACCTGCTTTCTTTTAGCTGTAGCTTGCATGAAATATTTTTTTCCATCCTTTCACTTTCAATTTCTTTGTGTCCCTGTGTCTAAGATGAGTCTCTTGTATGCAACATATTGATGGTTCATTTTTTTTGATCCATTCTGCGCATCTATATCTTTTAATTGGGGAGTTTAATCCATTTACATTCAACGTTAAAACCGTGAAGGCATTTCTTGAATCGGCCATCTTATCCTTTGGTTTATGTTTGCCGTATTTTTCCCTCTCTCTATTAATATCCTTTATTGTACCCATACCGAATCTCTTTAGTACTGAACCTTTCTCCAAGTCTCTCTGTCCTTTCTTTGTTTCTCTGTCTGTAGGGCTCCCTTGAGTATCTCCAGTAGGGCAGGTCTCTTGTTAGCAAATTCTCTCAGCATTTGTTTGTCTGTGAAAAATTTAAGCTCTCCCTCAAATTTGAAGGAGAGCTTTGCTGGATAAAGTATTCTTGGCTGGAAATTTTTCTCACTCAGAATTTTAAATATATCGTGCCACTGCCTTCTCGCCTCCATGGTGGCTGCTGAGTAGTCACTACTTGGTCTTATGCTGTTTCCTTTGTATGTGTTGAATTGCTTTTCTCTTGCTGCTTTCAGAACTTGCTCCTTCTCTTCTGTGTTTGACAGTGTGATCAGTATATGTCTCGGAGTGGGTTTATTTGGATTTATTCTGTTTGGAGTTCGCTGAGCATTTATGATTTGTGTATTTATGTTGTTTAGAAGATTTGGGAAGTTTTCCCCAACAATTTCTTTGAATACTCTTCCTAGACCTTTACCCTTTTCTTCCCCTTCTGGGACACCAATGAGTCTTATATTTGGACGTTTCATATTATCTATCATATCCCTGAGGTCCATTTCGATTTTTTCAATTTTTTTCCCCATTGTTTCTTTTATGCTTTCATTTTCCATTCTGTCATCTTCCAGGTCACTGATTCGTTGTTCCACTTCCTCTAGTCTTGTACTATGAGTGTCCAGAATCTGTTTAATTTGGTCAACAGTTTCTTTAATTTCCATAAGATCATCCATTTTTTTATTTAGTCTTGCAATGTCTTCTTTATGCTCTTCTAGAGTCTTCTTGATTTCCTTCATATCCCGTACTATGGTCTCATTGTTCATCTTTAGTTCTTTGAGTAGCTGCTCTAGGTGCTGTGTCTCTTCTGGTCTTTTGATTTGGGTGCTTGGGCTTGGGTTATCCATATCGTCTGGTTTTTTCATATGCTTTATAATTTTCTGTTGTTATTGGCCTCGTGGCATTTGCTGAACTTGATAGGGTTCTTTTAGTGTTTGTAGACCTATTGAAGTCCTTATCTCTAATTTATCAGATCTACAGCTTCATGGAGTACACTTTCTCTAACTAACCAGCAGGTGGCATCCACGAGCCACCTGTTCTCCACAAGCCAGTTCTCCCCTGCTTAGCCTTTTTGGTGAGTGGGGGAGTGAGTCTTGTGGGGCCCAATTGGTGTACCAAGCTTGCGTGTGTAGTTGGTGTTGCCTGCCCTGTATGTGGGGCGTGTTTCTGGGCAGTCGGGGAGGGGGGGTGGCCCTAACAATCAAATCTCCCTGATGATCCTAGAGTTTTAAAGCTGCTGCAATAGTCTAATCCTTCAGTTCAGTCCTGCCACAGTTTGTCTCTGCCACTGACCCACAAGTCTTTGGTATTGGTGTATGGCTCCTGAGACTTGCAAGTGGGCCCCTCTTCCAGGTTGTGCACCCCGGGTCCTCTGTTCAGGGATGACTGTGCTATGTCACAGGTGAGTGCCGTCCCCCCAGGGCGGTTCTGGGCTGCTGGGCTGTGTAGGGAGGCTCCCAGTCTGCTCAAATGATGGCTGAATGGGGCTTTGTTAATTCACACTGCTCCACCTTCCCAGCTCTGGGACAATCAGCTGAGGTTGCAGGGAAGGCTAATGTCCACGCCCAGTTTTGTGGTGTGTGCCTGTTATTTGAAGCACTTCCGTCACACTGGGTTGTCTGGGGCAGCTCTGGGCTATGGGGCTGGCGATGGGCAGGAGTGTTTCCTGTCCACCAGGATGGTGGCTTTGAGTGGACACCCCCCTTTTCTTGGGAAGTTGTGGTGTTTAGTGAATTTTCTCAGCCACTGGATTATTGCCTTTTGTCTCAGAGCTCTCTTAGTTCTGCTCTTGACTTGACGTGCCCAAATTGAAAATCTTTGAAGCTTTCTGTATTGGGCTTCTTAGAGTAATTGTTTTAGAAAAAGAAAAAAGGATTAAAAAAAAAAAAAAAAAAAAGGGCCCTCCTCAGAGATCTAATGGGTTATTGAAATGCTAATAGACAAAGCAACCAGGGCCATTAAGGAAATGTCCACAGGGCAGAGAGATCAGCTTTTCTTCGGGATTTGCATATGCGCCTCAAGGCCTGAGCTTTGCCCTTCCCCTTTCTGTGTTCACCAGAACTCCAAAAATCCTCTGCTTTTATTTTGGAGTTTTTCGTGTTGTTTTTTTTTTTCTATGCCTGTCTTGTCTCTGCTGGGCTGGCAGCTCTCAGATTCTCTGGTGTCTGGTCTCAGTCTATCTATGGTTGGAGTATGGATCAGTGGAATGAGTTTCCGAGAAGGGCTACCACTGCAGTTCTCCCTTCTCCTTCCCGGAGCCGGCATCCCCTTCTCCCACGGGACCGAGCCTGGCAGGGAGGGGCGCAGGTCCCCTGGCCGCAAAAACCCACAGATTTCGCTGATCTCAGCAGTTCGACACCCCCATGAGTGTTGTATGAAGTATGCCCAAAGACAGATTGCTCTGTGGTGTCCAGTCCACGCAGTTCCTGGCTTTCTACCTACTTTCCTGGAGGAGTAACTAAAACTTACAGCTCACCAGTCTGCCATCTTGCCCCGCCTCTCTCCCTAATTTTTGATGAACAGTTTTCCCAGATGTAGAATTCTTGCCTCACAGTTTTTTTTTTTTTCTTTCAATATCTTAAATTTATCAAACCACTGTCTTCTCACCTCTATGGTTTCTGATGCCAAATTTTCATTTAGGTTTATCAGATTTCCCTCGCATGTCCTGGATTGCATTTTTCTTGCTGCTTTTAGAATTCTTTGTCTTTGGCATTTGTCAGTCTGATGAGTAAGTGTCTTGGAGTAGGTCTATTTGGATTTATTCTTCTTGTAGTATGCTACAGTTCAGAAACTCCTCCAATAGAACTGATCCATGTGCAGGCCACCTGAATAGCTGAGGATCCAGAAATCTTCAAGCCGTGCAAGATGGACATGTGATGGAAGGGAAGAAACAATCAGCACAGACTCATAATGCCAAGTCCCGTGGCTTGAATGTGCATATGCCCACTGGGTTCTAAAGTATTTTCTATTCCAGGGACTCTGGATAGAGGTTATCTTGCTCTCAACTCCCTTTTTACCTGACTCTGGCATACCAAAGTTATATTTTATGAAAACCTGTTAAACTGAGGCTAAAGCTGCAGACATAATTGGCTTTTGAGAAACATTAGAGCAAAACTTGCCTTTATTATGTGGAATTAGCCATTTTGAACTGCTTTAGTTTAAAGCTACACTAAATAATCTTAGCAGTTGTGTATTGGGAACCTCATTACCTAATTTTGTGTCATTTGCCCTAGACAAGAACTTTAATTATTGCTTACTAGGTAAGTAATGTTTGTGATGTGCCATTAGGGACATGTTCATTAACAAGTCATGGGGTACTGGTGTTCCTGACTAGTTTAAACAACCTTGGCCTTCTTGACACTGTTCTGGAGAAGAGCTCTGGCCTTGTCAGTGATGTGGAGCCTAAGATCTGTTGATATCCGGGTACAATTAAAAGTCAGGCTTGGCTGAAATTTCCTATGCTGTACCTCCACTATCCTTGGTGATAGTCCTAGTGCATCATAATGCCCTGCATCCAGTGCTTTATGCATTACTTCTTGGACCTGTGCTGTTAGAGGGATGTTTATCTTTTATGTATCACAAAGAACAAACAATAGTCTGGCGTATCCTTTCTTGGTCTTGAAAGTCATTAACTCCAATTTCATTGAAAACTTCAATGGGGATATAATGCAGTGTACTGGTTGGTGTAGATAAAAAAAGTATTAAACTTTTGAAACAAGGAAGATGGTTAGCATGGTTAGGTCATGGTCTTGAAGTTTGCGTGAAACTAATGTCACTATATTTTTCTTTCTTTGCACAGCCTAGGACCAGAAATTATTTTTGCTGGAGTATGGAGGAAAGCAAGATGAATATTTTTCCCCAGAATGACTCATACTTTTATAAACATACATAATTTACTCATGAAAGGAAAGAAGGAAGCTACCTTTTTATTTCTCTTCACTTTGTACATATTTAGTCATTGTCTTGAAACCTGTTTCAAATTCGTGCTCTTTTATGTTTTGAATATTATCTTGTCTACATAAGGTGGTGACCTTTCCATAGAGTGATCTGGGAGTCCAGAATGATCAGAGCAAGAAATAAATTTCTGCTGTCTCTGTGTCAACAGATCAGAAAGTATTCACAGGAAATTAATCAGATATCAGAGCTTTATTAAGCAATATGTGAAATGGATAGTGTGCTAGTTTGAAGCTGTTGTGTACCTCAGAAAAGGCCATAGTCTTTTAATCCGTCCCTGTGTGTGCAGACCTATTTTGGGTGGGACCTTCTGGTTGAATTGAGATGTGACCCAGCCCATTCAAGGTGGGTCTTAATCCCCTCACTGGAGTCCTTTATGAGAGGATAAAATTCAGGAAAAGCCCAGAGGAAAGACAAGAAAACCCCAGGGAGCTAAAAGGGGAGGCACAGACTTGAAGAGACCCAGAAGCTGAAAGCAGTGAAACCTGGGAGCAAAGGACCAGCAGACACCAGCCATGTGCCTTCCCATGTGACACAGGTGTCCCAGATGCTGGCAGCCTTTCTTCAGATCCAAGGGATCATCCTGTTGATGCCTTAATTGGGACGTTTTCACAGCCTAAGAACTGTATATTGTAAGTTAATTCTCATTGTAAAAGCAAAACCGTTTCTGGTATATTGCATTCCTGCAGCTTTAGGAAACAAAAACAGATTTGGTACAGAGAAGAAGGGTGCTGCAAGATGCAATCACCAAAAATGCTGGAACATCTTTATAAATGGATAAGGGGAAAATTCTGGAATGATTGTACGGTGTTTGATAGAAAAGGCCTAGATTGCTTTGAAGAGACTGTTGGTAGAAATACGGATACTAAAGGTATTTCTGATGAGTTCTGCTCTAGTTTGCTAATGCTGCTGGAATGCAAAACACCAGAAATGGATTGGCTTTTATAAAAGGGGATTTATTTGGTTACACAGTTACAGTCTTCAGGCCATGAAGTGATCAAGGTAATGCATCAACAATCGGGTCCCTTCACTGGAGGGTGGCCAGTGATGTCTGGAAAACCTCTGTTAGCTGGGAAGGCATGTGGCTGGCATCTGCTCTGGAGTTCTGGTTTCAAAATGGCTTTCTCCCAGGATTCTCCTTGCTAGGCTTCAGCTTCTCTCCAAAATGTCACTCTCAGTTGCTCTTGGGGCATTTGTCCACTCTTAGCTTCTCTGAAGCAAAAGTCTACTTTCAAAGGCCATCTCCAAAATGTCTCTGTAAACTGCAGTTCCTCTCTCAGCTCCTGTGCATTCTTCAAAGTGTCTCTCTTGACTGTAGCAAGCCCACTTCTCTGTCTGAGCTTATATAGTGCCCCAGTAAACTAATCAAGGCCCATGCTGAATGGGCAGGACCACACCTCCATGGAAATTATCCAGAGTTATCACCCACAGTTGGGTGAGGTGCATTTCCATGGAAACAACCTAATCCAAATATCCTAGTTTAATCCCCACTAATATGTCTGCCCCACAAGATTGCATCAAAGAATATGGCTTTTTCTGGGGGACATAATACATTCAAACTGGCACAAGGCCTTAAATAGTAATGATTACTGTGTCACTGCCAACTAGATCAAAGGTGATCCCTGTATTAAAGTGGCAGAGAATTTGGCAAAATTGAGTTCTGCTGTTAGATGGAAGACAGAATTTGAAAATGATGAACTTGGATATTTAACTGAGGAAATTTCCATACTTAATGTGGAAAATGTACCCTGGCTTATCTTTGCAGTTTATAGTAAAATGCAAGAGGAAAGGGATAAGTTGAGAACTGAACTCTTGGGTACAAAGAAAACAAAAAGTGAGAGTGGAAATTTTTGAGCTTTTGGAAAGTGATTCCCCAGAGAATAGTGCCCCATGTGAGGATTTAACCAAACCCGGAACCAATTAGCCATTTCAGTGCAAGTAAAGATTGGAGATGAAGTTATCCAGAAAGGATTTGTGGAGAGTCCTGTTGTGTGATGGATGGGACCCCTGTGTATTGCATATGAAACCAACAAATTTTCTGCAAGACCTTTATGAATGAAACCATTGCCAGCCTGGAATAAAAGGGAAAGAAAAGGAATAGATTGAAGGAAAAATAACCTCAAAGGCAGAACCATGGAGGCTGAGGTCTGGAATCAAGAAACCTTGGGCTGGGAGAGCAGACCACCCATGCATATGGAAAAGGTGAGCTTGCAGAAGGCAGGCCTTCCTCCATGTTATTCAGGAGAATGCTGCTTCTCCAGGCTTCAGAGATGGTGGGGCACATTCCCCAGGGATCAAGGAGAGCCTGGTCACCACCTCACTGTTTTGAGGGGCTGAGTCTGTGCTCTGGAGATGGCACAGAGTCTGGCTGTTACTCATATGCTTGAAGAGGATGGGGCCAAGAACATGGCAGATTGTTGCTATCTTGACTTGGGTAATCCTGAAAACATGAGTAGATATCTGTCAATCACAGTAGGAGAACTTGCTGAATCTACTGGTAGAGCTATAGCTACACAGCAACAGTCATTAGATTCATTAGCTAAACTTGTTTTAGACAATAGCATTGTTGATCTTGACTACTTATTAGTTGAAAAAGGAGGCATTTTTGCCATTGCCAATACCACCTCTTATACCTGGGAAAACACCTCTGGGGAAGTTGAGACTTTATTGCATTAAATAATTAAGTTTTCCTCAAGGCCATTTTTAAATCTCCTTGATTTCAGCTGGTTTAAAACATTGGACCTGAGCTTAGGAGCATATTAAGAAATAGACATTTGGGCATTTTATTACTCATAGTACTTATTATAGTCTCCCTGGTGCACTGTTTTGCCTCCACATTATTAAATGGGGGTATGCAACTGCTTGTGTACTAGCAAATGCTTTCTTCATGCCTGGAACAACACAAAAGAAAACAAGGAAAAATTGTCAACATCATGACCACCTATGAGCTCAACATCAAAACAACCTGCAATTACTACTCCAAGACTCATACATTAACTATGAGTCATGCTCAACAGCAAAAATTTTGATCACAGCTGTCAATGGTTAAGAGCTAAATCAAAATGAGGGAAATTGTTAAATAAGTAGGCTTGAGATGTGTCCCCTGTGCTAAGCTGTATGTCAGCAAACTGAAGCTTATCAAGTTCCTATTTCTTATAAGTGCCTATTCTCCCAGTACCTGAAACCTGAGAACACCCAATCATAACCTTGTTTTTTCTGTAGCTTATATCCTCTAACTCTAAGAAAAGCCAAGGAAATTTCCTGTACTAACCAATAAGATTATATTTTAAGACATCCCTTTTCTGCCTGCAAGAGCCTTGGTCTTGGTCTTTAGGCGTTCCCTGTTTTCTGGATTGGATGCTACCTGTTTTGGTTTGCTAAAGCTTCCAGAATGCAATGTAACAGAAGTGGATTGCATTTACACTGGGGATTTAACATAAAATTTACAGTTCTAGGGGCATGAAAATGCCCTAAAGGCATTCTTGGGATGATACCTGGACTCTGAAGAAAGGCACCTGGCATCTAGGATACCTCTGTCACGTGGGAATGTACATGGCAATGACTTCTGATCCTTCTCCTGTGGGTTATGGTTTCAGTGGCTCCCTCAGCTCCTCCAGGGTCTTTTATTTCTAAGCTCACTCCAAAATTCTCTGGGTGTTTCTCTCTCTGTGTTTCACTCTGAGCTCTATGGATTTTTCTGTCTTTTATCCTCATAAAGGCCTCCAGTAAAAAGGATTAAGACGTACCTTGAATTGGTTGGGTCACTTCTCAATTAAAACAACCTAATGAAAGGGTCCCACCCACAATAAGTCTGCACCCACAATTCTATTTTTAATGGAAAAAAGTCTTCATTTCATTGGAAATTAAATGTTTTAATATTTCTAAACAGTTACTTCCAGGAAAAGTAATTCACCCTAAGATATAAATGATTAAGTGTTTCTGCAAAAGATATCTTGATAAAGGAAACAGAAGATACTTTAGTGAGACAAAGGAGGTACACACACACTAAGGGTAAAAGCAGATGGCAAACCAAAGGCCTGGAAGACTAAAACATGCTTTGCCTGATACTGAAACATGCATTTTTTGTACATACTGTTTAAAAGGCCCTCCCCAGAATATCTCTTGCCTAAAAGGAAGCAGATGTTGACACAGATGTGGTCTCATTTTGTTATTCAAATCAAAGGCCCACTGGATAGAAGCAGGTTAATATCATTTAATGGTGGCAGATTAGATATTTGGCCTGTTCATTAGACATAAAGTAATCTGCTCTTTTGAGAGCAGCTCTTAATCATGCACAATGTCAGAAATCCAATATAAGAAGAACAGAATGTATATGTTAGTGGATGAAAAATGCTGGTATGTATGAGAAAGACATGTAAATATGCAATGGGATTGTGAACCCCCTGGGTGATTCCCATTTTTTTTTCTGAGGATGTAGATTGAGGGGAATGGTCTAGTGTGAAGTTCCAGATTGATTATAAAGTGCCTAGGGGTCAGGGAAGAGACCAAGTGCTTGTTGACCAGACATTACCAGCTATTATGGCAATTTATTGCCCAGGCAAATAGCTTATCAAAGCCTCTTCAAGTAAAAAGCCTAACAGAACAATGTAACTCCAGCCAAGGTGATGCTTTTTATAGACCTATTACTATGAATACTGTCATTTGTCCTTAATAACTGAGGGTGTGTGATATTGTGAACACAAATAAGGAATTGATGAAAATTTATTTGTATTGTGACTCTTTCTCATAGCCAGTGTCAAACCTGAAAGCAGACATGCTTATTATTGGCTTAAACAACAGGAGATTATTGGCTCATGGTTTTGAGGCTAGAAGTCTAAAATCAAGTTGTTTTTAAGGCTTTTTCCTAGAAGACTAGCATTCTGCATTCTGAGACTGGCTGCTGGACTTTCTGTTACGTGGATACATATGAAAGTGTCTTCTTTCTCTTCTCTATTTTGTTGATTTCCAAATTCCAGCTGCTGACTGTGGCTTCTATTTCTACATCCAATTTCCTTTGCTTATAAGGACTTGGTCATATTATATAAAGCCCATCCTTAGTCACTTTGGGCATACTTTGATTATTAACATCTTCAAAGGACTTATTTACAAATTGGTTCATACTCCCAGGACCACGGGTTGGAACTTGAACATGCTTTGGTGGTGAACATGATTTAATCCCCAACAAATGGCTTTCTATACTGGTCAGATAAAAATTCCAGATCCTGAGGTGGGGCAAGATGGCAGCATAGACAGGTGTGGAATTTAGTTAGTCCTCTAGAGCAACTAATATATAGCCAGGAACAACTTGTATATACTCTAGAACAACTGTTGGGGGACATGTGTGACTGGAACACACATCATACACCAGCCTGGAATGGATGGAACAGCTGCAATCACAGCATATAGCTGCAAGTAAAGCTCCCCAAATTGTAGTACTGTTACCACTCCCCCAGTGGCACAGCAGGCTGAGCTGAAATACTTCCCTCTGAAAAAAGAATCTGGTTACCTGAAATGATGGAAAGTAACTCAACTAAGCTGTAATTACAGTTTTAGTTAACAAATTTGGACTACTGAATACAAGCTGCAATAAACCCACAATAAAAGGGAAGGAACCTTAGGTTCCTCCAGGGATAGAGGAGGCAGAGCTGATGGAAACAAAGAATACATACATAAATAAAAATAGAGGCTTTTGGAGAATTCTGAGCTCAGAATACTGGAAAACAGCTGTGTCCCAAGAAAAGGGGCACAGAGAACTGGGTGCCAACCCTGGTTGACCAGCAAAACTGGGGACTGGAGACTGGCTCTGAAAAGGATATTTTGCTCATTCTATCTCCCATTTTTTTTCTCTGACTCTAAGCTTATTAGAGAAAGACTCAGGCATTTTTAATTGTCAGCACTGACCCAGGCAATGGTAGAGATAACAGAGTTAGACAAAGAAGGATTTCAAGTGTAGAAGATAACCCCCTAAAAGGGTGTATCTTCCCTAAGAAAAGAGGTTGGGGTCCAGCTCAAGTGGATGCCCTCCCTTAGAATTCAGACCCCATGGCCAGGAGTGGGGAACTTAAGCTTGGCTTCTGATACCCAAGGACCCTGGCCAGGAGAGAGTAAAGGGACCACACCTCTTTACACCAGTGGAGAGCTGCAAGCACCCCCTGCTGGGCAGGATAGAGGCACCAAGTCTAAAGGCCTCACAGGAAAGTTTGACAACCTTTTCCTCAGGGAAACTTGATAGTGATTACACCTTCCTCCTGAGACCTGGGCCTGTTTGGTCTGGGTAAATCTGATTGGGGTGATCAAGGAAACCAGATGCCTAGAAAGCCAAAAATCATGAGTCACAGTAGGAAAAACAAAAATATGGCCCAGTCAAAGGAAAAAAAAACTTACACTTCAACTGAGATACAGGAATTGAAACAACAAATTATTAATCAAACAAATCTCTTAAATCAATGAAAAATCAAATCAGTGAGTTGGGGGTTAGGGTAAAAGAGATGAAGGTTATAAAGAAGACATTGTGCTAGCATAAGGAAGAACTCAAAAGTTTGAAAAAAATTGACAGAACTGATGGGAATGAAAGACACAAGAGATGAAAAACACAATGGAGACATACAACAGCAGATTTGAAGGGGCAGAAGAAAAGATTCATAAACTGGAGGACAGGGCATCTGGAACTCTACAAACAAAAGAATTGATAGGGAAAAGAATGGAAAAATAGGAACAATGTCTCATGGAACTGAATGACAACATGAAGCATATGAATGTACATGTCTTAGGTATCCCAGAAGGAGAAGGGAAAAGAGACAGAAACAATGATGGAGGAAATAATTACTGAAAATTTCCCATCCCTTATGAAAGACATAAAATTACAGATCCAAGAAGTGCTGCATACCCCAAACAGAATAGATCCAAATAGAACTATGCCGAGACACTTAATAATCACATAATCAAATGTCAAAGACAAAGAGAGAATTCTGAGAGCAGGAAGAGAAAAGCAACCCTTCACATACAGGGGAAGCTCAATAGGTCTATGTGTGGATTTCTCAGTAGAAACCATGGAGGTGAGAAGGCAGTGGTATGATACATTTAACATACTGAAGGAGAAAAACTGCCATCCAAGAATTCTATATCCGGCAAAACTGTCCTTCAAAAATGAGGGAGAGTTTAAAATATTCTCAGAGAGTGAGAGAGTTTGCAAGTAAGATACTGGCTCTACAGGAAATTCTAAAGGAAGCAATATAGGCAGATAGGAAAAGACAGGAGAGAAGGACAGAGAAGTTTGGAGCACAATTTTGGGTGATGGTAGCACAATAATGTAGGTGCACTGAAAGATGAATGAGTACAATTGAAAAAGGAAGGTTAGGGGCATGTTGGACACCAGAAGGAAAGATAGAAGATAAAGACTGGGACAGTATAATTTAGTGAAACATAGACTGATTAATGATTGTGATTAAATGTACAAATATGTTTTTACATGAGGGAGAACAAATGGATGTCAACTTTGCATGGTGTTAAAATGGGGTGATATTGGGAAAAAATACAGTCAATGCAAACTAGAGTCTATAGTTAATAGTAACATTGTGATATGCTTCCATTAATTGTAACAAAGACAACATTCCAAAACTAAATGTCTGTAAGAGGGGGATACAGGGGAAGGGTATGGGATGTTGGCATTGGGGTTGTGGTTGGCTTTTTTATTGTGTTTTATTTCAATTGTAATTTTTCTTTTGTTGCTTTTTAATTGTCATTTTTTCTTTCTTTTTCTTTTTTCTTTTTACTTTTTTCACCTCTTCCTCTTTCTTTGGAAGAAATGGAAATGTTCTTATATAGATAGTGTTGGTGAATGCATAACTTTTTGATTATAGAGGGAACTAATGATTGTTTACTTAGTATGGAATGTATTGCATGTGATTGAAACCATCTAAAAAATAAACAGTGATACAAATGCTGGAGAAATGTAGAGAAAGGGATGTCCCTAATCTGAAAAGAAGGGCATGAATGGACATCTGCACAGTGGGTTTATGGTGTCAGTATTTGTGATTTTCAGTGGATGGAAGTGGCCTAAGCTTACACTGACTGATGACTGGAATGGTGAACTGTGGTGTATACATAAAATGGAATATTGCTCTGCTACAAGGAGTGAAGTTGTGAGGTGAATGGATACTTAGGACAATATGTTGAGTGAAATAAACCAGAAATGGAAAGAAAAACTTTACAATGCCTCACTAATATGGACTAACTGTAATGTGCATGCTCTGAGAATTGAGTCTGAGAGCATAGGTTATCAGGGGAAGGCTTAGCATAAAGGTTCCTAGATTGTAAGCTCTTAGAGCAGTTACGTCTATTCCTGAGTTGTAATGGCTATTTCTAAATTCTGAGATGCTGAGCTCTTTGTGTGTAACCTGGTCAGTCCCTGGAACATTGGGTATCTGTGTGACACCCGAGACTCAGAGCCAGAGTCCAACAGCTACGAATGTCAGCATTACACAATACAGCAAATATTAAGGAGTCTGGAAAAAGAGATCAGACTTCAATTACAGATATGAATGAAATGGACTTGGTTAGGACTAAGGTAAATTAGACTAAAGGGTAAGGGATATTCATGGTGTTTTTAAAATTTCAAATTCTGTGTGAGACTAAAGGAAGAGATGTTTATTAGGTGAAAAGCCTATGTGTTTGGAGCACACTATATAATTTAACTTATATGGTCAGTTTATTCAAACACCATAAATACATGGAACCTTGAATACAAAATGAGATCGGTTGGTTTGTATGGGTTAGCGTGAAGCCCCAGTACATCCCAAAGTAATTTTGGCAAGACATCTTTTGCAGAAACACATTATTATTTATATCTTAGGGTTAATTACTTTTCTTAGAGTGATTCCTTAGAAGTACTGAAAAGCTGAATTTCCAATGAAGTGAAGACTTTTTTTCCATTTAAAACAGAGGTAAATAGGTGGGGGAACTATGTTGAGGGGGGCATCTTTGGAATATGAAAATTCTAGCCTATGTCTCAGCCTGTTTCACTTTTTCATAATATCTGACCCTGAATTTATAATTTTATATCTCTCAATTTTTATTACTAGATGATTTTAGTGTTTTGTCTTCCGATTGTAGTGTGACTTTTCTTCTCTTTAGTGCAGGTTAGAAAATCCAGAAATGGATAGAATAGAAAATAAAAATCATATCTATTTCTATTCTTTCTTTAAAAGCCATTAATATAATGATAGTCTTAATTCATAATTAGTTAAATTAGGCTGGATATTTGAATTATTTACAAATTTGTTAGGTAAAAAAGAATAGCTCACTTATTTAATTCACATTTAATTTATTATTTGTGAAGCTAAACATTTTATGTTTATTAGTCACTTGTATTTTCTCATGAATTGTCTTCTCATTAACATTTTAAATATTTATAATATTTAAAATAATATTATTCATTGATGGTGAAACATTTCAAATATGTTGCTTGGCAAATACTTTATATTTTTTTGAAATGTGTATTTTTTTACTTTTTGGATAGGTTTCTTGCTTCTATTTTAAGAATTCTTAAATGGTCTTTCTCCATAGCAGATAGCAATAATTTTATCAGTATTTTCTTGTCCTAAATTTTTGACTTATTTTAAATGTAGTTCTTGAATGCTTTTTAATTCCGTCATATGAATTTATTTTGCATGTAAATGAAAACTTTTTTCTAAGTTGCTAAACAGATTTTTCAACAAGTTTAATTGAATAATGTATGCCATTTTTTTTTTTTTTTTTGGCTTGTCCTGTCTTAGATCAATTAAATTATAAAAATGAATCCACTGGAATTAGATTGAAATTAGGTAGGAATTGATTGTTTTCCTTTAGTGGTAGTAGCCAGATAATAGTTGAAAAGTGGATGAGAGGTGAGATTATTTAGATTTTTTTTCAAGGAACAGGGCTATGAAGATTAAGAAAAACAGGACATAAGTTAGGACATAACTTTGGGTTAGGGGTATAAAAACCTTTATTTGTAAAAGGATAGGTGAGAATTGAGTGTAGGTGTGGAGGAGAAAGGGATTAGGGAGAAGTTGAAAATACAGGATGGAGCAGGCAAAGAACTGTTGAAACTAGATCTCTGGAGAGGCAGGGAGATTCAAAACCACAGGTAGAGCTATTAACATTGGCTGAAAACAAATACCTTTTCCACTGCAATGGGAAATAGGACACAAGATGGGTATGATGCAGGTATACTTGTATGAAGGAGAGCCTGAAGTTGAGGCAGCTTCCACAACATGGCCTCTATTTCTTCTATGGATTAAGAAGGAAAGCACTCTGAGAGTGTAGAGGAAGGTTATAGGCGTTATCTATGCATGCATTCCCTTGTGCATTTGTTCAACAAGTACTTGTGGATTGTTGCCATATGCCAAGCCACATGCTAGGACCAGAGAAAGTGACCAGAAATGAAATGCACAATGGAGTCTGTCAGAGAATTCTACCATGAAACAATGAGGCAGCCACAAGAAGGAAACTCTTAAGTTCTGCACTGTAATGTCCAAACCACTATCAATTAAAAAATGTACTCTAGTTGACTGGGTGATCAGTTCTGGGAGAGGAACACTTTCTCTTTGGTTGATGACATCAAAAAGGAAAAGACTTTATACATAAGACAGATAATTTAGAAGTCATGTGTATAAACATGGGTTAGTATGCATACATATATGCACACATACATAGCATACATATATTTCCATTCTGTCAGCAGAGAGGGCCAAGAAGTAATCAAACCCCAAATAGCAATGATCACACCCAGCACCCACATCTTGGTTTCTAATATCATCTCCAATGAAAGGAACCAGAACTTTTTGGAGAAACGACTGATCATAGGATTGGGACATGGAATATAAAAGACCATGGGACCCATTTTGGTGTCAGAAAGTTAGGAAGTGCTCCAGTGCACCCACATTTGCACAATGTTTGAGCTAAGTTTATGGGACACAGGTGCTAACTGAAAGAGCTCCCAACAGTCAAGGCTGGACAAACTGTGCAAGAAAAGAAATAAGAGTTTTGGATTGTAACCCAAAGTATAAACTAATATCCATGTGTCCCTACTGATAAAAATAAATGACTGAATACACAAATGTCACAGAATAGACAAATCTGTCATACAGAAGTAGTTCAAATATTATCCTCTCAGGGAGGTAGAGCAAAACTCTCTGCCCCTTACATGTGGGATGTGCATAGTGATCCTTCCAAAGGGTATGGGAAGGGGGGGCTAAAAGTAACTTTGGAGTGGGAAAACTTTAGAAACACTGCCTCAGCCAGATGTTCAAGGCTAACAACAATGATGAATTGGGCTGATAATATATACCCTTCATATAATGTGATGAGAATGACATTTTTAATCTTTGTGATCTTACCCCAAACCCCAAATCCTCTTCTAACCATGAGAAAAACATTAAACACATGCCAATTTAGAAATATTCTACAAAATATGTGACCAGTACTCAAAACAGTCAAGGTTATCAAAAACAAAGTCAAATGTATTGTGATATCCTGGAAAGGATCCTTGAACAACAACCACTAAAAGATATTAGATAAAAATTAAGTACATCTAAACAATATATGGACTTTAATAATGTGTCAGTGTTGGTCCATTCATTCTGACAAATGTACCACAGTAATGCAAAATGTTAATAATAGATGAAACTGGTGGGAGGTATATGGGAAATCTGTACTGTCTTCACAACTTTTCTGTTAGATTTAAACTATTGTAAAATTTAAAAGTTCATATAAAAATAAAAAGTCACATTGCAGGCCATGTACACTTTGGTAATTATGAAGCCATTCAGATTTCAAGAGATAAGCACTAATAGAATTAGTAAAAATTTGATCTATAGGGTGCCTTATTTGTAGAGACCTGCAAAGGCTCATGTAATATTATCTAGTATTTCTCTCATATCTTGCAGCAGAGGAAGCAGATGGGATGGGCCACACTTGAAAATGTCAATATTTGGGGTTTTAGAAATTTAATCTCCCATAAGGGATCATTGAGCATAATTTAAATTACAGATGTGGTATCTTGGAGAATATAACACATTTTATGCTGTGAACAAAATTGATTTTCCAGGAATTTCTGAGCATGTAAAAGCCTACATTTAAAATGATCCAGGGCATCAGAGTATTGTTTAATAAATTGCTTCTCCATCACACTAACTAATGTGTTGGTACCTTAATAGTGGTCACAGATTTGGAAATATTGGACTTGAAGGACATTGTGCACTGGGAGAAGAAAAAAGCTCAATGCATATTTTACAATTTCCCATTACTTTGGCACTATCTCTCCTAATATTAGTGCTTTTATTCCTGTTCTGCACCTTGCCTTTTTTTAAATGCAATTTTATTAATATACTCACACAACATACAAACCATCCAAAGTATACAATCAGTGGCTCACAGTATCATCTTATGGTTGTGCATTCATCACCACAATCAATTTTAGAATATTTAATCCAGAATAAACTACAACAAAAATAATAAAAAAGAACATCCAAAACATCCCAGACCCCTTATCCTCTCCTATTTATAATTTTTGTCACTTTATTACTCATCTACCCGTAGACGGGGTAAAAAGAGTGTCAGTCACAAGGTAATCATAATCATACAGTCTCATGATAAAAGCTATATAGTCATATAGTTATCACCAAGAATCAAGTCTTTTGGATTACAGTTTAACAGATTCAGGCATTTCCTTCTAGCAATTCTAATACCCTGGAAGCGGAAAAGGAATATATATAATATGTAAGAGATTGATCTCTCAACTCTGATTTGAAATCTCTCAGCCACTGAAACTTTACATGGTTTCATTCCATTCCCCCTTTTGGTCAAATCAGCATTGTCAATCCCATAATGCCAGACCAGGATCATCCCTTGGAGTCTGATCCCTCATTACCATAGAGACTTACACCATTGGGAGTCATGTTCCATGTAGGGGGATGAGAGTAGTGAACTTATTTGCAGAGTTGGCTGAGAGAAAGTGGGCACATTAAAGCAACAAAAGAGGTTTTTCTGGGAGTGACTCAGGCATAATTATAAGTATGCTTAGATTCTCCTTTGCAAGAGCAATTTACAAAAGGGCAAGCCCCAAGTTTGAGAGCTTGACTTACTAAATCGAGAGTCCATAATGTTTGCAAGACTATCAGGAATTCCCCAGGTGAGGTACTTTAATGTTTCCACATTTTTCCCCAGTCCCTACAGAGACTTTTTATTTTTGCAAATACTTTTTCATTTTCTGCCCAAAATACTCTTGGAGTTCATCAGAGTATCACTATCACATTTACCTGTACAGAATAACAAGATCTCATTCCCCATTCTGGGTTCTGTGCAACCTTGTTGTTTAAACTGACCATACAGGTTTTATTAGTTAGGATTATATAGGAAAACAGAATGAACAGAAGATATTTGTAAACATGAGATTTTATAAAAGTGTCTTTCACAAGTGTGGAGATGCATGAATCCAGATTCCATAGGGCAGGGTGCATGAGTCCAAATACTCTAGGGCAGGCAGGGAGCTGGCAACTCCAATGGAAGTCTTCAGTGAACTCCAAAGAAGAGGCTGGCTGGCTGAAAAAGAAGTGAAAGTTCTCTCTCTTCTCCCTTAGAAGTCTTCAACTGCTTGGTTTAAATCCAGCTGATTGAATTATCTCATTGTGAAAGATACACCTTGATGTAATCAGCCACAGATGCAGTCAGTTGGCTGATGGCTTAATGAACCAGCCTTCTGGTTTATTAACCAGCCACAAATGTCCTTGCAGTAATGGTTATGTCAGTGCTGGCTTTATCAGACAACTGGGCACCATTACCTGACCAAGTTGAAACATGAACATAACCATCATAATCAACCCCTTGTCAACTTGGCAGCTATACGCATCACCATAAACCATAATTAATCTCTAAATAGAACACGGCAGAAGTCTTTCACCTAACAATACACAGCTGTCCTGTATACAACTGGAAATGCACTAAATCTCTCCAGAATAGGGTGCAAGTCCTTGGGTAACATTCACTCTTAAACTTGATATCCTGTAATTTAAATACTGTGAAATGAATGATACAACTTATGTCATTTGATAAGAGGATAAGATAGAGAAGAAAACAGTTATTTGCTTTATGTACAAATACAAACATATCAAAACAAGGAGGAAATACTCATGCCATCATAGTCCTCATTTCTGTAACATGGTTGTAGTTCATACTTATCACTACCTTCTTCCACTACCCATCCATATTCCCTTTACCCTCAGCAAGCACTTTAGCTGGCTGTGGTTCTTTGCCTTGTGGGGTGACCCAACACTTCACTCCTGAAGTTTCTGGGCCATTGGTGGTCCTGCCTGGATTGGGTTGTTGCAGTTTCCATTGACTTTAATCACAGGGCATGAGGTACTAAGAGATGCTGTAGGGGATCTGCTGTATTCCAGGATATCCCTTCTTTACTTCCATTGTCTAGGAGGTATGATCCTATTTCCCCTCAATAGGATCAATCACCCTAAGCCAGTATAGTAATCCCCTTTCTTGCCTGTGATTCAGAGGCATTGCGAAGCCCAAAGTGGCCAGGTGACAGTCTTAACTACCAGTTCTATGGAATTATTGTGCCCCCTGGTTGGAGCACTTCTTTTGGAACTAAGACTTTTAGACCAACAGAGCTTAAGGCTGCAGGAGAGGAAGCAAAAGCTTTCCTAGTGGATCAATAGGAGAAATAGGTTATCATGCCACTCCCGTTTCCACCCCATGATTCCTGAACCCTTGTATCCCTGCTATGGAAGAAAAAGCATGATAGAGTGAATGCTGATTCAGAGCATACACAATCTCCTGGAGAACACTGCCCCAGTCTTCCCAGTAAGTTATTGCCAGCTATTTGGTATAGTAATTGAGTCATCAAAAGACCATTCCACTATTCTATTGACCCAGCTTCCTCTGGATGGTTGGGCACATGATAAGACTGAAGAATTCCATGAGCATGTGCCTGCTCTCTAACTTCATTTGCTGTGAAGTGGGTTCCTTAATCATAAGCAATGCTGTGTTGAATACCATTATGCTGTATAAGGCACTAGGTAAGTCCATGGATGGTAGTACTGGCAGAAGCAGTGCATGCAAGGAAGGCAAACCCATGTCTGGAGTATGTGATTTTTCCAGTTAGAACTAATAGCTGCCCATTCCATGATAGAGGTGGTCCAATGTAATCAGCCTGCCACCAGGTAGCAGGCTGGACACCTCAGAGAATGGTGCCATATCTGGTACTGTGTGTCTCTTCTGCTGGCAGATTGGACACTCAATCCTGGCTTTTGCCAGGTTGGCCTTGGTGAGTGGAAGCCCATATTGTTGAACCCAGGCATAACCTCCATTCCTACATCCATGACCACTTTGTTCATGGGCCCATTGGGCAAAGACAGGAGTGGCAGGGGAAAGAAGCTGGCTGATATCCACTGAATAGGCCATCTTATCCACTTTTTAATTAAAATCTTCCTTTGCTGAAGTCACCCTCTGGTGAGCACTCATATAAGACACAAATATCTTCATGTTTTTGCCTACCCAGGAAGGTCTATCCACATATATCCCTCACAGACTTCATTGTCACCAGTTTTTCAATCTTTCTCCTTCCAAGTCCCCCACCCTCCAGCCAAACCATTAGCAAGAGCCCATGAATCAATATGCAAAGGCACCTCTTGCCAGTTCTCCTTCCAAGCAAAATGAACCACCAGGTGCACTGCTTGATGTAGCACCTACTGTGAGGATTTCCTGTCACCACCATCTTTCTGGCACATTCCCAAAAGACATTCCCAAAAGGTGTCCACTTTGGGGGTGGTACTTGCAAATTGTGTAGAACCATCTGTAAATCATGCCTGGGTTTCATTTTCCTCAGTGAACTGATTGTAAGAACTGCCCAAAAGGCCACAGCTCTGTGCTGGGAAAGAGAATATAATGTGTCAAGAGTGGGGGCTATGGGCCTTTGGGCCACTTCCTCATGAAACTTACATGTGCCATCAGGACCCATGCAAGACATAGCTTCTATATGCCATTTCCATTTTATGATGGAGTGCTGCTGTGCATGCCCAACTTTATGGATTGGTGGGTCAGACAACACCCAACTCATGACAGGTAACTCAGGTCTCATGGTTAAGCATTCAGTCTCTACTAAGGCCCAAGAGCAGGACAGAAGCTGTTCCTCAATGGGAGAGTAGGTATCTTCAAAGAATAGTAAGGCTTTACTACAAAATCCAAAGGGCCTGCATTGTGATTCTCCTATAGGAGCCTGCCAAAGTCACCAAACAGCATCTCTGTTTGCCACAGACACTTCCAGCACCATTGGATTAGCTGGATCATATGGTCCAAATGGCAGAGCAGCTTTCCCAGCAGCCTGCACCAGTCACAGAACCTCCTCTTGTTCTGTACCTGACTCAAAACTAGATTTCCTGGTCAATTCATAAATGGGCTAAAGGAGCACACCCAAATGAGGAATATGTTGTCTTCAAAATCCAAAGAGGCCAACTAGGTGTTGTGCCTCTTTTTTTTTTTTTTTTTTTTGGTAGTAGGATGGGCCAAATGGAACAACTTATCCTTCACCTTAGAAAGGATAACTTGTCATACCTCACACCACTGACACCTAGAAATTTTACTGAGGTGGAAGACCCCTGCATTTTTGTTGGATTTATCTCCCATCCTCTGACATACAAATGACTTACCAACAATTGTAGAGTAGATGGTGCTTCATACTCACTATGTCCAATCATCATGATATCATAAGTTTAATGGTCCAGTGTGATATCTTGTGGGAGGGAGAAATGATCAAGTTTCCTGTGCACAATATTATGACATAGCGCTGGAGAGTTGATATACCTCTAAGGTAAGACAGTGAAGGTATATTGCTGGCCTTGCCAGCTGAATGCAAAATGTTTGTGGTGGTCCTTATTAACAGCTATTGAGAAGAAAACATTTGCCAGATCAATGGCTGCATCGAGGTACCAGAGATTGTATTGATTTGCTCAAGCAATGTTACCACATCTGGAACAGCAGCTGCAATTGGAGTCACCCCCTTGTTAAGCTTATGATAATTCACTGTCATCTTTCAAGACCCATCTGTTTTCTGCACACACCAAATAGGAGAGTTGAATGGGGATGTGGTAGGAATCACCACCCCTATATCTTTAAGTCTTCAAGGCATTAATCCCTCCAGAAATTTGGTATTCCTCTGATTTACTATTTTTGTAGGAAGAAGTGGTTCTAGTGGCTTTCACTTGGCCCTCCTGCCATGATAGCCCTCATTTCATGAGTCAGGGAACCCAGGTGGGGGTACTGCCAGTTGCTGAGTATATCTATTCCAATTATGCATTCCAGAACTGGGGAAATAACCCAGAATGAGTACAGGAACCCACTGGACCCACTATGAGATGGATCTAAGCTAAAACTCCATTAATCATTTAACCTTCATAAGCCCCTACTCTGGAGAACCAGAGTGATGTTTTGCATCTCCTGGATTTAATGTTGCTTCAGAACCAGTGCCTCATAATCCTCAAAATATTTGACTATTTATTTTTCCCCAATGTACAGTTATCCTGATAAAAGGCCATAAGTCCCCTTGGGGAAGGCTGGAAGGAAGACTAACAGTATAAAATTTTGGCAGTGCAACCAGGTCCTTCCCTAAGGGTACCCAGCCTTCCCCTCATTCAAGGGGTTCTGGATTTGTAAACTGTCTCAAGTCTGGGAATTTATTAAGGGTCTGTGACTAATTTTTCTGCTTATACAGATCAAGCAAGAATTTAGTAGATTGGCCATCTATTTTACTTCAAGAACTCCATGTAGCTAACACCATAATTGTCTGCAAGTCAGATTAATTTTACTGATGTTTTGAGCCTGTTGTGCATTGTGATACCCAAGCCCACCTTGTCTTTGGTGATTAACCGCTGCCATGTGGCTTCTGCCCACTTGGAATCCTATTATCTCCATTGTGTTTAAGGATTCTAGCTTTGTGACTGTGGTTCCCAAAGTAATATCTGATCTACAGAGAAGAGCAGCTACAGAGCTCTGCATGGATGACAGATTTAGTCTCACAAATTTATTCCTCATGGTCCTGGTAAATGGTGTGTCCTCTGGACATTCCTGGGGTGTGTGAGCACATGTTTCAAGATAAATCCACTCTGGAATTCAAATCTCTCTAAGACTTTGAAAGTGTGCTATAGAGAATATAATTTTTTTTTTTACCAACTAAAAAATCTGTTAAGTCAAACTCAGGAATAGATGTGGGTGCTGTAAGAACCTACCACCTATGAACCTTTACAAGACTTATTGAATCCACACTCCTACATCATCAATTGCCCAGTCCATGTTGTATATTACTGCAGTCTTTTTTAAAAGTGACCTTGTAAAATCTGGCTTCTTTCACTTTTCATGGCTTAGAGATTTGTCCATGTTATAGGTTGTGCCATTATTTCATTCCTTTTCAAAAATTTTAATGCATTTTAAAAATTGTGAGTTTTAACATATATACCTAACAGTGATAACTTTCAAAGTATGATTTAATATGTAGAGAGCAAATTTCAAAGATTGTTTTGGGTTACAGTTACACAATTTCAGTTACTTCCATTGTAAAATATATATACTGAAAGGTGTTACCTTTCCATGTAAACCTCAACAAGCACTTAGGTAATTTCAAACATTATTTTGGGTTATAGTTCCACAGTTTCAGTTCTTTCCTTATAATGAAACACTGGGTAATACAGAAAGGTGAAAACCTCAAAGAACAGTTCAAGGAATAGCTATAAAACAAATTTCAAAGAATGTTACACGGTTCAGTTCCACCATTTCAGTTATTCTTTTCAACTATTCTAAAACCCTAGCATCTAAATATATATATATATATATATATATAAAGTTTTAGTTTTCATAATTCTTTTCAAGTTCTGTCTTCTCTGTTGTTACCCTTCCTCTTGCTTTTTCTGTTCCTTGATCTTAAGTGGTATATAGGCAGTGACCATTCACACTTGTTCATATTGAAAGGGGGTTTTGACAGTATTGGGAATGGGGATGCATCAGATTGTTTTTTTTTTTTTTTAATTTTATTTTATTGAGATTGTTCACATACCATACAATTATCCAAAAATTCAAAGTGCACAATCAGTTGCCCATGGTACCATCATACAGCTGTGCATCCATCACTACAAATAATTTTTTTCCAATTTCTAGAACATTTTCATTACTCCAGAAAAGAAATAAAGACAAAAAAGAAAACTCAATTCCTCCCCTACCCCTAACCACCCCCCCAATTATTGATTCACTGTATGGGTATAGTATATTTGTTACTGTTGATGAAATAATGATAAATACTGTTAACTGTAGTACATAGTTTGCAATAGGTATATTTTTCCCTATATACTCCTCTATTATTAGCTTCTAGTTATAGTGTCATACATTTGTTCTAGTTCATGAAATAGATTTCTAATACTTGTACAGTTAATCATGGACATTGTCCATCACAAGATTCACTATTTTATATGTTCCCATCTTTTAACCTCAAATTTTCCTTCTGGCTACATACATGACTCTAAGCTTCCCCTTTCCGCCACATTCACACACCATTTAGCACTGTTAGTTGTTCTCACAATAACGTGTTACCATCACCTCTGTCCACTTCCAAACACTTAGGTTCAACCTAGTTGAACATTCTGCTCCTAATAAGCAACTGCTCCCCATTCTTTAGCCTCATTCTATATCCTGGGTAACTTATATTTCATGTCTACTGTTACATATTATAATTGGTTCATATCAGTGAGACCATGCAATATTGTCCTTACGTATCTAACTTATTTCACTCAATGTAGTACCCTCAAGGTTTCTTCATCAACCTGTTTTTTTTTTTTAAAGATGGTTTTGTTCACCCACCATACTTTCTGTCCTAAGTAAACAATTGATGGTTCCCTCTATGGTTACATATTTATGTGTTCATGACCATCACCACTATTTATATAAGGACATCTCCATTTCTTCCACAAAGAAGGCAGAGAGACAAAAGAAAAAGAAAAGAGAGAGAGAGGAAAAAATGACAGCTAGAGAGCAACAAAAGGAAAGATAGCATTAACCTAAAGTTGAGTAAAGAGTAAGACAGCATCATCAATGCCAGGAGTCCCATAACCTTCCCCTGTTCCCCACCCACCATATGCATTTAGCTTTGGTATATTGCCTTTGTTATATTAAAGGAAGCATAATACAATGTGTTTTAGTTTGCTAATGCTGCCAGAATGCAAAATACCAGAGATGGATTGGCTTTTATAAAAGGGGGCTTATTTGGTTACACAGTTACAGTCTTAAGGCCATAAAGTGTCCAAGGTAACGCATCAGCAATCGGGTACCTTCACTGGAGGATGGCCAGTGGCGTCCGGAAAACCTCTGTTAGCTGGGAAGGCATGTGGCTGGTGTCTGCCCCAAAGTTCTGATTTCAAAATGACTTTCTCCCAGGAAGTTCCTCTCTAGGCTGCAGTTCCTCAAAAATGTCACTCTTAGTTGCGCTTGGGGTATTTGTCCTCTCTTAGGTTCTCCAGAGCAAGAGTCTGATTTCAAGGGCCATCTTCAAAATTTCTCTCATCTGCAGCTCCCGTGCTTTCTTTAAGTGTCTCTCTTGGCTGTAGTTCCTCTTCAAAACACCACTCACAGCTGCACTGAGTTCCCTCTGTTATGTCAGCTCATTTATATGGCTCCACTGATCAACTTAGACTCACCGTGAATGGGTGGAGCAACACCTCCATGGAAATTATCCAATCAGAGTCATCACCCACACCTGGGTGAGGCACATTCCAAAGAAACACTCAAAGAACTACAATCTAATCAACACTGATAATGTCTGCCCACAGAAGATTACATCAAAGATAATGGCATTTGGGGGACACAGTATATTCAAACTGGCACACAATGTTTCTGTTAATTATAGTCTCTAATTTGCATTGATTGTATTCCCCCCCCCCCGTTCTATCCTATTTTTAACATCTTGCAATGTTGACATTCATTTGTTCTACCTTGTGTAAAAACGTATTTGTACCTTTTATTACAATCGTCAAGCACCCTAGGTTTCCCTGAGTTACACAGTCCTGGTCTTTCTCATTCATCTTTCATTCTGGTGTCCCACATGCTTGTAACCTTCCTCTTTCAACCATATTCACAGTCATCTTGTTCAGTGTACTTACATTGCTGTGATACTATCTCCCAAAATTGTTTTCCAAACCTCTCACTCCTGTCTTTTCCTTTCTGTCTGCAGTGCTTCCTTTAGTGTTTCCTGTAGAGCAGGTATCTTGTTCACAAACTCTGTCATTGTCTGTTTACCACAGAATATTTTAAGCTCTCTCTCATATTTAAAGGACAGTTTTGCCAGATATAGGATTCTTGGTTGGTGTTTTTTCTCTTTCAGTATCTTAAATATATCACCCCACTTCCTTCTTGCCTCCATGGTTTCCATTGAGAAATCCGTGCATAGTCTTATCAAGCTTCCTTTGTATGTGATGGATCACTTTTCTCTTGCTGTTTTCAGGATTCTTCTGTCTTTATCTTTGATGTCTGATAATCTGGTTATTAAGTGTCTTGGCATAGGTCTATTCTGATCTATTCTGTTTGGGGTACGCTGCTCTTCTTGGATCTGTAGTTTTATGTCTTTCATAAGAGATAGAAAATTTTTATTGATTATTTCCTCTATTATTGCTTCTGCCCCCTTTCCCTTCTCTTTTCCTTCTGGGACACCCATGACACGCACATTTATGTGTTTCATGTTGTCATTTAATTCCCTGAAACGTTGCTCATATTTTTCCCTTCTTTTCCTTATCTGTTCTTTTGTGTTTAGGATTTCCAGTGTCTTGTTCTCCAGTTCCTAAGTATTTTCTTCTGCTTCTTGAGATCTGCTGTTTTATGTCTCATTGTGTTTTTCATCTCTTTGTGTTGTGCCTTTCATTTCCATAGATTCTGCCAGTTGTTTTCAAACTTTCAATTTCTACCTTATGTTTGTCCGTTGTTTTTTTTTATAGCCTTTGTCTCTTTTGTTATATCTTCCCTGAACTTATTGATTTGGTTTTTGATTTGATTTAGCATATTTCTTTGAAAATCTTTGATTGTTTCATTAAAGTGAAACCAAGTGTCAACTGTACCTTGATTGAGGTGTAAGTTTGTTCCTTTGGGCCATAACTTCGTTTTTCTTAGTGTAGGTTGTAATTTTCTGTTGTCTGGACATCTGGTTTCCTTCATTACCCCAGTCAGATTTTCCCAGACCAGCACAGTTCAGGTCTGAGAATGGGGTTATATTCAGGGTGTATTTGAGAGGAATGATAGACTTTCCTGTGAGGTTTCCAGTCACTGTGCTTTTCCTAACCTTCCCAGCAGGTGGCACCTGTCAGCCTGTCACTCCCAACTGGTGTAAGGAGGTGTGGCCTCCTTGGTTTCTTGTTTGGCTGTTTTCCCCCAGGCTCTGGGGTCTGGTTCTGAAGGGAAAGCTGGGCCCCACCTCCTTACTCTTAGGGAAGATAAACCCCCTAGGGAGTTATCATCTGCATTTGAATAGTCTCTCTGACTCTGTTATCTCCACCCCATCTGAGTCAGAGTGCTGTGAACTGAAAATGGCTGTGGCTTTCTCTTCTGAGCCCCTTAGATTGAAAGAGAGAAAAAGGGACAGAAAGCCCCCATTTGGATTCAGTACACGGCCCCCCAGTTTCACTCATCGGCCAGAAGTAACACCCGGACTTCTGGACTCCCCCTCCCAGGAAAGATGAGTCTTTTGTTCTTTAAAGGTCAGTCATCACTAAAAGCCTTTGTCTGCTTGTTGGGAGTTTGTAGCTTGTATTCAGCAGCCCACATTTGTTTAAGTAAAACCCCAGGTGGTGCTCAGCTGAGCTATAGTCACTGGCTCGGGGAGTGCTGCTAGTTTCTACCACAGAGAGTGCTTGCAGCTCAGACTGCCATGGGGGGAGGGGTCTCTCAGCACGGGTCCAGAGCTTTCACTTACAGATTCTCTGCTGAGATCTCGGGCATTGCTCCCAATCCGGGTTAGTGTATGATGTGTGGACAGTCATGGTTGTCCCCCAGCAGTTATTCCAAATGATTTACTAGTTGTTCCTTGTTTATTTTTCCACTCCTCTCTATGCTGCCATCTTGTCCCTCCTCCTACAAGTTTTTCTCAGACATCTTGTTCCACATATTGAGCTTCAACCTCGGTGTGTTATTTTATGTTAGATATATCCATCTGCCATGGATGCTGTGTTATGCTCCCCCCCCCCCCATTTCTTCCTTTCTGTAACAGGAATTCCATGGATGCAGGTTCAGAAGCATCTTAAATAATCAGACCATCTTGATAATGGAAGCTTTGTGTTGTGGGCTGTGAAGCAGCAGCAGTAGGAGCCTCTATCTCTGATGACTGTGGACCATGTTTCTACCTTTTCATATCTCATCTTTGGACATAAGCCACTTACTTTGGCTTTTTCCCATATGCAAGTGAGTTTAATCTTTACTGATAATCAGGTCTATTACCTTTTGCTCCATAATAAATTTATTTCTCTCTTTGAAAACCAGGTGTCACTGAATTGGTCCTTCGTGTTCATCAGGCAGAGAGGCCTTGCTTGGCAGCAATGTTATATGCAACACTGATGTGAGTTCCAAACAGGTAGTACTCCGTGAAATCTCAAAGCAGTCCTTGGTGTCGTTACTATAATTATTACTAACACCTGCACCAAGCTCAGTTGCAGGCCTGCAGAGAAATGACACACCTGGGGCAGACCCATGCTTCGCACCAGACTCTTCAGATTGTTCTTAAAGGGCCTGTTTCCTTTAGGTTTTAGGACTTGTCTTGCATAGGAACACTGGTGTGTTTAAGTTTCTGAGAGATAAAACTTAGTGATTGAATCTTTTATAGAATCTCAGATAGGGTTTAGGTATTTCAGGAATACTGTTGGTAAGGGCATGGCATGCTGTGGCCATTTGTGATATGGAGCTTGCAAAAGAGAAATCTCCAGGATAGCCTCTCAAATCTATTTTAGATCTCTTAGCTTCTGTAACCTTACTTTGTTACCTTTCTTTTCCCACCTTTAAGTTAAGTAGGGATTTTCAATCCCTTGCTGCCAGGTCCAGGTTCATTCCTGGGAGTTGTGTCCCATGTCACCAGGGAGATTTATTAATCTGGAAATCATGAATCACATGGTGATGAAGGGTTAATGTATTTTATTTGCCAAGTTGGGCTTAGAAAGAGAAAGGCCCATCTGAGCAATAAAAGAGCTTCTCTGGAGGTGTCTCTTAGACATAATTATAGAAAGGCGTAGCCTCCCTTTTACAGCCCTAAGTGTGAAAAGAGCAAGCCTCAGGTTGAGGGCCTGATTTATTAAGTATTGGGTTCCTAATTTCACATAATATATGTTCTGTCCCATGATAAACAGTTTCTCACACTATCTTCACTTAGTGAAGCTCTTCATCACTCTCAACTTTAAACAATGATCATAATGTAAAACATCCCAGAGTTCTTATCTGCTAATTATTCATCCCTAGTATTAATGTAGTGCTGGTAAGATATTCCTGTTAAATATAGTCTAATATGCAATGGGTAATTTTCCATTTACCACTCTTTTGTTAATTCTTTATACCAGTGTCATACCTTGTAAGTATATCATGCTAATGTCTGTAGTGCTACTCTGTGGGTTACATGCCTTTAAACAATTATTTATATGTTTGCCTTCAATACATTATTGATACTTACAATACCATTATTGAGCCCTAACCAACTTGACCATTCCC
This sequence comes from Choloepus didactylus, assembly GCF_015220235.1. Lineage (NCBI taxonomy): Eukaryota > Metazoa > Chordata > Mammalia > Pilosa > Megalonychidae > Choloepus > Choloepus didactylus. Next base: position 1,186,001 of record NW_023637579.1, read on the forward strand.
ATACCATTAAGTTCACCCTCATTATCATTTCTATACATATTAGATTTATCATTCCCCCGTCACTAGCTTCTATCTCTAGGTCCAGTATATTCTACAGTATAACATACTTATTGTGCATTTTTCATGGAGTTCACATTAATGGTAACATACATCTCTCTTTTTGTGCCTGACTTATTTCAGTCAGCATTATGTCTTCAGGGTTCATCCATGTTGTCCTATGTTACAAGACCTTATTTCTTACTGCTGGGTAGTATTCCATTATATGTATATACCATATTTTGTTTATTCACTCATCTGTTAAAGGACACTTGGATTGATTCCATCTTTCGGCAGCTGTCAACAATGTTGCTGTGAACATCAGTGTGCAAATGTCTGTTCCTGTCACTGCTTTCAAGTCTTCTGGGTATATAGTGAGACATAAAATTGCTGGACCATAGGGTAACTCGATATCTAGTTTTCTGAGGAATTACCAAACTGTCTTCCATGCGGCTTTAACATTATACAGTCACACCAGTAATGAATTAGAGTTCCAATTTCTCCACATCTTCTCCAGCATTTGTAGTTTCTTGTTTGTGTTGTGACTGCCATTCTTATCTCATTGTGGTCTTGATTTGCTTTTCCCTAATAGCTAGTGAATATGAACCTTTTTTCATTTTTTTTTTTTTTTTTTTTTTTTTTTGCAATTTGTATTTCCTCTTTGGAGAACTGTCTTTTCATGTCTTTTGCCCATTTTATAGTTAGCCTTCCTATCCATGAACATGGAATATCATTCTGTCTCTTTAGGTCTCCTTTCATTTCTTTTAGTAACTATATAATTTACCATGTGGAGTTCTTTTACATCCTTGATTAAGTTATTCCTAGGGACTTGATTTTTTTAATTGCTGTATTGAGTGGATGTTTTATTCTTGAGTGTCTCTTCGGTTAGGTCATTTCTAGTTTATGGGAACATTACTGACTTCTGTCCATTAATCTTGAATCCCATTACTTTGCTGAATATTTTTTATTAGCTCAAGTACCTTTGTTATTGATTTCTCAGAATTTCCCAAATATATGATCATATCATCTGTAAATAATGAGTTTTACTTCTTCCTTTCTAATTTGGGTGCCTTTAGTTCTTTGTTTTGCCAGATTGCTCTGGATAGAACTTCTAGCACAACACTGAATAATAGTGGTGACAGCATCATCCTTGTCTCATTACCAGTCTTAAGGGGAAGGATTTCAGTGTCTCACCATTCAGTATTATGCTGGCTGTTGGTTTTTCATATATGCCCTTTATCATATTGAGAAAGTTTCCTTTGATTCCTACCTTTAGAATTGTTTTTGTCAAAAAAGGATGCTGAATTTTGTCAAATGCTTTTTCAGCATCTATTGAGATGATCATTTGATTTTTCCCTTTCAATTTTTAGCTTGTTGTAATACATTGACTTTCTTATGTTGAACCATCCCTGCATGCCTGGGAAGAACCCCGCTTGATCATGGTGTATGATTTTTAAAAATGTGTTTTTGGATTTGATTTGCAAGTATTCTGTTGAGAAGTTTTACATCTATATTAGGAAGATTGGCCTGTAGTTTTCCTTTCTTGTAGAATCTTTATCTTGTTTTGGTATTAGAGTGATGTTGACTTCATAACATGAGTTAGTGTTCCATTTTCTTCAATTTTTTGAAATAGTTTGAGCAGGAGTGGTGCCAGTTCTTTTTGGGAATTTGGTAAAATTCCCCTTTGAAGCCATTTGGCCCTGGGCTTTTATTTATAGGAAGCATTTTGGTGACTGATTCACTCTCTTTACTCATGAATTGTTTGTTGAGCTCTTCTGTTTCTTCTCTGGTCAGTCTAGTTTTTCATGTGTTTCCAGGAAATTATCCATTTCCTCTAAATTGTCTAGTTTGTTGGTGTACAGTTGTTCATAGTATCCCTTTATGATTTTTTTTTTATTTCTTCGGGATCCACAGTAATGTCTGCCCTCTCACGATTTTCTTTATTTGGGTCTTTATCAGGGTAGAATTTCTTTATGAGGGTAGAATTGCTGGATCATCTGCTAATTCTGTGTAAAACTTACTGAGGAACTGCCCAAATGTTTTCCACAGTGGAAAATATTGTACATTCCCACCAGCAGTGTAAAATTGTTCCAATTCTCCACATCCTCAACAACTGTTATTTCAGATTTTAAAATTGTTATAACCATCCTAGTGGGAGTGTAGTGGTGCCTCATTGTCATTTTGATTTGCCTGTCTCTAATGACTAAAGATGTTTAGCATCTTTTCATGTGCCTGTTGGCCATTTGCATATATTCCTTAAAGAATGGTCATTTCAAATCCTTTGCTCATTGATCACGGTGTTATTTGTCTTTATTTTTATGTGGTAAGGGATTTTATTTAATATAGTGTGTATATTAGGCCCTTGTCAGATCTGTGATTTGCAAGTATTTTCTTCCATTCAGCAGGTTGCCTTTTCAATGTCTTGAGACTCTTATGATGAACAAAAGTTTTTGGCTTTTATGAAGTTCAATTTATTGTTTTTGGTTCTAGTGCTTTTAATGTCATATCTAAGCATTAATGGCCAAATCCAAGGTGTTGAAGATTTACCCCTACATTTTCTTGTAAGAGTGTTTTTATAGTTTTTGTCTTATATTTACTTCTCTAAATAACTTGCCTTTTTGTAAGTAAAAATAGGAATTAAGCTTCATGCTTTGTATGTGAATATCCAGTTGTCTCACCAGCATTTAGTGAAGTCATTGTCTTTCCAGAGAGCATGATCTTGGTGCTATGTTTACAATTAATTGACCATAGATGCATTGGTTTATTTCTGAACTATCAATTCTATTCCATTGGTCTATATATTTACCTTCATGGCAGTATAAATATATATTATTAAAAACATTTTATTAGAGAAATCAGTTTACAGAACAATACATAAAATAGAGGATTCCCATACACCACCCCACCATCACTTGCTTTTGTGTGGAAATTTGTTACAATTGATAACACTTTTTTGTGATTCTGTTTTGTAACAGTAATTGCATTTGTTACAATTGATGAAAAATTATTAAAGTAGTATTAAAACCATTGACCATAGTTTATGGTGTGGTATTTTTCCCCATTTTCCTGATGTATTATTAATTTTTTTCTTTCATGTCTTTATTTTATTTCTCACCAACTCATATATTGGCTAAAGGTTTTAAAATCACAGTTACATGAGAAAAGCTATATAGTTACCTAATCATTATCAACGATCAAGGATTACAGTTCAACAATTTCAGGTATTTCCTTCAAGCTATTTTAATGCACTGGAAACTAAAAAGAAATATCTATGTATTGAGTTTGTAGTCATAATCATTTGTTAAATCCTAATTTCTCAGTTATGCCTCATCTTCATTTGATGTTCTCTCAGTCTTCAGGCATATCTGGGCAATGACCATTTTAACTTTTTCATGCTGGAAAGGGATGTTGACCTTATGGGTTATAGGAATGAAACTGATTGATATTCTTGTAGAGACTGTTACCCCTGGGTTTCAGGGCTTATCTGGCATAGGAACAATCTAGAAGCCTTAAGTTTATGAAAATTAAACTTTCTAAGTATAAGTTTTATAGAGTTTTAGAGCCCAGGGTGTTCTTTAGGGCTTCCGGGAATACTGTTGGTTGGGGTTTGGCATACTGTGGTGGTTCCTCAAGAGGCTATGTATAGGGTCGCCATATGATCCTGCAGCCCCTTTGCTATGTGTATTCTTGGAAAAACTGAAAGCAGAGACATAAATAGACATTTGTACACTGGTGTTTATGGCGGCATTATTCATGATTGTCAATAGGTGGAGGTGGCCTGAGGGTGCATGGACTGGTGAGTGGAAGTGTGAAGTGTGTAGTATACATACAATGGAATGTTGAGCAGCTGCAGAAAGGGATGAAATCATGAGGCATGCAACTAAGGGAATGAACCTTGAGAACATTATGTTGAGTGAAATAAGCCAAAAATGAAGGACAAATATTTTATGGTCTCACTAATATAAACTAACTATAATGAGCAAACTCTGACAATATATTTTGATTACAGTAGATTTGTAGTAGCCTTTGAAATAGAGAATTGAGTATCCTTCAACTTTGTTCTTCTTTTACAAGATCGTTTTAATTATTCCAGTTCTCTTATAATTCTGTATGATTTAAGGGTCAACTTCTACATTCTTTTTTAAATAACTTTGCTGATTTTTATAGGTATTGAGTGTGTCTCTAAATCATTTGGGGGAGTATTGCCACATGAACAGTATTAAATCTCCCAGTCCATGAAATGGGATGTCTTTCCATTTATTTAGGTACATTTTAGTTTCTTTCATCCAGATTTTATAGATAGCAGTATACAATTGCATACTTTGATTAAATTAATTCCTAGGAAAATATGGAAATATTAAACTTCCCCACCTGGGGAATTCCTGATACTCTTGCAGATATTGGAGACTACTGATTTAATAGGCCAAGCCCTTGATCTTCAGACTTACCCTTATGAAACTTACTCCTGCAAAGGAGAAGCTAAGCCTACTTATAATTATGCCTACAAGACATCCCTAGAGAACCTCTTTGTTGCTCAGATGTGGCATCTCTTGCTAAGTCAACTGTATAGGTAAACTCACTGCCCTGGGCACTACATGGGACATGACTTCCAGGGATGTAAGTCTCCCTGGCAACTTGGGACATAACTCCCAGGATGAGACTGGCCCTGGCATCATGGGATTGAGAAAGCCTTCTTGGGCCAACAGGGGAAGAGAAATGAAGCAAAATAGAGTTTCAGTGGCTGAGAGTTTTCAAATAGAGTTGAGAGGTCATTCTGGAGGTTATCCTTATGCATTATATAGATATCCCTTTTTAGTTTTCAGTGTATTGGAATAGCTGAAAGGAAATAACTGAAACTGTTGAACTGTAACCCAGTATCTTTGATTCTAGAAGATGTTTGTATAACTATATCGCTTTTAATGTGTGCCTATGTAATTGTGAAAACCTTGCAACTGACACTCCCTTTATCCAGTGTATGGACAAATGAGTATGAAAACAAAGACAATAAATAAATAAATAAAAGGGGGATAAGGGGTATGGGTTGTTTTGGTGTTCCTTTTTAAAAATTTTATTCTTATTTTTATTTTTTTTTTGGAGTTGTGAAAATGTTTAAAAATTGATTGTGGTGATGAATGCACAACTATTTAATGTTACTATGAACCATTGTACACTTTGGATGATTATTTGTTATGTGAATGTATCAATTAAATTACATAAACATTATTCCTAGGCATTTTAATCTTTTGATGCCACTGTAAATTAATTTTTTCCTTAATTTCCTTTCTGGATTTCTCGTAATTTGTATGCATAAAATCAACTGATTTATGCTTTTTAAAGTTGTACTCCACAGCTTTACTGCTTTCATTTATTAGCTCTAATAGGCTGTTAGTGCATGAGTGTGTGATTGTGTGTGCATGTATTCTGTAGGATTCTTTTTTTTTTTTTTAATCATCATTTTATTGAGATATATTCACATACCACGCAGTCATACAAAACAAATTGTACTTTCGATTGTTTACAGTACCATTACATAGTTGTACATTCATCACCTAAATCAATCCCTGACACCTTCATTAGCACACACACAAAAATAACAAGAATAATAATTAGAGTGAAAAAGAGCAATTGAAGTAAAAAAGAACACTGGGTACCTTTGTCTGTTTGTTTGCTTCCCCTACTTTTCTACACATCCATCCATAAACTAGACAAAGTGGAGTTTGGTCCTTATGGCCTTCCCAATCCCACTGTCACCCCTCATAAGCTACATTTTTATACAACTGTCTTCGAGATTCATGGGTTCTGGGTTGTAGTTTGAAAGTTTCAGGTATCCACCACCAGCTACCCCAATTCTTTAGAACCTAAAAAAGGTTGTCTAAAGTGTGCGTAAGAGTGCCCACCAGAGTGATCTCTCGGCTCGTTTTGGAGTTTCTCTGCCACTGAAGCTTATTTCATTTCCTTTCACATCCCCCTTTTGGTCAAGAAAATGTTCTCCATCCCACGATGCCGGGTCTACATTCCTCCCCGGGAGTCATATTCCACGTTGCCAGGGAGATTCACTTCCCTGGGTGTCTGATCCCACGTAGGGGGGAGGGCAGTGATTTCACCTTTCAAGTTGGCTTAGCCAGAGAGAGAGGGCCACATCTGAGCAACAAAGAGGCATTCAGGAGGAGACTCTTAGGCACAAATACAGGGAGGCCTAGCCTCACCTTTGCAGCAACCTTCTTCCCAAGGGTAAAACTTATGGTAGAGGGCTCAACCCATCAAACCACCAGTCCCCTATGTCTGTGGTCATGTTAGCAACCATGGAGGTGGGGTAGGCGAATACCCCTGCATTCTCCACAGGCTCCTCAAGGGGGCACTACATCTTTTTTTTTTTTTTTTCCTTGTTTGTCTTTTTTCTTTTTTTTTTTTTTTTTAACTTTCCCTTCTTTTTTAAATCAACTGTATGAAAAAAAAAGTTAAAAAGAAAACAAACATACAATAAAAGAACATTTCAAAGAGACCATAGCAAGGGAGTAAGAAAAAGACAACTAACCTAAGATAACTGCTTAACTTCCAACATGTTCCTACTTTACCCCAAGAAAGTTACATAATATAGCAACATTTCAGTGAACTTGTTCCTACTACATCCATCAGAAATTAACAGACCATAGTCATTTCTGGGCATCCCCAGAACGTTAAATAGCTTATCTGTTCTTCTTGGATTATTGTTCCCCCATCCTTAATTGCTCTCTACTGCTAGTTCCCCTACATTCTACATTATAAACCATTTGTTTTACATTTTTCAAAGTTCACATTAGTGGTAGCATATAATATTTCTCTTTTTGTGCCTGGCTTATTTCGCTCAGCATTATGTCTTCAAGGTTCATCCATGTTGTCATATGTTTCACCAGATCGTTCCTTCTTACTGCCGCGTAGTATTCCATCGTGTGTATATACCACATTTTATTTATCCACTCATCTGTTGAAGGACATTTGGGTTGTTTCCATCTCTTGGCAATTGTGAATAATGCTGCTATGAACATTGGCGTGCAGATATCTGTTCGTGTCACTGCTTTCCAATCTTCCGGGTATATACCGAGAAGTGCAATCGCTGGATCGAATGGTAACTCTATATCTAGTTTTCTAAGGAACTGCCAGACTGACTTCCAGAGTGGCTGAACCATTATACAGTCCCACCAACAATGAATAAGAGTTCCAATTTCTCCACATCCCCTCCAGCATTTGTAGTTTCCTGTTTGTTTAATGGCAGCCATTCTAACCGGTGTTAGATGGTATCTCATTGTGGTCTTAATTTGCATCTCTCTTAATAGCTAGTGAAGCTGAACATTTTTTCATGTGTTTCTTGGCCATTTGTATTTCCTCTTCAGAGAACTGTCTTTTCATATCTTTTGCCCATTTTATAATTGGGCTGTCTGTACTATTGTCATTGAGTTGTAGGATTTCTTTGTATATGCAAGATATCAGTCTTTTGTCAGATACATGGTTTCCAAAAATTTTTTCCCATTGAGTTGGCTGCCTCTTTACCTTTTTGAGAAATTCCTTTGAGGTGCAGAAACTTCTAAGCTTGAGGAGTTCCCATTTATCTATTTTCTCTTTTGTTGCTTGTGCTTTGGGTGTAAAGTCTAGGAAGTGGCCTCCTAATACAAGGTCTTGAAGATGTTTTCCTACATTATCTTCTAGGAGTTTTATGGTACTTTCTTTTATATTGAGATCTTTGGTCCATTTTGAGTTAATTTTGTGTAGGGGGTGAGGTAGGGGTCCTCTTTCATTCTTTTGGATATGGATATCCAACTCTCCCAGCCCCATTTGTTGAAAAGACCATTATGGCTCAGTTCGGTGACTTTGGGGGCCTTATCAAAGATCAGTCGGCCATAGATCTGAGGGTCTATCTCTGAATTCTCAATTCGATTCCTTTGATCTATATGTCTATCTTTGTGCCAGTACCATGCTGTTTTGGCAACTGTGGCTTTAGAATAAGCTTCAAAGTCAGGGAGTGTAAGTCCTCCCACTTCGTTTTTCTTTTTAGAGTGTCTTTAGCAATTCGAGGCATCTTCCCTTTCCAAATAAATTTGATAACTAGCTTTTCCAAGTCTGCAAAGTAGGTTGTTGGAATTTTGATTGGGATTGCATTGAATCTGTAGATGAGTTTGGGTAGAATTGACATCTTAATGACATTTAGCCTTCCTATCCATGAACATGGAATATTTTTCCATCTTTTAAGGTCCCCTTCTATTTCTTTTAGTAGAGTTATGTAGTTTTCTTTGTATAGGTCTTTTACATCTTTGGTTAAGTTTATTCCTAGGTACTTGATTTTTTTAGTTGCTATTGAAAATGGTATCTTTTTCTTGAGTGTCTCTTCAGTTTGTTCATTTCTAGCATATAGAAACATTACTGACTTATGTGCATTAATCTTGTATCCCGCTACTTTGCTAAATTTGTTTATTAGCTCTAGTAGGTGTATCGTTGATTTCTCAGGGTTTTCTAGATATAAGATCATATCATCTGCAAACAATGACAGTTTTACTTCTTCTTTTCCAATTTGGATGCCTTTTATTTCTTTGTCTTGCCGGATTGCCCTGGCTAGCACTTCCAGCACAATGTTGAATAACAGTGGTGACAGCGGGCATCCTTGTCTTGTTCCTGATCTTAGAGGGAAGGCTTTCAGTCTCTCACCATTGAGTACTATGCTGGCTGTGGGTTTTTTCATATATGCTCTTTATCATGTTGAGGAAGTTTCCTTCAATTCCTACCTTTTGAAGTGTTTTTATCAAAAAGGGATGTTGGATTTTGTCAGATGCTTTTTCAGCATCTATTGAGATGATCAATTGATTTTTCCCTTTCGAGTTTTTAATGTGTTGTAATACATTGATTGTTTTTCTTATGTTGAACCATCCTTGCATGCCTGGAATGAACCCCACTTGGTCATGGTGTATGATTTTTTTAATGTGTCTTTGGATTCGATTTGCAAGTATTTTGTTGAGGATTTTTGCATCTATATTCATTAGGGAGTTTGGCCGGTAGTTTTCCTTTTTTGTAGCATCTTTGCCTGGTTTTGGTATTAGATTGATGTTAGCTTCATAAAATGAGTTAGGTAGTGTTCCATTTTTTTCAATGTTTTGAAAGAGTTTGAGTAAGATTGGTGTCAGTTCTTTCTGGAAAGTTTGGTAGAATTCCCCTGTGAAGCCATCTGGCCCTGGGCATTTATTTGTGGGAAGATTTTTGATGACTGATTGGATCTCTTTGCTTGTGATGGGTTGGTTGAGGTCTTCTATTTCTTCTCTGGTCAGTCTAGGTTGTTCATATGTTTCCAGGAAATTGTCCATTTCTTCTACATTATCCAGTTTGTTGCCATACAGTTGTTCATAATATCCTCTTATAATTTTTTTAATTTCTTCAGGATCTGCAGTTATGTCACCTTTTTCATTCATTATTTTGTTTATATGGGTTTTCTCTCTTTTTGATTTTGTCAGTCTAGCTAGGGGCTTGTCAATCTTGTTGATCTTCTCAAAGAACCAACTTTTGGTGATATTTATCCTTTCTATTGTTTTTTTGTTCTCTATGTCATTTATTTCTGCTTTAATCCTTGTTATTTCTTTTCTTGTACTTGGTTTACGATTGGTTTGCTGTTCATTTTCTAGCTTCTTCAGTTGATCCATTAGTTCTTTGATTTTGGCTCTTTCTTCCTTTTTAATATATGCGTTTAGTGCTATAAATTTCCCCCTTAGCACTGCTTTTGCTGCATCCCATAAGTTTTGGTATGTTGTGTTCTCATTTTCATTCGTCTCTATATATTTAGCAATTTCTCTTGCTATTTCTTCTTTAACCCACTGATTGTTTAGGAGTGTGTTGTTTAACCTCCAGGTATTTGTGAATTTTCTAAGTCTTTGATGGTTATTGACTTCTAATTGTATTCCATTGTGGTCAGAGAATGTGCTTTGAATAATTTCAATCTTTTTAAATTTATTGAGGCTTGTTTTATGTCCCAGCATATGATCTATTCTGGAGAAAGTTCCGTGAGCACTAGAAAAGTATGTGTATCCTGGTGATTTGGGATGTAATGTCCTGTAGATGTCTGTTAAATCTAATTCATTTATCAGATTGTTTAGGTTTTCAATTTCCTTATTGGTCTTCTGTCTGGTTGATCTATCTATACGAGAGAGTGATGTGTTGAAGTCTCCCACAATTATTGTGGAAACATCAATTGCTTCCTTTAGTTTTGCCAATGTTTCTCTCATGTATTTTGTGGCACCTTGATTGGGTGCATAGACATTTACGATTGTTATTTCTTCTTGCTGAATTGCCCCTTTTATTAGTATGTAGTGGCCTTCTTTGTCTCTCAAAACATCCCTGCATTTGAAGTCTATTTTATCTGAGATTAATATTGCTACACCTGCTTTCTTTTGGCTGTAGCTTGCATGAAATATTTTTTTCCATCCTTTCACTTTCAGTTTCTTTGTGTCCCTGTGTCTAAGATGAGTCTCTTGTATGCAACATATTGATGGTTCATTTTTTTTGATGCATTCTGCAAATCTATATCTTTTAATTGGGGAGTTTAATCCATTTACATTCAACGTTAAAATCGTGAAGGCATTTCTTGAATCGGCCATCTTATCCTTTGGATTATGTTTGCCATATTTTTCCCTCTCTCTATTAATATCCTTTATTGTACCCATACCAAATCTCTTTAGTACTGAACCTTTCTCCAAGTCTCTCTGTCCTGTCTTTGTTTCTCTGTCTGTAGGGCTCCCTTTAGTATCTCCAGTAGGGCAGGTCTCTTGTTAGCAAATTCTCTCAGCATTTCTTTGTCTGTGAAAAATTTAAGCTCTCCCTCAAATTTGAAGGAGAGCTTTGCTGGATAAAGTATTCTTGGCTGGAAATTCCTCTCACTCAGAATTTTAAATATATCGTGCCACTGCCTTCTTGCCTCCATGGTGGCTGCTGAGTAGTCACTACTTAGTCTTATGCTGTTTCCTTTGTATGTGGTGAATTGCTTTTCTCTTGCTGCTTTCAGAACTTGCTCCTTCTCTTCTATGTTTGACAGTGTGATCAGTATATGTCTCGGAGTGGGTTTTTTTTGGATTTATTCTATTTGGAGTTCGCTGAGCATTTATGATTTGTGTATTTATGTTGTTTAGAAGATTTGGGAAGTTTTCCCCAACAATTTCTTTGAATACTCTTCCTAGACCTTTACCCTGTTCTTCCCCTTCTGGGACACCAATGAGTCTTATATTCGGACGTTTCATATTATCTATCATATCCCTGAGGTCCATTTCGAGTTTTTCAATTTTTTTCCCCATTCTTTCTTTTATGCTTTCATTTTCCATTCTGTCATCTTCCAGGTCACTGATTCGTTGTTCAACTTCCTCTAGTCTTGTACTATGAGTGTCCAGAATCTTTTTAATTTGGTCAACAGTTTCTTTAATTTCCATAAGATCATCCATTTTTTTATTTAGTCTTGCAATGTCTTCTTTATGCTCTTCTAGGGTCTTCTTGATTTCCTTCATATCCCGTACTATGGTCTCATTGTTCATCTTTAGTTCTTTGAGTAGCTGCTCTAGGTGCTGTGTCTCTTCTGGTCTTTTGATTTGGGTGCTTGGGCTTGGGTTATCCATATCGTCTGGTTTTTTCATATGCTTTATAATTTTCTGTTGTTTTTGGCCTCGTGGCATTTGCTGAACTTGATAGGGTTCTTTTAGGGTTTGTAGACCAGTTGAAGTCCTTATCTCTAATTTATCAGATCTACAGCTTCGTGGAGTACACTTTCTCTAACTAACCAGCAGGTGGCGTCCACGAGCCACCTGTTCTCCACAAGCCAGATCTCCCCTGCTTAGCCTTTTTGGTGAGTGGGGGAGTGAGTCTTGTGGGGCCCAATTGGTGTACCAAGCTTGCGTGTGTAGTTGGTGTTGCCTGCCCTGTATGTGGGGCGTGTTTCTGGGCAGTCGGGGAGGGGGGGTGGCCCTAACAATCAAATCTCCCTGATGATCCTAGAGTTTTAAAGCTGCTGCAATAGTCTAATCCTTCAGTTCAGTCCTGCCACAGTTTGTCTCTGCCACTGACCCACAAGTCTTTGGTATTGGTGTATGGCTCCTGAGACTTGCAAGTGGGCCCCTCTTCCAGGCTGTGCACCCCGGGTCCTCTGTTGAGGGATGACTGTGCTATGTCACAGGTGAGTGCCGTCCCCCCAGGGCAGTTCTGGGCTGCTGGGCTGTGTTGGGAGGCTCCCAGTCTGCTCAAATGATGGCTGAATGGGGCTCTGTTAATTCACACTGCTCCCCCTTCCCAGCTCTGGGACATTCAGCTGAGGTTGCAGGGAAGGCTAATGTCCACGCCCAGTTTTGTGGTGTGTGCCTGTTATTTGAAGCACTTCCGTCACACTGGGTTGTCTGGGGCAGCTCTGGGCTATGGGGCTGGCGATGGGCAGGAGTGTTTCCTGTCCACCAGGATGGTGGCTGTGAGCGGACACCCCCCTTTTCTTGGGAAGTTGTGTTGTTTAGTGAATTTTCTCAGCCACTGGATTATTGCCTTTTGTCTCAGAGCTCTCTTAGTTCTGCTCTTGACTTGACGTGCCCAAATTTCAATTCTTTGAAGCTTTCTGTATTGAGCTTCTTAGAGTAATTGTTTTAGAAAAAGCAAAAAGGATTTAAAAAAAAAAAAAAAAAAAAAAAAAAAACGGCCCTCCTCAGAGATATAATGGGTTATTGAAATGCTAATAGACAAAGCAACCAGGGCCATTAAGGAAAGGTGCACAGGGCAGAGAGATCAGCTTTGCTTCGGGATTTGCATATGCGCCTCAAGGCCTGATCTCCGCCCTTCCCCTTTCTGTGTTCACCAGAACTCCAAAAATCCTCTGCTTTTATTTTGGAGTTTTTTCGTGTTGTTTTTTTTCTATGCCTGTCTCCTCTCTGCTGGGCTGGCTGCTCTCAGAGTCTCTGGTGTCTGGTCTCAGTCTATCTATGGTTGGAGTTTGAATCAGTAGAATGAGTTTCCGAGAAGAGCAGCCACTGCAATTCTCCCTTCTCCTTCCCGGAGATGACAGCCCCTCCTCCCCCGGGACTGAGCCTGGCAGGGAGGGGCGCGGGTCCCCTGGCCGCAAAAACTTACAGATTTCGCTGATCTCAGCAGTTCCACGTTTTCATGAGTGTTGTATGAAGTATGCCCAAAGACAGATTGCTCTGTGGTGTCCAGTCCACGCAGTTCCTGGCTTTTTACCTACTTTCCTGGAGGAGTAACTAAAACATACAGCTCACCAGTCTGCCATCTTGCCCCGCCTCCGTAGGATTCTTTATAAGATCATACTACCTCACAATAGAGATAATTTTACTTATTCCTTTCCAATTTTCAGGTCTTTTAATTCTTTTTATAGGCAGATGGCTCTGACAAGAATATCCAATACAATGTGTAATAGCAGATAATGAAAGCAAACATCCTTATCTTGTTCCTGATCTTAGGAGGAAAGCTTTCAGGCCTTCTTCATTGTTTATGAAGTTAGCTGTGGCGTTTTCATGAATCCCCTTTATTAAGTTAAGGAAGTTCCTTTCAAGTCCTAGTGTGTTGATTGTTTTTATCATGAAAAGTGTTGGTTTTATCAAATGTTATTTTCCTGCATCAAACTGGATGATCTTATTTTTTTCAATCTTTTAATATAGATATTACATTGGTTGATTTACAAAAATGGACACATCCCAGGAGCTCTGTTCCCCTCAAAGTTTTATACAACAGACATGGGCTTGTAGAACCATCTTTCTCAGCACTCCAGAAAAGACTTAAATGGTTACAGTAACAAGGAAAGCATTCAGTCAAGGAAAAGGCAACATTAAAATGTTAAGATCTCATGGTATCTTTGCTGGCCCCTCCCCAAACCTCCCTTAGAAAGTAGCCAACCAATGCTTCCAGTAGGGATCCCTTGTCCCATTTCTAGAGAGAGCTGAGTATGCACTTTGCATATCCTTGAAAGATACATGAATGCTAGTCTGTCAAGTTACAACCTAAAAGACTGAACACTGCTTATCAAAGCCTTGTCTCAGAATTTGTACTGCATATGGCATCTCACATAGCTCTCTAACAGAAAACTAGAATAGAAGTCACATTGCAGCTGGGGCAAAGATTTGCTGCCTGGTGTGTAAGGAAACATTGTTTCTTAGGGAAAGGGTAAATTCAGATTTGTGTAAAGAGAGACATCCCAGGGCCATGCACATATACCCAGAACAAGGCACATGTGCAGAAAAGACCTAAGAAGTACCTATGTTTGTGACTCCAGTTCTTGTTTAAAATTATTTGTAAGAAGCTAAACTTTGAAGGACAGCACATGCCAAAATCAACCTGCAAAACTTAGATGGCTTTTTCTTTTCCTTTTTCTATGTCATAATACTAATTGGATTAAGGAACATACACCTCTAAATTTCATAGATAATAAACTAAACTATCAAAATATCTAGGTTGTAAGAAAAGATTTCAAAACATAAATAGGAAGTGATGTTCCAGGCAAAGGAAAAAAACAATTACAGCATTGGAAACCATCAAGAGGAGGGCCAGACCTATTATACACTGAACAAACATTTTTTAAAATGGTCCTGTGCCTGTTTGAAATTATGTGCCCTAGGAAAAGGCTTTTCTTTTTATCTGGTCTTGTGGATGTGGATTTATTGTCGGTGGGACCTTTTGATTAGGTTGTTTCCATGGAGATGTGATCCATCCAACTGTGGGTGAGAATTTGATTAGATTATTTCCATGGTTTTGTGGCCCCTGCCCATTCAAGTTGGATCTTAATTAGGTCACTTATGTCCTTAAGAGAGCTGAGAGCCCACATAGACCCAGACACTTGGATACCCTTGGAGATGCAGCAAGATATATGTTTGGAGATGCTAAGCTAAGAGATGAAGCCCAGAGTGCCACAGAGAAGCTAAGAGAGGTCCCCCAGATTAGAGAAAAATGTCCTGGGAGAACAAGCAATGATGCACAGGAACTGAGAGAGAGAAATAAGGAGAGACAAAAGTCCAGAGACATTTTGGAGAAAGCCATTTTAAACCAGAACCTGGGAGCAAAGGAGCAGCAGATGCCAGCCACATGCCTTCTCAGGTGACAGAGGTGTTCTGGACACCATCGGCCTTTCTTCAGTGCAGGTATCTTCTTGTTGATGCCTTAATTTGGACATTTTCCTGGCCTCAGAACTACAAATTTGTAACCTAGTAAATCCCCTTTATAGAAGCCAATCAATTCCTGGTATTTTGCATAACAGCAGCTCTAGCAGACTGAAACAAGTTCTAAATATGCTCAAAGAACTGAAAGAAAATGTGGCCAAAGAAATAAAGCAAATCAAGAAATTGATGGAAGAACATAAAAAATGTCTATAAAGATATTGAAATCATGAAAAGTAGCCAAAAAAGAGCTTAAACCCAGTATCAGAAATCAGAAATTCCCTAGAGGAGTTCAACAGCAAATTGGGGCTGGCAAAAAATGAGTTAATGAACTCGAAGACAGGAAGATTGAGTTCATTCTATCTGAGAATTAGAAAATAATAGAGAACAGTGAAGAGCCTGAGAGACCTGAGGGACACAAGCAGGCATGGCAGTATACACATTGCGAGGGTCCCAAAACAAGAAGAAATGGAGAAAGGGGCAGAAAGAATATTAAAAAATGTAAAGGTGGAAAACTTGCCAGATTTAACAAAAGTCATGTATAGACACAACCACAATGCTCAACAAACTCCTAACAGATGTGCCAGTTTGAAACTGTTATGGACTGCAGAAGAGCCATGATCTTTTAATCCAGTTTTGATGGGTGGAACTTTTTGAATGTTTCCATGGAGATGTGACCTACCCAAATGTGGGTGAGATATTTTGATTAGATTCTTTCCATGAAGGTGTAGCCCTGCATATTCAGGGTGGGTTTTGATTAGTTCCCTGAAACCTTATGAGAGCTCAAGAGCTGACATAGATCCAGACACTTGGAGACACTTGAGATGCAGAAAGACATCTGGAGATGGTAAGCTAAGAGATGAAGCTCAGGGTTTGCCCTGAAAAAAGTAAGAGAGGACCTTCTAATGCTTAGAGAAACATGGAGAATAAGCAAGGATGCACAGGAGCTGAGAGAGAGAAGCTAAGAGAGACAGAATCCCAGAGACATTTTGGACAAAGCCATTTTGAAACCAACCTGGCAGCAAAGGACCAGCAGATGCCAACCATGTGCCTTTCCAGCTAACAGGTGTTCTGGATGCTATTGGTCTTTCTTCAGTGAGGGTATCCTCTTGTCTTGTTGGTGCCTTAGTTTGGACACTTTTATGGCTTTAGAACTGTAAATTTTTTACCTAATAAATCCCCTTTATAAAAGCCACTCAAGTTCTGGTATTTTTGTATAACAGCAGCTTTAGCAACCCAGAACACAGGATAAAATCAAATAAACCTGCAGCAAGGCATATGACAATCCCAAAATCACAGTGTCAAATGCCAAACATAATGAAAGAATTCTGAAAGCCACAGGAGAGAAACAACATGCATGCACAAAGGAGCCTCAATAAGACTGTTATCTCACAGAAAACCATGGAGGTTCTAAGGCATGCGGGTGGCATAAAGTGCTGAAAGCATAATATTGCCAAAGATTCTATATCCATATCTGCTGGTTTTTATATATCATGTCCCCCAGAAAAAGCCATATTCTTTAATGAAGTCTTGTGGAGGCAGATTGATTAATCTTTTTGATTAGGGTATGACCTCTTGATTGAATGTTTCCATGGAGATTTGACCCTGCCCATTCAGGGTAGGTCTTGATTAGTTTACTGGAGCCCTTTAAAGGGAGCTCTCACAGACAGCAGAGAAAAAAATGCCCCAGGATATGCTAAGTCAGGACACATAGATGTTAGATGCTTGGAAGTTGATAGAGTTGCTTGCTGATGCTTTGAGATGCTAGCCCAGTTTGCTCTGGAAAAGCTGAGATGCTTGCTGATGCTTAGGGAATCTTGGAGATGCAGACAGAAGGATGTTTGGAGATCCTAAGCTAAGAGAAACCCAGAGACATTTTGGAGAAAGCCATTTTGAAGCCAGAATCCCAGAGCAAATAATCAGTCACCGTCCACATGCCTTCCCAGCTAACAGGTTTTCTGGATGTAATCGGCCATTCTTTGCTGAAGGTATACTTGTGTAGATGCCTTAACTTGGACATTTTTATGGCTTTTGGACTCAATTTGTAACCAAATAAACCCCCTTTATAAAAGCCAATCCACTTCTGATATTTTGCATAATAGTAGCATTAGCAAACTCAAACACCAGCCAAAGTGTCTTTTAAAAATGAGGGAGAGAGGAGAACCTAAGATGGTGGCTAGGAGAGACAGGGCAAAAAAACACCTCTGTGAAAAATACTACATAAAATCCAGAAAGTGACCCAGAATGCCATTTCCAGCGATGCACCAGCTGGACAAGGTCTGCTAAATCCACAGGGACTGTGCACTTGGTGAAACCAGGAGTCTGTGTTCTGAAACAAATGAGTAAGCTGGCTGAATATCTGGCAGCCATGCTGTGGTTTGGGGAAACTGTGGGTTGGCATTTGGAGGTGGACTAGTTCTCTTTTAAAAACCCCAAAGTGGGTGCAGATATGGCAGTGAGAACCACACAGTGAAGCACAGCAGGAATGGGCTGTGTGAAGGCCTCAATATCTGGTGTGGAAGATAGACTTCCACACACCCACTGCTAATGGTCTCAGAGTGAGGAAGGCAGAGGTGAGCCAAAAGGGGAAATAACCATGCTCCTTACAGCCATCTGCCAGGTGGGCTGGGAATGCTCTTGCCTGGTGCCAGAGCCACAGCCCAGAGCTGCACCAAATAACCCATTGTGATGGGAAGTGTTTCCAGCAACACACACACATGCCACAATATTGGGCATGGACAATAGCCTTTCATGCACCCACAGCTAATTGTCCAGGAGCTGGGAAGGCAGTTCTGTGTGAAAAGGGGGAAATTAACACACCCCATATAGCCATCCTTACAGCAGGCTGGGAACACACCTACACGACCCAGCAGCCCAGAACTTCCCTTGAGGTATCACATGCGCTTGTGACATAGCACAACCTTCCCTCAGCAGAAACCCTAGAAGGGCATGGCTTGGAAGAGGGATCCACTCAGAAATCCCAGGGACCATATGCCAATACCAAGGACTTGTGGGTCAGTGGCAGAGACAATCTGTGGTGAGACTGAAATGAAGGTTTAGACTCTTGCAACAGCCTTAAATCTCCAGGAATACCTGGAAGGTTTGATTATTAAAGCTGCCCTCCCTCCCTAACTGCTCAGACATATGCCCCACATTCAGGGTGGATGGCACCAACAACACACCCAAACTTGGTGCACCAATTAGAACCCCACAAGAATGAAACCCCCACAAACCACAAAGGCAAAGTGGGGGAAAACTGTCTTGAGGGCAATAGGGGACTCATGGATGCCATCTGCTGGTTAGTTAGAGAAAGTGTACGCCACCAAGCTGTAGATCCAACAAATTAGAGATTGGTCTTTGAATAATCCTACATGTCTTAAAAGAACCCTATCAAGTAAAGCAAATGCCAAGAGGCCAAGAACAATAGAAAATTTTAAAGCATATGAAAAAACCAGATGATATGGATAACTCAGACCCAAACACCCAAATCAAAACGTCAGAGGAGACACAGTACTTGGAGCAATTAATCAAAGAACTAAAGACAATGAGTGCATGGCACGGGATATAAAGGACATGAAGAAGACCCTAGAAGAGCATAAAGAAGAAATTGCAGGGTAAACAAACAAATAGATGATCTTTTGGAAATAAAAGAAACTGTTGACCAAATTAAAAAGATTTTGGATACTCATAGTGCAAGACTAGAGGAAGCTGAACAACAGATCAGTGACCTTAAGGGCCACAGAATGGAAAATGAAAGAACACAAGAAAGAATGGGGAAAAAATTGAAAAAATTGAAATAGACCTCATGGATATGATAAATAAAATAAGAGAAGGGTAAAGGTCTAGAAAGAGTATTCAAGGAAATTGTTGGGGAAAACTTCCCAAACCTTCTACACAGTATAAATACGCAAAGCATAAATGCCCAGTGAACTCCAAATAGAATAAGTCCTAATAAACCCACTCCAAGACATATTCTGATCAGACTGTCAAATACTTTGGAGAAGGAGCAAGTTCTGAAAGCAGCAAGAGAAAAGAAATTCACATACAAAGGAAACAACATAAGAATAAGTAGTGAATCCTCAGTGGCCACCATGGAGGTGAGAAGGCAGTAACATGACATATTTAAAATTCTGATAGAGAAAAATTTTCAACCAAGAATTCTTTATCCAGCAAAGCTCTCCTTCAAATTTGAGGGAGAGCTTAAATTTTTCACAAACAAATGCTGAGAGATTTTGCTAATAAAAGACCTGCTCTACTTCAGATATTAAAGGGAGCCCTACTGACAGAGAAACAAAGAAAGGAGAGAGAGACATGGAGAAAGGTTCAGTACTAAAGAGGCTCAATATTGGTTTATTAAAGGACAATAAGAGAGGGAAAAATATATCTGATAAACATAAATCAAAGGATAGGATGGCTGATTCAAGAAATGCCTTCACAGTAATAATGTTGAATGTAAATGGATTAAACTCCCCAATTAAAAGATGTAGATTGGCAGAATGGATCAAAAAATATGAACCATCGATATGTTGCATACAAGACACTCAGACACAGGGAAACAAAGAAATTGAAAGTGAAAGGATGGAAAAAATATTTCATGCAAGCTACAGCCAAAAGAAAGCAGGAGTAGCAATATTAATCTCAGGTAAAATAGACTTTAAAAGCAAGGATGTTATGAGAGACAAAGAAGGCCACTACATTCAAATAAAAGGGTCATTTCAACAAGAAGAAATAACAATCATAAATGTTTATGCACCCAATCATGGTGCCACAAAATACATCAGACAAACACTGGCAAAACTAAAGGAAGCAATTGATGTTTCCACAATAATTGTGGGAGACTTCAACACATCACTCTCTCCTATAGATAGATCAACCAGACAGAAGACCAATAAGGAAATTGAAAACCTAAACAATCAGATAAATGAATTTAATTTAACAGACATAAATAGAACATTACATCCCAAATCACCAGGATACATATTCTTCTCTAGTGATCATGGAACTTTCTCCAGAATAGACCATATGCTGGGATGTAAAACAGGCCTCAATAAATTTAAAAAAAATTGAAATTATTCAAAGCACATTCTCTGACCACAATAGAATACAATTAGAAACCAGTAACCATCAGAGACTTAGAAAATCCACAAACATCTGGAGGTTAAAGAACACACTCCTAAAATAAATGGTTTATAATGTAGAAAGTAGGGGAACTAGCAATAGAGAGCAACTAATGAAGGGGGAACAATAATCCAGTAAGAATAGATAAGCTATTGTGGATAAATTTAGTGTTCTGGGAATGCCCAGGAATGACTATGGTTTGTTAATTACTGATGGGTATGGTAGGAACAAGTTCACAGAAATGTTGCTATATTAGGTTATTTTCTTGGGGTAGAGTAGGAACACGTTGGACTCCCTTGTTATGGTTTGTTTGTAATATTTTTTTTGTATGTTTTTAAAAAATTTTTTTTGATATAGTTGATTTAAAAAAAGTTAATTAAAAAAAACAATGAAAAAAGTATGCACAGCCCCCTTGAGGAGCTGGTAGAGAATGCAGGGGTGTTGGGCTCCCCCACCTTGATGCTTGCTGATGTGCTCACAGACATAGGGGACTGTTGGTTTGATGGGCTGAGCCCTCTACCACAGGGCTTGCCCTTGGGAAGACTGTTGCTGCAAAGGAGAGGCTAGACCTCCCTATAATTGTGCCTAAGAGCCTCCTCCTGGATGCCACTTTGTTGCTCAGATGTGGCCCTCTCTCTGTCTCTCTCTCTAGCTAAGCCAACTTGGCAAGTGAAATCACTGCCCTACCCCCTATGTGGGATCTGACACCCAGAGGAGTGAATCTGCTTGGCAACATGGACTATGACTCCCAGGGAGGAATCTAGACCTGGCATCATGGGATGGAGAACATCTTGACCAAAAGGGGGATGTGAAAGAAATGAAATAAGCTGCAGTGGCAGAGAGATTCCAAAAGAAGCTGAGAGGTCACTCTGGTGGCCACTCTCATGCACAATATAGACAACCCTTTTTAGGTTCTAATGAATTGGAATAGCTAGTAATAAATACCTGAAACTATCAAACTACCACCCAGAACCCGTAATTCTTGAAGATGATTGTATAAAAATTTAGCTTATGAGGGGAGACAGTGTGATTGGGAAAGCCATATGGACCACACTCCCCTTTGTCTAGTTTATGGATGGATTAGTAGAAAAATGGGAGAAGAAAAAAAAGGCACCCTGTGTTCTTTTTTACTTTTTTTATTCTCATTATTTTTGTGTGTGTGGTAATGAAAATGTCAAAAATTAATTTTGGTTATGAATGCACAACTATATAATGGTACTGTAAACAACTGAATGTACATTTTGTTTTGTGTGACTGAATATATCTCAATAAATATGAATTAAGAAAAAATGAAGGAGAGATTGTAGCATGATATTGAAGTAGGGAGCTCCACAGTTCAGTCCATCCACCAGAACAACTATGAAACAGGAAAGAATTGTCTGAAACAAATATTTTCATGCTCCAGAGACCAGTAGAATACTTTATAGCATCCAGGGAAGAGCAGGAGGAGGAAGCTGCTAAATTACCATAAAACCTTCTCTCTGTGTGATGGTTACTGGTGCCTCTCCCCCACTCTTTTCAGTCCCTGGCTACTTCACTGGTGAATGAAAGGCATTCAAAATTCTTTTACCCAGGACCAGGGGTGAGCACAACCATTTGCTTATCATGCCATTTGATTAGCAACTTCAGATAGCAGGGGATTGGCTCTGAGGTTAGCCAGTGTTCCACTCCATCCCAAAGGTGGCAGGGAAGACTTAAAGATGCAGGGCTTCCTCAGGACTGTTGCGGGAAAAACTCAAGGGCTATGCTTGCTCTGCAGGTCAAGAAAGCTCATTTGGGGAAAGGTGGAGGAAGCTGCTGGATCCATTCTTGATGCACTCCCCAGGGCACCATTGAACCAGTCTGACTCCCCTCCATGGGTCCCTGACCCTGTGTCTGCTGCTAAATTCTGACTTGCATAAAATCTCCCCAACATGCCTGCCTCTTCCCATCCCAAATTACTCTGCAGGAAATTGGTTTGAGGCAATGAAGGGTCTACGATATTACAGAAGTGGACAACCTGCAGCAAATGCTTGCCTTCTTTGAACACCTGGAAGAGGGAGATCTGTCTCCTGGAAAATAGGGCAATCAAACTCCTGTAAAGAGGGAACTCTAAAACAACAAGCAAAATCCCAGGAGAAGACACAGGCCAACAGAAGACAGGGTTGACACTGCACTCTGCGTATGCCTTGGGTGGACCTTCATGACAAGAGGGTTGGGGCTCAGGAAAATCCCTGTTATCACCAGCTGGTTACAAAATCAGGAAAAAGATATTTCAGGAACCAAATCCCAGAGTTCACATTTTAAAATATTAAAAATGTGCAGTGTGCCATAATAGTGGAAGACAGAAACAACAAATTATGGCCCATCCACAGGAAAAGGATAAAAATCCAGAAAACATCAGTGAGTATAAGCAGAATGCTGGATTAAAAAAATATGATGGATTAAAAATATGGATTAAAAAATTATCCATATATGAAAAATATATTAAAGATATAAATATATAAAATATATAAAAATAAATATGTAAAAATGTATAGAAATATTAAAAAATATGATGGATTTAAAAAAAAACCTGCAACTAGTAACCAGAAGAGAGCTGGTGTAACTATACTAATCACAGATACAATAAACATTAAGTCAAAACAGTTACAAGAGACAAAGATGTTCATAATATACTGATAAAAGGGTCAATTCAGCATGAAGACATAATAACTATAAACATGTGCACCTAACGGTAGATCCCCCAAATATATGAAACCAATGCTGGCAGATTTGAAGGAAAAAGTGATGGTTCTACATTAATAGTAGGAGACTTTTATTTTCTTCACCTCTTTTTGCTTTTTACAATTTTTGCTTTTATAGTATTTTGTATACCATAAAAGTACACAAATCTTAAGTGTGGAACAATTAATTTGTGCATGTCTATGGAGACTCTTAATGGCTCATTTTTTTTTTAAAAAGCCCAGTAAATCATTCTTTTCTTTTATGGTTAAAGTTTTTGTGTTCTGTTGAAGAAACCTTTGCCTACCTCAAGGTCATGAACCATATTGTATTTTTTTTCTTCTAGAAGCTTTATAGTGTTAGCTTTTATATTTAAGTTTATGTTCCATCTTCAACTCATTTTGTATACTCCATGAGGTATGGGTTGGATTCATTTTTGTCACATAAATAGCCAGTTATTTCAGCACTGTTTATTGACAAGACTTTTCTTCACCGTTGAATTGCTTTGGTGCACTCCTTGGGCAAAAATCAATTGACCTACATATGATCAGTTCTGAACTCTCTGTTCTTTTCCATTGAGATCAATATCTATCCTTAACACAATAGGACCCTGTCTTGAGTACTGTAATTTGATAAGTTGCCTTGAAATCAGATGTTATGGGAACTCCTATTTTGTTCTTTTCCATAATCATTTTGACTCTTATAGGTCCTTTACATTTCCACATAAATTTTAGAATCAGCGAAAAAACTTTTCCATAAAAAAATTGCCGAGATTTTCATTGAAATTGCATTGAATCTATAGATGTATTTGGGAAGAATATACATCTTTACAATAAATTGTAATAGTTTGTAGATTCTTTTGGATTTCTATCATGTGTGACCCTGTAACCTAATCTAATTAACAGTGGTATTTCTTCCCCTCCAAACTTTTACCTTCTATTTTTTTGCCTTATTTCACTTTCTAGGACCTCTAGTACAATGTAGACTAGAAGAGGTGCTATGATGATAGTAGATATCCATTGACTTGTTCCTGATCTCAGAAGGAATGTATTCAAAATTTAACCCTGAAGATGTTTATAGACACCTTTATCAGATTAAAGAAGCTCTCTTCTTTGTCTAGTTTGAAGTGTTGATTTTTTTCCATTTTATCTCCCTTTATTGAGATAATCCTATATTTTTTTGTCTTATTCTGTTTCTGTACTTAATTTCATTGATTTTTATATGTAAAATTACCTTGCATTCCTGGAAGAATCTTTTAATATATTGCTTATGCTACCCCCATAACACAAGTTGGCAACTATTTCCTCTCTTTCTCTTCTTTAGGATAATTTTTAAAGAATGGTATTATTTCTCCTTTAATGATTCAGGGAATTTACATGCAAAACTATCTGTGCTTAGAGATGTGTTTTGGAAAGGTTTTTAATTATAGATATAATTTCTTTAATAGGCATAAGATAATTCCGATTTTCTCTTTGTGACAGTTTTGGTATGTAACATTTTTCAAGGAACTTGTCCATTTCATCCAAATCATTAAATTTATCAACATAAACTTGTTCATATATCCTCCTATTTCATTCCTGATATGGGTAATTCATGTTCTCTCCCATCCTCCAACTGTCTCCTTCTCTCACTCTTATCAGTCTTGTGAGGTGTGTAATAATTTTATTAATGTTTTAAAAAATATAGTTTTGTGATATTGATTTTCTCTTATTTGCATTTTTATTTTCTACTTGATCAATTTCTGTGCTTATCTTTCTTATCCTTCTACTTTATTGGGATTTAACTTGGTTGTCTTTTTCCAGATTCTTAGGATTGAAACATATCACTAGTCATTGACTTTCCAACATTTCTTCTTTTCTAAAATAGCATTTGGAAATATAACTTTCCCTCTTAATTGTCCTTTAGCTCATCTTATGAGTTTTTAATGCATTTTTTATTTTGAACCTTAACATATATATATAACAGTGATAACATTCAAAATATGATTTAACAAGTAGTTAGAGAACAAATTTCAAAGTCTGTCATGGGGGCACAGTTCCACAATTCCGGCTATTTCCATTATTGTAAAATACACATACAGAAAGGTTTTAACTCTGAGTGTACAGCTCAACAGTTATGTTGGTAATTTCAAAAATTGTTATGGGTTACAGTTCCACAGTTTCAGTTCTTTCCTTATGCAATATAGGGTATATATAGAAAGGTGAAGACTTTCAAAGCACAATGCAATGAGTAGCTAAAGAGAAAATTTCAAAATGTGTTATAGGTTACAGTTCCACCATGTCATTTACCTCTTTCCAGCTATTCCAACACCCCAGCACCTATATATATATATATATACACACACACATATATATGTATATATCTATGTATATATATGTTTCAATATTCATAGACCTTTGTTAAATCTTGTCTTGTTGGTTGATACCCCTGCCTCTCACTTAATCTCTCTCCATCTTCAAGGGTGTGCAGTGAGCACCCCAACTTCTTCATATTGAAAGGGGGTGTTGACAGTATGGGGAAAGGGCTGCATGTGATTGTTGTTCTTGTATAAGCTGTTGCCTCTGGGTTTTAAGACTTGTCTGGCATAGGAACACTCTGGTGGATTTAAGTTTCTGAGACATAAAACTTAGTGAGTGAATCTTTTGTTTTATATAACTCATTCTATGAGGTTTGACATATTTTCATAATTTAACAATAATTTCTAGTTCCCATTATTTCATTTTTGTCTTATAGGTTACTTAGAAGCATGTTGCTTGAGTGCCAAATATTTGAGAATCTGGTTATCTTTTTGTTTGTATTTCTGAATTCCACAGGGTCATAGAACATACTTGTGCCAGTTGGATATATTATGTCCTCCAGAAAAGTCATACTCTTTAATGCAATATTGTGGGGACAGATTGATTAATCTTTTTGATTAGCATGTGACCTCTTGATTGGATGTTTCCATGGAGATTTGACCCAACCCATTCAGGGTAAGTCTTGATTAGTTTATTGGAGGCCTTTAAAGGGAGATTTCAGACAGCAGAGATATGAAAATGTCCTGGGATATGCTAAGCCAAGGCCCAGATGCTTACTGACACTTAGAGATGCTTGGAGAATGCCATTTTGAAAGGCAACCCAGGAGCAAAGGAACAGCAGTCAGCCACATGCTTCCCCATCTAACAGAGGTTTTCTGGATGCAAACAGCTGTTCTTCAGTGAAGATATCTCCTTGTTAATGCCTTAGTTTGGACACTACTATGGCCTTAGAACTGTAAATTTGTAACTTAATAAATTCCCTTTATAAAAGCCATTCCATTTCTGGTATTTTGCATAATGGCAGCTCTAATAAACTGGAATAGTACTCAATATATATTTTTTATTTTTTTATTGCAATTTTTCACATACCATACAATCCAGAGTGTACAATCAGTTGCCCATTGTACCATCATATAGCTGTACATCTAGCACAATTAATATTTTCAATTTTTAGAATATTTCCATTACTTCAGAAAAGAATTAAAGACAAAAAAAGGAAACTTAAATCCTCCCATACCCCTAACCACCACCCCATTATTGATTCATAGTATTGGTATAGTACATTTGTTAACTGTTGATGAAAGAATGGTAAAATACTAACTGTAATATATAGTTTGTGATAGGTATACATTTTTTTCCTATGTGCCCCTCTATTATTAATTTCTAGTTATAGTGTCATACATGTGTTCTAGTTCATGAGAGATATTTCTGATATTTGTACAGTTAATCATGGACATTGTCCACCACAAGATTCACTGTTTTATACATTCTCATCTTTTAACCTCTGACTTTCCTTCTGGTGACATACATGACTCTTATCTTACCCTTTCTACCACACTCACACACCATTCAGCACTGTTATTCTCACAATGTGCTACCATCACCTCTGTCCATTTCCAAATATTTAAGTTCACCCTAGTTGAACATTCTGCTCATAATAAGCAACTGCTCCCCACACTTTAGCCTTGTTCTATGTACTGGTAATTTATGTTATTTTTTCAAACTTTCAATTTCTATATTGTGTAAGCCCAGTGTTTTCATTATATGCATCATCTCTTTTGCTGTATCTTCCCTAAATTTTTGAATTGATTTAGCATTAGTTTCAATTCCTGTATCTCAGTTGAAGTGTAAGTGTGTTCCTTTGACTGGGCCATAACTTCATTTTTCTTAGTATGGGTTGTAGTTTTCTGTTGTCTAGGCATCTGGTTTCCTTGGTTACCCCAATCATGTTTTCCCAGACAAGAATGGACTCAGATCTCAGAAGGCCATAGTATCAGATTTCCTTGGGAGTGTGTCTTAGAAGATTGATATGACCTGTGAGGTGTCAGTCCACTATACTTTTCTGCCCAGCAGGTGGTGCCTGTCAGCCTGTTACTCCAGACTTGTTTAAGAAGATGTGTCTGGTGGCTGTTTCCCCCCAGGCTCTGGGCTCTGGTTCTGAATGAAAGGCAGGTAGTAGAGCCTGGCACCACCTCTTTCCTCTTAGGGAACATACACCCCTTAGGGAGGTATTAGCATTTGAATAGTCTCTCTGCCTGTGCTATCTCCACCCTTGTCTGGGTCAGAAAGCCCCCCTTCAAGGCCAGTCCACAGCCACCCTGTTTCATTTGTTGGCCAGATGTAGCACCTGGTCTTCTGGGCCCCCCTTCCCTCCCATGGAGGTCATCTGGCTCTTCAAGGTCAGTCATCACCAACAGCCTCCTGCTTGGGGATTCATAGCTTGTATTGAGCAGTAAATATTTGCTAATTAAGGCCTCAGTTGGAATCATAGCTTGTATTGAGCAGTAAATATTTGCTAATTAAGGCCTCAGTTGGAACTGGGCTGAGATTTATTCATTTGTTCAGAGAGTGCTGCTCTCTATCACAGCAAGGCTTTGCAGTTTTGGCTGACTTGGGGGAAGGGGGCTCTCAGCTTGGATCCATAGTTTTTACTCACAGATTTTATGATGTGATCTTGGGCATTCCTCCCAATCCAGGTTGGTGTATGATGTGTGGACAGTCATGTTTGTCCCCCAGCAGTTATTCCAGATTATTTACTAGTTGTTCCTGGTTGCTTATTAGTTGTTCCAGGGGTAGTAACTAGCTTCCACTACTCTATGCTGCCATCTTCTTCATTTGGCCTCAATATGATTTTGATCCAAAAATTTTTGATACTTACAGCCTGGCATGTGATGTATTTTGTTAAATGTTTCATGTGCACTTACAAAGAATGTTTTCTGCAGTCATTGGATACAGAGTTCTAGATAACTCAGATCAAGTTGATTAATCATGTTATTAAAACTTCTAAATCTTTACTGATATCTTTGTTCTATGAGATATTAAGGCAGTTGTGCTAAAATTTTTAGTGTAATTCTGGGCTTGTCTATTTCTTTTACTTTTCATCTTTTACTTTGCATATTTGGATCTATGTTATGTATAGATAAATTTAGGACTGTTGTACCTTTCTGTTGAGTTGACTTTTATTATGGTAAAATGTATTTATGCTAATCAAACTTTTTGATACAAAGGCTGTTTTGTCTGAAATTAAATAGGCACACAAGCTTTCTTTAGATTAATGTATTCCTGTTGAGTATCATCCTGTTGTTCCAACCTTTCTTTGTCCTTATATTTAAAGTATGTCCCTTTTTCTTTGTTTTGTTTTTAATAGTTTTATTGATATATTAAAACACTGTATAATCTGTCCAGATGGCTCACAATATCATATAGTTGTGTGTTTACCACCACAATCAATTTTTAAAGGTTTTCATTACTCCAAAGAGAAAAATTAAAAATAAAAATATACAAGGAAACCCCAAATATGCCTTTCCCCTTATTTGCACCCACCCCCATTATTTATCCCAAGTTTGTTTTGGTGCATTTGTCAATGTTGATAAAAGAATAAGACATTACCATTAACTATTTTCCATAGTTTACTATGGGTCATTTTTTTTCTTATATAGCACTGTTATTAACTCCATCTTAAAGTGTCACATATTTGCTCTGGTTCATGAAAGAACTTATTTACATTTGTACTGCTAACCATAGTTATTGTCAATGACAAGGTTCACTTTGATACATTCCCATATTTTAACCCCTAGCTTTGTTTCTGGTAACATACATGACTCTAAACTACTACTTTTGACCACATTCACATAAAATTCAGCATTATTATACTCATAATGACGTGCTGCTGTCACCTACAATTATTTCCAAACATTTAAGTTCAACCTAGTTAAAAATTCTGCACATATTAAGCAACTACTCCCAATTCTCTACCCTCATTTTATCTTCTGGTAAACTGTGTTCTAGATTTTATGATTCATACCATGTGTGTCCTTTTGTACCTGACTTATTTCACTCAGGATAATGTCCTCAAGGTTCATCCATGTTGTCATATGCTACAGGAATTTATTACTTCTTACTGTTGAGTAATTTTCCTTGTAAGTATATGCATTTGTTTATCTATTCATCTGTTCATGGATACTTGGATTGTTTCTGTTTATTTGGGAAATGTGAATAATGACACTGTGAACATTGGTGTGCAGGGTCTGTCCCTGCTTTCAGATCTGGGTACATACCAAATAGTTGGATTGCTGGATTGTAAGACAACTCTATACTTACCTTTTCTGAGGAATCACCAAACAATCCTCCACAGTGACTGTATCATTTTACACTTTCACCAATAGTGAATAAATATTCCTATTTTTCCACATCCTCTCCAACACTTGTATTTTGCTGTTTAATTTTGGGCATTCTAGTGGGTGTGAAATGATACCTCATTGTGGTTTTGATTTGCATTTCTCTAATAGTGTGTGAAGATTCTTTTTAAACATTTGTATGTCTTCTTTGGAAAAAATGTCTATTCGTATCTTTAGCCTGTTTTTTAATTGGGTTATTTTTCTTTTTATTGCTGAGCTGTGGGATTTCTTCATATTTTCTGGATGTCAAACCCTTATCAGATATGTGGTTTCCAAATAATTTTTCACACTTAGTTTGGTGCCTTTTCACCCCTTTGACAGATTCATTTGATGTGCAGAAGTATTCAGTTTTGAGGATATCCCATTTGTCTGGTTTTTCTTTTGTTACTTGTGCTTTGTATATAAGGCCTAAGAAACTTACCCCTTATCACTATGTCTTGGAGGTTTTCCCTATATTTTCTCCTAGGAGGGTTATGGTACTGGCTCTTATATTCAGGTCTTTGATTCATTTTGAATTAATTTTTGTATAGGGAGTGAGATAGGGGTCCCCTTTCATTCTTTGGTCATGGATAGCCAGTTGTCCCCGCAACAATTATTGAAGAGACTGTTCTGTCCTAGTTGAGTGGACTTGGGAGTCATGTCAGAAATGAATTGATCAGAGATGTGAGGGTCCATTTCTGAACTCTCAATTCAATTCCATTGACCAACATTTCTATCATGATGCCTTTACCATGCGGTTTTGACTATTGTGGTTTTATAATATGCTTTAAAGTCTGGAATTGTGAGTCCTCCCAATTCTTTTTTAAGATTATTTATTTAATTTTTGCTATTTAAGGCCCTTTTCCCTTCCAAGGAAATTTGATAATCAGCTTTTCCATTTCAGCAGAGTAGGCTTTTGTAATTCTTATTGCTATGGCATTGAATCTGTAGAGTAATTTGGGTAAGAGACTTTAATACACTTTTTTGGTTTGCCAAATCTGCCAGAATGCAATATACCAGAAGTTGATTGGCTTTTACAATTGGAATTTATTAGTTACAATTTAGTTTTAGGGCCATAAAAATTTTCAAGTTAAGGCATCAGAAGAAGACACCTTCCGCCAGGAAAGGCTGCTGGCATTCAGGGTTCATCTGTTACATGAGAAGGCACATTGTAATGTCTGCTGGTTCTTTTCTCCAAAGTGTCTCTAAGCTTCTGTGGGCATTTTTCTCTTAACTCTCAGTGTTTCTGTCTTTCATCCTCTTACAGAAGTCTCCAAAGAAGGATTAAGACCCATCTTGAATGGGCTGCGTTACATCTCAATTGAAATAGCCTAACCAAAATGTCCTACCCACAATAGGGCTGCCCCCACAATAATGGATTAAAAGAACATGGCCTTTGGTGGGATACATAACAGCTCCCAACCAGTGCATGACCTTCAACAATACATAGAACATTTAGACAAAGATATAAGGAAGTACAAGGATAGGATGCTACTTTAAGCCAAATAGACCTAACAGAGATATAGAACACTACACCCAACAATAGAACATAAATTTTTCTATAGTGCACATGGATCATTCTTCAGATTAGACCATATGTTAGATTAGAAAACATTTTAATAAATTAAAGAATATTGAAATCATATAATATGTATTTTGTGACCACAATGAAAGGAAGCCAAAAATCAATAACAGAAACATGGAAAACTCACAAATATATAGAAATTAAACTGTATACTTTTAAACAACCAATGTATTATCGAGGAAATCATAAGGAAAATTAGGAAATATCTTGAGGCTGATGAAAATGAAAATAGGACATACAAAAATTTATGGTGTGCAGCAAAGGCAGTGCTGAAAGGCAAATTTATACCGTTAATACTTACAATGAAATGGAGAAAGAGTTCTAGTCAGAGACCCAACCTCAAAACTGGAAGAACTAGAAAAAGAAGTGCATACTAAGCACAAAGGGGGCAGAAGGAAGGAAATAATAGTAGAGAACCTAGGGAAGAAAAAGCAATACAGAGAATCAACAAACCAAAAATTGGCTCTTTGAAAAAAATCAATGAAATGAACAAGCCTTTAGCTAGACTGAGAAAAGAGAGAATACAAATCTCAAATATAAATGAAAAGAGGGAGTTTACTACTGTCCCCATTGAAATAAAAAGCACTGTAACAAATACTGTGAAGAACTGTATGCTAATAAGATAATTTAGATGAATGGATGAATTTTTAGAAACAAACTACATATAAAGAACAAAAAATAAATAGAAGTTCTCAACAAACCAATTGGTAGTAAAGAGATTGAATCATAGTCATTACCTCCCAACTCAAAAGAGCCCAGGACCAGATGGCCTCACAGAGGAATTCTATCAAACATTCCAAGACAACTCCAATTCTGCTCATACTCTTAAAAAATATTGAAGAGGAGGGGAGAATATGTAATTCATTTTACAAGGACTACATCATCTTCATACCAAAACCAGATAATGATACCACAAGACAGGAGAACTACACACCAATATCTCTTATGAATGTAGATGCAAAAATCATCAACAAAGCTTCTAAAGATAATAAATGGATTCAGTAAAGAGTTGGGGTACTAGATCAACACCCAAAAATCAGTATTTTTATACACAAAGAATGTACAATTGGCCAGAGAAATCAAGAAAAATATTCCATTCATAATTGCCACTAAAGAATCTAAACATACAGGATTAAATCTAACCAAAGATGTAAAGAATTTGTACAAGGTAAGCTCAAGATATTGCTAAAAGAAATCAGACTGAAAGAAATGGAAGGACATTCTGTGTTCATGGGTTGGAATTCTAAATATTAAGGTGTCAATCCTGTTATATGTGACAACATGGATATGTTGAGTGAAATCATCCAGACAGAAAAGGACAAATATTGTATTGTCTCACTGATTTGAAACAATTAGAATAAGCAAAGTCATGGAGTCACAATCTAGAATATAGATTACTATGTGAAGAGGTAGTGATAGGAATGGGAAGTTAAGGCTTAACATTTGCAGGGTTCCTATTTGGAATGAAGGAAATGTTTTCACAGTGAATGGTGGTGATGGTAGCACATTATGAATGCAATAACATTACTGAAATATATATGAATATAATTAAAAGGGGACAGTGTTAGATTGTATATATGACAATAGAATGAAAATTTTTTGAGTCCATAGAACAGCACTATGCAGTGAACCCAAAGTTGAACCATGGACTATAGTTAATAGTAAAGTCATAAAAATATGCTACCATCGGTTGTAACAAGTGTCCCACACCAATGCAAGGTATTAGTAATGGATCAGTATATGGGAATCCTGAATTTATGATTGTTCTGAAAACCCAAAGGTTTGTAATTAAAAAATCATGTTACCAAAGGGAAATCCTGCATCATATAGCTTCACTGGTTTATTTTCCTAAATACTCTAAGAAAAACTAACACCTTTAATTCTGAAAAACTTCCAAATTTGAGGATTAAGTAACTATTCCCAACTCATTCTGCAAGGCTAGCATCATTCTAATACCAAAGTTTCTGGAAAAACAAAATTCAATCCAGTATTTCTAATGAATATAAAATGCAAAAATCCTCAACAAAATACCAGCCAAATTCAACTGCACATTAAAATTATTATATACTGTCTCTATCCTGCTTGATGCCAGG
This sequence comes from Choloepus didactylus, assembly GCF_015220235.1. NCBI lineage: Eukaryota > Metazoa > Chordata > Mammalia > Pilosa > Megalonychidae > Choloepus > Choloepus didactylus. The sequence goes on from NW_023637579.1 coordinate 1,219,346, forward strand.
AATGGAATGGTGGCTCAACATAAGACAACCAATAAACCATATTAAAGGAATGAAGGGAATAAATGACATGGTCATGTCATTTGACACAGAAAAGGCATTTGACAAAATATAGCACCCTTTCTACATTAAAATACACAAAAAAATCTAGAAAGCATTGGAATTCTCAACATGATAAGACATACATGAAAAACTACAGATAACCTAAGCAGTGAAAGACTGCTAGATTTCCCCCCCGATCAGGAACAAGAAAAGGATGCCCTCTTTCACCACTGCCTTTCAAAATTTTACTGGAAATTCTAGCCAGAACAATTAGGAAAGAAAATGAAATAAAGTGAGTACAGAATAGAAAAGAAGAGGTAGAACTCTCCCTATTCATAGATGACATGATCATAAGTATAGAAAAATGAAAAAAGATTCTAGAAGGAAGCTACTTGAACTAATTAATGGGTTAAAGTTCAATATGGAACAATCAAGGTGTTTTTATTTTCCATTAGTGAACAATCCAAGGAGGAAATGAAGAAAATAATTGAATTTACAAAAGTAGCTAAAAGAATAAAATAGGAATAAATTTAACCAAGGGATGTAAAGGACTTGTGCAAATCAACTGCAAAATATTGCTGAAAGAATTAAAAAAAAAAAAAAAACTAAATAGACACCCCCTCTTCATGGTTTGGAGAAACTATATGTTAAGAAGCCAAAAGCACCCCAAGCAGATTACAGATTTATTGCAATCACAATTACAATAAAATTCCAAGATCCTTCTTTGTGTAAGTGGAAAATTCAGTTATCAAATTTATACAAAAAGGTAAATGGTCCTGAATAGCAAAAACTGTCATGTTAAAAAAGAACCAAGCTGGAGGACTCACATTTCCTGATTTCAGATTTTATTGCAAAGCTACAGCAATCAAAACTGTGTGGTTCTGGCAGAAGCAGAGAAGTATAGACTAATGGAATAGAATTGAGAGTTCAGAAATTCTCACATCCATGGCCAACTGATATTTAAAAAAAGAACTTTTATTTTGAAATACTTTCAAACTTACAGTGTTGCTACAAAAAATAATTTACACCCATTTCACTCTAGGTTCCCAGGTCTACTAATTTAACAGTTTTCCAACTTTGCCATAATCCATATCTATCCATCTCAATTCATTTTCTGAACATTTGATTATAGATTGTATATATCATAGTTGTTGAAGATTATTTCTGCCCTGTACATTACCTAATAGAATATTCACTTATGTAACCTTAAATGTGGTTACCAAATTCAAGAAATTCAACATTTATAATAAAGATTATAGTCTATATTCCATTTTCATATTGTCTAATAATTTCCTTTTTAGCCTTTCCTTCTCCCTTGTTAGATCACATCCAAGATCACATTGCATTTAATTGTCATTATCTATTTGGTTGCTCTTTTTAAAATTTTTTAATTGTAGTAACATATATAAAACATAAACTTTCCCATGTCAGCCACTCCTAAGGTTAACATTGGGTGGGATGAATCACATTCACAATATTGTGGTTCCCTCACTACTTTCCACTACTAAAACTTTCCCATCTTCCCATTCTGCCCACTCCTGACAACGTATACTCTTCTTTTCCTTTGTAGAGCTTGCATAGTCTCATAAGTTTTACAGTTATCTCATGGCTTAATTTTTTTAAAAAAATACATTTTTAAAGAGATACATTCACATACCCTACTATCGTCCACAGTGTACAATCAACCATTCACAGCACCATCACATCGTTGTGTACTCATCACCAGAATCAAACCTTAAACATTTTCCTTACTCCAAATAAGAAAAAAAGTAAAAAGGAACACCCCAAACATCCCATCCCCCATCCCACCCTATTTTTTCATTTAGTTTTTGTCCCCATTCTCATCTGTCAATACACTGGACAAAGGGAGTGTGAGTGATGAGGTCCTCACAATCACATAGTCACACCGTGTAAGCTACATAGTTACACAGGCATCTTCAAGAATCAGGGTCACTGAGTTGAAGTTTGACAGCTTCAGGTATTTTCTTCTAGCTCTTCCAATGCACTAACTACTAAAAAGTAGTTAGTGTAGCAATAAGTGTGCCCTTCAGAGTGACCTTTCAACTCCATTTGAAATCTCTCAGCCACTGAAACTTTATTGTGTTTCATTTCATTTCCTCCTTTTGGTCAAGAAGATTTTCTCACTCCCACAATGCTGGGTCCAGGCTCACCCCCAGGAGTCATGTCTCACTTTGCCAGGGAGTTTTTTTTACCCCTGGGACTAATGTCCCACATAGTGACATTAGTTGACCAAATTAAAAAGATCCTGGATACTCATAGTACAAGTGGGGAGGGCAGTGAATTCACCTGCTGTGTGGGCTTATATAGAGAGAGGGCCACATATGAGTAACAGAGGTTGTCTGGAGGAGACTCTTAGGGATAATTATAAGTAGGCTTAGCCTCTTCAGTAACAAACTTCATAAGGGCAAGTGCCAAGATCGAGGACTCATCCTACCAAATTGTTAGTCCTCACTGTTTGTGAGAATATCAGTAATAATGCAGGTGGAGAAATCCAACATTTCTGCATTTTTCCCCAATTCCCCAAGGGGGGTGTTCAAATATCACCTCATTCTTTGCCCAAATTACTTTGGGATGTATCAGTATTTCACACTAATCTATACAAACCTACCAGATCTCACATCCTATTCAAAGTTTCATGTGGGGGTGGGGCAAGATGGCAGAGTGGTAAGGTGTGGGTTTTAGTTACTCCAGGCCATAGGTAGAAAGCCAGGAACTGCATGGCCTAGATGGGGGTCCAGTTGGTGTACCAAGTTTCATGTGTAGTTGGTGCTGTCCACCCTGAATGTGGGATGTTCCAGCGGTTAGGGAGGGATGGTGGCTTTAATAATCAAATCTCCCAGGGGTTCCTGGAGATTTAAAGCTGTTGCAATATTCTAATCCTTCAGTTCAGTCTCACCACAGTTTGTCTCTGCTGCTGTCACACAAGTCCTTGGCATTGGTGTATGGACCCTGGGACTTGTGAGTGGGTCCCTCTTCCAAGCAGTGCCTGCCTAGGGCCTCTGCTGAGGGAAGACTGTGCTACATCACAGGTGAGTGCCATTCCCCAAGGGAAATTTTGGGCTGCAGGGCCATGTAGAGGCATTCCCAGCCTGCTGAAAAGATGGCTGAATGGGGCATGTTAATTTCCCCCCTTTCACACGGCTCCACCTGCCCAGCTCTGGGTCAGTTACCTGGAGGTATGTGAAAGGCTGTTGTCCACACCAGATATTGTGGCATCTGTGGGTGTTGCTGGAAACACTTCCTGTCACACTGGGTTGTTTGGGGCAGCTCTGGGCTGTAGCACTGGCACTAGACAGAAGCGTTCCCAGCCCATCTAAACAGTGTAAATACAGAAATGCCTGGTGAACTCCAAATAGAATAAATCCAAATAAATCCACTCCAAGACATATTCTGACCAATTCTGAAAGAAGCAAGAGAAAAGCAATTGACCACTTACAATGGAAACAGTGTTAAGACTAACACTGTTAGTGTTACTAACAGTAATACTACTCAGTAGTGACTACTCAGGGGCCACCATGGAGGTGAGAAGGCAGTGGCATCACATATTTAAAATTCTGAGAGAGAAAAATTGCCAACCAAGAATTCTTTATCCAGCAAAGCTCTCTGTCAAATTTGAGGGAGAGCTTAAATTTTTCACAATCAAATGCTGAATTTTCTTAAAAGAGACCTGCCCTACTTGAGATATTAAAGGGAGCCCTACTGACAGAGAAACAAGGGAAGGAGGGAGAGATATGGACAAAGTTTCAGTACTAAAGAGATTCAGTATGGTTACATTAAAGGACATTAAGAGAGAGATGGAAAAATATATCTGAAACACATAAAGGATAGGATGGCTGATTCAAGAAATGCCTTCACAGGAATAACATTGAATATAAATAGATTAAACTCCCCTATTAAAAGATATAGATTGTCAGAAAGGTTAAAAAACATATGGACCATCAATATGTTGCATACAAGAGACTCATCTTAGACACAGGGACACAAAGAAATTGAAAGTGAAAGGATGGAATAAACATTTTATGCAAGCTACAGCAAAAGAAAACAGGAGTAGCAACATTAATAACAGATAAAATAGTCTTTAAATGCAAGAATGTTGTAAGAGACAAATAAGGCCACTGCATGCTAATAAAGGGGGCAATTCAACAAGAAGAAATAACAATCATAAATGTTTATGCACCCAATCAAGGTGCCACAAAATGCATGAGACAAACACTGGCAAAACTAAAGGAAGTAATTGATGTTTCCACAATAATTGTGGGAGATTTCAACACATCACTCTCTCCTATAGATAGATGTTGAAGACCAATAAAGAAATTGAAGACCTAAACAATCTGATAAATAAACTTGATTTAACAGACATATATAGAACACTACATCCCACATCACTAGGATACACATTCTTCTCTAGTGCTCATGGAACTTTCTCCAGAATAGATCATATGCTGGGGCGTAAAACAAGCCTCTATAATTTAAAAACACTGAAATTATTCAAAGCACATTCTCCGAGCACAGAGGAATACAATTAGAAGACAATAACCATCAGAGACTTAGAAAATTCAGAAATACCTGGAGGTTAAACAACACACTCCTAAACAGTGAGTTAAAGAAGAAATAGCACGAGAAATTGCTAAATATATAGCGATGAATGAAAATCAGAACACAACGTATCAAAACCTATGAGATGCAGCAAAAGCAGTACGGAGGGGGAAATTTATAGCACTAAATTCATACATCAAAAAGGAAGAATGAGCTAAAATCAAAGAACTAATGGAGCAACTGAAGAAGCTAGAAAATGAACAGCAAACTAATCCTAAACCCAGTAGAAAAAAAGAAATAACAAGGATTGAAGAAGAAATAAATGACATAAAGAAAAATGAAACAATAGAATAAATAGCACCAAAATTTGGTTCTTTGAGAAGATCAAGATTGACAAGCCGCTACCTAGACTGACAAAATCAAAGAGAGAAGACCCATATAAACAAAATAAGGAATGAGAAAGGTGGTATTACTGCAGATACCAAAGAAATTTAAAAAATTATAAGAGGATACCATAAGTAATGATATGCCAACAAACTGGATAATGTAGAAGAAATCGACAATTTCCTGGAGACATATGAACAACCTAGACTGCCCAGAGAAGAAGTAGAAAAGCTCAACCAGCCAGTCACAAGCAAAAAGATCCAATCAGTCATCAAAAAACTTCCCACAAATAAATACCCAGAGCCAAATGGCTTCACAAGGCAATTCTACCAGATTATCCAGAAAGAACTGACACCAATCTTACTTAAAATCTTTCAAAACATTGAAGAAAATGGAACACTGCCTAACACATTTTATGAAGCTAACATCAATCTAATACCAAAACCAGGCAAAGATGCTACAAAAAAGGAAAACTAAAGCCTAATCTCCCTAATGAATATAGATGCAAAAATTCTCAGCAAAATACTTGCAAATCAAATCCAAAGGCACATTAAAAAAATCATCCACCATGACTAAGTGGGGTTCATTCCAGGCATGCAAGGATGGTTCAACATAAGAAAACCAATCATTGTATTACAGCACATTAACAAATGAAAGAAAAATCAAATGATCATCTCATTAGATGCTGGAAAAGCATTCAAGAAAATCCCACAGCCCTTTTTGATAAAGACACTTCAGAAAGTAGTAATTGAAGGAAATTTGCTCAATATGATAAAGAGCATATATGAAAAACCCACAGCCAGCATAGTACTCAAAAGTGAGAGACAGAAAGAGTTCTTTCTAATATCAGGAATGAGACAAGGATGCCCGCTGTCACCACTGCTGTTCAACATTGTGCTAGAGGTGCTAGACAGGGAGATCCAGCAAGAAAAGAAATAAAAGGCATCTAAATTGGGAAGTAAGAAGTAAAACTGTCATTATTTGCAGATATGATCTTATATCTGGAAAACCCTGAGAAATCGATGAACAGCTACTAGAGCTAATAAACAAATTTAGCAAAGTAGCAGGGCACAAGATATAAGTAATGTTTCTATATGCTAGAAATGAACAAAGTGAAGAGACACTCAAGAAAAAGATGCCATTTTCAATAGCAACTAAAAAAATCAAGTACCCAGGAATGAACTTAAGCAAAGATGTAAAAGATCTATGCGAAGAAAACTACACAACTCTACTAAAAGAAATAGAAAATACTAAAAGAAATAGAAAGGGACCTTAAAAGATGGAAAAATATTCCATGTTCATGGATAGGAAGGCTAAGTGTCAGATCAGTGAATTTGAATTGGAAGAGCTAGCAGTAAATACCAGAAACTATCAAACTACAACCCAGAATCCCTGAATCTTGATGATGATTGTATAAAAATGTAACTTATGAGGGGTGACAATGTGATTGGGGAAGCCATATGGACCACACTCCCCTTTGTCCAGTGTATGGATGGATGAGTAGAAAAATGGGGCCAAAAATGGCACCCAGTGTTCTTTTTTACTTTAATGGTTCTTTTTCACTTTAATGTTTATTATTATTTTTGTGTGTGTGGTAATGAAAATGTTCAAAAATTAATTTTGGTGATGAACATGCTATATAATGGTACTGTGAACAATTGTATGTACACTTTGTATGACTGCATGGTATGTGAATATATCTCAATAAAATTGAATTTAAAAAAAAGTTTTTTGTAATTTTAGTATTTGAATAAACTGACCATACACATTCAATTATTTAGTTTACTGCAGAATAGATAGACCCTGTACCAAATAAATATCTCTTCCCTTGGTCTCACACAAAGCTTAAAGTTTTTTTTTTTTTGAAATAAATTCAAAGTTACATGAATAGCTGCAAAAACAATACTAACCCCATACACAGAATTCCATCATACCCTGACCCCCTCCCCCGATAGCTCAGTCCACCAACTTTAACATGCTGTCACATCACTATTTCTTTCCCTCCCTCCCTATCTATCATCTATCATATATTTCTCTGTCTTCTGAACATATGAGAGTTAGTTGCACACATCCTTGAACATACACTATAATTCAAGTATGTACTTCCATGAACAAGAACATTCTTTTATGTAATTCCATTAAACGAAGCTAAGAAGTATAAGAGATTCAACAATGATACAATGCTTACATTCTATATTTCCTTTTCCTTATGTCTCAACTGTGTCCCTTCGAGCCACCTGTCCTCCACCCTCCAGTCCCATCCAAGTTCATCCTTAGCATTCAATTGTTGTCTAGTTAGACTTTTTTTTTCTTTTTTCAATTGTGGAAACATATATACAGCCTAAATCTTCCCATTCCACCCCCTCCCTAGCCTTCCATTAGTGGGATTAATCACATTTAGAATGATGTTATACTCTTTCCCACCATCCATTACTAGAAATTTCCCTTCACCTCAAACAGCAACCCTACACTCCTTTCTTAACTCCCCATTGCCCCTTCCCCCATTTCTCTTAACCCAAACTCTACTTTTCATCTCTATGGTTATATTCTCTGATAATTTCATTGTGGGTACTGTGGGGCTTAAAATTAACCTCTTAAATCCCTATCAATCTTGTTTTTCTTTGATACCACCTTCACTTCAATAGGGCACATAAACTATGTTCCTATACTTCCTCATTCCCCCACCTTTATTTAGTTGTCTAAAATTACATATTTTACATTGAGTTCAAAACCACTGATTTGTGCTTAGAGTTTGTGTATTTTTTATCATGTAGGAAGTAAATAGTGGAGTTATATTTCAAAAATTATTGACTTCTATTTGTATTCCATTGTGTTTGGAGAATGTGCTTTGAGTATATTCAATTTTTTTTTTTAATTTCTTGAGGCTTGTTTTATGTCCCAGCTTATGGTCCCTTCTGGAGAACGATCTGTGATCATTAGAGAAAAATGAGTGTCCTGGTGATTTGGGATGTAAGGTACTATGTATGTCTGTTAAAATTCTCTATATCTCTTTCTCCTTTCTTTGTCGCTCTGTTGGTAGGGCTTCCTTTAGAAGCTGAAGTAGGGCAGGTCTTTTATTGGCAAAGTCTCTCAGCATTTGTTTGTGAAAAATTTAAGCTCTCCCTCAAATTTGAAGGAGAGTTTTGCTGGATAAAGTATTCTTGGCTGGAAATTTTTCTCTCTCAGAATTTTAAATATGTCATGCCACTGCCTTCTCGCCTCCGTAGTGGCCACTGAGTAGTCATTACTTAGTCTTATATTGTTTCCTTTGTATGTGGTGAATTGCTTTTCTCTTGCTGCTTTCAGAACTTGCTCCTTCTCTTCAGTGTTTGAGAGTCTGATCAGAATATGTCTTGGGGTGGATTTATTTGGATTTATTCTATTTGGAGTTCGCTGGGCATTTATGCTTTGTGTGTTTATATTGTGTAGAAGGTTGGGGAAGTTTTCCCCAACAATTTCTTTGAATACTCTTTCTAGACCTTTACCCTTCTCTTCCCCTTCTGGGACACCAATGAGTCTTAAGTTTGGACGTTTTATTTTATCTATCGTATCCCTGAGATCCATTGCGATTATTTCAATTTTTTCTCCATTATTTCTTTTGTTCTTTCATTTTCTGTTCTGTGGATTTCTAGGACATTGAGATGTTGTTCAGCTTCCTCTAGTCTTGTATTGTGAATATCCAGAGTCTTTTTAGTTTGGCCAACAGTTTCTTTTATTTCCATAAGATCTTCTATTTTTTTATTTACTCTTGCAATGTCTTCTTTATGCTCTTCTAGCGTCTTCTTTATGGCACTTATATCCTGAGCCATGGTGCTCTTGTGTCCTTTAAATCCTTTGCCATGTTTTCGTTCTTTGATTGTAGTTCTTTAATTAATTTTGCGAGGTATAATGTTTCCTCCAAAATCTTGATTTGTGTGTTTGGAGCTGGATTCTTCATATCGTCTGGTTTTATCATATGCATTAAGATTTTCTGTTGTTTTTGGCCTCTTGGAATTTGTTTTGCTTGATAGGGTTCTTTTAAGTTGTATCAAAAAGAAGGATATCGATCTAATTTTTCAGAGACAGAGTTTGGTGACATACACTTTCTCTAACTAACCAGCAGATGGCCTCTGTGAGTCACCTATATCCCTCAAGTCAGTTCTGAACCTTTTTTCCATGGAGTGTGGGGAAATGATTCTCATGTGTTCAGTTGGAGAACTCAGCCTGGGTGTGCCACTGGAGCTGTCTGCCCTGGATGTGGGGCACGTGCACGGGTGGCCAGGGAGGAAGGGCAGTTCTCTCTCAGTGTCCCACAAACAACTGGACTTGGCGCAGCGCCCCAGGGCTCTCTGAGCGGATCCCCCTCCCAGCCGTGATCCTCCCTCAGCCGAGAGAAAATGCCATGCTACGTCATCAGTGTGCGCCGTCCCCCAAGGGAAGCCCTGGGCCACTGGGCCACGCCGTGGGGCTCTCAGCTTGTTTCAGAATGCAGAATATGTGAGGCTTTTACTGCAATGCCTTGTGGGCTGAGAACAGCTTAGGTTTTCTCCACAGAGAGCGAGAGATGGACAAAACTCCCAGGTTTGCCCGTCAGCCAGATATAGCACCCACTCCTCTGGGCTCCCTATCCTACGATTCTCCCAAGGTCAGTTGTCACCAAAAGCCTCTGTCTGCTTGTTGAGGATTCGCTGTCTTTATTGAGCAGTTAATATTAAAACCTCACTTGGAGCTGGGCTGACAAAGTGCACGGTGTGGCTTCCGTGAGGGAGGGGCTCTCGGCTCTAGGTTCTCGGCTCCCAGCGCGGGTCTGCAGTTTCACTTACAGATTTTATGCTGTGATCTTGGGCATTCCTCCCAATTCATGTCAGTGGATGTTGGGTGTACAGTCACGTTTGTCTCCCCGCTGTTATTCCAGGTTATTTACTGGTTTTTTGTTCATTTATGAATTGTTCTGGGGGAGACTAAGTCTTCCATTTCTTTCTATGTCGCCATCTTGCAAAGCTTAAAGTTTTAAAACACAGTATTGTCCTTTGCCCTTTGGCCTGATTTGCCTTAGTCCTAACCATGTCCACTTCACTCATTTTCTATTTGAGATCTAAACTCTTTCTACTTTTTAAACAGTTACTGTACCAGGTAATATTGACATTCACAGCTGCCAAGCTCTAGCTCTGAGTTTCAGGTGTCATACAGATACCCAAATTTCCAGAGACTGACCAGGTTATACCCAAAGAAGTCAGCATCTCAGAATTTAGAGGTGACCATTACAACTCAGGAATAGACGTGACTGCTCCAAGACCTTACAATCTAGGGACCATTACAATAAGCATTCCCCTGATAAGCTGTGCTCTAAGATTCAATTCTCAGATTTTATACATTATAGTTAGTCCATATTTGTGAGGCATTATAATGTTTGTCTTTTTGTTTTTGGTGTACTTCACTGCAAATGCTGTTCTCAAGATCCAATCACTTAGTTCCAGGTCTCACAGCTTCATTCCTTTTTGCAGCTGCTCAGTATTCTATTGTATGCATATGCCACAGTTCACCATTCTGTTCATCAGTCGATGTACCCTTAGGCCACCTCCATCCATTGCAAATCATGAGTACTGCCATCATAAACACCAGTATGTCAATGTCCATTCATGTCTCTGATCTCATATTTTCCAAGTATATACCCCATAATGAGATTGCAGGACCTTATGGCACCCACATGCTTAGCTTCTTGTGAAACCACTACAGTGTCCTCCGGAGAAACTACACCATTTGAAGAGGGTAGAAATCAGGCATTTGATGCTAAAGGAGTGTAGAATGTTCAACAGGATTGGCTGTATAAATCCAGAAATGGATAGCATAATACTGTGTGATGGTAGTACAAATAGTGTAAGTACACTGAACAAATATGTCTGTGAGTAAAGCTGGAAGAGGTGTGCTAAGGCAAGTATGACACCAGAAGGAAAGATAGGGCTTAAATTTAACATCCTAAATCTGTAACAATCTAATTTCCTATGATACTAAATTAACTTCAGTATTATACACAAACTGTTCCCTATACCCCTGCATCCCTCTACTTTTATGTATTGTCACAAATTGCATGTTTATATATTGTGTCCAACATCATTTATTTCTTCTTACATGTTATGCATTTGTCTTTTAGATTGGGTAGGAAGTAAAAATTGGTTTTACAAACTAAAATAGAATGTACTTTCATTTTATTTATCCATGTTGCTACCCTGTAAATATTTCATACTACTGGCTTCTTGTGTCCATGGTTTCTGAATATAAATTGAAAGTTAATTTTATGGGGATTCCCTTGTAGATAACTTGTTGCTTTTCTCTTGCAGCTTTCAGGACACTCTCCTTGTCCTTGGCATTAGGCAATATGATTATATGTCTCGGTATGATTTTCATTGAGTTGATCCTTTGTGAACTTTGTTGAGATTCTTGAATCTCATTCGTGTCCTTCATTAAACTTGCATAGTTTTATGCCATTATGTCTTTGAATATTCCTCCTTCCACTTTCTTCTCCTGTGACTCCCCAGTGCATATATTGTTATACTTGTGTCCCACAAATCTCTTAGACTCTGCCTGTTCTTTCTTACTTTTCTTTTTATTTTTCCTCATATCCTTTAGTTCTTCCTCTGTTTTCCTTTATCTTCTTGAAAATATTGAGGATCATTATTTTCAAGTCTCTCTCCAGTAATTCCAAATTCTGGTTTCTTTTTTGATAGTTTTGGGATTTTTATCTTTTGCCTTTGGGTGATCCATCATTTCCTGTTTCTTTGTGTTGGAATTTTCTGTTGTACACTGTACATTTTAATAATTTAAAGTGTTAACTCTGGGATTTAGTTTCTTAGCTGTCTGTTCCTTATGTTTCTATGTAGCTATTGATATAAGATTATCTTGATTGCTAGGAGCTAATCAACACAAATAAACTAAGGCAAAAATCACCTTTTACAGTCTGCAAATTGGCTCTGCTTTGACTGATGGTCTCTTTCTGAACAAGAAGATCAGCCCAAGGCAAATGGGAAGTGTGGGCTCCTCTCATATCTGAGACTGTGTGGAGCTGGAGCTTGAGAATCTGCTTCTTTTCCTGGGCTTGTGCTTGCTAGATGGCATAGGAATTCCCCATTTAGTTTAGGGGATTTTAAATGAATGCCCCCACTTCTCCTTTGAAATAGGCCATGTCCCCTCCTGGGTACTGTCTTTAGTTACTTAATGCAGGTTTCACATTGCTCCAGGCTGCTTTACCTTCATTGATTCTCACGCTATCCCAGCCGTCTGCATGGAGCTTCTCTGGCCTCAGGACAAATTTTGGGAATATGCTCAAGACATATTCCTGGACTTGGTCTCTTAGACTTCCACCTGAAAGATTAGAACTGACCTCTGTGCACCCCAGTAGGCACACAGGGGCCACTCTTCTCACTGTGGAATAGAGCCTGGAGCCCACAATGCAAGTGCAAGTTGTCTGTACCCTGCATTGTGGAGGGGATGAGGGTGGGGGACCAGTAACTGAGCCAGGAGCATCTTCTGTGGCTTTTGAAGCTGTGTTTTCTTGATTCTGCACTTGCCTGGTTAATGCAGCCCTTTTATGGTTTTCTGTAGTTTTGAGGAAGGTTCCTATCTTTAAAATTCCTCTGCTGCTTTTTCTGAGTGGGTTTGGAACAATGGCAACTTCGGAGCCGGGCCACAGCAATCTGAAGTACCTGGTCAAAAGTACAGATCTGTGAATCAAAACACCTCCAGTGTTTGGAGGACTGTGTATGTGCCACAATAGGCTGCATAGGAGCCAGAGCTCTGTTTCCCATTGCTGCCTGCCATGAGGCTGAGTAAAGGGGATGGTAGCTACTGCAGGAAGGGTGGGACTCATTGGTGTTTGTTACAGTTTACCAATATCTTCCTCCTGCTCTTTGCTGGATGTTGCACCATGTTCCACAAGACTCTGAAGTTTCAAAGCGATTGATTCAAGTAGTTCCTATCAATTTGTTAGCGTCTTTGGTGGAGGAATGATTCCTAAAGCTTTTTACTCCCCCACCTTCCCCATAATCATTCCAATCTGTTTTTGAAACTCTATGGATTTTTTTTAAATTTTGTTACTGTGGTATTCATGTCTGTTTGGTTCTTCTTCATAATTTCTGTCTCTCCACTGTATTCTCTCTGTGTTCTTCTTTTTCCTGATTTCCTTTCATTTTTGTCCATGTTTTCCTTTATTAGCTTGAGCAATTTCGAGGACCATTTTTAAACAATCTTGCTAAGTCCCATTTCTGGTCCTCTTCATTGTTTTCAAAATTCCCAGGAGATTTCAGTGTGTAGGTGACTTTTGAGGTCCATTTCCTTAGGGTATGCAGTGCAGTGTGGGAAACATCTACATTAAGTATGGAAATAGTCATAAAAAACAATTGCCTGTTATCTTAAAATGGAAACTTATTCTGATATATATGCATCAGGCTTATATATCAATTTTTTTTCTAGTGATACTTGCAACCATATTCAGATTTTAAATCTAGCAAAATTAGGGATTAATAAAAGTGACTCCCTTGAATTTCACTCAAACATAAGTTCAATTTCTTAGTAAGAAAACAGTAAAGTATGTAGTACACTGTGATAGGTACTTAAATTTTAGTTTTTACCTCTGCAAAAACAGACTTGTGAAATGACTTCCAATTTTATCTTGGAGAGTTACTAAACATCTTTAACAAGTCTTAGAAACTACTATATGGCCTCTGTCCCTCCACTTCCCTCCCCCATCTTCCATCTCAGTAACCTGTTTCATTTTTGTCACATTTTTGTCACATTTTTACTTTTCCCCAGTTACTTCAACTCTAGAAATGTATGAGAAGAGAGGGGAGCATTGAGTCTTGAGATGTTCTAGTATTGTTTTAGGAGTACCATGCAGAACACAAGAGGAAGGGATGACTAGAATAGCTTGAATACACTCAGGGAGCTGAGATGTCAGAGAAGTCTAGGAAAAAGAAAGTTACCCAAAGCAGGTCATGTTCCAATACTTCTTTGGTTCCCAGTTATAGACTGAGACCCACAGACTTGATTTATTTAAGGGGAACTCATTGGGAATGGTAGCACGATTTAAGAGGACTCTGTAGTGATGGTCAAAGCAGTGTGAGAAAATGGTCTTGCAGTTTGTGAAAGGAGGAACAGGGGGTCAGGCATAAGGAAATTGGTACAGGTGCATTTTGTTTCAAAATAGAAGAGAAAATGAATGTAATTGATGAGGGGGTTGATTGTAACAAGAGGAGTGGTTGCTGATAAAGATTTCAATTTTAATCACTAGCATGGGTTATGAAGAAATAGGGAATACAGGAATTCAATCAGGGATAACTTGCCCCTTCAATGACACAGAAAAAATAACTAATGGATATGAATGCAGGAATAATTATAGAGCTTTTGGTGCTAAACCGAGGTGACTTGTGAAATTACAACATTCATTTATTATGAGTTTAATCCTATCTGCTGAAAGAAATGTGAAATATGAGAGTATGTGAGATTCAAAACTGGGACATGAACTGATTATAGAGTGTGGAAGAATGATTCAGTTATTAGGATATATCTGAAAGGACTAGGAATTGAACTCTGCATTTCAATCTAAAGCAATAGCTTAGTAATGTGCTATGTCAGATGCAGTAATGGACAAGGCGGATAGAGTCACTTCCCACGGGGTTGATCTGGTAAATACTCAGATGTTTGACTGATGGGGTAAATACTCAAAGGGACCTCAGAAATACTGTTCTCAAGAAATATATGGAGGGAAATGACCTTTATCATCAGGGTTAGTATGAGGATTAAACTTTTAAAAATATATAATTCTCCAAGTATATTTAATACAACCACTTTTTCCCAGGTCTTCAGGTGCAAATGAGTAAGTTGATCCTACCTCTGTTTATGGCACATTATCATTATTCATCCATGCAGTGCATGCAATGATGTTTTGGAGGAGAGTTTACATTATACACATTGGTTCACGTATATAAATAATAAAATATGAGGTGTTGCATGTGATGATTAATACATGAAAAAGACTTCAGCTACCCCTTTAGAAAAATATCACAGGGAGAAAATAGATTTTCCCTCAAATCTCTTCATTCTGTGTCTTCTCAGCCTTCTAATACTATGAGGCTTGTGGGACAAGACAGTGACATTATGACCCCATACTTCTCCTATTTTCTGATGCAGGTGATTTTCGTGGTTAGTTTTGCATTGATCCTCCAAATTTATCAAGACCTTGAATAGGTCTACCTCATAATTAAACATAAAGTTTATTGGTTGATATGCAAATCCATTAGGTTGCGATATAGAAATTAGTGTTGAGGGTGTTACATTGTTTTACATCCCATGTGAAAGAACCAAGATGATTTAGGGTAAGTGAACCTAGAAGGCAGGTGCAGGTTAGAGCAGGGAGTGAGAGCCCGGAGAACAGAGATGGGTGTTGGAGAAACAATGCTAGGGCAGAAACCAAGCATGATTATATCTGAGAATTCCAGACTGCTTTCTCTGATGGCAGAGACCTAATTCCATATGAGGCATGGGTCAGGAATTCCTATGTTTTGGAAAGAGGATTATTAAAAGTTCCTGAACACTATGGGATAATTAGTACCTAACAGTCAGTGATTTTCATTCCTTGTTTATAAAATGAAGGTATCCATATCTTCATTATTTGTTAGAGAAGCCAGGACCTCCTATATCTTGACCCTGGTAAAGGAGAAACCTCCCCCTATTTCTCTTGGAACACACTTCATGTTCATATTGATTGGACTGGGTTTGCTCCCAGATGAAGGGTTTAGGATTTATGACAGGTGGGTCTGGGAATTGTCATCAAGCTTGGGTGTGAAGACATCTATCTCTTTTCTCAGCTTTGCTCACATACTGCTTGTCTGGTTGTGAGTGAAAATCCAAAGGAAGACAGTTGTCAGCTGAGCTATTAACAATGCAACCACAGGTGAGTAGGAAGTTCTTCAGCTGAAGTTATGCCACTGTTGCCAGCAAATGGGGAGGTTTCTATTAGCATAAACATTCTGAGTCAATTTGATGAGCTATTCAAGGAGCTGAGTTTCAGTTTAGTTTATCCAGTCATTAGAATAGTTATGGTAAAGTTTGGGCTCATCAGTAAGTAACCTTCCTAACATTACAATAATTTGTTCCAGCCTTCATTAAGGTGTATTCTTTTAAGGGATGAGCAATGTTTTTTTTTTTTCCTCACCCAGCCTGTGGCATCACTGGGAAAATAATGCCTTCATGGATCATGTCAGTGCCTGAAGTTGGCTTAGACATGCATTGAACATAGGTGATAGGGATGAGTAAGAGCAGAAGTTAACAGGGGAGGCTGATGTTTCAGGAGGTACTTTCAGTTAATCCAGCTTTACATGTGCGGGGTGTAAGACTGTGCATTGTTGACCAGAGCACTAGAGAAGGTTAGGAAATAAAAGTGAATCAGCAATCATTTATTTATTTTCCCCAAGTATTGATAGAATATATTTGCACATTTTTTGAAATGTAAAAAAAATTCTCCTTACAAATACTGTTCACTATTTCTCAGTTTCAATTTTTTTAATCAATTTTATTCAAATTTTATAAATGGTTGCAAAGTATAAGAAGTATTGTTCCCTTAGGTAGAGTAAAATTTATGGAACTGAAAATTCTCAAGTTTCGAAGAGACCAGAAGCAATGAAGGAGCTTCTTTTAATCTTGAACAAACAGATGAGATGATGATATAAGAGGGAAAATAAAAACTGGTTTTGTAGACCCCAGAAAATATTGAGAATGGGAGGTCTTCTACTACAGGAATGGTGAGACTAGGGCCATCTTTCGATACAACTGACTCAGTGGTCCGTGACTTGTGGTCATACACCAAGTGTGCTTAACATTATCATGAGCAGCTAAGTTATGTAGAATTGAGGGAGACAGCATTTACTGATCCAGAGTTCTGTAAGAAACCTTTTCATTTCTGTGGAATTCTAGATATTGCTTCAAAGTTCCCTGCTACATTAATAATTAGGCTAGTGAATTGAATTTAGGTAGAAAGTGCTTCATACATTAGCACATTGGATCTATTCAAATGCATAACGTAATGTTAAACAGTGTTATAAATGAGAGAAAAGTGAGGTCATCCAAATACCAGAATAATCTAACCCTAATCAATTTTTACAAGTGATATATAATTGATATTTCTTGCTTTATCATGACTATAGTTCTACCTGAAATTGGAAAATATTTCAGTTAATGGATGCTCTAGGATGAGTATTATCAACAACCTCAGAAAGTCATTTCAGGTCTTTTGGAAATTTCCAGATTTATGTCACACCACAAGTCATGTAATCCTTTACAATGTGGTTGTATGTATTTAGAATGTTTGTGTTTGTAAGTGAATCTGAAAGTCAGATGGCAGTTGAGCAATGCGATTGATTTTACTGGATCTTCAAACACATTTTGAGCTTTATAATCACAGTCTCTGCTTCCTCAGTGCTGTCATTTTGAGCATCACACTCAGGACATTTTTAAGGATGGGCTTATGTGAACACAAATTTCTGTGATATGTTAGGAGTTGATGTCCTTCAAAGATGTAGCTGTAGACTTCACCCAGGAGGAGTGGGCTTTGCTAGACACATCCCAGAGAAATCTGTTCAGAGAAGTGATGCTGGAGAATATCAATCATCTGGTCTCAGTGGGTGAGTCCTGAAAATTTACCTATCATTGATATGTATCTGTCTAAGCAATCTACTATCTACCTGTGTAGCTAGCATCTATCACATATGTTTTTTTTTAATTTCAAGTACCTATGTCATCTTCTCCATATTGTATAACCTTTTTATATTCTTTATGTTTATATTTTATATTGTAAATACATTTAATTTATTTTACTTTATTTTATTATGCTTTCAACCAACTAAATGGATTATGTTTTCTTACTCTTTACTTACATCTAATTCACCCCATAGAATTTAAACTTCTTGACCACAGCTTAATGTCTTTCTTGAATCTCAATCTCTAATATCAGAGCAATGCTGGGAAGTCAATGAAGAATTTCTGAATGGATAAATAAGGGACTGCACATTTTGAAATTATTCTGCACCAAGGGCTACACCAAGGCTTCAGAACACAGTAGTAAGAATACCACATATATCATTATCCACATACAATTTCGATTTTTTCTGAAGAGTTTATGCTTACTGGATTGTTTTTGAAAATTATCAACTGTGGAAACAGAATTTATCCCCATTTGGAATATGGAGGATTCTGCAGTCTCTATTTGAACTTGTGCATGGGCAGCAACCAGAGGTACCCACTATAATGAGAACAAGGACAAGAGTTACCCTTTGCTGGTGAAATATTGTCAATGTTCTGTATTTTATATATATATATATATAGCCTTACTAATCCCCGGTGCTTACCTTTTTCTTTGATAGCCTGCCATGGACTTGATAAAACACTATTAATACTTAACTCAAATTCCAGGTATCTTTTTTCCTACAAACAGGATGTCAGGTCTGCAAATCAGATGTGTTTTCCAAGTTGGCACAGGGAGAGGCGATTTGGAGAGAAGGAATGGAATTTCTCCAAAACCAGAATCCATGTGAGTTCTAGCAACCTGTGCATCAGTTGTGGAGGGGCCTTATCATTAAGTGAGTAGGTCCTTAGAAATATCAACTTCAGGTTTTCTTGATTGAGTTATGATTTCTGAAATGAAGGTGAGGATATTAGGGAAATTTTCTTCATATGTGATCATTATTCTATAAGCTTATCAAGATGTACTCAAGTGACTTTGACTTTGCAAAGGGAATATTCTTATACTATTGGAACTAAGCTTTCACATAATGAATCTTTTTCTTTTCATACTTGTCCTAGTTTGCTAATGCTGCAGAACGCAAAACACCAGAGATGGATTGGCTTTTATAAAACGGGGATTTATTTCGCTACACAGTTACAGTCTTAAGGCCACAAAGCGTCCAAGGCAACACATCAGCAATCGGGTACCCTCACCGGAGGATGGCCAATGGCCTCCGGAAAACCTCTGTTAGCTAGGAAGGCAGCTGGCATCTGCTCCAAAGCTCCGGCCTCAAAACGGCTTTCTCCCAGGACGTTCCTCTCTAGCAAGCTTGCTTCTCTTCAAAACATCACTCCCAGCTGCACTCTCTTTCCTCTTTGAGTCAGCTCATTTATATAGCTCCACCGATCAAGGCCCATCCCGAATGGGTGGGGCCAAGCCTCCATGGGAACATCTCATCAAAATTATTTCCCACAGCTGGGTGGGGCACACTCCAAGCAAATCTAACCAACACCAAAACTTCTGCCCCACACAAGACCACAAAGATAATGGCATTTGGGGGACACAATACACTCAAACCGGCACAATACTCTTGGCAGATTTTCCCTCTTTTTACCTCCCTGATATCCCAACTTCTTTTTATTTTTCTCATATTTCAATCCTGAAAATATTCTGATTTTTGATGCCCTAAAATGTTTTCTTTTGACTACAGTATTCCTTAATTTGATATTATTTCTCAGCCAAGTGTCAATGTTTGAAACATAGTGATGGATATTTTGGACTTCCAATGTTTTCTTTTTTCCCATATTGTGACTCTAACATTTGATGTTTTTGCTGCAAATAATTATAGGCATGAAAATTGCCTGTAAAAAGCAAGAGATGATATTAATGCAACTTATCTCCAGGAATGACAATTCTGAGGACATTTCATTGGTAAGCTTCATTGGTGTGAACCCTACTTTTCCAATTACCTGGAGATTGAATAAATGCAGAATTCAGTGCAATCATCTAGCTGTAATTACTGTTGGAGTTAAAAGCTAATCCAGCAAAAATCTGTGATAGTTTGAATTTAGGGAAATATTAAACTGATCACAAAATGCAGTTATTATAGAAGATGATTGCATAAACCTGGTTCACATGTATAAACAGAGACATCATGATCAGAATTGGAAAGCTCTGCAATTGGGGTGGTATATTACAGAAAATGTCCATCTAGAAGATGAATAATGTGTATATGAAACTAAAATGGGAAAGATTTTAATTGGAGACTTGCTGAAGGATTAGTCAATTTATATGTAGGGAAATGAAGTAATATATTTATATGAACAAATGCTTGACACTCTTATCTAATTCCTCACAGCAGATACCTCACACTCAGAAGAATTCCTTTAAATGTAATTATATGCAAGAAGATTCCACCCTCAGATCCACAGTAACTCAACATGCATTAATTCCCATGAGAAAGAAACCATATTTAAGCAAACCACTTGGGAAAGTCCTCAGTGACAAGTCATCTTTTAATCAACATAAGCAGATTCACACTGGAAGTAAATCCTATGAGTGCCATCGAAATGCTAAAGCCTTTATTAAAAGTGCTGCCCACAGACAATACAACAGAACTCAAACTGGAGATAAACCATACAAATGCCTTCTCTGTGGGAAAGCATTCATTAGATTTATTGACTTTAGACAACATGAGAGAACACTCACTGGAGAGAAACACGATGAATGTAACCTATCTGGAAAAGCCTTCAGTCAAACTTCTAATCTTCAACAAAATGAGGGAAATCACTCTGGAGACAAACCCTATGAATGCAATACATGTGGGGAAGCCTTCATTGATTGTTCTGCCCTTAGACAACATGAGAGAACACACACTGGAAAGAAACCCTATGAATGCCATCTATGTAGGAAAACCTTCAGCCAATATTCTCATCTTAGACACCATGAAAGAACACACACTGGAGAGAAGCCTTATGAATGCCATGTATGTGGGAAAGCCTTCAGTCAATTTTATTATCTTAGACATCATGAGAGAACACACACTGGAGAGGAATGCCCTGAATGTCATCTATGTGGAAAAACCTTCAGTCATTATTCTTATCTTAGCCAACACGGGAGAACACACACTGGAGAGAAACCCTATGAATGTCATACATGTGGGAAAGCCTTCATTGGCTGTTCTGCCCTCAGACGACATGAGAGAACTCACACTGGAGAGAAACCCCATGAATGCCATCTATGTGGGAAAACCTTCAATCAATATTCTCAACTTAGACAACATGATATAACACACACTGGAGAGAAACCCTATGAATGTCATTTATGTGGGAAAGCCTTCAATGATTGTTCTGCTGTCAAACGACATGAGAGAACTCACACTGGAAAGAAACCCTATGAATGTCATACATGTGGGAAAGCCTTCAATGATTGTTCTGCCCTCAAACAACATGATAGAACTCACACTGGAGAGAAACCCTATCAATGTCATACATGTGGGAAAGCCTTCATTGTTTGTTCTGCCCTGAGACAACATGAAAGAACACACAATGGAGAGAAACCCTATGAATGTCAAACATGTGGGAAAGCCTTCATTGCTTTTTCTACCCTGAGACAACATGAGAGAACACACACTGGAGAGAAACCTTATGAATGTAATCTGTGTGGGAAAGCCTTCACACGACCTGCTAATCTTCAACATCATGAGAGAACTCACACTGGAGAGAAACCCTATGAATGTAATCTGTGTGGGAAAGCCTTCACACGACCTTCTAATCTTCAACAACATGAGAGAACTCACACTGGAGAGAAACCCTATGAATGTCCTATATGTGGGAAAGCCTTCAATGTTTGTTCTACCCTCCAGCGACATGAGAGAACTCACACTGGAGAGAAACCCTATGAATGTAATCTGTGTAGGAAAGCCTTCACTCAACCTTCTAATCTTCGACAACATGAGAGAACACACACTGGAGAGAAACCCTATAAATGCTATACATGTGGGAAAGCCTTCAGTGATTGTTCTAACCGCAGACGACATGAGAGAACACACTAGAGAGAATTCCTGTGAATGCCATATATTCAATAAAGCCTTCATTTGATATTTTCATCTTAAACAACATGAGAACACACATGGGAGAGAAACCCTATGAATGTACGTGCAGTAAAGCCTTCAGTTGATATTCTCATCTTAAACAACTTTAGAGAATGCACACTGGAGAGAAACCCTATGAATGCCATCTATATGGGAAAATCTTCAGTTAATATTCTGATCTTAGACAACATGAAAGAACACACACCTGAAGAGAAACCTTATGAATGCCATACATGTGGAAAGGCCTTCATTCATTGTTCTAACCTGAGACAACATGAGAGAACTTAGACTGGAGAGAAAACCCATGAGTGTCATCTATGTAGGAAAGCTTTTGCTCATATTTCTGTCCTCAGGCAACATGAGAGAATGCCAAGTAGACAGAAGCCATAAGAATGACATCTGTATGGGAACACCTTAATTTTTCTAAACTTAGGCAACATGAAATTATTCAAACTTGAGAGGAAACCTATGAATGTCATTAGTGTAGGGAAGCCTTCAGTCAGTATTCTGACCTTAGATGAAATGAGAGAACTCACACTACACATCTAGAATATGGAAGTGATTTCAGCCATAGTTTTAACCTTTAAACATCATGGAATTCACATACTGACTAGATGCTGTGTAGTCAGTACTTAGTGCCTTTAGTCATCAGTACTACTTCAGTTAATATAGGGAAACTTATACAGAAAAGAACCCATATGAATGGCATCTTTGTAGCAAAGCCCTTAGTAGTTGGTCTGATGATCTGCCATATTAGAAAACACAATATACATCTAATGGAAGCTGAAAGTCCTCATCTACCACTCTGAAAAGCAAGCCAGAGAAATTACATGTGAGGAATTATATGTACTCAATATGGGAATGCCTTAATTTGTAATTTATCCTTTAAATAAAAAGAGTATACTCCATAGGAATGTATCACTAGGTCTGTTATTACTGTACAGTGTTCAGTGAAACACAAGCCTTGGTATGCTAAAAGTACTGAATTAGAGAACAGCCATAATAACATGAAATTAGAGGGAAAAGTCATGAAACAATATAAGAGGGAAATATCTTTATTAGCAGGATGAAATCCCTTGTGGGAGATCCAAAATTTCATGATGGAGAATGTATTCAATACAAAATCATGATAAATCATTTATTCAGAAGTAGGGGAGGCTGTGGGCATGTGTTACTGTGTTTCTCAGGATTCTTTGAGGGGATTGGACAAATTGACTATTTGGTGGCTAAGTTATATAGATCAGTGGTGGAAATGATACAGGTTTTGGGATGGGAGAATGTGAAGTCTGCTTTGGGAGTTTTCTAATGTGAATGAATATGCTTCTTTGGTTGCCTCTAGTGAATCAGTGATGGACACTTTTTGGGTCAGTGATTAGATACCTGAAGGGTAGTAATAAGTATGTTTGCTTTGTTTCTGATCTTAGATGGACCAATACTTCATCTAAGTCACAACAGTATTTATCATTTGGTTAGAGGGTCCTGCACACAGTAGTTCACTGAGTCAAGCAGAGGTTCAAAACAGTTTCCATTTCCCCTCACTAATGACAATTTAGGGAGTATTGGTCAGAACCCACTAATTATCTTAGTAATCAAAGGTAATGGATTCCAAAATCTATATGACCCTTAGAAAATGGCATTATGATGGTCCAATGTGGAAATCCAGTCCTTGACATTAATTTTTGAAAAGTTATCCAGAGTGTGCATATGAGAAATTTTCAGCTACTTTCTTAATTTAAAAAAACTGGTAAATTCTTTCCTACTAAAACTGGGGGCATGAAGTATTTCTATTCTCATCACTATTTGTGTTTTATGAAATATTGAAAGACTGCTTTACCCTAAATAGAGACCAAGAACAGGTTGTCTTCTATCATAAGTTCCACTATACATAGACATAAGGGTGGACTTGTGTAGTGTAATAAGTCAGAGTGAAAAGAAAAAGCAGAAAATCTGGGAGAAAAAGGAAACTTTTTGTTTGCTGAAGACATGCTGGGTATATAGGAATCACTATTAGATTTGCAAAAGAGGTCATTAACAATTTTAGGAATTTCACAGTATCTGAAGTAAAGGTAAAGCCCATTTTCTATATACTGGAAATTTATTGAGAAGTAATTACTTTCAGGGTGTCAGAATTTGCATGTCCTAGTCAGTGTTGGATCTGGCCTGAAGTGAAAGCAGTCATGGGAAATTCAGCTTTTCATGGAAGTCCCTGAAGTTAAGTCCATTATGCTCATCCTCCTGGAAGAGATCATCCTCAGCCTCCCACTAGGATCTCTAGCCTCATTAGGTGTAAAAACCAATTTGGTGTATCCTTCATATGCTGTCATTCCAGTGACTTCCATTGTAATAGTACCATTGCCATGTGCATAAACATGAGTAAGATAAATGGTGCCTTTCCACACAATCAGTTGTTTCAGAGGTCCCTTTGCTACACTAAGGAATATTTAATTCTCCATTTTGTTCACAAACAAGACCAGACTGCTAAGCCATTGATCGGGACATGGGGGTGCTTAGATCCAAGTGTTCCAAGAGTATTAGAACCACTCACTGTTCAGCCCATTGGCCACTTTTTCCAGTGCCAGAGGTGGTATGTCATCTGACTGATACAAGGGGAAGAGTGGCTGCTGCCCAAATGATGCCACATGACTTCATCTTGGCTTACCCATGAGTGAATCAGCACTGAGCATCTGGGGGGATATCCATGAGTTGGCATTGTCACTACAATGCATGTAGGAAAGGGCCGTCTTCTGGTATTTCAACAGGGTCATATTTGATGGGCACCTTTGCCAACTGTGTATTCAAGCATTTCACTTCCTGGGAACCCAGGCAATCAAGTCCTAGATTTACCAATTCTACTTGATGATACTCTCATTGGGCACTGCCTGGGTGGGGATATTGATTACCCAGAACCCAGTATATGATGGGGATTTCTATCCCCATGAGGACTGAGCTCTTGGTAACCCTTTCAATTTCCAACATATCCCAATAGTACACCAGGAGTTTCCTTTCTTAGGAGATATGTTGGGCTGCTCTGTAAACTCTGTGTTCTAAAATCCCTAGCTCTTGGTTACATGTGACAACAGTTATATTTCCCTTGTACTGGAATACATCTTTCAGTGTTCCAGTAGCTTTAATTACACAGGGGTACCATTCAATAAGTTCTCCCTTATGGCCATTACGTAGTTGTTACTTGAGTCATCCAATCCGATGTTCTATTGCCCCATTTTCTTGAAGATTATATGGCCTTTATCATGCCATGGGAGCAGACCCATTGCTTGGCCATGTAAGTTGTGAAAGAATCTTCATCTGATTGGAGTCTTGTATATCCGTTCACATAGCCTATGAGTTCCTTCAAGGCTGCATCCACATGCTGTATGTGAATTGCTCTCCCACATCTTGGATCTTTCAAGTGGTGAGACATCATTGGAACCCATGACTAGGGGTAGCAGTTTAATGTGGTTGATACTTACATGTAAGTCCTAATCCTCACCTGATATGGTCCATGACACCATGATGTGTCACCTGAGGTCATTGTCACATGACTGCTTTGCCTTTGGCCTCTGCCTCTTCTAGAATGAGTTCTCATAATTTTGCCCTTTCCTGCATCTGTTTTGGGCTTGTGTCCTGTTCTGTAGTGGATCCAATAGGCAATCATGGCAACTTGGGTACATGGTTGGTTAGCATGGAAATTCCATTTGTGTTTTGTTTTAAATAGCCTTTTGTAATGGGTCTCAATAATGGTTACAAATTCATCTTCCCACCTAACAAGCTGTTGCTGTAGCACCTGTGCCCACATTGAGGAGCTTCTTATAATCCAATCATTGACTTGCCAGTTTGGACAATATTGATAGTTTGCAAAAGTCAATGACTCCATAAATATGTAGCAGGATGTTGGTGGAGTAGTCTGAACAGCCATCACCACCACATGGAATTCAACCCACTGGACAGAGCACCCTCATCCTGTCTCAATCAAAAGGTGGTCATTCTTTGAACAGATTCCCACAGTGGCCTAATGGAGTCCATCAGCCATGAGGTTTGCAGTTTGATCTCTGAACCAAGCCATACCATCTGCTGGACTACCCCACACAGCCAAGGGTGAGGCAGGACCAACCTCTGTGTGCTGTTTGGCCCCATTCAGCAAAGTAGAACTTTGTTCATGGTACCAGTTCTCTCCCTAAGGTCCTGCTGGGGCTTGTTCTGAAATGTACCATTTCCATTTAATAAGGATGTTTTGTTGAACCTGTCTTACTTTGTTAGGAGGATTAGTGAGAACCATGGGCAGTTCCGGCCATAGAGTCAGAGGGCACATCAGTGGTTAAATGCTCAGTCTCCACTAAGATCCAATAACAGGCTAAATGCTGTTATTCAAAGCAGGGTGTGGTATTTAGTTGCCACCTTCCATAGTAATATTGGGCTGCAGTCAAGGTGAATCATCTTTCTATTGGTCTCATTATACTCATCCTTGGAATTGCCTTCCACACTGTCCCAATAGGTGTACAGGGTAGATACGCATCACTCTCAGTACTCAGCACTCAGAGCAGCTATGCAGTATTCTAAATCTTTCCAGTCCTGCCATTCCTTTGCCTCCTGCCCCTTATTGGCTCCTATGATGGCTTCAACCTCTAATTTAGAGGGCTCCCTTCTCCTCTAGTGTTGGCATTAGCAGTGATCTTCCAGAGGCATCACAGCAATTTCTGCATCATCATCTATTCTGTTTTAGTAACCAAAGTCACAGTGCCCTGAAGGTGGGCCTCACCTCTTCTCCTGTCTTTCCCTGGTGGTTTTTCTTTGTCTTCCTTGTCTGATCCCTCAGTGCATCTCTTTTTCCCTGGTTTACATCTATCTAGCCTGCCTCTATGCAGCTGTTTCCATGCCAAAGTGGGATGTGGTGTTGGATATTTTCCAAGACTTTGCCCACCATTCACAGAGCAAAAGGAGCAGGGGTGTCTTCCACTGGAGAGTCCCTTGTCTCATGAATAACTCCAGTGCTGTTTGATGCAGTACTGTTTCAGCCACATCCCGTCCTGTAGTTGAATCATACAGCCATGTCTGTCACCTTAATGTAGAGGGCAGTTATGGCCTCGTGAACAATTTTACATGGGAATTTTGTTGAGAGGTTCTCCCCAGTTGGGAACAATGCTATCATGTTGCAAGGAACTTAGACTAAAAGTGGCATGGGTTTGTTGTGTTGGCTGTTCAATGTGGGCAAAAATACGTTTTAGCAGGGGTCAGTAATTTCCTTAAGCTGTGCCATTTAGCTCAAGACATCTGAGTCTAAAGTGGCACCCTACTGAATACATGCACTAACCAAGCCACAGGATACTCACCTGGCTTTTTTCTATATCTTAACTTTTGTGTTTAACTTGTGGGAGAATATTTCACATTCCCCTTGAGAAACATTTACATCCTTGAGACACCATGATGGTTGGTGGGTGGTGTGGGAGTGTGCAACCAGGAGCCAGGGTAAAGATTCCTTGCTGTTCCTAGGACCCACTACTCACATATCCATCTTCAGCCATCAAACCAGTTCATATTTGTTAACTGGGAGTTTTCTCACATTTCAGTTGTTCCCATGAATGTAGAGGAAGGCAAGTTAGCCTGTTGTCCAGGGTTCCAAAACCATACAGGGATTACTGAACTGAAGAATTCCTATGCCCCCAACTTGCCATGGGGTGATTTGTTGGTGATCATGCTCACACCAAACCTTTTGGGGAAGAGACACTTGTGGTAGGTTCTGAGTCCTACCTGAGAGGTGTCAACCCATTCCATATATATGTTGGATTTGCCCACAAAAGATAGATTGACTTACACAGGCAGATGGAACACTGCTTAATCACATAGAAAAGAGACAAAGCAAGATGAGCTTCACTAGTGAGCATCACTTCCCCATGGCCAGCAGGTCCCCTCTGAAGCCATAGGGAGATACTCTATATGCATACCTCTTAACTGCTCTGTAGGTAAGACACCTCACTCCCTCACTGCTGTTAACATATAGCAATGGGGATGGTCCAGGTGACATAAAATGCACCTACATAGCCACAGAGTCTCCAGTGAATGTTTATATATGCTATGAGCCAAGAGGAAGGAATGAGCCAGCAGGCCATCCACTTTCAACATTTTCAATGTGAGAATGGGAAGTGCCAAGGAAGAGCTTGCAGTAATGAAGTACAAGATAAATAGACATGGCATTCACTGGAGTATGGGGTAACTGAAAACTGGCAACAGAATTTGAGGAAGTTCAAAGTTTAATCCCATGGCCATCCTACATGTCTGTACTAAGCAGCATAGACCATCTCCCAATAGCTTCCATCCTCTCAGTTTATAGACCATCCAGAATTAAATTGTGGTCTAGCAATTGCGTTTCTTTAATAACATTCAGAATTCCATTCAAAATATGTGTATTTATATTACTTCAAGCAGAAATGTTTATTGATTGTGATCACGTTTTTGTGGTTTGTCTCTCTTCAGTGGCATTACATTTTCTATGGTGTGTCCCAGACCATTACAACCAGCTGCATTGCCTATGACTTATTTCTCCATGGACGCCCTGACCCTCATACAAGTGATTAGAGTGAGTTCTTCCTTAATTTTTTAATTCAATTTTATTGAGATTATTCACATACCATACAAACATCCAGTGTGCACAATTGCCCATGGTACCATCATACAGCCGTGCATCCATTATTCTAGGAAAATAAAACAATAAAACTCAAATCCTTCCATACCCCTAACCCCGTCCCCTCCATTATTGACTCAAGGTATTGGTATAGTACGTTTGTTACTCTTGATGAAAGAATATTAACATACTACTAACATACTAACTGTAGTATGTCGTTTGCAATAGCAAACCCCCTTTGTGCAAGAAATGGAGATGTCCTTAAATAGATAGTGGTGATGGCAGTGAATACACAAATACATGATCTTCCTTAATTTTTAAGAATGAGAAGTTGGTGTTCTAATACTCATTTGTGAGAAAATGCCATTTCCTTATTAACCAAATTTGATATATCATTATGTATTATAGTTCTGAGAACTTTACACATACTAAAATATTTAACTTTTTAAATCTCTTATGAATTAATTTCTGTTATTTTCCCCAAATGGAGGAACAGAGCAGTTAAATAA